>NC_143085.1:39124166-39772500 GCF_052426305.1 Pelodiscus sinensis | reverse complement strand
ATTAGTCAGACTCCTAGCATTTGTGTACAAGCACTTTAAAAATTTGCCACTGCTTATTTGTCTGCCCTTCCCTGATGCATTGGATTCCTTTATATGCGGTTGTTTGTCTGCTCTGACCCATGGTTTGTCCTCTACCTCCTCTCTTTCTGACTACAGCTTAGAGAATCTCTATCGATGGATTCTCTTCTAAGAGAAGTCTCTATCTGATTTATGTGCATCTCCGCACCATCTCGGCTTTCCCCCATATCGTCCAATTATTAGGTACAGAAGATGATTTAAAGGATAGTCTACAAACCACAGTTAATAGTTTTACAATTTCTCATGGGAGTTCTTTTAGAACTCTTGGGTAAATGCCATCTGGTCCCGGTGACTTGTTACTGTTCAGTTTATCAATTTGTTCCAAAACCTCCTCTAATGACACCTCAATCTGAGACAATTCCTCAGATTTGTCAGCTAAAAAGAATGGCTCAGGTTTGAGAATTTCCCTAACATTCTCAGCTATGAACATGGAAGCAAAGGATTTATTTGGTTTCTCTGCAATGACTTTATCATCTCTGAGTGCTCCTTTGGCCTCTCGATTATCCAGGGGCCCCACTGATTGTTATAGCAGGCTTCCTCCTTCTCAGGTACTTAAAAAAAATTACTATTACTTTTTGAGTGCTTTTTGAGGACTATCTTTTCTTCAAACTCCTTTGGATTTCTTTATCTCTCACTACAAAAAAAAATCCTGCAGGATGACAGAATAACATCATCACTCTGCAACCACAAGAGCCAAAGCTCCTTCCCCCCACACACCATTCCCAGCCTGGCCCTCCCCAGGCCCTTCTGGAGAGCTGGGACTGCCCAAACCACTGGCCTGCCCCGGCCCTCCCTTCCCCAGGAGTTGGGTGGGGAGAACCATAGCTACCTCAGCCCGGTTCTCCCCAGCTGCAGAGTGAGAGAGACCAGGGCTGGTGCGGCCTCTCAGGCCCAGCCCCCTGGCAGCTGGGACTGGTGCATCCTTGGGCCAGCCTACTAGTGGTGGTGGGGGGAGAGCTGGGACCAGCTGTGGGGAGCAAAGAGCTGTGGGGCAAAGGGTTCAATGAGGGGGAGAGCTAGGTTCAGGGCAGACACAGGCCCACTCTGGCAGCCCAGCATCTAGAAGGGAGAGCTGGAGCTGCCACGCTGCAGTCTTGGTCCAGCCTTCTCTGGTGGTGGGGTGTGTGGGAGGGCAGTGTCTGGAGGGGTTGGGATGACCCTAGTGGCCAAGGGAGATCCAGAGTAACCCTGCCCCTCCTTGGTGAGTGGGGAGAGCTGGGGCAGCTTGGCTCATTGAGACCCTGCACCCCCAACTCCCTCACTCTCTCTTTCCACCAAGACCTCACACCTCCAGCCTGCTCTTGCTCCTTTCCCCGACAGAGGGAGTAGGCAAGCATGACAAGCAGGGGGTACAGCCTCCTCTTTATAATTTAACAGTTTCACAGTGTTTATGCTCCTTTCTATTTGCCTAACTAAGATTTAACTTCCACATTTTAAACAATGCTTTATTTCATTGCTTCTTTTACTTTGTAGTCCTCTTACTAAAGGGGCCACTGACTTTTTCTGGGAAGATCCTTCATGCTGCAATCTAGCCCTACAGACTGAAACTCCCATGAGCCCTTGAGGAAAAAGGAGGAAACAGGGATTTGTCCAGGCATTTTGGGAGAGAGAGAGGGCTCTCCATTTTGGAGAGAGGAGCCAGGCTGCTGTGGAGGAGCCTTTGTCCAGACCAGGAGCTGTTGTGTTGCAGATAGAGCCTGGGACTGAGGCTTGGATCTTGCAGGCTGCTTCAGTGGCTCCCATGAGGGGAGAGATTCTGGCTGTGCCTGTGGCTGAGAAGGGCTACATAAACCTGCACACAGGAGGAAACTGAGTAACTGGGCTCTTTGGGAAAGTGCTGCCTGGGACAGACCTCAGAGAATAGACTGACTCTGGGTCCAGAGAGAGGCCAAGTAACCAGCCCAGGGAACCAGAGCTGCTGGCATTTGGTGGAGCCTGCTCCAGTGGCAGAGGGAGTTTGCAGCTGGCTCTCATCTTGGACTAACACACACAGGACCTGCCCAGTGCTGTCTCCACTCCTGCTGCAGACCTCCAAGCGCACCCCTGCAATCAAGTGCCTGGGACTCCAAATCCAGAGGAGTGCACACTCTGGGGTGGGATAAATGGTAGCAGTGCAAATGCCAGATAGATGTTTCCTTTCTTTCTGTGTACTTTAATTGATTTTATTCACTTTTAATCTGTTAAACCCTGTTTCTTTAAGAAGTTAAGTAAAGGTGTGTTAATTCTAATTTAATCAATTAGATATAGATTCTTTATAATTGTTCTCTTGGAGTCAGATCCAGTATATTGTTGGAATAAGTTGATTCCTGGAGGCTCCCAAGGCACACCATTAAGTGTGAACAGGGCCAGCCAGGTGGAGGTACTGCCACTGTATATTTTTTAGGTGCAAGGGACTACAGCAAGGGGGTGGATAGGGAATCCCCAACTAAACAACATCACCACTGGGGTACTCACGATCTCCTTTTATGTTAAAACCATCAGGTGCCAAAGCATACCTGTGAGAGTGACCTGCTCCCAAGTAACACAGGGAGAAAACGGGGGGGTTACATTTTGGGGGCACCACTGGGGAGCCTCTTTACCACCTCTAGTTTTGCTGTAAGAAAAAAATTGTCCCTGCTTTATTAAAGGTTATTGGAGTTATGATTGTTTTCCTGAGCTCTATTGGTATTAAAACCTTTGGTTGTTTTTACTAAACCTATTATTGGGTACATCATGGAATCTCATAAGTTACTGTCTGGTGTAAAGAGATAGTGTTGCATAAATTGCTGGTTTCGTCCCCTTGGAGGCTAGTCTGATTTACCCCAAGAAGAGAGTCACACTTTCAGGCTGGGTCCAACTCAAGTTTATTGGTTGCAACCAAGGTACGGCTAAGGAACTCAATGTTCAGATCAGAGCCGACCCCCAACATCTCATATGCAGGGGTTTTTATAGGGTTCACATCCTTCCTGGTTTAGGTGCCTTAACATGATAGGTTACTTCATTTTTGACGTTTAGCATTCCTATAGGTCAGGTTAATTTTCCAAATGAGGTTAAATACAGTGCCTACTTGCTGACTTTGCAGTTACAGCTGTCTTACAGTCATTCACTTTTGCTGAACAATGGGCGAGCCATACTTCCCTTTTTCCTTTCCTGCTTGAGCCGGTCACAAGTTTAAAGGATGTGGAATCTATCCATATCTCTACTTAACAGAAGACTGGTTTCACTTCCCCTCGTCTCCTTATTATAAGTTATTACCTGTGACAGGCCCTGACCTTTGTCATGTCTTACTCCTATACAAATAGCAAATATATCTAAGCATTAGCAATGTATATATATTGTACATGCCCCTCATAGGGGAATCAATGGCTCCGGGGGATTTGACTTCCCTTTTACACATCAATAGGAGTGCTACCCAGCAAGCACTTATACTGGGTAAAGTGCCCATAGACACTGAGGACACTACTATCTGCCAGGCATTAGGAACTGTAAAAATATTTGGGAAAACCACAATTTACGGTCACCAAGGGAGTTTGTTGTTTCAGAGAACATCCCAGAGTTGGAGCCGGGGTGTCTGTGACCCTTCTAACCCTGACTCTGCTTGGAGGACACAGCCAGTTCCGGCCAGATGAGTGACAATGGGCTGCAGAGAGGGACCCCGGCAACCAGCCCAGCTGGTCCCAGTGAGGGGAGAACACTGGACGGGGAGGGAGGCAGAGAAGAGGGGCCCAGGCGACCCTCTTACCTAGGAAGAAGGGAGGGGGCTGTTGCTGGGGATATTGGAGGCTCTGCTGGGAGACTGGGGGCTGTTTTTGGGGGGGACTGAGGGCAGAGCAGGCAGAGCTCAGTTGGCTGCAGGGGAGGCTGATGTGAGGGCTGAGGGCCCAGGCCTACAGGCCTGAGACCCGTTGCTGTTCAAAGCTCAATAAGCCCGCCTGTTTGGTGCTGGCTGAGAGTTGCTCTGGTCTAGAGAACAGGGGGGGCGCTATTCCTTCTGGGGGTGGAGGCCCCAGGATCCAGAGGGAGTGGACCCCCCGAGGGGCTCATAGTGGAGGCAGGCAGCTGGAGGCCATGAGAGGCACCGTCCTGGAGGTGGAGGGGCAGACCCCCAGGTGAGTGGGCCCCCCAAGAGAGGGTCACCGCACTGGAGAGGACTCCCTGAGAAAGGGCTGTCTCACGACTGCTGGAGTGAAGTGGGCTCCCCAAGAAGGGGCTGCTGCACTGGACGGGGGGGGTCCACCCAGGAGCCGAGGGGCTGTCACATTACGGAATTGGAGGGAAGCAGCCAGATCCCTGCTGCACCCCTAGGTGGGGGTGTTGGCCCCAGAAATCTGTATGAAAGGGAGCCATGGGGGGTATTGAATGGGAGCTTGTTGTTTTCTGATCCTGTGTACACTGTTTATGTGAGTATATAATGTCTGTGTGTGTAGATCTGTAATCTGTGTGGAAACTGAAGATTTCCCTGCATGTGGTTAAGCATTGGGCAGGGCCGAGCCTGTGGAGCCTGTGGACATGCTAATTACCTGTGGGACAATGGTTCTCAATGGGCCAAAGACACACCCAAAGAATGGGGGCTGTCCTGAGAGCAGCCAGCAGGGAACACAGAGAGGCTGAGGACCAGGTGACCTGCTACATACTAGAAGAGGCCAGGAAGGAGTATAAAGAGGCCATGTGGTCGATGCCATTTTGTTCTCAGCTCAGCACTTCATCCCAGAGGCAGCACTGCAGGGATTGAAGAGCCCGGAAGACCAGGGAACCCATCCTGATCGTAGGATGTGCAATAAGGACTTTTAACCAGCAGCTGCAACATCTCTGCTAGAGCCTGCATCGAGGACTGGGAGATTCGGTGCATGTAACGTACTGTACTTTAATAACCTTACTCTCAGGCTTTTCTTTCTTCTGTTAATAAACCTTTAGTTTTAGATTCTAAAGGATTGGCCCAGCGTGATTTGTGGGTAAGATCCAGAGGGTAAATTGACCAGGGATCTGTGGCTGGTTTCTTGGAACCGGACAGAACTTGTTCGGGGTAGGTGGGATTGGGTGCTAGGACCCCCCACCTGTGTATAGGCCTGGGGCCATCTGGGGCACGGATATTGCTGGGGTGTCGAAGGGGTTTTGCTCGGGAGGCTTCAGGCAGGCTGCTGAAGCGCTCTGTGGGACTGGTTTGTGGCCTGTTTGGAGAGGTCGCCAGTCAGGGGGACTGTAAAGAGCCCCGGATTTGAGCAATTCGCCCTGAGCGGACGCCCTAAGCTGTGCCCAGACACGGCCCGGTCCATCACAGGGGCCAAGTGTGGGCACCACCTGTGAGCCGTGTCAGTACCCTTGGAAGTTGATATTGTGAATGAAGTTGGCCCCTGGCCTGTGGTTCTGCTTGGGAGTGTCCTCAACGAGGAGACCACATAAGATGTGAGCTCTGACTTTGCAGCTAAATTTGAATGTTTTTTGCAAGAAGAGGGAAAGTCAAGGAAAGATGTGAGAACCATTGTTACCCCAACATCTACTTTCTCAGCTGTCACAATGAGGGTCTGATAACTGCTTTAGGAAAACTGATGGAATGATATACTCCTCCTTCCTATGAAGGAGCTGGATATCAGAAGCTGAGATTTTTCTCTGGGATTCAGCCTACTGTTGGAGAGGATAACTTTGAATCTTGGATGGACCAAGCTGTCCAGATGATAGAGGAGTGGCAATGCCCAGATACTATCAAAAGGCAACAACCAGCTGAAAGTCTAAGAGGACCAGCCTCTGATGTCATTAGATCCTTATGGACAAGTAATTCCTCTGCTGGTGCTATGGAGTATCTCCATGCTTTGGATGATATTTATGCGACTTCTGAGAGTGGAGAGGATTTGTTTCTACACTTTACCTCCACATATCCAGAAGAAGGTGAAAAACTGTCACAGTACATATGGGCTGTGTCTACACTGGATCACTTATTCCGGAAAAGCAGCCGCTTTTCCAGAATAAGCTGCGAGCTGTCTACACTGGCCACTTGAATTTCCGGAAAAGCAGTGACGATTTACTGTAAGAAATCAGCTGCTTTTCCGGAAAAACTATGCTGCTCCCGCTCGGGCAAAAGTCCTTTTTCCGGAAAACTGTTCCAGAAAAGGGCCAGTGTAGACAGCACAGTAGTCTTTTCCGCAAAAAAGCCCTGATCGCGAAAATTACCATCAGGGCTTTTTTCCAGAAAAGCGCGTCTACATTGGCCACGGACGCTTTTCCGGAAAAAGGGCTTTTCCGGAAAAGCATCCTGCCAATGTAGACACTCTTTTTCCGGAAATACTTATAACGGAAAACTGTTCAGTTTTAAGCATTTCCGGAGAAAGGTGCCAGTGTAGACACAGCCATGCTGTCTAGAGAAGCTCCTACATAAGGAACTGGTAAAGATGGGGATATTTGCCACCCACTTGGATCAGGCGAGGTT
Organism: Pelodiscus sinensis; assembly: GCF_052426305.1. Taxonomy (NCBI): domain Eukaryota; kingdom Metazoa; phylum Chordata; order Testudines; family Trionychidae; genus Pelodiscus; species Pelodiscus sinensis. The sequence continues at coordinate 39,766,022 of NC_143085.1, read as the reverse complement.
GAAGCAAATACTGAAGGGTGCTTGTCCTGGCAACCTGATAACCCTGAAGCTGCAGCTTTCTGATCTGGCCTTTCTCACATTGGTGAAGGTCAGTTCACTGTTTAGTATACGTGCAGAAACAAGAAACTTAAATGGCTTGTGTTATACGAAGTGGCTTCTAGCTAAATATAAGATGGCTTCCACAATGCACTGTCATCTCTGCTGCTCCTCCTGATGAAATAGCTGACCTCAAGAAAGGTCTGCAGTGTCTGAGAAAGTTAATCAGCCAATTCAGCTGAATACTAGGGTGGAAAAGCCTAAATACACTCTCAATTCCAAAGGAGGGATGACCCTGTGAGAAGCAATGATGCAATGTCTAGTAGTACTGTCCCTCGATCAAGAGTTTCTGTTGAAACTAATGGTAGAAGTGACATCTTCTGCTACAAATGGAGAGGGTAGTCACACAAAACAAGACTGTTTTGCGGAAGAGGATTTACAGAAAGTTAACTGCAAGCTCATCCAAGCAAGAAAAAATGTGGAAAATTTCAGAGAACCTCAGTGAAGGAGTGAACTGGTGCTTCAAGGAAGAGAAACTCCACTAGGTGCTACCAACAGGGTGAAAATACCTGGAACAATCTGCCACAAGGTAGGTCCAGCTCCTGTTGTTTCTGTCCAAATGGAAGGCATTTATGCTCATGTTCTCCTAGACAGTGGTTCACAAGTCATTATTTTGTACAAGACATTCTACAATACCTATCTTCACCTACCAAGGGTTGTCCATCCAACCCTTGGATAACTTGAAAATCTGGGGGTTGAGTAATCAAAAATATCCATATGAGGGGTACTTATCCCTTCAGATTGAGTTCTCACAGTCCATCATTGGAGTTCATGAGAAGCTGGATACTTTAGTTCTAGTGTGCCCGGACCTTGGTGTCAAAAGTAATGCTGCAGTTTTGGTTGGCACCAATAGTAGTCTAGTCCAGCAATTTTTAACTATGCAAAGAAACTGTGGGGGAAGGATGCATCAGTACCTTGCCTATTCATCCTAAGATCCGTGAGGCCTATAAATGCTTCCATGGAAAGTCTCTCTCAGTTTCTGATAAAGATGCTAACAGGTATGGCAATGTATGGTACACACAGAAAAGAACAGTACTCATTCCACTTGGCAGTGCCTGTCAAGTGACTGGCATTCCAAAGTTTTCTGTTCAGCCTATTGATCAGTTGTTGTTAGTGGATACACTGGAGGAAATGACTACACCTGGAGGATTTGTGGCACAACCTGAGGTTTAAAATGCCACAACAGTGTCTTCTAGGAGGATCACAGTTACTGTTAGAAATGTATCTGATCACAAAGTGATCATTAGGCATTGGACAGTAATTGACCAATTGTTCCCAGTTCATGTAGAACCTCCGATGCATGCAGCAGCTGTCAAGAGCAACACTAATAACATGACACCAGATTATTTTGATTTTGGAGATTCCCCTATCCCTGAGGACTGGAAACAGTGCCTCTGCAGAAAAATGTTAGAGTATACTGATGTCTTCTCCCAGCATGTGTGGGACATGGGCTGTGCAAAAAGTACTTGGCATGAGATCCATCTAAATGGCTCTCGACCTTTTTGAGAATGATTTAATCACCCCAGCTGATATGGAAAATGTTTGGGGCCACATACATGACTTGTTGGCTGCTGAAATAATTTGAGTCATGAAGCCCATATGCCTCTCCAGTTGTCGTGTTCAGGGAAGATGGTGGAGTGCAGAAGTCAGGGAATGGGGCTGGAGGAGTTGGGGGGTCAGAAAAGAGGGTGGAGGGTGCTGGACTGAGGGCAGTACTTCAGAGCACAAGGTTCAGTGTGAGGGAGGGCAGCGGGAGGGGAGTGGGAGGTTCAGGGCATGGGTGGGGGATGCAGGACTCAGGGATGGGAGCTGGGAGACCAGAGTGGGAGAGCTTACTGGGACCACCCATAATGGCAAGGGTGGTAGTTGCTCCTGGGGAGGCCGAGGCTGAGATCCCCATCTGGTAGCTCCTTCTGGAGGGCCAGGCTAAGTTCCCCAGATGGTGACTCCTCTGGGAGGCCAGATAGGGCTCTGCGGGCTGCCCCTGGCCTCCAGCAGCCATCCCCCACACACACACATACACACCACGGCCTGTATCCTGTGGAGGGTGGACAAGGTTACAAGGGCAGGCCCTGGTCTCCAGCACTGTCACCCCACCCCATCACACACACAGCCTGCAGGCTGTTCAAGGGGATGCAGGCTGTGGGGACTTCCCTTGGGGGGGGGCACAAGGCTCGGTAGACAGCTTTTCCCAGCCTGCCTCTGGCCTCCAGTGCCCCCCATGGCCTCCAGCTTTTCTGGAGGGAGGACTGGCTCTGGGGACTAGACCGGGCCTCCAGCACCTTCCCCCTCACATGTGGGGAGGTACCAGGTTCTGGGGGGCTGGCCCCAGGCTGCAGCAGCCCCCTGTGACCTGCAGGGGGGACAGGGCTCAGGGAGCTATCCACAGGGCTGGGGGGGAGGGTAGGATCCCAGGGCTGCCTCTGACCTGCAGCACCCCTCTCCCATGGCTGGCATGGTAACAGTCTGGTTACTAGTAACAGGATGGTCTAGTTAAAAGAAAAATTCAATATGAGATAAATAATTTTTGTAGAAACTTTTTCTTTATTATTATGCCTCTGTGGGACATTTTGCTGCTGCGCTTTTCTTTCTAGGGCATTAAAGCTGTGGTCACCCACCTGTCGATCACGATCAACTGGTTGATCGGGAGGGCTTGACCACTCGATCACAAGGCATTCGGGGCCCCCCCATTTCCCCTCACCCCCAAGAAACTCCACTACCTACCTCTGAAAATGGAGATAGTGCTGGCTTCCCGCGGGGTGGAGGGAAGTCCGGCAGCTGTGCACCACTTCCGGGGTTTCCGTAAGTATGATGCCTGCTCCACTCCTCCAGGTCTGTGGTGCACCAGGAGGAGATAAGAGTCCCAGAGGAAGGTGCATGCTGGGGATTTGGGGGGGGGGGAGAGGACACAGGAGGGGAGGCATGCACCAGGGCTCCCCTCCCTCTGCGTGGGAGGAGGTAGGAGTCCTGAGGGCATGCGCATGCTGGGTAGAAGAGAGGAATCTCAGAAGGAAACATGCACCAGGGCTTTCCTCCTTTGCGGGGGAGAGAGGAGGAGTCCTGGGAGGAAGCTCTTGCCGGAGCTTCCCTCCTCTGGAGTGGGGGGTGAGGTGCACGCTGAGGATTCCCTGTCCCAGCCGACACCCTGCCCCCTATTCCCACTGGCACCCTGTCCCCACCCCAGCACCCTGACCCTTGCCTCCACAGACAACCTGTCCTCTGCCCCAGGCATTTGCCCTGGAACCCATTGGCCCTCTGTCCCTTGCCCCAGCACTCATTGGCACCCTGCCCCAGCACCCTGTCCCCTGCCCTGGCACCTAGTCTCCTGCCCCAGCACCTACAAGCACCCTGTTCTCTGCCCCAGCACCCATTGGCACCCTACCCAGCACCCTGTCCCCTATCCCAGTGCCCCCTTGCACCTTTCCCTAATACCATGCCCCCTGCTCCCACCAGCACAGTTGGGGCCACATTAGTGAGGCTTGTGGGGGGTTTGGAGAAGGTTTTATTTTGCATCTCACTTGTGTGGCCCCGACTGACTTTTCTGTGGGTCAGTGACCCCTGACTCAAAACAGGTTCCTCACCCCTCTCAGAAATAAAGACAACGCAGATACTTTTTGTGTTTGACATAGTATTGTATTTAAAAATGAAGCCTGGCCAACAAACCCCAACCTGGGGCCAAGCCCCATCTGCCCACAGCATCGGAACACTCCTGCACTCCCCCTTCCCCAGACCCTCGATCTGAACTTGTCATACACTGGAACCTCCTCCCATCCCCCAACCCAAATTCCTGCACCCTCACATCCCCATTCTGTGGCTTGCTTAGTACCCTAACCCTACATCTGATCCCAACACTGTGCGACCTGGCGTCCCCTCTTTGACCCAGCGTCCCCTTCTCCACCCCCTCCTGCATCCGGATTTCCTCCCAGAGCTTGCACCTCTCACCCCTTCCCACACCCAAATCCCTCATTCCCACCCCAGAGCCTACACATCCTGTCTCAACACAGCGAGGGTAAGGCTAGACTGCAGGAGTTTTCCAGGATTCCAGAGATATCCCAGAAAAACTTTTCTGCATCCAGGGATGCGTTTGTTCTTCCGCTTCTTTTAGTGAAAGAGCAAACATGAACTTTCAGTCACCCCTATATTCCTCTTCCCAGGAGGAATAAGGAGGCTTCCGAAAGAAGGGGTTTGGCCAGTCTAGACAGGCCAAATGTTGGAAAAACCTCTTCCTACAGAAGAATTGGGGGGGGGGGGGAAGCAGCAGTATAAGGATTGGGGATAGCAAGTGATGGAGAGGAAGAGAACAGAAAGGATGGGGGCTTCAAGGAAGGGGCGGGGCAATAGATCTTGGCTTGTTCTGTCATTTAAAAAGTGATCTTGAGTGTAAAAAGGTTGGAGAGCACTGCATTAAGGTATGCACCTGACACCTGCAAGTCCTCTACCTTTTCAGAGGTGTGAGTTGGTTTGGTTTAACGGGAAGACAGACGCCTCGTAGGGGGCGGTGGATAAGGTGCTCTGAGTTAGATTCTTCCGCCACTCCCCAAGGGTTTGCGCGTTGTTTGGTCCCACAAACATTTTGCTGGGCCGGGAGCTGGACTCGGAACTGCCGCTAGCGGGGGGGGGGGGGGTGCCACAGTGTGTCTGGCCTCCGGGGGCGCCGGGCGGGGCGCTGGGGTGTGGGTGAGGCAGGCAACTGCATTTTGTTAGCACAAAGAGGCTCCGTGTACTTGCTCTCATCATCTCGTGGGAAATTGCCGCGGGCTATGAGCCCCACTCTCCGAGCCCAACTGAAATTGCACCTGGCTCGGGGGAGGGAGGCGGAGCGGCGGTGTCGCTCACAGCTGGAGCGCGGAGGAGGCTCCGGTTTCAAAGACACGGCGGGCGCTGTGCGAGCGGTCGGGTGACTAGGAGACAAGGAGCCGGGCAGGGATCCCAGGAGCAGGGAGCCCGGTGCCATATGCGCAGGGGCTTAGCGCAGCAGCCGGGGGAGGGCGGGTCTCATCCGCGGTGACCTGCCTCCTGCCCAGACGCGCTGAGGCCAGCCAGCCCCGCACGGGCAGAGGGAGAGCAGGGCGCGGGCCAGGCGAGCGGACAGTCCCCGGGTTTCTTCTTTCCTGTCACATGGCCCGTAACCGGAGCCCTCGCTGTCCCTCCAGCAGCTCCCGGGGGCGCCGTGGCGAAGCGGACGCGGCGCCTCGCTGGCCGGGATCCCCGTGCTGAGCGCGTTGCTGCCGCCTCGCCAATGCAGCGCCCCGCAGCCTCCCTGGCGCTCTGCTGGGAGCGGCTCTACTCCGGTGAGTGACTGGCCCCGCCCGCCCGCGCTGGGAGCAACCGGGACCGGGGCTGCTGGGCTCCCTTGGGCCGGGGCTCGGAGCCGCTCGGCTCCGGCAGCGCCCAGTCGTGATTGCAGCCGGGCGGGGCTCTGGGCTGCCCTCGACTGCCCGCGAACTCGCGTGGCCGGAGCGTCTGGCTGAGCGGGCGGGTGCAGAGGGAGACGCACCTGTCTCGGAGGCTGAAGACACTTTAAAGTGAGCAAAAGAGGGGCAACATACGCCTGCTCCTATCTGCGCCCCCCTGGGGGACTAGGCAATCCCTGGGCATGAGAGCAGTGTCCTACTGGCAGAGCCAAGCTTTGGAGGTACCAGCTTCCCTCCTCCTGACAAGTGACGGGCGAGGTCGCTGTAAATGTTTTGTTCTCTCTCCGGGACACCGCCAGAGCCTCAGCACTTACTAATTAGGGCGTTAGCGTAACCCTAGGAATAAGGCAAAACATGGGTAATGTCATTGATCCCAGCCAGTGACGTGTAACTGTTGTAAATCCCCTTACCTGTGAGGATGGTCAAGTGCTAAGCACGCGTTTGCCTGGCTCCCAAAGGTCTCCAGATCCCAGCAACTCAGCCTGGGGATGATTACTGCGATTCTCCACCGGGAAAGCTCTGTGTGCCCCTGGGCTTCCATTCAGCCTACATTTCGTGTCACTATAACTTCTTTGCAGCTGTGCTTGAATTGAGGCGGGCATAGGTGGTTAGCTGGAGCGATGTGGACGCTTTTATCTGACACACCTCCCATGTGGATTGGTTGCGAAAGCCTGGCCTGAGCCAGAGGGAGAGGAATTTACAGAAAACAGGGCCACCTTTTTCTTACAGTCTGGGTTCTGCTACCCAGGCAGAGTGTGATGCCCCAAGCTCATTTTGCCAATTAATGTCTTGTTAACAGGAGAGAGACCTGTATCTCCCAGGCAATGGAGCATGCAGGCTATTAGCTTCCTGGTACTGACAATGGTCAGAGGTATGGGGACCACCTGGGTACTCAAGGAACTTTGTGCTTACAGACATTTTGCTGCAGTGTTTCATTTTCTTTTTACAAAGACCATCTCTACAGGAACTAACCAATGTCACACATAGCAGATAATGGGCTGAATTCTACCCTCACTTGCTGGCCTTAAACTGAGCTGAGACATTGGCTTATTTACTTTACGTGTGAAAGCATCTAAACAGCAAAAATTTTGCTTCAATGCAAGCCTGACTGATAGAGTTAAGGAAAAGTTAAAAAAAGAAGAAGAAAAAACCCAAATAGTCTAGTAGCACTTTATAGACTAACAAAACCCCCAGATGGTATCATGAGCTTTCATGGGCACAGCCCACTTCTTCAGATGTCTGGTTATTCTTCCTCCAGCTTCAGACTGAGGCTAGAGAACCACCAGGCCTTCTTGGGCTAGAAGGAGTTCAACCTTTGGCAAAATATGGCCAAGTTTGAGAACTTCCTGCAGGAAACCAAGAAGCAGTTCACGATACTCCTCAACAAGGGCATAACAACAGCTAAGGCAGCAGATGTGGCCACCCGAACTATGGCACCTGCAGTATCTAAGCACAGAGCATTGTGGTCACTCCTCTCTGGCCTCTCCACTGAGTCCCAGAACTCACTGCAGGATCTTCCCTTCAATGAGAGGGCCCTGTTTATGGAACAAACTGATAGTAAACTCCACAGCCTCAAGGACTCACATACAACCATGAAAACGTTGGGCTTTTATGTCCCTGCCCCAGCTCATAAGACATTCAAGCCTCAACAGGCCAAGAGCCAGGCAAGCTATTCCTGTCACAAACCCCCTTCTACGAAATTCAGGAACTATGAGAGACATGGCTCCTAGCAATACCAGCCCATGCTCCACCTTGGTTTATCCAAGGGCAAGCAGGAGGGCAAGGGGCCATTTTGATGGGATGACTGAAAGCAATTTACCAATCAAGTCCATGGGTTTATCCCTGCCTGTATTTTCCAACAGCCTTCCCTGGTTCCTCTCTATGTGGAAGTTGATGACATCAGATCACTAGGACTTTTTTTAACTCCACTTCTTGTTTTGTCTTGTTTTGTTGTTCTTTTTAACATTCAATCCCAGAGAAATTAAATGTGGCAAATAAGGGCCTGTAAAAATGATTAGAAGTATGGTACTTCAAAGTCATGAAAATACACTGTGGGAGAAACATTGAAGTGTGAAAATTAGCATATGGCATGTATTTACTAGTGTGTAGTCTTCTTTTCGTTGGTAGATGTAAACTTTCATACATCGTTGCAGTAACTGCAGAACTATAGAATACAGAGTATATGTGTCATGGCTGAGCTGAGGATGTGAGAGAAATCTTCACTGGGGTTAGGGTTATGAATGCTTCATCTGACAACATTAACAGGACAGTAACAATTGGACTTTTATACTGTTTTGACTTTAGTACTGTTTATTTTCATGTACTGGTTTTCTTCCCTTCTCTATTTCTTACATAATCTCTTCTAAAACAAATGTTCAATCCAATGATGTTAGCATTTGAATCTAACCACAATGTTCAACTGGAAATTACAGATGAGTAATCTCATGCTCCATGTAAAGAGAAGAGCTGCATTTGTTGGCAGTTTCATTTCTGCCTTTCTTGTTGCCAGATTTGGCCAATTTTTTCTTTCCCTAGTCCCACTCCACTTTCCAATGCTGAAATCAGCAGCTTCCTGTTTTCCTCCCACTTGATTCTCCTAATCTTTTTTTACTTATTTTCTTACTCCTTCTCACACATCCTCCCACCCCTGCAGTGAATAGGGAAATACTCTGCTTAGACTCAATACAGCATTACTAATTACCTTGATAGATGGAGAAGTATTCAACAAAGATACTTCAGCATAACACACTTTTAGCACAGGAGAGAGGTAATTACACAGGAGGGAGGAAATTACAAATCTACATATTATTAGCACAATTTGCAAGAGACTTAGTTCCCCAGTTTTCCGCTGCACTTGGATACTGGAACTGTATTTGAAAACAATGCTATGAGAATCATAGAATCATAGAATAATAGGACTGGAAGGGACCTCAAGAGGTCATCGAGTCCAGCCCCCCGCCCTCAAGGCAGGACCAATCTCCGTCTACACCATCCCTGACAGATGTCTATCTAACCTGTTCTTAAATATCTCCAGAGAGGGAGATTCCACCACCTCCCTTGGCAATTTATTCCAATATTTGACCACCCTGACAGTTAGGAATTTTTTCCTAATGTCCAATCTAAACCTCCCCTGCTGCACTTTAAGCCCATTACTCCTTGTCCTGTCCTCAGAAACCAAGAGGAACAAATTTTCTCCTTCCTCCTTGTGACACCCTTTTAGATATTTGAAAACCGCTATCATGTCCCCCCTTAATCTTCTTTTTTCCAAACTAAACAAGCCCAGTTCATGAAGCCTGGCTTCATAGGTCATGTTCTCTAGACCTTTAATCATTCTTGTCATTTTTCTCTGTACCCTTTCCAATATCTCCACATCTTTCTTGAAATGTGGCGCCCAGAACTGGACACAGTACTCCAGCTGAGGCCTAACTAGTGCAGAGTAGAGTGGCAGAATGACTTCACGAGTTTTGCTTACAACACACCTGTTGATACAACCTAGAATCATATTTGCTTTTTTTGCAACAGCATCACACTGTTGACTCATATTCAACTTGTGGTCCACTATGACCCCTAGATCCCTTTCCGCCATGCTCCTTCCTAGACAGTCGCTTCCCATCTTGTACGTATGGAACTGATTGTTCCTTCCTAAGTGGAGCACTTTGCATTTCTCTTTATTAAACCTCATCCTGTTTATCTCTGACCATTTCTCTAACTTGCTACGGTCATTTTGAATTATGTCCCTATCCTCCAAAGAAGTTGCAACCCCACCCAGTTTGGTATCATCTGCAAACTTAATAAGTGTACTCTCTTAGAAGAAGCAGCCATGAGATTACTCAATTGTACTTAAAAATGTGTTTTGTTTCAAAGTCATAGTCCAAAACAAAAAAAATTACAGAGCGTGTCTGAATAAGCCTGAGGCTGAGGTTGAACATCAGCCAGGAGATGTACATAACATAAGAACTGCCAGACTGGGTCAGACCAAAGGTCCATCCTGCTCTGTACCCTGTCTGCCCACAGTGGCCAATTCCAGGTGTCCCAGAGGGAGTGAATCGAACAGGTACTGATCAAGTGATCTCTCTCCTGCCATCCATCTCCACCCTCTGGGTATGTCTACACTACCCACCTCGTTCGAACTAGGAGGGTAATGTAGGCATACCGCACTTGCAAATGAAGCCCGGGATTTGAATTTCCCGGGCTTCATTTGCATAAGCGGGGAGCCGCCATTTTTAAATCCCCGCTGGTTCGAACCCCGTGCAGCGTGGCTACACGGGGCTCGAACTAGGTAATTCGGACAAGGCTTCCTATTCCGAACTACCAGTACACCTTGTCCCACGAGGTGTACCGGTAGTTCGGAATAGGAATCCTAGTTTGAACTAGCGGGGTAGTGTAGACATACCCTCTGACAAACAGAGGCTGGGGACACCATTCCTTACCCATACGGCTAATAGCCAGGGCTCGACAAATTAGTCAATCTACTCGCCCACGGTGAGTAGATTTTAAGGTGACACGGTGCCACAGCGCAATCAGCGCATGCACAGCGCGGTCTGCACATGCGCAGCATGCCAAACCACGCAGCTGGTGAGTGGGGCTCGACAAATAATGCAATCTACTCGCCACGGAGAGCTAGGTCTAGAAGAGCTAGGTCCGGGTGATCTGCTCATGCACAGAATGATCTGTGCAGGCACAGATTGCTGGACAGCACGGCTCGCGAGCGGGGCTTGCCGCAGTTCAACAAGCCCTGCTAATAGCCATGTATGAACTTAACCTCCATGAATTTATTTCGTTCTCTTTTAAACCCTGTTATAGTGCTAGCCTTCTATGTAGTTTCTATAATTGTTATACATTGTAGCTAGAAGTGAACTTTTGCAAAATTCTTTTAATTTTAATATCTGAAATGCCTCCTGTGTTTCATAGCCTACTTCGCTTGAATTATAACATAGTGAACAATACAAAACATTGAACTAATTTGCTAACAGTATGCAAATGACCTGCTGGTACTCAATCTATAAAACTGCATCTTCAAAGAAAATAGCTAGCCTGGTAAAAATATTTTTAGTAATGACCACAGAAGCCATATTTGTCTGTTTGATCTCCTGAAGCATCTTCTGGTTTTAATCAGGGGAACAAGCAGTGGACATCTACAGTAACAAAGCTCTATTCCCATGTTCATAGAGCCACAATTGAACATTCCTCTCAAGAAGGTAAGTTGATATTCTGGCCCTTCAGTCCCTGGGCCCCAACCTCTATTAGGATGTCTTGGCCTCAGTTAAGCAGTTTGTGTCCATCTTTTCCTAATTTTACTTTCATTAAAGTGTTTGTTGTTTAAGTATATCCTTTCAATCAAATTGGAGACTGCAACATCTGGTTAGTTGCCTGTAACTCTTGCCATTTTCAGCCAGATAAAGCTCTTTTCACTTAAGGAGGTTTGCTCAAGTTACAAATTGCAGCAAGAGATTTAGAAAAAGTTTAGTTCAAATGGAAGGTAAATTAAAAGGAATCTCTTTAAAATCTCTGGGAGATGCCTTACTTGTGGTTATGTATGTATCCTGTTCAGCAGAAGGCTTTAGCTGAACATGTGCATATGCAGAAGGGGGCCAAGCACTAAACCTATGCTAAGAATCTGGCCACAAGCTGCTAGATCTAATCCATCTCCTCCTACTTTTAGAAAGCTGCTGTATCTGTATTAGTCCCTTCACCAATTTGACTGAAGATGCTGAACAAGAACAAACCATTACCGAAATGATCAGTTTGGCTATGGAAAATGTAGGACCCAGCATTGTCTGTCCTTTCCCGTAAGGAACTGTTCCAAGCGAATGTTAGAGACATCACATTACTATTTATTGTACTGACATCTAAGGTGGAGATATCAGCTTCCTTATTCTCTCTCCTACTGCCCTGTATACTATAGCCACTGCCAATTAGCTGATGCTAAATTATTCTAAAAAATAAATAAATCCCAGGGTTTATCTGGCACCAATCCAGAATTCTTGTTGCCTTCCTAAAATTAAAACAACACCAGAAATTTCAACGCTTTTCAGTAAAATACTTTGAATCAGCAAATTTCCCATTCTAAATTTTCTAATTAAAAACCAAAAAACACTCTACCCCATTTTACAAGAATATTATAAGACTCTGTTTAGTTCATACTGTGTCCTTCAACCCTCCCCATCCATCAGTCTTGACATCTATTCCTGGAGGTATTTATTTAACTAGTAAGTGTTGCAGCATACTCATAAGGGATGCAGAATCTTGCATTTATTGTTAAGGGAGGGACACACGTTCAACAGTTAGGAACATCTTCAGATAAAGCATCCTTCTTGCTACTCCCTCTCCCTTACGTAGCAGAGGTAGGCAGTGGCATTCTGTGATTCCTTACAGTTCCAAGTGTCCCATGAGGAGCATGGGTAGCCATCTAGACCCAGGGTGACGGAGGCCTTGGATAATGGCAGTAAGGTCCCCCACATGGGAGAAGAAAGGTCACACATGTCTAATCAGAGGCAGATGGAAAACACTCTTATGGGCTTCAGCTGCTATTTGATCTTCCAAACACAGCTCTAGCTCTAATAAAACTGAATTTTGAATCCCATGTAGCAGGCATGCTCCAGACATGAGGTACAGCATTCACTACACTCTTTTGAGTTTTCCCCTCCTGACCCGTCAATACCTTTTTGGCATCTCTGGACTAAGTGTTAGCCAGCTCATCCTTAGCCACTCTCAGACTCTGCAAATCTAAATTGAGTTGTTTGTTCCACTGTACTGGGTTGGCTGGATATTATTAGAACAGCTGAGAGCCATTAGTACACTGCAAACTCCAGCCACTTGTCCAGGAGTTCCATATACACACTGAACAAACCTTCCAGCTGTGAGTGATCAGAACCATTCAAGTAATTCCACCCATACATAGTAGTGACTACATACATGCCAAGAAAATATTTAGGTATCACAAGAGAGCTGATGGATCTAACATAATCAGTGTGGACACATTATTCTTACCCACCAGTAGATGATGCTCTGCATCCAGTGCAGTTTCAACTTCAAACATAGGCCTAAAAACTAGATGACACAGATCCAGGAAATATGAGGACTCCAGAAATTTCCAGAGTTTATTTATCACAGCCTTCTCACTAGACTTTTTCAAAAAACTGACACATTGGCAGAAATCAAGCAGTGGATCCTTAAGCAAAAGCCATACAATGCCTTCCTTAGGGAAGATGGGTATTCCTCCCCTGCATTTTTTTCTCCTGGAAGAGCTACCATTCCCTCCTTTTTTCCAAGGGCTCATGGGAGTTGTAGTCTCTAGGGCTAGATTGCAGCATAAAGGATCCTCCCAGTAAAAGTTAGAGGCTCCTTTAGTAAGGGAACTACAGTTGTAATACATTTCTACCTGTCCATTGCTAGCATGATCTTCTATGGTGTTTCTCAGTCTCTGTTGGTTTTAGAGAGCTGATCATTAAAACAGTCATTTCATGTCACAGGGACACTATGCATCAAGCAAACCATGGAAGACAATAGTCTGTGTATAGCACTGGGGGAACTGTCGTGTCTCTGATTCTGTTCTGAATATTAGATCCAAAGTAAAGCCATTAGAGCTAATGTCATGCTCCTGTCATGCTCATGGCAGCTGAAATGGGCATGACATCAATATGTGAAAGTCCACTTTGCTCAGCCATGCCTTGGGAGGCATGATTTTGTGCTCATGATGCTGGATACTTCTGGAACTGTGTTATTAATATACTATTGTTAAAATGTTTGATGAATCACTTTAAATTTGATATTTTATTTCCTATGGATATGTCTATACTACAGCACTATTTCGGTTAACTTAATTCAAAATAGTTAATTCGAATTAAGTTAATTCGAAGTAACGCATCTATACACAAAAACTATTTCGAAATAGCGTTTTGCTATTTCGAAATAGCACGTCCACACTGAGTGGACCCTGAACCAAAGTTAAGGCTGGCTGGAACCAGTGCTGGCAGGGCATCAGGTTGGGACTTGAGTGTGTGGGGCTGCTGCCTGAGGCTAACTGAGCTCTGTGCTTAAAGGGACCCTACCCCCACCCCGGACAGACAGTTCTCAAGGTTCCCCACTTTCTTGTCTACTACTGCACTCCAGGACATCTCTCCTACCCTTCCCTATGTCACTGGTAACTACATGTACCATGACCACCGGCTCCTCCCCAGCACTACACATAAGTCTGTCTAGATGCCTTGAGAGATCTGCAACCTTCGCACCAGGCAGGCAAGTGACCATACGGTTCTCCCGGTCATCACAAACCCAACTATCTATGTTTTTAACGATCGAATCACCCATCAGAGGTATCCTCAGTGTGAGAAGATACCGCAGCATCCTCTGGGGTCCCAACTACGGGACGGTTTCCCTCTGCTCCCATTGAATGCTCTGTTCCCTTGAGACTCATCCGCTTGCAAGTCCATTAGCAAAATTTTTTAATAAATCTCTAAACTCAGGGGCAGTACCATTTGACTGGAGAATTGCTAATATAGTTCCTATTTTTAAGAAAGGGAAAAAAAGCGACCTGGGTAACTATAGGCCTGTTAGTTTGACATCTGTTGTATTCAAGATCTTGGAAAAAGGAGAAAGTAGTTAGAGACATTGAGGCTAATGGCAATTGGGACAAATTACAACATGATTTTACAAAAGGTAGATCATGTCAAACCAACCTGATCTCCTTTTTTGAGAAACTAACAGATTTTTTAGATAAAGGAAATGCAGTGGATATAATCTACCTCGACTTTAGTAAGGCATTTGATACAGTACCACATGGGGAATTATTGGTTAAATTGGAAAAGACAGGGATTAATATGGAAGTTGAGAGGTGGGTAAGCAACTGGTTAAAGGGGAGATTACAGGAGGTCATACTGAAAGGTGAACTGTCAGGTTGGAGGAAGGTTACTAGCAGAGTTCCTCAGAGATCAGTTTTGGGGCCAATTTTATTTAATCTTTTTATCGCTGACCTTGGCACCAAAAGTGGAAGTGTCCTGATAAAATTTGCTAATGACACAAAGTTGGGAGGTATTGCCAATTCAGAAAAGGATCGGGATATCATACAGGAAGATCTGGATGATCTTGTAAATTGGAGTGATAGCAACAGGATGAAATTTAATAGTGAGAAGTGTAAGGTTATGCATTTAGGGATTAATAACAAGAATTTTAGTTATAAGCTGGGGACACATCAGTTGGAAGTGACGGGGGAGGAGAAGGACCTCGGAGTCCTGGTTGATTATAGGATGACTATGAGCCACCATTGTGACATGGCCGTGAAAAAGGTTAATACGGTCTTGGGATGTATTAGGCGAGGTATTTCCAGTAGGGATAAGAAGGTATAAGTGCCATTATACAAGGCATTGGTGAGACCCCATTTGGAATACTGTGTGCAGTTCTGGTCTCCCATGTTTAAGAAGGATGAATTCAAACTGGAACAGGTACAAAGAAGGGCCACTAGGATGATCCGAGGAATGGAAAACCTGTCTTATGAAAGGAGACTCAAGGAGCTTGGCTTGTTTACCTTAACCAAATGAAGGCTGAGGAGGGACATGATTGCACTCTTTAAATATATTAGGAGGGATAAATACCAGGGAGAGAGAGGAATTATTTAAGCTTAATACCAATGTGGACACAAGAACAAATGGATATAAGCTAGCTAGTAGGAAGTTTAGACTTGAGATTAGACGAAGGTTTCTAACCATTAGAGGAGTGAAGTTCTGGAACAGCCTTCCAAGGGAAGTAGTGGGGGCAAAAGATCTATCTGGCTTCAAGATTAAACTAGATGGGTTTATGAAGGAGATGGTTTGATGAGAACATGATCTTGGTAACTAAGGGTATGTCTACACTACCCTCCTAGTTCGAACTAGGAGGGTAATGTAGGCATACCGCACTTGCAAATGAAGCCCGGGATTTGAATTTCCCAGGCTTCATTTGCATAAGCGGGGCGCCACCATTATTAAAACCCCGCTGGTTCGAACCCTGTGCCGCGCGGCTACACGGGGCACGAACTAGGTAGTTCGAACTAGGCTTCCTAGTTCGAACTACCGTTACTCCTCATTCCACGAGGAGTAACGGTAGTTCAAACTAGGAAGCCTAGTTCGAACTACCTAGTTCATGCCCCATGTAGCTGCGCGGCACAGGGTTCGTACCAGCGGGGTTTTAAAAATGGTGGCTCCCCGTTTATGCAAATGAAGCCTGGGAAATTCAAATCCCGGGCTTCATTTGCAAGTGCGGTATGCCTACATTACCCTCCTCGTTCGAACTAGGAGGGTAGTGTAGACATACCCTCAGTGAGGTAGGCAAGCAAGCGGGGAAGCTGAGAACCGGCTGTTCAGGTGGGGTCCCTTTAAGCACAAGCCTAAGATAGCCTCTGATAGCAGCCACACAAAGCAAGTACCCTTCTGGAACTGGTTTCAGCTGCCCTTAAATGCAATCCAGTATCCAATCAGTGTGAACGCACTATGTCGAAATAGCAAAACGCTATTTCGAATTAGTTTTTGTGTCTAGATGCGTTATTTCGAATTAGCTTATTTTGAATTAACTAATCGAAATAAGTTAATTTGAAATAGCGCTGTAGTGTAGACATATCCTTACCTGTGGGCTTTGGTCATCTGCCCGCTTTGAACCTAGTTTAAAGCCTCCTCGCTAGGTTATCCAGTTTATATCCAAATACTCTCTTCCCTTTCTTCAATGGGGGGGGGGGGAGGGGAAGGGCGGGTCACATCCCTGCTTAGCAGCCCTTCTTCCTGGAACCACAAAAAAGCCAAATCCCTCCTGGTGACACCATCTTTGCAGCCAGGCATTCACCTCCAGGATGCACCTGTCTCTGCCCGGGCCCTGACCTTTGATAGGAAGGACTGAGGAGAACATCACCTGCACTCCAAACTCCTTCATGTGTACCCTCAGAGTCCAATAGTCACTTTTCACACCTCGCAGTATCCTTAGTGCCCACATGCATGAGTACCATGGAGTAATAGTCAGAGGGCCAGATGATCTTTGACAATCCCTCCATAATATCTTGGATATGGGCTCCGGGCCAGCAACACCTCCCAGGATGTCATGTAAGGGCGACAGATGAGTGCCTCCATCCCCCTCAGAAGAGCGTCTCGAACCCCCACTACCCTACTCTTCTCACAGTGGTGGCAGCAGACCTCCCAGCCTTGGAAGTACATGGCTTCTCCTACTCATCCTTAGCGACTGATTCCTCATCTCTCATTGCCAGAGCAGCCTTATGGGGGGGTACCCCAGGTAAATGCCACACCTTCTATCCCCACACTCCCTTCCCACACACCCCCACTCCTGTCCCCAAACTCCCTCCTGCACTCTTCCACTTCCTTTCCAGCCCCAAAACTCCCTCCTACAGTCTGCATCCTGCCTCCCTATTCTACCTACATTTCCTCCCAGAGCCCATCCCCTCCTGCATGCCAATCCTCTGCCCCATCCCACCCAAATTCCCTCCCAGAGTGTTACACAGGTGGGGTGGGATGCAGGCCCTGGGAGTTTGGGGCATCACCAACATTTCTTCAAATCTGCCCCACCTGTTGCCAAGGACAAAAGGAATGCCTCTGCCCCATCCTCTTGCATCATTTATTGCAGGCAACTACTGGCCTCTATGGTCTGCATCCCATCATGGCCGCAGCCCAGCTCTGTAAGGGCCTTCGCCTGGTTTACCAGTTCCTGCAACATAGCACAGTCTTGGGTGGCCAGGCTCATCAACAGGAACTTGGTCTCTCTCTGCAGCCACATTGCTTCCTGTTTGGCAACTGCTTGGACACAGGTCACCTCCTGCTGGGCAGCCATGGCCCATATCCATGTTTGACTCCATCCTCCTTCTTGAGAAAGGGGTGGTCTATTATGTCTCAGGCTTACAGTCTGGGCTCACTGTGCATTAGGCCACAACTTGGATACCCCACTCCCGACATCACATGTGAAAAAAGGCTAGAATTAGTTGGGGGGGGGGTACCAAACTTCGCCTTGGAGAGGTGCCACCCCTTACTCCTATTCTTGGGCATTATGCACTCTATACATGCCCCAGTGTTGGGTCTAATTCTCTGAGATGCCATTTTGGGTACAAGCGTCATCTTGTGAGTCTAAACAACAACTGGGACTCCATTTTGGCTGCCTTTCTTCTCCCTCCTTTTCCCGCCCTTTTCTGTGTTTTGGCGGGAAACCTGATGTCAGGGGACCTAAGTTTGTCCAGTGAAAGCAGACACGTGATTCTAGTCTGCCCTTCAATGGCAGGTTATTTAAGGGCTGCCTTTGGCTTTGCTTGGGACTGCCCATCTGAGTAGTAGAGTACAATAGTCATTCAGACGGGTACACCAGGTCCATACATTGTAGTTTAGGGTTGTGAGAAGTGACACACTTGCACACAAGGAGTGAACATCTACCTGTCACTCCTCTCCACTTGGGACTCACATCCACAACAGAGCAGGGGAAGGGGTTTGCTAGGCCAAGTGGACCTAACAAAAGGAGGATTGATCCAGCTGTTCTGGTTCGGTTGTTCCAGACACATAAGATCAAGTCTGGAATCCAGGCACTGCCATGAGGGTCTCAAGCTGCAAGACATGGTACAGTCCCTGTAACACTCCTCCAGGTTACCTGGGTTCTTACCTTTTACTTACCTGGAGTCACAGTCCAGCTACCTTTGTTCTATTTCCTGTAGTGGGGTCCTATTTTATTTTGTTCAGTTATATTTACCTTGTTTACTGTTCAATAAACCTTGTTAGTTTATCTCAACTGTCTGTCTGAGTCTTTGGGGAAAGCCTAATAGCACCCAATGACAGAAGCAGGTTTGGGGACGGGCCTGAAAGCCACTTCAGCTTAAGATCAAGAGTTTTCTGGCTAACACCAGTGGGGGAGAGTGAGAGGAGTGGGGAAGAGATCTGAGTCTCCCTCCGTCCCCTCTCTAGCCTCCCCCCGCCCCCCGTTTCTTTACCCCTCCCCCACGTCTTGGGTAGGGTTACCCTCAGCCCTTCACACCAGAGACAGATCTCCCTCCTCTAGTTCTCTGGTCTTGCAAATCTCAGCAACACACCTCCCAACTCCAGTCCTCTCTCTTCCCTCCACCCTGTCTGCCTGAAGCAGGGGGTTTTCTTAGGTTCCTGAGGCGGCCTTACATGGCTACAGGTGCCTGTATTAACCTGTTGTAACCTTCCCTAGTGTGCAGGGACCCAGGCCTTAATTAGCCTAGTGCTTATACATCTCCCCTCTATCCCTCTGCTGCTGTTCTCTGGCCCTGCGGTATTACACTATCATATTACGCATACATCCCAAGCACTTCATCACAGGAATAAAGAGTTAAGGATGTAGTACATTTAATATGGCCTACATAATAGGCACATTGTGATGAGAGGCACTCCAGCTGCATATACAAACTGCATGCAGAAGGAATGTGGAGTGTTTGAAGTGCTGTAATGCTGACAAACCATCTCAGGGCCAGCACCCAGAATGGCTACACACTTCCTTGCACCAGGCAGTGGGCTAGAAAAGAGGCAGCAGAGCCTCTACAATGGTGGTGTATCGATGCCACATCAACCAGATGTTGTACAGTCATGCTCCCCCATTGTTCTGATGCCACACACAAAAAATGTTGGTCAGTAAAACACAGCAACTTTAACTTTGAGCCAAGGGGTGTACCATGCTGATATCAGACCCTAATTATTTTAAAGTAAACAATTAAATGAGAAATGTTACTAATTACTACATTTATCAATTGGCAAGAGGAATTTTTTTAGTTTGTTACTTATAATGGTTGTTTCTTGAGAATACTATATAATTAATAGAAAAATTGTATTGTGTTGTCAGTTTATGGTACAATTATGTGTGTATGGGGGCTTACATTTGGTCAATTTGTGTCATTAGTAGGAAAATATAAATTCAAATAAGGTCAAAATTCTGATTTAACAGGGAAATGGGATATCTTAGGTGAGGATTTTGGAGCTACTGCTGATTCTTGTTTCACATTAACAGCTACTTTGCTAAATGCTGGTAAGTTAAGAAAAACAGGGAAATCTAGGGTAAATGTTAATGAATGAGGAAGAAAGTCATCTGGGAGCTTTGAAAATTGAACTATGTAGCTGCTGGGGTAGCAAAAGTTCTGTGTTCACGAGTTCTGTGGGCACAAGTCTTCCCCTAAGCAAACACAAGCCGGAGATACAAAAAAAAAAATCCCTAGAAGAATCCTCTGGGTAATGTGTAAAAAATGTTAACCACCAGAATCCTTGAAATAAAACCATCATCTGCTGGCAGCCTGCCACTTATTCTTGCCCACTCTGCATTCTCCACACGGCCACTCATGCCAGCTCCCTGCTAAGACCCAGCCCACCCCAGTGGCATTTTCCCTGGTCCCACAGTCTCTTTTCCATTCGCATGGTGATTAAAGATTTTGTTTAAAAACTAATACATTTAGTCAAAATGCAATCAAAACTCAGCAATGTGGCCAGAGAAATGGGAGCCCCATCACATCACTGAATTTCACACATTTTGCACAAATAAAGTGAGGGGTAAATCCTTTACAAAATAAGAGGATATCACAAAATATGGTTTGGTCATTTATTTAAAAGTGTAGTTTAGTTTCAGGATGCATCTGAGCACATTAATACATGGTGTATGGAATATAATAAAAGTAATTTTCAGTCATATGAAAACCAGTCAAGCTAAGTTTAATTTAAAGAAACACTGACATCCTGGACAGTGTCTTCTACAGCCTGAACTGATGCAAGAACAGTTTAATTAAAGGGAAAATGGGGACAAACTTTGCCTAAAATGACACACACACTCTCTCTTCATTTTCTAGAATGTTACACAGCAAATGGGGTGGACTATCGGGGCACTCAGAACCAAACTGCCCTGCATGGGGGGAGACCTTGTGTGTTCTGGAATGAGACTTTCCAGCATCCTTACAATACCTGGAAGTATCCCCATGGAGAAGGAGGGCTTGGAGAGCACAACTATTGCAGGTAAGGAGCAGTCTCACTGCTGCTAACATTGCCAGCACATCTAATGTCTCTTTTGGCCTTTGACGCAAAGCTGAAAGTCTGATGGCACACAATGGAGCTAATAGCCAACACTCTGCTATCAGACAGACATCTTTACATCCCACCTCCAGTTCCCTTCACTCTAGCATCTGCAGGCATGCTCAAGCAGCTTTAGCATAAAGGTGCATGTCAGCCCAGCTCTGAAATCCACATCACAAGCCAACCACAGCCTAACCTGGGAGAGAATGACTGGCCCTCTCCTCAGAAAGGTATCTCAGAAATAGCACATGCTCCATGTCAGGTATAAAAAGCATGGGCTGGATGGTTGTCAGCCGACGGTCAGGGCAGTGTGTGTGTGTTTCCGAGAAAAGGTTTAACGTCCGTGTCTTTACTGCTAGGACTGGGGTCCCGTCGCAGAGGGCAGCCAACAGGCCAACAGACGCCCCTTTATAGGAAGAGCTTATTACACCTCAGATTTTAGCTGCTATAATGCAAGATTCCTTCGCAGCAGGCCGCCTGGGAAAGACTGAGAGGTACCCCAACGGATCTGCCACCTGGGAGTGACACAAATCCAAACGCCCAAGCTCTTCCTATGCCTGTCCTTTTTGACTGGCTGAAGTTCTTTTAAATTGTGCTTGGTTCTGTTACAGCAACTGAAGGAGTCAGGTTAAAGCTTAAACAGTTACAGGTTTATTAAAAAGACATAAAAGCATATGGTTACAATGGCTATTGCTCTATTTCTTAACTGCTAGCAAATATAGATTTAAAAAAAATAGTTACAAAGAAAATAAAGATCGAAAATAGAAATAATGGTACCAAGTGACAGCTTAATCTTTAAAGAGCTCTAAATCTATGTGTACGCTTAAGACAAAGGACCACATCCAGGTACAATTTTTACCCCTTTCTGTGCCTCTCGACTCCAGCCTGTCAGGCCAGGGCCGGTCTCTCAATTCCTAGGAAAGACGAATATGAGGTAGGCGTCCCCTTGGAACCTCGGGAGATCAAACACCTAACCCGACCAGCAGATAGATGGTAGATTGACACTCAGATAAGAAAGAGGATACAGGTCCCCAGGGGTATAAAGATGGGTCCAGCAGTACATTTACTCTAAGAGGCCAAATTGTACTGGTCCGTTTTGTGGCGCCAGTTCTTACAAACAAGTTTCAAGTTAATTTACACTTGCAAGAGAGGAAGATAGCTAAATTAGGAGTGCCGGATATTCTTTTACTGGGCAAGAGATTCCTCCCCCCGCGGACGCCTGTGTGTTCGTATCAATATGGGTTTGAGTCAAGGACACTCTTTGGCAGCTTCTTGGTCAGCAATTAGCGTATCTCTGTTTACAGCCATTCACAGTCACAGCAGCCTGGGCCTTCTGTTCTGTGTGCCCTGCATGCTCCAGGCAAGCAAAAATGGATGTTACAGGGGGGTTCCTGTCTGGCTACATTGATTTGGCCATTGCTGCTGGTTCTTGTTACACCTGGATGCCTTGGATATTTTACGTAAGTCCCTTGTGCTTATGAGAACAAAATAGTCCTTGATCTCATTTCATTTTAAAATCTAGGGCTGCTCTAGTGCTTAGGAGAGCCATGGTCAAACTCCTGTTCTACCGCAGACACCCTGAGTGCCTTTGGGCAAGTTACTTTCTGTGCATGTCTCTCAAAGGGGGTCAGTAGCATGGCAGGCCTTGCAGGGCTCGGACTTGGAGGGCAAATACAGTAAAGATGGTGAGGATCTGGTAATGGGGGTCATATTAGGTGCGTTTCCTACCTCTAGCTAAGCTAGGTGTGCAGTAGTCCTGAATGTGCATGTACCATGCTGCTGGAACAGCCTGCCCCAACACACAGGTACAAGGTCACTGTGTGGAAACATCCGTTTGTAGAGCAAAATGGCATCCGTTGCACAATGTGACCTTGCCAAAGTGCTGGAATGGCTCTCAGGCTACACTATACCCAGTGCACAATACAGAGGAGCACATAGCTATACAAGAGTTTCCCCATCCACACAGCCTTGGAGCATCCTCTGACTCCTGACTCAGGGAGTTACCAGTGGAGCAGGACCAGTTGACTGAAAGAGAAAGTCTTATTTTGAGACTGGCTGATTGAGACAGCTGGATGTTCAGTGAATGTAAAATGGGTTTCCCCAAAATGACAAAGCTTGTGGGCTTCTCTCATTATTTTAGTCTATGTTGTAAGTTCTCAATGGTCCTACATTCCCTTTGGGATTGATTCTCTACTTCCCTGTATTTTGTGTAAAAAGGCCCTTTTGGTTTCTTTCCTACCATTTACTGACAAGGCTTGTGGAGTTATCCTTTGACCCCACAAAGGCAAGGGAATCCTCAGAAGTGCAGCTTTTACTGCACTGCCTTGGGTAATGGGGTAGTCAGTAGTTTGGCAGTGAGAATTCCCTTTGTTTGTGCGAGTAAGCTAAGCCTTTACCAGAAGATTGAAACTCTTATAAGGCTACGTCTACACTGGCACCCTTTTCCGGAAATGCTTAAAACAGAACAGTTTTCCATTATAAGTATTTCCGGAAAAGTGTGTCTACATTGGCAGGATGCTTTTCCAGAAAAGCACTTTTTCCGGAAAAGCGTCCGTGCCAATGTAGACGCGCTTTTCTGGAAAAAAGCCCCGATCGTCATTTTCGCGATTGGGGCTTTTTTGCAGAAAAGACTACTGTGCTGTCTACACTGGCCCTTTTCTGGAACATATTTTCCGGAAAAGGACTTTTGCCCGAACGGGAGCAGCATAGTTTTTCCGGAAAAACACTGACAATTTTACAGTAGATCGTCATTGCTTTTCCAGAAAAGCAAGCGGCCAGTGTAGACAGCTGGCAAGTTATTCCGGAAAAGCAGCTGCTTTTCCGGAATAAGTGGCCCAGTGTAGACACAGCCTTACTGTAATACTATGATCTTCGCTGATTTACCAAAAATCTGCACCTATAAAGTCTTTTAATTTTCCCAGTATCTATTAGCTCAGCAGTTCTTAACACTCTGTTCTTCACTGTCTTCTTGGAAAGACAGACCAGCTGAAACACTGCAGTAGAAATTAAAATAATTATGATCATGATTAATTTAATACAAAAATAGAGGATCTGTATATGGATCACAAAAATGTTTGACAAAAATGTCTTCTTCCCATGCTAGGAACCCTGATGGAGATGTTAGCCCCTGGTGCTATATTGCAGACTGTGAGGATGAAGTGTATTGGAAATACTGTGAGATTCCATCTTGCCGAAGTAAGAAAAACGATTATTCCTGGCCTGATTTACTATTCCACAAAGAATGACAGTCACATGAATAGGCAGTGGGTTAGTGACCTTCATAATGGGAACCTGAATGAAATCAAACAGGTTTTTTTTATCCACTTGTCTCCTAAGCAAAATTTTCATCTCTGTGCTCCAGAGCTAACAGCAAACTTACTGCATCCTCCATACCCCATCCATTCTCCTAATTACTGAATGTTATTTACAATATAATACAGTACAGGCATTAGCTCAAAATCTATGAAGTGCTGCTTGTTTCTTATAATATAGAAATGTTTATTAAAAATAACAAGTAAATAAATAGCAAATAGCAAAGAATTAATATTCAAAAAGACAAAACCAAAACAACTATCCATTATCACATTCCTGAATGTATTGTATTATCTTAGTTTTTCTATAGTGCCTATCAACACAGACCAAAATTTTTCATACCTGAGGCTACGTCTAGACTAAAAGCCTCTTTCAAAAGAGAGCATCTAGACTGCAACCACTTTTTTTGAAAAAGCAAGCTGCTTTTTCTGGAAGAGGTTTTTCCATCATTTGGCCTTAGGGTTGCCAGGTGTCCGGTATTGGCCTGGACAGTCTGGTATTTGTGGCCTCTGTCCAGTAAAAAAAAACAACAGAAGATATTTTCAGTTTTTCTTGGATAAAAAGGCGCATGGGACATTCTTCCCCTGCAGTGTCTGGCAGGAGAGGAAGGAGCAGGGAGATTTAAAGGTGCAGTGACTTTTTTTTTTTTTTGCAAGCAGTTGTTGGGTTTCCTTTTCCTCAGCAACTTTGCCCCCCTCCTTTTTTTTTTCTCACCTAATACTTTTCCCTCCATACTCGGTATTTTGTGTGAAAGTATCTGGCAACCCTATTTGGTCCCATCTACACGGGGCCAAATGTTAGGAAAAAATCCCTCTTTCAAAAGTCCCTGTAAAACCTCATTTTACAAGGAATAAAGGGGCTTTCAAAAGAGGGGGGGTTCCAACATTTGGCCCCATGTAGATGGGATCAAATGGCAGAAAAGCCTCTTCCAGAAAAAAAACAGAAGAAGGTATGCAAATGAAAGCGCTATTTGCATACCTCTTCCAAAACCCACCCCCACACCCCACAGTGTAGCTGTACTCTCAGAAAAACTTCCAGTTTGAAGTACATGAGTATAATATGTTTTGGATCTTGCTCACCACTCTCTCTTATAGGTATGTAAACAAGAGGATTGTATATGCAAGTTAGACAACTTAATTTTTAAAATTGCCGTAAAGCACAGGGGCATTTTTATGTAGGATTTAAAAAGGAATGAAAGTTTTGGTCTTATTTTATAATTTAGAGCCACAATGCATGATTTATAATGGATTTTGCTTGCCACCTGTCCAAGATAACAGAAGCTCTTCCAGCTCAAAGCAACTCTGAATTTCAGGGCACTTTCTGGATTTAAAATGGGACATCTGGTTTCTTTTAAGTACACAGATGCTAGCAAATTATTTGGATTTGGATCTAATAAAAAATAAGTTGGAAAGCAAATTTTCTGCCCATTTGTTCCACACACAGAGATCCTTTCAGTATTAGCCCCAGTCATTTTCTAAGTGATGGGGAGCAGAGGATTTAAATGTGGACATTTTTATTTGAACAGATAATCCCAGATTTACATTTACAAAATGGCCTTTTGAGCAGTAGTAGCTGCTTCAAGCATTGCCTTGAAACCAGATCCTAGGAAAGGGAGTTACATCAATTTAGCACAAACCATATATTGCAAGTCCCTCCAAGTCTTAATGCAAACCTGATAGTTTATGCAGTTATTAAAGTCAGAAGAGCTTGTTTCTTCTCCTCTCTTTCTGGTTCTAGCAAGCCTGAAGATAAGCTTCAGGCAGACTGTAGCTAGATTTGAATAATACACCCTCAGGACTTGTGTAGCTTGGTGGAGGGATAGAGAAATTAGGCTGGAAATTGATTGTTCGGTTTTTCAAAAATTAATGAGCCAGTGTTGCAAGCAGCCATCTGCATAGATGTATTCAAGCATGGATGTTGCTTGATGAGTCAAAGAATTTCTGGTAGTGTGACTCAACACAGCTTAGGACAGGTATAAGACAGGAAACACCAAGCCATAGTAATTGTGTGGAGGGACTTGTGTAGCATCATTCTCTTTTACAGATTGCGCTAACTAATTCCAATCTGTTCTTACAGTTTTCGTGGAAAGCAATTGCACCATATTTCAAGCCCAACAATAGTAATGGTTAGTACCATGTGCCATGGAGAAGTATGTGTTGAGATGGTGCATTGATAAGTATGTCATATAGAATAAATGCTCCTAGTAAAAAATGGCAGTAGTGATGGTTCCAGAGTGTGCCTGGTCTCTCTCTATCTCCAACCTTTGCAATATGAGAAATTTCTAAGAGGCTTGAAATTGTGAAAAACAAAATTTCAGCATCAAGTGTGTGAATGCTCAAGGAAGAGCAGCTCAAGATGTGGAGAAGAACTAACTGAAAATAGTGATAGAAATGTAGTCGTGTTAGTCTGGTGTAGCTGAATAAAGACTCTAATTATCTTACCCATTACAAAGATAGCTTCCCCAATTATCACCTCTAATACCATTAGCTCACAGACATTTACCTCCCCCCCCCCATTTCCCTTCTGTTCTGAAATTTGATTTGTCCTTTTCATATGTGTTCATTTTTTTAAATTGTATCCTTTGGTATATATGGTTGTGACAATTTTCTTCCACTATTTGATCTGAGGAAGTGGGTCTGGCCCACCAAAGCTCATCATCTAATAAACCATCTTGTTAGTCTTTACAGTGCTGCATAGTCCTGTTTTTTGTTTTAACTGAAAATAGTAACTGCCTCTAAATATATCAGATGTTATGCTTCGAAGCAGCAGTAGCGTGATTGAGTTTCTTTCTCCTTGGTAATCAGATGACTATGAAATTTCAGAGGGAGACCAAATTACAACAGATCACAGAATCATAGAACATTAGAACTGGAAGGGACCTCAAGAGATCATCCAGTCCAGTCCCCTGCCCTCATGGCAGGACCAAGCACCATCTAGATAATCCCTAATAGAGGTCTGTCCAGCCTGCTCTTAAATATCTCCAGAGATGGAGATTCCACAACCTCCCTAGGCAATTTATTCCTGCATTTAACCACCCTGACACTTAAGGAAGGAGGGGAGAGGAATCATTCTCTTTGTCCTCTGAGGATAGAACAAGAAGCAAGGGGCTTAAACTGCAGCAAGGGAGGTTTAGGCTGGACATTAGGAAAAACTTCCTAACACCTTTTTAGATACTTGAAAACTGCAATTGTGTTCCCTCTCACACTCCTCTTTTTCAAACTAACCAAGCCCAGTTCCTTCAGACTTGCCTCATAGCTCATGTTCTCTAGATCTTTTATCATCCTTGTTGCTCTTCTCTGGACCGTCTTCAATTTCTCTATATCTTTCCTGAAATGTGGTGCCCAGAACTGCACACGATACTCCAATTGAAGCTCAATCAGCACAGAGTAGAGCAGAAGAATGACTTCTCGTGTCTTACTCACAACACACCTGTTAATGAATCCCAGAATCATGTTTGCTTTTTTTGCAACAGCATCACACTGTTGACTCATATCTAGGTTGTGGTCCACTCTGACTCCTAGATCCCTTTCTGCAGGTCTCCTTCATAGACAGTCGCTTCCCATTCTATATGCGTGAAATGGATTGTTCCTTCATAAGTGGAGCACTTTGCATTTGTCCTTATTAAACTTCATTCTATTTACCTTAGACCATTTCTCCAATTTGTCCAAATCATTTTGAATTATGACCCTATTGTCCAAAGCACGTGCAACCCCTCCCGGCTTGGGATCATCTGCAAATGTAATAAGCGTCCTCTCTATGATATCGTCTAAATCGTTGATGAAGATATTGAACAGAACTGGTCCCAAAACAGATCCCTGTGGAACCCCACTTTTTATGCCTTTCCAGCATTACTGTGAACTGAGAATGGTTATCTAGCTAGTTATGTATCCACCTTATAGGAGCCCCATCTAGGTTGTATTTCCCTAGTTTATTGATAGGTTGGTCATGTGAAGCCATATCAAATGCCTTACTGAAGTCTAGGTATACCACATCCACCGCTTTTCCCTTACCCACCAGACTCTTTATCCTATCAAAGAAAGCTATCAGATTGGGTTGGCATGATTTTTTTTTACACTTCCAGGCTGGCTGTTACCTATCACCTTATTATCTTCCAGGTGTTTGCAGATGAATTCCTTAATTACTTTCTCCATTATCTTTCCTGGCACAGAAAGTTAAACTGACTGGTCTATAGTTTCCTGGATTGTTCTTATTTCCTTTTTTATAGATGGGCACTAGATTTGCCCTTTTTCCGTCTTCTGGAATTTCTTCCGACTTCCATGACTTTTCATAGATGATAGCTAAAGGCTCAGATACCTCCTCTATCAGCTCCTTGAGTACTCTAGGATGCATTTCATCGGGCCCTGGTGACTTGAAGACATCTAACTTTTCTAAGTGATGTTTAACTTGTTCTTTTTTTGTTTTATCTTCTAACCCTACTCCATTTCCACTAGCATTCACTATGTTAGGCATTCCTTCATCATCATACTTCTTGATGAAAACCAAAACAAAGAAGTCATTAAGCACCTCTGCCATTTCCAAGTTTCCTGTTACTGTTTCCCCCTCCTCACTGAGCAGTGGGCCAACCCTGTCCTTGGCCTTCCTCTTGTGTCTAATATATTTATAGAAAGTCTTCTTGTTACCTGTTATGTCTCTAGCTAGTCTGAGCTCATTCTGTGCCTTTGCCTTTCTGCTCTTGCTCCTGCATTCCTGTGTTGTTTGCTTGAATTCATCCTTTGTAATTTGGCCTAGTTTCCACTTTTTATATGACTCCTTTTTCTATTTTTAGATCATGCAAGGTCTCTTGGTTAAGCCAAGGTAGCCTTTTGCCATACTTTCTATCTTTCCTATGCAGTGGTATAGTTTGCTTTTGGACAAACTGAGAATTGATGTCTTTTTGAAAATAATGTCTTTTTGAAAAACTGCCAACTCTCTTCAGTTGTTTTTCCTCTTACTCTTGCTTCTCATGGGGACCTTACCTACCAGCTCTCCGAGTTTACTAAATTACACAATTACAAGACCAAACAAGTTCACCAAGTCAGGGTCACCTCAAACCGTTCCTCCAAGTTATCTCACCAAGGCTATGTCTAGACTGCAGGCTTCTTTCGAAAGAGGCTCTTTCGAAAGCATCTTTCGAAAGAGCCTCTTTCGAAAGATTGCGTCTAGACTGCAGGCGGATCTTTCGAAAGAGAAATCCACTTTTTCGAAAGAGAGCACCCAGCGAGTCTGGATGCTCTCTTTCGAAGATGGCCTATTTACATTGAAGAACGCCTTCTTTCGAAAGAGGAACTTTCGAAAGAAGGCGTTCTTCCTCGTAAATTGAGGTTTACCACCATCGAAAGAAAAGCCGCGTTCTTTCGAAATAATTTCGAAAGAACGCAGCTTGAGTCTGGACGCAGGGGAAGTTTTTTCGGGAAAAGGCTACTTTTCCTGAAAAAACCCCTGAGTCTGGACACGGCCCAAATGTATGGAGTTGTTGAAGGAAGCATGCAGACAGCATGGCAGGTTTCTCAGTGCTGTTTAATTTCATAGCTGGAAATGTAATTCCTCAGTGTCTGTCATACACTGACACAGAAATTGGTGGAATGATGAATGAATGACAGGACAAATCAGTTGCATTGACATTTATAGATCACTTGGTAAAATGGCCTCATCCGAATAGCATGTATTTAAACACTGCAACAAAGAGTATAGGCCTGGGCAGTGGGTGAAAGTAGGGCTGCCCCCTTCTACCCAAGCCCCATCCCCACCAGAGCCAAGCTGTCCTCCCAGCATGACAGGGAGGGAGGAGGGCACATGACCCCAGCCTCCCTGGCCCCAGAGCACAGGGAAGATGTGTGCTCGTGGGCAGCAACACTCCATCCACAGTGTGCCTACAGCAGGCATTCTGTGCATGGAGAATAGTCAGACCAAGGCTGGTGGTTTGGGAAAGCAGTGCCTCCCCTTGCCCATTATACCTGCCACCCCTGAGTTATAGGTCACAATTATAAGATGTGAGGCAGTATACAGAGAAGAAAAGACCATGATGGAGAAACTAAATGAATTATTTGCATTGGCCTTCACTGCAGAGGATGTGAAGGAGATTCCCAACCCTGAGCCTTTCTTCGTAGGTGACAAATCTGAGAAACTGCCTAAGGTGAAGCAAACTGATAAATTAAAGAATAAGTATCTAAGAGCAGAATGCATTCTCACAGGAGTTCTAGTGGGACTCAAATGTGAAATTGCAGGACTACTAACTGTGGTTTGTAACCTACCACTTAAATCAGCTTCTGTTCCCCATAACTGAAGGGTTGCTCATGTAATGACAATTTTGAAAAAGGGCTCTAGAGGTGATCCTGGCAATTGCAGGCCAGTCAGTCTGACTTCAGTACCATGCAAACTGTTTGAGACTCTAATAAAGAACAGAATTATCAGACACACAGATTAACATGATTTTTTCAGAAACAGTCCAACCTAAACCTCCCTTGCTGCAATTTAAGCCCATTGCTTCTATCATCAGTGGCCAAGGAGAACAATTTTTTCCCCTCCTCCTTGTAACACCCCTTTAGATACTTGAAAGCTGCTCTCATGTCCCCTCTGTCTTCTCCTTTCCAAACTAAACAAGCCCAATTATTTCAGTCTTCCATCATAGGTCATCTTCTATAGACCTTTTTTGTTTTTTTGCTCTTCTCTGGACCTTCTGCAATTTGTCCTCATCTTTCCTTAAATGCGGTGCCCAGAACTGGGCGCAATACTCTTGTTGAGGCGTAACCAGCACAGAGTAGAGCAGAAGAATGACTTCTCGTGTCTTTCTTACAATATTCCTCCTCATACATTTGAGAATGGTGTTGGCTTTTTTTGCAACAGTGTCACACTGTTGACTCATACTTAGCTTCTGATCCACTATGATCCCCTGGACCTCATGATTGAAAAGGTCCCAGGGCTCCAGGCCATCACCATTGCTATTGTGGCAGGCCAGAGCACTGGGCCTTTTGAAATGAGAGTGAGTATACACAAGATATTGACAGACATTTGGACTCCGCTCCCAAATGAGTAATGGGCCCTACTGGCGATGGTTCATCTCAGTTCTGTGTGAACTGTCAGAGAGAGGATAGTGATGCATCCACTCTTGATATTCCCTCTGTGGTGGGAGCAGCACTTCACAATGGACAGTGCTGGAGGCTGCTGAGGTATTAAAGGTGTGAACATGGAGGTGTAGCCCCAGATCAAGGCCATCAGTGCAGTCATCAATCAGAGCCCAGGGCCAATCTTTTACTAAGCCCTGACATTAAATCTGACGTGAGGGGCAGAAATTAAATGCTGTTGGCATCTGTTTGACTGCTACTACCCTTTCATTACTTTATGCAGGCAGGGACTGGAACAGAGTGGTACTTAGCCAGGCCCACTTCATTACATGCAGACTTTTTCAGAATCAGCCAGACTATTGTAGGTGTCCAGGTGGCTAATAAGGAGCTGCTGACTGAAGCATTGATGCCAGTTACAGGGCCCTACTGTAGGTGCACTTTGCTTGCCTTCACATGACTCTGATTCACAGATGGTGATTATACAACTCTCGGTCTTCAAGTGATGGAAATAAAAGCATGGATGGTGGAAGAGCAAAGGGAGGAACTGAGCATGGGGAAACGAGTGGTGCTGCTAGGAGAAAGGAAAATAATTTTAAAATGTGCAGGTGCACTAACTTCATACTTGACTAAAGACATCTGACCATTGGTGTCAAGGCAATATGAAGTTTCAGATGATATATTGCTGTTTATCACCCCCAAACTAGACCACTACTACCTTCTGATTTGTACACTCCAGGGCTGTGACTGGGGTCAGAAAGCATCCTGCAAATTGTGGGTCCTAATGTAGCACAAATAATTAATAATAGTAGACACTCTGGTGTGCATCGAAATGTGGTTCAGATGAAACAAGAACAGGGAGCACCCCAACAGTGAATGATGAGCCTGGGTTTATACCTGGGATCTCTCATAAACATAATCTACTAAAGCCATCTGGCTGACTACAAGACATTTCTACCGTACTTGCACTTGCTACAACAGATATCGAGTGTGTCTCTGAAAGAAGCATCTTCACGAATATGTTGTGAATGGCATTAATTCTCCCGCAGTGACCCGGTTTGTAAGTGACGCAGAGAAAGACAGGGCGTTGAGGAAGGGGATAACTCTCTCTCAACTGCTGCCCCTTGACGGAGCCCCTAACTTGAAATAAGCCCCAGCTCAGCCACTGGTGCCTTGAGTGTGCCAAGCCATTTCAGTGGTAAAAATCATCTCTAGAAGGCACTGGTGCTTTATAGCCCCTCTTTCGCTCTTCAGTTCATAGGCCAGACCCACACCTCAGCCATAGGCCTCAGGGCTGTTCTCTCAGCCCTCGACTGAGAGAACAGCCAATCCTCTTCCCGTGGGAGCACGACAAATCGACAATTCAGAAGGAAGCCCTAGCAATCAAATGGCTTGTGGAGGCCCTGTGATATAACCTCCTGATGGGTCTTCTTCACTGAGGTCACCCCCCATGCCCCTCTCAAGTTGCTCCTGCCTATGAAAGACTCACATGTGAGACTAATGTGGCGGTACGTGACCTGAAGCCATTATGCTTTTCCTGTACAGCATCAGGCAAATAGGAAGAATGTGAATATGGATGGTCTCTCACAAGTCGGGGAGGGGACCATACAAGCCCCAGAAAGTGGAAGCCAGATTTGAGGGGTCATATTGCAAGGGGGTGTGGTCTCCCACCCAGAGAGATGGGACAGGAGACACAACCTCCCCCAGGCAGGCAGAAGCAGGATATCTACAGCCACCCCACCAGAAGTGGAGGGGCAAGACAAAACCAGGAAATGATGCTGTAAAAGGCCCTCTTTCTAGCTGAGTTGGGGAAAAGCTGATGAAGGAGCAAGATGTCTCTGGAGCCTGAGCCTGTCGGGGTCTGCTTCGGTGCCCCAGACAAGGGAGGGGGGCGAGTGCTGGAGCTGCCAGGCCCTGAGGAAGTGTGTGGAGCTGCCATTTGACATCTGCCCAAGTAAAGCTGACAACAACCCCAGAGCCCAGGTGCACCACTGAGGCAGGGAGGAGGGAGTGCAGGGAAGACAAATAGTGGTCAGCTGTGTGCCAGTGTAGGACAGCTTGCACAAGGCAGTCTGATTTCTCCTCTGACCCAGCAGTGGACGTGGACCACTTCAGCACTGCTAGGGCCCTGGGCTGGGATGCAGCTGGGTAGGGCGGCCTGTATCCCCTGAGCCCTGTCACCTGCCTTCCAGGATGGCTGTCTCCCCACCCAGTTGGTAGGAGGGTTGCATTGTTCTGCCACCCATCTGAATTAGGAAATAGACTCTCCCAACAGAGATTGTCTGTGGCACTGCTGGACTGGAGGCCAGAGCCCCTACAGCAGTGGCAGGGGGGCTGCTGACCCATAGAAAAATCAGTCAGGAGCCACACACA
Organism: Pelodiscus sinensis; assembly: GCF_052426305.1. Lineage (NCBI taxonomy): Eukaryota > Metazoa > Chordata > Testudines > Trionychidae > Pelodiscus > Pelodiscus sinensis. The sequence continues at coordinate 39,732,749 of NC_143085.1, read as the reverse complement.
AGTGAGAAGCAAAACAAATGAAAACTCCAAATCCTTGCTGATGTGGCCCGTGACTGAGAAGGAGAAAGACACTCTTCACATTCCCTCACACACCAGAGCCAAGGGGTGCCCAGGCTAGTAGATTTTTTGTGCTCCAGCCTTGCTATAAGGTAGCAGGGGGGCTGGAGTGCCTGTGTGGGCTCCCTAAGGTTGCGGGGGGGAGGTGTCCCTGAGCCTGACCCACAGTGACCCAGGAGGTGTGGCAGCAAGGGGGTGTGGTGTCCCACAGTGACAGACAGGGAGGGAGTCACAACTACTGTTCCATTCTCTAAACTTCTTTCAGACTACTCTGCAAAAGTATCCTGCATGGGGAATCCCAAGTGCAGGGAGTTTCCTCTCTCCTGGACACCAGCACAAACTCTTTTAGCAAATGTTGCTCATCCTGAATGGATGCCAGGGAATTAAGAGGTAAACAGAGTCCCAGGGCTTGTCTCTTGTCCACCCCACACTAAGGTGGTTCCTAACCCCAATTTCTAGGGTGAGTTTTGTGCTCATGAGTTAGGCTCTAACTACTAAAGCACCAGCTAGGCATGGGGTTTCTGCCATATGCAGCATACCTCAATCCTGAGTCCAACTAGACCTCAGGCAGAACATGGCGCTCATCTAGTCCTGGGCCTGCCTGGGTGAAGAGCAGACTAGAGTGCTAAGCTGACTCCAATTTGATATTCGCTACACAGCACTGCAGATGAGAATGGCATCTCTGCTGATGTTGTATGAAAATATTGGCTTAGATCTTCCCCCGTGATAGACATCCTGCTGCCACCAAATGCAGCTACAGCCCATTGCCAATGAGTCACGCACACAACCTATGGGAAATGTAACGTCCCTCTAGCACACGCCACTCAACTACTAGCAGTGCTAGTAAAGGTTATAGTCTTTGATGACAAATTGTGGACTAGGTGACTCTGTCCTCTGACCCCTTCCCCCAGGCATTATAACATGGAATCAATTTGAATTCCTTCTATGCCCAGTAACCATCTATGATTACCTGGCAAGGCAGTGCCTTGAAAAATAGCATTGAATCAATGGCTTTGGGGCCTCCACTTTGGCAGATTATTGTTGTATGGTCATCTCCAGGAAAATGGTTTTAATATTAACCATATTTCGTAGCAAGGCCTCATTACAACATATACCATCCCAAACCCAAATGTACCCTGATCCCATTCAAACGTAGTGGAAACATCCTGTTTATTACTGCTGACAGCAAGAATGCTGTGTAATGAAATTCTCTATCTTATCTACTTGTGTGGTTCCTAGCAGAACATGGTTCTAACCCATTGTGTGTATGTATTCAGGAATGGAGCCTACTCATTTGTTATCGTCTCATCCTCTGCTGCAGTCATGTTTTCTAAAGGCCAGTGTCATGCAGCAGGAGCTCACTAATATGAGATCTCTGTGAAAGGCTGCAGATAGCCCTCCGGGTGACACAGGGAAGCCTGTGTCTCAGTGTACGCATGGGCACCTGGCTAGACTCTTTGTTCTCCCATCATTCATTCCAGTGCCTGGGTATCTTGGCTGTTACAAGGACTATGGAGATCCCCCTCTGACTGGCCTCAGCAAGACCTCCAACAAACTTACTATTCAAACCTGCATCCGCTTCTGCCGTAATCAGCAGTTCAAGGTAATTGCTCGGCTCTCCATTTACAGAGAGGGGTTTTTAATGCCCCAGGAATCCTCATCCTCCTACTCTGGGGAGTCCAACCTCCCTCCTGATTGGGCATAAGCCAAAAAAGGAATACTTCAAGTGCCAGGATGAGGTGCCTGCAGGCATGTGAATGGTTTTGTATGTGTAACCACACACACACATACACGCACACACACACACACGGCTTTCTCTCCAGCCCTAATGGTACCCCCCACATCCCAGACATCTGCAGAACAACTTGTCAGGTTTCTCCTGACCCACTCCTAATCATTCTCCTTCAAATGGCACACTCTTTGCTGTGCCCTTTATACCCTGGTATCTTGCTACTTATATTCCTCAAATGTCAGGGCTTCCTGCCTGAAGTCTTTTTGTTCTCTTAGTTTGCAGGCATGGAGTCAGGCTATGCCTGTTTCTGTGGGAATAACCCTGACTATTGGCAATTCGGGGAGGCCGCCAGCACAGAATGTAACAATGTTTGCTTTGGGGACCATACCCAACCCTGTGGTGGAGATGGCAGGGTCATCCTCTTTGACAGTAAGTACTGAAATGGGCTGAGCATCTCTGAAAGGAGAGACTTGAAATGCTTGGCAATGGAGGGCAAAGAGTCATCAAAGAATATGGGCAGCACTGAACACAAAACAATGGAAGACATGCAGTAGGGCCCAATTCTAGGGCATCTGAGACCCTGGCCAGCTCAGAAAAATGAGAACCTACATTCAGAGTTAAATGAATTCCTCTTCATCCCAGTTCTCTGAATGGGCTTGCTTAGGTCTTCCAATAAAAATGACTTGCTCAGACAACTGCTTCATGCTCCAGGCACTGGAATGCCCTTTTCCACAAATGGCTCTTAAGTGGCCACCACTCACTACCAAGGGTCCAGCTCTGAAGGCAGCATGGTAGGAATAAAGATAGCAGTACCATAGCTCCCTACAATAACCTTGTGACCTACCACAATTCCTGTTTGGGGCAGGGCAAGTTTGACAAACAGAGAGGAACTGGTTGAAAATTTGAAGGTGGAAGTCAACTTGGATGAAAGTCATGGGTGGCAGGTTTATGAGACAGAGGAAGGCATTGCCTTCCCAAACTGCTAAGCATGAGCACACGCACACTCCACCCCCTGCTACAGTGTGCTTCCTGGGCTCTCCCCGAGCTTCAGCTGCACTGACGCTGGGGACGGTGGATATTGTGCCCTACCTGGGCTCCAGGGCAGGGATACTTTCCCTGTACTCTAGGATCATGATAGCTGGGGCTCCATGCTGCCTGTCCTCTTGGTGCTCCATGGATGAGGCTCACATGGGAGTCTGGAGACCCTGCAGTGGCAGGGGAATTGAGGGGGGGGGGAGACTAGAAACTTGTTTCCCTAAGGTGGAGGGGCTTGGCTCTTGTGGGGTTTGGGCCCTCAGGTAGAAAGGGTGGAGCTGGAAGCTTGCCTCCCCTTGCCCTAGGTTCACCCACCACCCATGGCAAAAATTAGTATGAAATGGTAAAGTTCATAATTCTAAGGAATGGCAGGAGGGAGAAGAGCAAAAGAACTGGTAGGTAAGATCCCAAGGGAAGCATGTTTAAGGGAATAGAGCGCTGACAGTTTTTCAAAGTGATATTATTAAGGGCACAAGAGAAAATTATTCCTCTGCACAGGAAAGACAAGGAGTCTGGCAAGAGACCATCATAACTTAACTAGGAGATTGTGAATGTTCTACAAATCAAAAAAGAGTCCTATAAAACGTGGAAACGAGGTCAAATTACAAATGATTAATATAAGTAAATAACACAGGTATGTAGGAGCAAATCAAAATAGCTAATGACCTAAGGGTAATAATAAAACATTCTACAAATGTATTAGAAGCAGAAGTAAGACCAAGAGCAGAGTAAGGTTGCTACTCAATGAAGAAGGAAAACCAAAAATGTGGAAATGACAGAAACACTTACTAACGTCTTTGTGTCCATTTTTATCAAGACAGTTGGTGGTGATTGGATGCCTAAAATAGTGAATGCCAATGAAAATGAGGTTAGGGCTTAAATAGGCAAAAATGGGGGAAAGGGATAACTGATGAAAATTACTTATATAAGTTAGATGTCTTAAAGGTAATGTGGCCTGATGAGATGCCTCCAAGCATAATCATAGAGCTGGCTGAGGAGACATTGGAACCATTAGCTATCGTCTTTGAAAAAATTATGGACAATGGGAGACAGGAAAAGGGCAAATCCAGTGCCCAGCTATAAAATGGGAAATAAGAAAAAAACCAGAGAATTACAGACCAGTCAGTTTAACTTCTGTTACAGAAAAGATAATGGTGCAAATAATTAAGGAATCAATTTGGAAACATCTAGAAGATAGAAAGGTGATAGGTAACAGCCAAATCATGTCAAGCAGGCCCACTAACTTTCTTGGATAGGGTGACAACCCTTGTGGGAAAGGGGAAGTGGTAGATGTGGTATACCTATACTCTAGTAAAGCATTTGATGACTGTCACATAAACAAACAATGGAATTGCAACCTGGATGGAGCTACTATAAGGTAGGTGTATAACTGGTAGACTGGAAGGGCATAACAAGTGGCATAACAGGGATCAGTTCTGGGACAGATTCTGTTCAATGTTTTCATCAATGATTAAGATATTGGCATAGAGAGTACACTTATAAAGTTTGCAGATGATACCAAGGTGCAAGGTCTAGGGATGTTAAATTGTAGGCAATTGACTAATCAAATAGTTGATGCATTTCGCATTGACTGTTCAACTAGTCAATAGGGCATTTCTGCCTTTGAAGTGTAGAAACAGCCCTAGGGCTGTTGCTACGCTTTAAAGGCAAAAGCACCACATACAGTCTGGGGTCAGCTGGGGATTCCCCTGTTGACTCCAGGCTCTGTGTGGTGCTGTCACTTTGAAATGCCGCTGTGGGAGCCCAGAGTCAGGCTCCTTGAGGCATTTCAAAGTGGCAGTGCCACACAGAGCCCTTTCTGAGAGAGGCAGCAAAGGGGAGGGGGAGTTACTAGTCAACAAGCTTGTTGACTATCCAATAAGCATTCCTAATCTACTATATAAAGGAGAATGTTTGTATGTTTCTGCGCTGATAACTTGGACCCTATAAGAGCTACCGCAACCACACTTTGCATGGGGTAACCCTTCCTCCAGGAGAAGGTTTTAAGGGACTGTGGGAGGGAAGAGATGTGACACCGATGCCTCTCCCCGGGGCTCCATGGAGCTTGGCAGTGTGGGGAGAAGTGGCTTCCCCTCCATTGCTGGAAGTCCCTCTTCAATACTGCGATTGGATCAGGGACCAGCAGCCGACCAATGAGTGGGCGGGTTGCTGTGGGGGCTCACTCTAGGCAGAGGGGGTGAAGCTGGTGTTACCACTCAGCTGCCACTTTGAAAAAGTGTCTGGAAGGAAGCGCATTGGGGACCTAGAGGTGAGAGCAGGGGGAGGGAATGAATGGGGGGGGGCTGGTTCGGGGGGGCTCGACCTTTGGGGGTGAGTGAGGGGTAGGGCAGGATGGGAGGGTGGGGCTGGACTGTGGGGACAAGTTGGGGGAGGTCAGGATTGTAGGGGGTGGGGCTGGACCATTGGGGGTGAGTGGGGGGAAGGCAGGATTGTAGGAGGATGAAGGAATTGGGGCTGGACAATCCTGCAGGGAGTGAGAAATGAAGTCCATGGAGAGGTGGGTCTCCCTTGAGGGGCACTGGTCCAAGGGGCATCACTGGATGATGCTGGGTGGGTGAGAAATTAATCCAAGGTGGTGGGGGAGGGATCCCTCAAATCTGGGCACTGGTCCTGGTTTGATACTGGATGATCCTGGAGGGGAGGGGGGGAGAGATGCAGTGCATGGGAGGAGCAGCTGGCCAAGGGTACTGGAGGAGGGACTATAGAGGTGCCAGCAAGCTCAGGTAATCGACTCATAGTTTCATCAACAAAGATGGGAGAAGAGTTTGAGGTGTCACCTTGAAAGCTCTCAGACTCAGGAGGGCCAGCCCCATTGATTGAGGCATCCCTCTACTCAGCTCTTGGATGAGAATTTGCAGACCCAGCATGCCTACCTATCCCCTACTTCCCTACCAAAACACCATTAGCTTCTACAAGAATAATTAGCAAAAATACCATCTGATAGGAAGCAAAACATGGCACTATTGAAGAGGGGCCTCCGTATGCTTCCAGCAATGGTGGGGAAACAAGCCATGGTGATTTGGGGGATCTCCCTTCCACTGGCCTTTTAATGGCTCCAAGCCTCATGACATGTGAAGAAAACAGAGACATAGTTTCTATTGTGACTTCTGTATCTCAGTTTGCCAAGTCAAATAGCTCTGATTCTCAACATTGCAATGCCTCTTTTCTGAGTCAGAGATTTTGCTTGATACAGCAGTAGAAACGCATGGGGGGTCTGTCATAATGGCCAGATGTCAGGCCCTGGCAGCTGCGGTATGGCTGGAGGCTGTCAGGACCAGCTTCTGTTTTTCTAAATTTTGTTCCTCCGATTTCTTGGGCAACACTGGGTAAGTCCAGCTAGTAGGGTCATAATTCAAAATGCTGTGGACAAACTGGAGAAATGGTCTGAGGTGAACAGGATGAAGTTAAACAAGGACAAATGCAAAGTGCTCCACTTAGAAGGAATAATCCATCTTATACTTAGAGAACGGGAAGCGACTGTCTAGGAAGGAGTACTACAGAAAGGGTATAGCTACACAGCAAAGTTATTTCGAAATAACTTTCCTAGTATCTACACAGTCAAACCGCTATTTCAAAATAAATTCGAAATAGCAGAGCGCTTATTTCAAATTTGGTAAACCTCACTCCACAAGGAATAACGCCAAATTCGAAATTGCTATTTTGAAGCAAGTGCTGTGTAGACACTTATATCGAAATAGGGGGCTTCCAGCCTTCCCAGGGTGCCCTGGTGGCCACTCCAGCCTCAACCAAGAACACTCTTGTCTTCCTCCTCCTCTCCCTAGAGCCCTTAAAGGGGTAGACTCTGGCCACAGTGCCTGTGCCAGCTCCAAGCCTGCCAGCCCAGAGCCAGCAGTCACTGCCCTGACCCAGTGGCCCCAAATCATGAGCCAGCAAGCCACTGGCAGCCAGCCCTCCATTGCTCCCCAGGAGCAGTCTGCCAGCTCCCAGGGGCCTGCCAGGGCCTGGAGAAGGTGGGCGCCTTCCTGGTCCAGGGTGGAGATCATGGAACTTATTCAGGTTTGGGGGATGCCCCCAACATCCATGATCTATGGCAGGATAGCTGCCAGCCTGGCCACCAAAGGCCACATGCAAACCCAGGAGCAGGTTTGCATGAAAATCAAGTTGGTCTGGCGAGACCCCCCAACCCTGAGCCCTGAGCTTCCCCTCCCCCTTCTTCACCTGGCTTCCCCTTCCAGCTCCCACCTCCCAGGTTTCCCCCTCCCCTCTCTCACCCTCTCTCTTCCCCTCTCCTGCTGCCTTTCCCCAGTCTCACCAGAGTTTTATTCCCTTTCCCTCCAGTTTTGTTAAATAAAGAGTTTGTGTTCATGAAAATACGTGTATTTTATTTGACATCAGGAAGGGGGGTGGGGTTCGGTGGTAAGTGGAAGGACGTGAGGGAGGAATGAGGTACAAGCCCCCAATGGGGCAGACCAGGGAGGCTTTTAGTGCTCCTCAGGGTGAAGCTGTGCTGCAGGGCCTCCTGGATACTGACAGCCCCCGCCCCCCTATGGACCTCCCGGATGGCAGCCTGCAGAAAGTGCAGCCAGGCTCACAGATACATGTCCAAGAGAAGCACCAGAGTGCCCAGGGGCAGCTCTAGCTCCATGTTGCAGAGTGCTGTGGTGTCCCGAGGGAGGGCAACCAGAGCACGCAGAGACATAATGCTTTGCTGTCCCTCGGCGAGGTAGGCAAGCAAGCAGGGTAAGCTGAGAACTGGCTGCCCAGGATGGGTCCCTTTAAGCACAGGCCTCAGCTAGCCTCAGGCAGCAGCCACACAAAGTAACTCCTGACCTGGAGCTCTGCTGGGACTGGCTCCAGCTGGCCTTAAATGCGATTCAGAGTCTCCTCAGTGTGGACGCACCATTTCGAAATGCATTTTGTGTGTAGATGCGTTATTTCGAAATGAGATATTTCTTATTTCTTACTCCTATTTCAATGAGCTCCACCGCATTCTGGTGGGGGGGGCAGCGCCTTCCCTCCCTCCCCCCTTGTTGTTGACTCAGGGCTGGAGATGCCCATTGTTGCCTGGGCAGGGGTCCCAAAGGAGGAGGATGCCAACCTGGAGGAGGAGGGGGAGGAGACAGCCAGCACTGTCACCCTAACCCTGGAGCTGGTGCCTCAGGACCTGGGTGTTGATCATCAGGTGAGTGCTCTTAATTTTTCACACACACACAGGGAGGGGGAAGCGAGTGCTGAGGGGCTGGGGTGATATCACTCGGCCTTGTTGACCTGGCCTTTGCACTGCAGTCCGTGCACGTGGAAGCGCATGCAGCACCAGTCTGCAGCATGCAGTCCCCAAGGCTCTGAGGAGGCCACACACACGTCTGACCCCTGGAGAGGGATGCCATGCCACCACCAGTCACCGCTGGAAGCAGGCTGGGGACAAGGGCACGTGGCCGCCCATGCACAGACTGAGGAGTGCCACACACGGGCACGCCTGCATGCACGAGGCACTACCTGCTCCCAGGGACAGTGCAGCCAGGCGCAAGTGTGTGTGTGGTCCCCATGGAAGGTCAGGCTTCTCCAGGCCCCTCTCCTATCTGTGGGATCCCATGCTGGACAAGTCCCTTGTCTACTTGTCTGTGGGATGGCGGTGTGTGGGAAACATGGTCCCCATGGCACCTCTGGGCCCCTGTGAGGCAGGGCCCGCTGTCCAGGCCACACATGGCCTTGCACCCAGGACATCACCGTCCTCTGGCCCCAGGATTGTAGCTCACAGCTCACAGAGGAGGGCAAGGCTTCAGGGACAGTGTCTGCATGGATGGCTGACCGCCTCTCCCTCTTTATTCTCCACAGCCGGACCAGCTGTCGCTGAGGAGCAACTACCAGCAGGTGATCCAGCCACATGACCCCAAGGGAGCCGCAATGCTGGAAGGTCCAGGAAGATCTTATGAGGGAGCACATGGCCGTCCTCCAGGACATGCAGCAAACCCTGGCCCAGAAAGTCCTGGATGATTCATAATGGCAGACCCAAATGTGGACTGAGCTGGTGCAGCAGGATCACAACATGAGTGCCACCATATGGGAGATGATGGCGTACCTGGATCCTGTCCCTTCTCCTTTCCCTGCCACATCTATGCCAGCTCCTCCTCTCTGTGCCATGCCTGACTCTGTGCCAGCCCCCCGTTGTCCCTGCCTCTCCCCGCCCCCAAGGTAACCAAGGTTCCCAGCCCCAAGGCAGAACTTCCAGCCGCACCACGCACTATTCCCAGTCCCAGGTCTGAGCCCCACCTCCTCCCTCCCCTTATCCAGGTTCCCAGTCCCCTTCTTCCCTAGTTTCTTTTGTTATAAAAAAAACTAGCTGGAGTTAACTGGTGTTGCTCGGGAAACTGGAGGAACAAAATTTAGAAAATTTAGGAAAGGAGGAGACCCTGAGCCAGGGAACCCCCAGAGCCACAGACCCTGGGGGCTGATGGCTCCTGGCCCACACCTCCCCCCAGGACCAAGCAGCCAGCCCCCAGGAGAACAGTACACAGCCATGCGGCCAGTAGCAAGGGGACTTCTCTTTGCAAAGTTGGCTCAGGGATGCACCTGCCCTGCCTTGGCAAGCAAAAGCTCAGAGCTCACATCTAACCCCGATGGCTGGAACCAGACCCTGAAGAGCCCCACTCACAGTATGAACAGCAGCCGGCTGGCTTCACAGCAGTGTAACACATCGAGGGTTTAACCTGGCCCCTCCACCCTGCGCTGCAGTAGGCACATGGATTCCTTCTGCTCCAATAAGCCCAGTGAGCTGAGCAGAAAGGCTGGCCCGCTTTGGTTTTGGTTTCCAGAGGGGGGGTGGCAGTTGGGGAGTGACCCCGGGTGGAGGGGAGGCTACACACGGGAGGGATGCCCCAGCTCATGCCCAGGGTGGCAGGTGCCATGGGGGGCAGAGTGGGACCCTGATCAGGTCCAAAGCACCTTAAAAACTTCTCCTGGAGGAAAGGTTATCCCGTGCAAAGTGTGGTTGCGGTAGCTCTTACAGTGTCCAAGTTATTAGAGCACAAACATACAAACATTCTCCTTTATATATTAGATACAGAGATTTTGGTTTACAGGGAAAGGGAGAAGGGAGCAGCAGCGGATATAGGGCAGGGCGAGCAGGGTGGCTGCCCTGGGCCTCATGCTTCAATAGGCCCCGCTTTGACGTGTCCTTGAGCACTTTGATGCGGCTTTTGTTCCTCTGGACAGCGACCCCAGTTGCGCCTGCTCCTTCTTGATGGCCGCCAAGGAGAAGCCCTTGCGGTTCCTGGAGAAGTCCATGCTTCACAGAAGGAGCTGGGCAGAAGCCAACCACTGTCTTCTGAGCGGCTTCTTTTTTCTCTTTTTCATTTGGCTGCCTGGGGTTGCAGATGTGGGAGCAGCAGCGCCCGGTTGAGCTGCATTCATCGCAGCTCAGAGGGGGTGCAGCTTCTCTGGCTGCCAGCACCACCCTGCCCTTCTTCTTTAGAAGCCAGTTGCCTCTCCACTGCCAGGCGCTTCGAGCGGAGCCGCTCTCGTCCCTTCCCGCCACCCCCTGGAAGCCAGAACTGCTGCAGGCTGCTAATGTAGCCTGGACCCGGACACAACCGAATCAACTCCCCGGCCCTCATGTCTCAGCCTCTCTGGCTCTCCTTGAAAAGTGTGTGTCTGAAACACCGAAATCCCAAGAGCCACTCGAGGCCTCCCGTTATTCCACACCAGCCAGTCACCTTCATCGGAGCCGGAGGGTGTTTCTTTCTCTAGCCTTGCTCCTAGGGAATGACCCATCGCTTGCTTGGGAGCAAGGGGGAAAAAGGTAGGTGGGAAACAACACCAAAGCTTTGCACACACTTGCAGTTCTGCGCTCAGACTGGACCAGTATTTGATTTTTTTTCTCTTGATGAATGTTAAATTTCCCTGCCTTGTCTCTAAACTGAAAGAGGAACAGGAATGAATGAACAAATACATCCATTTATGAAGGGTTTCAACAGATGTTTGGTAGGGTGGGGAGGAATGGTTTTTAAACGTAGCCAGTGAATTTATCAGACAAGATTATCAAGGATCCAGCCCCATGTTCTAGAGGTCCCTAAACTCGGAATGCCAGATGCTAGGACTATAGGACAAGTGACAGATCACCAGGCAAGGGCCTTGTTCTGTTCATGCCTTCTGAAAGATCAGGCACCGGCCACTTCAGCTGTTTGTGTTGGCAGTCGAGGTGAACAGAGCGAAGGAAAGAAAAGAGGCTCTCTCCTTGGTTTATTTAGGATCCTCATTCACATTGAGTCAGCGGAGCTGTACTCCTATTAGCCAGTCAGGATGGAGGAATTGCTCAGCTCTCAGGTTATAGTAAAAACACTTAAATATTCGAGTTTGTTGAGACAAAAAAGGGCAATTGAAGGTGGTTTATGGCTGCTCAGGAGGAAAGGAAATTGCAGAGGTAAAGTCTTGTTCATTTTGCGTGGAGCTATAGGTGGTCTGTGGTTAGTCTGTATAAGCTGCTCCCTGAGGGGTTGCAGAAACTTTGCCTGTTGATAATTTGGTTTGTCGGACTGAAATATTTGAGGACTAAGAACGTTTTATGGGGAGAAGAGTCCTGGGGAGCCTAAGAAGAGCCAGACTGTGCTGTGCCATCTATAGCTCTAGAAAGACTGAAGACCTGAGCAAGCTGTTGAGAGGTTTTCCTCTTGTGAGGTCTTGCACTGAGTACTAAGACAGTGGTTCATGTGAGAAAGCACCAGCTAGCAACAGTAATTACTAATGCCAAATATAATGTCAGAGGCTACTATTGGTAGAAGGAAGTAGGAACTCAGGTTGTCTGGTTTTGCCTTTATATCACCTTTAAAGGAACAGCTAAAGAAAACTCTCCAGGTATGTCTACACTACAGCACTAATTCGAACTAACTTAGTTTGAATTAGTTAATTCGAACTAAGCTAATTCGAATTAGTGCATCTAGACTTAAAAACTAGTTCGAATTAGCGTTTTGCTAATTCGAACTAGCATGTCCACACTGAGTGGATCCTGAACTGAGGTTAAGGACGGCCGGAAGCAGTGCCGGCAGGGCATCAGAATAGGACTTAGAGCGTGGAGCTGCTGTCTCAGGCTAGCCGAGGGCCATGCTTAAAGGGACCCAACCCCCACCCCGGACAGACAGTTCTCAGGGGTGCCCCACTTGCAAAGCAGTCCTGGCTTGAAGTGCCCAGACTACCCACGCTGGGCACATCACACACTCGGCCATCAGACTGGCTGCACTTACCGCAGGCTGCCATCTGGAGGGCAGGTCAATCAAGGGGCTTCAGGAGAGCTTCCACCCCGAGGAACCCAGAGAAGCAGCCCAGTCCTCCCCATCGGGGGCTCGTACCCCATTCCTCCCTCACCTCCTTCCACTTACCCCTCCCTAGCCCCCCTTCCTGATGTACAAAATAAAGGACACTTGTGTTCAAAAATAGAAACTCTCTTTATTGAACAAAACTCGGGGAGACTGGGAAAAGGAGGTGGGAGAGGGGAAGAGAGAGGGTGGGAGAGGGGAGGGCAACTACAATATCAGGGGTTTGGAACAGGTCCCATATGAAGAGAGGCTAAAGAGACTGGGACTTTTCAGCTTAGAAAAGAGGAGACTGAGGGGGAATATGATAGAGATCTATAAAAGCAAGAGTGGTGTGGAGAGGGTGCATAAAGAAAAGTTCTTATTAGTTCCCAAAATGGAAGGACTAGAGGACACCAAATGAAATGAATGGGTAGCAGGCTTCAAACTAACAGACAGTTCTTCTTCACAAAGCAAATAGTCAACCTGTGGAACTCCTTGCTGCAGGAGGCTGTGAAGGCTAGAACTAGAACAGAGTTTAAAGAGAAGTGAGATAAAGTCATGGAGGTTGGGTCCATGGAGTGGTTTTAGCCAGGGGGTAGAAATGGTGTCCCTGGCCTCTGTTTGTGGAAGGCTGGAGAGGGATGGCACGAGACAAATGGCTTGGTCACTGTCTTCGGTCCATCCCCTCCAGGGTCCCTAGTGTTGGCCGCTATCGGCAGACAGGCTACTGGGCTAGATGGACCTTTGGTCTGACCCAGTACGGCCATTGTAAGCTCAAGGCTCAGGGTCGGGGGTCTCACTGGACCACCCTGATTTTCATGCACACCTGCTCCTGGGTGGCCAGGCTGGCAGCTATCCTGCCCTAGACAGCCACTTTCCTGTGCCTAGTGCGGAGGTCGTGGATGAGGTCCACGATCTCCGCACTAGCCCAGGTGGGCGCCCGCCTCTTGCGGACCCGGGCAGGCTCCCGGGAGCTGCCAGCCTGGTCCCAGGAAGAGGCGGAGGGCTGGGTGACAGCAGGTGGCTGGCTTGAGCCGTGCCAGGTGCAGGGTCTGCTGGCTGGGTGCTGGCAGGCTTGCACCTGGCACGGGCACCATAGCCAGCCCGTGCCCCTTTAAGGGCTCCAGGGCCGGGAGGGGGGCAGAAGAGTTTCCCTGGTGGTGCCCAGAGTGGCCACCAGGGCAAGCTGGGGAGGGCTAGCCTCCCACTAGTTCGAATTAAGTGGCTACACAGCCCTTAATTCGAACTAGTTAATTCGAACTAGGCGTTAGTCCTCGTGGAATTAGGTTCGAACTAGCGGAGCGCTAGTGTAGCACCTATGAAAGTTAATTTGAACTAACGTCTGTTAGTTTGAATTAACTTTGTAGTGTAGACATACCCTCCCAGACACAGATAGGAAGAAACTTTGGATAAAACATTACCCTCACTCTTCATTGTAGCCAGCTAAGAGCTATGGGGGAGGGGGGATCCCTTTACGTTTTACAGATTATTTCTTTCATTGAGCTACGTGGTCTTCATGATAGAAATCACTCCAGGTTACAGGCAATGCATATTCCACCAGATTTCACTGCATATAATCAGGGCCAGATTAAGGGGGGGGACAGCCGGGCAACTGCCCGGGCGCCAAGCTATGGGGGGTGCCTGAAAAGCTTATTCTGAAAGAGCCTGCAGTCTAGACGTAGCTTAAGTGAGAAAAGTTTGAATTGAGCACAAAGAGTTCCCACCTTGGGCAAAAGACAGATAAGGGGGAACTAAACAATAGGGCTACATCTAGACTGGCCCCTTCTCCGGAAGAGGCATGCAAAGCAGGCAAGTCAGAATAGGGAAATGCGCGGGGGATTTAAATATCCCCCGCGGGATTTAAATAAACATGGCCGCTGCTTTTTTTCCAGCTTGGGGAAAAGCCGGAAAAGAGCGTCTAGACTGGCGCAATCCTCCGGAATAAAGCCCTTTTCTGGAGGATCTCTTATTACTTGCAAGTAGGAATAAGAGATCCTCCAGAAAAGGGCTTTATTCTGGAGGATTGCACCAGTCTAGACGCTCTTTTCCGGCTTTTCCCCAAGCTGGAAAAAAAGCGGCGGCCATGTTTATTTAAATCCCGCGGGGGATATTTAAATCCCCCGCGCATTTCCCTATTCTGACTTGCCTGCTTTGCATGCCTCTTCCGGAGAAGGGGCCAGTCTAGACGTAGCCTAGGACAGTTATCAGACAACAGGCAAACTCCACTTACTACCTAAAAGACCTGCTGGAAGTATCTAAGGGTATGGCTACACTAGCTCGTAGAATGAGGAGTAACAGTTAATTCAAACTAAGGATTTAGTTCGAATTAATGTTTCACTGCCACGTGTAGGCACGCGGCAGTGAGTTCGGGCTAGTGAAATTTCAAAATGGCGACCGGACAGGAACATGCAAATAAAGCCCAGGATATTTAAATCCCGGGCTTCATTTGCAACTCCGGTTGCCTCATTTGCCTACCTAGCTCAAATTAACGAGCTAGTGTAAACATACCCTAAGAATGAATGGGGGAAGGACTGGGCCCAAGCTAGGAGGCTGCTTAGCTTGTGAAAAAGAATAGAATACAACTATTTAAGGTAAGAAACTGCATGAAAAAAGTTTCTTAGTGAATTACGATTAGCTGATGTGTTTTGTTTATTTTGGCTTAGTAGCTTACTTTGAGCTGTCTGTTATCACTGCAATCACTTAAATCTGACTATTTGTACTTAATAAAAACCCTTTTGTTTACTATTAAGCCCAATGTAAATAATCATTACCTGGGGGAGCAACCACTATGTATATCTCTCTTTCATTGACTAAGGAGGAGCAGACATCTGTATGAGTTTTCTCTGTGTAGAACTCTTACATAGGTAAGACAGATTTATTTGGGGATTTGGTCTTTTGGGGGCTGTCTTCCTGGATACTGAGCCCTTATAACTGTCTTCCTGGAGCTGAACTGATTGATGTCTGTGTTCCTCTGCAGGGGGGAGGTAACCTCATCTCTGTGCCTTGACTGAAGGAGACCAGAGCTTTTGACCCAGCAGAACAAGGTGGTGGAAAGTCTGAGGGCGGGAAGGCAGGTGTCATTGGCTTGATTAGCAAAAACCCACAGGGGACTTCTGTGATCTAAGCCACCCAAAGACCCACTAACTCTAATGCAGAGGGCACCCCCATTGGCATCCGTACTCCTCACCATCACAAGGAGTAAAGGAAGTTGATGGAAGCATTTCTCTCATTGATCTCCCACTGTGGGGGACACCCCAGAAAATCAGTGCAAGGCAATTCCAGCTACACAATTCATATGATCTGAGTTATGTATCTTGCATCAATTTTCTTGGACAGTGTAGACTTGGTCTGAGAGGTCTGATTTCTCAGATGTGCTACAAACTTAATGGTCTTGTGGCTAATGTTGCCAACCCCCCAGATTCTCCTGCCATCTCCAGGAACTCAAGATTAATCTGTCATTAAAGATTATGTCATGTGATGAAATCTCCAGGAATTCGCCCAGCCAAAGTTAGCAACCCTAGTTTGTGCTCAGCAGCAGGAATGCTTGTCATTTCTACTTTCAGCATAAAGGTATTTTAATGTCTCCCTCCACTCCATGGTCTAATGCAGGGGTGGCCAACCTGTGGCTCTTGAGCTGCATGCAGCTCTTTGCTCACAGAAATGTGGCTCTCGGTGTTACGGCTCGTTCGGAGCCACATGCCCACTTTGTTCATACGCCCCAGTTCCTAGAGGGAGAAGTGCGTGGCTGTGGCAGTGGAAGCTCCAGTGAGACCCAGACATTAGGTTAGAATGAGAGGGACCTGGGGGGTGCCTGGGTCTGGGGGAGGGAGAGAGCATTGGGTTAGAGTTGGGGGAGACTGGGGGTGCCTGGCTCTGGGGGAGGGATGTATGGCTCTTTGCACTACTATCCACAGTGCTTTTGGCTCTTCATATCTAACTGGTTGGCCACCCCTGGTCTAACGGGTTAAGCCCTTATTTAAAATCTGACAATATTTGATCTTCAAGTTGGTACACAGTGGCTGAGCTAGTGATAGTCCAGCTCCAGCCCCAGAAAGAGAATGTGAAATAATATAAATCAAAGCCAGAAAGATAATGTTTGAGCACTGATGTAAGCAATACACATCACTGAAGTCTCTGTAAATCAGTCAATATACTTAATGTCCATGGACCCTTTCTGTGCAAAATCACATACCAGCAGGCTATGTTAGTTTACATAAACAATAGCAGTACACACCAGAACATCACCGAAGAAAAGATCATAAACTAGTTTCAGGCATTTCTGCACACAAAACGTTGAAAACTTTTCAGTGTCACAAATAAGTCAACCTCTGCTGCCAGAGTTGGGGCAGGGAAGAGCAAAGGATTAAAACCCACCATCCTGTTCTCCCCAGGCAAACACCCTGTTGGCTAGGCCATACCAGGACCTGCCCTAGGTTCAGGGTGCCCTTTTATCCCACTTTTCCTTTGGGGGCAACAGGAGGGGGGAGAGAAGCTCACTAGAACCCACCACAGAGCCTTCCATAAGTGAACACCCTATTCCCTAGACCACACAATCCTGTGATACAGAGTTATTCTTAGTCAAATCACTGCTCTTATCCATGTGTGCAACTTAGTTACTAATGACACAAACAATTATATGCAAAAGATAAAGTGCTGCTAAGAATGCTTTAATTACAGGGAGAGGTAGCTCATAAGCAAGACACAGTGTTATATGTTTGGACCTCACAAGGGTAGGGTGAGAGTTGGTGAAGTGGTTAGCTCATTTTGACCAGATTGTCCTTGATGTGAAGTGATGTGAGAGTACAAACTACTGGCTACAATACCAGAGACAGACACAACTACAGCCTAGACTGACACTAGGGTTCCTGAAATAAACGTGTGAGGTTGATCCCCTCCGTTCCTTGCTCTGCACCATCTCAGTAGAGTTGCCTTCCTGTGAAAGACATGCAGAATGCAACCTGGAAGAGGGTAGCACCACAGCCATGCTTCCAGGTACCCAGACAGTCATCTTGCACTGGTCTAAGATACAGAACCCCCTAGGGTTCTCAGCTTCTCCTGCCCCTGTGCAAGTCTGTTGCTTAAAGCCACAATTGAGCTGTGAGATTTAGTCTTAGATGAAACATGCTATGGAAGTACAGATTATACACATTTATTTTTCACTTGCTTTTTCTCCTCTCTCCCACAGCCCTCATTGGATCCTGTGGAGGGAACTATACTTCCTCAACATCTGTGATCTATTCCCCAGATTTCCCTGACACCTATGCCACAGGCAGGGTCTGCTACTGGACCATACAAATTCCCGGAGCATCTCAGATCCAGTTTGACTTCACTCTCTTTGACATCAAAGACTCCACTGACATGGTGGAGGTGCTGGATGGCTATACCTACCAGGTGCTGGCTCGTTTTGATGGCAGGAGCCGGCCTCCCATCTCCTTTAATGTCTCTTTGGATTTTGTCATTTTGTATTTTTTCTCAGATCAGTTCAATCAGGCACAGGGATTTGCTGTCGTGTACAGAGGTAAGAGGCTAACTGCTTCATGTATAGCTCTTCATGGGCCATTTTTCTAAGGTGTTTAGACCACATAGGCCAGGTCTACACTAGCCCTGGAAGGTCATCTTAAGGAACACAATTCCAGGTAATATAGAATACACTTCTATCGGCTTTCCTTACTCCTCACAACTCTGAGGAGTACAGATGCTGGCCAGATCTGCCCACAGAGTTCAATTTGCAGCTCTATCCTAGACCTACTAAATCAAATGCCAGAACATCGATCTCTGGCACAGTGAGTGAAGATGTGCCCATAGAGACTTGCCTGTGGACACAGAGAAAACAATATTTTAATTCACATCGGAGGGTTCTCCATTCATTGTGCTAGGAGTAAGGCCTCCCACCCAAACTTCTGTTTTGATTTAGTAGCCTGCTCTTCAACCCTGTCTCCACTAAATATGGGTTAACAGTTCCCAAAAGCCCATTCCCCTCTCTTCCCTGACCACATCTGATATGGTGAGGATGGAAGGAAGACTAAAGTTGAAATGGTGCCAGTAGTCCAGCTACACCGTCTGTTTTAACTTAGCTCTTTCCAACTTCTTGTCTGTTCTACTCAGCCAGAAAGTGTCCTGGCATTTGATGAGTGTACCAGTTACAGTCAAGTCATTTTGCTCAGCAACTTTTCATCTTGCCTGTTACAACACACACTTTTTCTCATGCCAGGAAAGCTCAACTGATATAAGAAAATGTAAAAGAAAAGGCTTAGGTGCTGGAATGAGGGTTGCTATAGGTGGTTCCACAGCCCCTGACTCAAAGTGGTTTCCAACATCTACAGGGTTTAGTTTGGTACAGTGTCTCTCAGCACCTCCACTACACACATTGTTCCAGTGCCTCTGGAAGGAAGGAGTGTGGATTTAGCCATTGTTCTTCTTTTTATCCTCAGGGTTTCTAACTGTATGTCTTGCAAGACAGAGAGCTCACCTTCTCCTCAATGACTGCCTGTAACCAGATGGCCACTTATACTAATTTTATCAGGTTGCAATGAAATGATAGAATGCTTCAACTCTTTGTGCCATGATTAACTCTACAGCCACCACTTGACATTTCAATAAGCAAACTTGATTTTTAATAGCAATTAGGTTGTAAAAAAGAAAATATGCGCTAAACAAAAGATGTTGGCTGTTTAACTGCAATCCCATTCCTCAGCATCATCTCCTGAGATCTGGAGAAGCCGTTCAGTTGTCCTATTGGCAAACCAATGCATATTATCCCTCTGGGACACCATGCAGCTGCTTTTCTCTGTTCCTTCAAGATAAGCAAGGTCTCATTCCTTTTTCTGGCATCCCCCCCCCCCGGTACTGCTATCATGGCCACCTTATAGTAGTCCCATCTAAGTTGTATTTGCCTAGTTTATTGATAAGAATATCATGTGAGACCGTATCAAACGCCTTACTAAAGTCTAGGTATACCACATCCACTGCTTCTCCCTTATCCACAAGACTCGTTATCCTATTGAAGAAAACTATCAGATTGGTTTGACATGATTTGTTCTTTACAAATCCATGCTGGCTGTTCCCTATCACCTTACTACCTTCCAAGTATTGCAGATGATTTACTTAATTACTTGCTCCATTATCTTCCCTGGCACTGAAGTTAAACTGACTGGTCTGTAGTTTCCTTTTTTATAAATGGGCACTATATTTGCCCTTTTCCAGTCTTCTGGAATCTCTCCCGTCTCCCATGATTTTCCAAAGATGATAGCTAGAGGCTCAGATACCTCCTCTATCAGCTCCTTGAGTATGATGCTGAATATGGGATTCTCCTACCAAAGTATACACTGAGGCCATCTGTGGAGTATCAGAGGGGTAGCCATGTTAGTCTGAATCTGCAAAAGCGACGAGGAGTCCTATGGCACCTTATAGACTAACTGAAGTGTAGGAGCATAAGCTTTCGTGGGCAAAGACCCCTGTGGAGATATTTAAGAGCAGGTTAGATAAATGTCTATCAGGGATGGTCTAGACAGTATTTGATCCTGCCATGAGGGCAGGCGACTGGACTCGATGACCTCTCAAGGTCCCTTCCAGTCCTAGTATTCTATGATTCTATGATCATAGGGGGCAAATGAGAGAGAGTATCATTCTATGAGTCTTTCGCTCTAGCCAGTCTTTTTCTGGGCCATGGCCTTTTTCTTTCAAACAAGCTAAGAAGTTAAGGTGGCACCTGGAGAGTTTGGTTTGTTGCAAGTTCCTGAGTTTCAATGTGATTACTGGAGAAATTTCTTCTGGAATTACAAGGCTAGACTTGTAGTTGAGAGGCACAGATGGAGAGTTTGTCTATGCTGGGAGCTGTTCTGGCCTCTACAACTGCTATTAGGCATCTCACTGCATGCTATGGCTACTCCCTCTCCTATTTTGGCTAGTTCCCTATAGTTGATGCTGCAAAGGGGACTGGCAAGGCCACCTATGCCAGGCCAGCTTCACATAATCCTGTTCTAGAGAAAGTGGCCACAGAGCTGTTCCAGCCCTTTTATGGTGCGTATATGTCTTCAAAGCAGAGTATAGGAATTGGATCAGAATCTGTCTCATTCCACTTTCTACATGTCTCTCCTTACTATCTAAGGGTATGTCTACACTAGCCCCCTAGTTCGAACTAGGGAGGCTAATGTAGGCATTCGAAATTGCAAATCAAGCCTGGAATTTAAATATCCTGGGTTTCATTTGCATCTTCCCATCCAGTCACCATTCCAGGGATGAGGTGTAACAGTTAATTTGAACTAAGGATGTAGTTCAAATTATCATTTCACTGCCACGTGTAGCTGCGGGCAGTTACTTTGGGCTAGTGGAATTTCAAAATGGCGACCGGATAGGAACATGCAAATAAAGCCCGGGATATTTAAATCCTGGGCTTCATTTGCAATTTTGAATGCCTACATTAGCCTCCCTAGTTTGAACTAGGGGGCTAGTGTAGACATACCCTAAGGCTTGAGAAGGAAAACATTTTGATCCTTGAATAGGTCCAATGGAATTTTGATGAACAACAGTCAGAAAATCCATGCTGTTTGTAGCCTAGTGACCGATACAACTTCTCCTGCATCAGCTGTTAAATGAATGTCTAAGTTTCCAGAAGAGTCCTGCCTGGTTACAAATGTCTGCCTGGGATGCAGATACCCATAGATAGATATTGGGAACTGCAGCTCCGCAAGGTTCGACTCCTGAGAGCCACTGTGACCAAGGGAGAGGAGTGTGACCCAGTGGTGCCCGGAAGCCAGTGCCCCATGTCAGCAGTGTGGCTGCACCACCTTCAGGTCCTCCAGCAGCAAGGCTGTACACCCGCAGACAGTAGATGCCATGGCTGGAGGTCATAGTGGAGTGGTGCAGCTGTGCTGCCAAGACGAGCTGCTGATGTGAGGTGCTAGCTTGCAGGCGTGATGGGACAACACTCTTCTCTCTTGGCCTCAGGGGCTCTTGGGAGTCGAGCCCTGAGGATTTGTGGATCCTGATGTCTATCTGTGGGTATCTGCAGCCCAGTATCTGTAAACATTTGTAACTGTGCGGGGTTCTACTAATATAATCCAGACAGAATCACAATCCTACTGTAACAAAATGCATAGTCAAAATCCATGCCCAAATAAATAAATAAAGATCTTGTTTGTATAACCTTTTGTGTTTTCAGCTCTCAAAGACAAACTACACCAGGACATTACCGCAGTGAATCAGAAATTTACTGAGGTGATAACTGAACAAGCAAATATCCATATCAATGCAGCCCAGTCTTCAAAGATACTTTATGTCATCACCACCAGCCCAAGTCATCCCCGGAACACCATGCCTGGTAATAGCTGAAGGGAAGGAGCAGGAAAGATGCATTGACATAAGGCTTATGAAATGGTTTTGTCTTGTCGTTTTCTGTGTGATGCACTAGTGACGTACATTTATTGTATGGTATGTGCCTTGGACAAGTAAACGTGATACCAAGCAGTGCTGAATGCACAAGGGGCAAGACAGTGGGGAATTTAGTGGTTTTATTCTACCTCTGTGCTCCCGATGCTTGAAACTGCTGAGGATCTCAGAGATTTTTAACTTGCATTTTCAAATACACGACACACCATTGGGGCTGCTCTACCAGCCCAGATTGCCAGAGCATAGTGCCCCTGCCAAGACATGCTCAAGCCAAAGTGTGTAGGAAAGGGCAGGAGGCCCTGGTGAGGTACTAGTTTACCTCTTATGTAATAGGAGAATTTTCAGCTGCTGCAATTCAAGGCCTCTCTAGTCTCTTTTGCGCTGCTGGAATGGCAAAGGGATTGAAAGAATGATCTGATGCTAATGATCTGATGCATTGACCAAACATCTACAGGCTAAAGGAATGCCAGGACACAGAGCAGGACAATACAACACTTAGCAAACACCAAGCAGAATCTACAATGGGAAGAAAACAGGCCAAATACTGGTGTGAGGCCACCCAATCTCCTTGCATGCCCATAAGCATTTTGTGGTTTATTCTTAAAATTCCCTGGGAAAGTGCATCCATCCTTTTCAAAGCCTTTTCAAAAATTGCACAGCTTTAAAATGCCTTTAAGGAAATCGTTTTCTGCTGTTTCTTTTTGTGCAGGGAGTTTTTGCGCAAAAAGAAGTGTGAACAGGGTTTTTGCACAAGAAAATGTCCACACTGCTTCTTCTTCTTGCACAAAAACCCCTTGTGCAAAAAGAAATATCAGAAAATATGCTAATGAGATTGTGACTTATGATAATTAGTCCCTCATTAGCCTATTTTCTTCCAGAAGAACTTAAAGTGCAGACGTAGCCTATATGTGTGGAAGCTGGAAACTTTGTAGTGAACAATCTTGCAGTGGCCAAATAGGAATGTGAAAGATCTCTTTCAGCTTTAATTGTTCTAATTTAAACATTGCTTGACATAAAGCTTTCACTTGAGTGGCCAGGAGTAAGGGTATGTCTACACTACCACCCTAGTTCGAACTAGGGTGGTTAATGTAGGCAACCCGAGTTTCAAATGAAGCCCGGGATTTAAATATCCCGGGCTTCATTTGCATCTGGCCGGGCGCCACCATTTTTAAAGCCCCGGTAGTTCGGACTCCGTGCCTGCAGCTACACGCAGCACGGAGTAGGTAGTTCAGATTAGACTCTCTAATCTGAACTACCGGTACTCCACGAGGTAGTGTAGCCGCGGGCACGGAGTCCGAACTACCGGGGCTTTAAAAATGACGGCGCCCGGCAAGATGCAAATGAAGCCCGGGATGTTTAAATCCCGGGCTTCATTTGAAACTCCGGTTGCCTACATTAACCACCCTCGTTCGAACTAGGGTGGTAGTGTAGACATAACCTAAGTGTTTTAAAAAGAAAGCACATACATTATTTTAGAACTATAAGCAAATTAATGAGCTAGAAAGAGATATGCCTTTTTCTTTTTCCACAGATTGGACAATTTATGGCCTCACAGCTCTCCTTATCCTAACTGTCACCGCC
Source organism: Pelodiscus sinensis (assembly GCF_052426305.1). Taxonomy (NCBI): domain Eukaryota; kingdom Metazoa; phylum Chordata; order Testudines; family Trionychidae; genus Pelodiscus; species Pelodiscus sinensis. The sequence goes on along the minus strand of NC_143085.1, from coordinate 39,709,688 downwards.
ATATTGGCACGGATACTTTTGAATGTCATAAAAAAGTAAGTAGAAAATTAAGTTTCTCAGATGTACCATAACCTTGGACAGACTGACTCAGGCCCAGGCACAGAACTGTGTGTGTCCCGTAGGGAGCCACTCTCACTGTCTTTCACTGTGTGAGTCGGCATGTTCAGTAACATGGGTAGGTAGTTGTTCTCAGTGGCTCCTCATTCACTTGCTGAATAAAGCTCAGACCTAACTTTCCATTCTTTGTAGAATGGCACTTGCAATTTGAGGATCCCTTATGGTTTTATCTTACTGCCATTCATGTTGCCGGGATGAGAGAGTCTCATATAAACTTAGTGAGGAGGGAGAAGCAGTAACAGGAAACTTGGAAATGGCGGAGATGCTCAATGACTTCTTTGTTTCGGTCTTCACCGAGAAGTCTGGAGGTGTGCCTAACATAGTGAATACAAGCAGAGAGAGGGTAAGTTTAGAAGATAGGATACACAAAGAACAAGTTAAAAGTCACTTATGAAAGTTAGATGTCAGCAAGTCACCAGGTCCTGATGAAATGCATCCCAGGATACTCAAGGAGCTGATAGAGGAGGTATCTGAGCCTTTAGCTATGATCTTTGAAAAATCATGGCAGACGGGAGATTCCAGAAGACTGGAAAAGGGCAAATATTGTGCCCATCTATAAAAAGGGGAATAAGAACAACCCAGGAAACTACAGACCGGTCAGCTTAACGTCTGTCTCAGGGAAGATAATGGAGCAGGTAATTAAGGAAATCATATGCAAACACTTGGAAGGTAATACAGTGATAGGGAATAGCCAGCATGGGTTTGTGAAGAACAAGTCATGCCAAACTAATCTGATAGCTTTCTTTGATAGGATAACGAGCCTTGTGGATAAGGGAGAAGCGGTGGATGTCATATACCTAGACTTTAGTAAGGCATTCGATACGGTCTCGCATGATATTCTTATTGATAAACTAGGCAAATATAACTTAGATAGGGCCACGATAAGGTGGGTGCATAAATGGCTGGATAACCGTAGTCAGAGAGTTGTTGTTAACGGTGCTAAATCCTGCTGGAAAGGGATAACAAGTGGAGTTCCTTGAGGGTCTGTTTTGGGACCCGTACTGTTCAATATCTTCATCAATGATGTAGATATTGGGATAGAGAGTACACTTATTAAGTTTGCAGATGATACCAAACTGGGTGGGGTTGCAACTTCTTTGGAGGATAGGGACATAATTCAAAATGACCGTAGCAAGTTAGAGAAATGGTCAGAGGTAAACAGGATGAGGTTTAATAAAGAGAAATGCAAAGTGCTCCACTTAGGAAGGAACAATCAGTTCCATACATACAAGATGGGAAGCGACTGTCTAGGAAGGAGCATGGCGGAAAGGGATCTAGGGGTCATAGTGGACCACAAGTTGAATATGAGTCAACAGTGTGATGCTGTTGCAAAAAAAGCAAATATGATTCTAGGTTGTATCAACAGGTGTGTTGTAAGCAAAACTCGTGAAGTCATTCTGCCGCTCTACTCTGCACTAGTTAGGCCTCAGCTGGAGTACTGTGTCCAGTTCTGGGCACCACATTTCAAGAAAGATGTGGAGATATTGGAAAGGGTACAGAGAAGAGCGACAAGAATGATTAAAGGTTTAGAGAACATGACCTATGAAGCCAGGCTTCATGAACTGGGCTTGTTTAGTTTGGAAAAAAGAAGATTAAGGGGGGACATGATAGCGGTTTTCAAATATCTAAAAGGGTGTCACAAGGAGGAAGGAGAAAATTTGTTCCTCTTGGTTACTGAGGACAGGACAAGGAGTAATGGGCTTAAAGTGCAGCAGGGGAGGTTTAGATTGGACATTAGGAAAAAATTCCTAACCGTCAGGGTGGTCAAATATTGGAATAAATTGCCAAGGGAGGTGGTGGAATCTCCCTCTCTGGAGATATTTAAGAACAAGTTAGATAGACATCTGTCAGGGATGGTGTAGACGGAGCTTGGTCCTGCCTTGAGGGCGGGGGGCTGGACTTGATGACCTCTCGAGGTCCCTTCCAGTCCTATTATTCTATGATTCTATGAAACTAAAATTACAGAGGAGAGGAAATCAAACAAAGATTTTTCTGCCTCAATGGGGGGAAGGCTGATTACTTTACTATTTCATGCACAAAGTATTAATGTAATGTTAAAGAGCAGCCCATTCTGTCAGCAATGAATCAGCTGGTCTATATTCTTTCTCTCTTCTGTACCCATTTCAATTTTTTACAGTCCAGACCAAAGGTCCATCTAGCCCAGTATCCTGTCTGCCGACAGTGGCCAGCACCAGGTGCCCCAGAGAGGGTGGACCGAAGACAGTGATCAAGCGATTTGTCTCCTGCCATCCCTCTCCAGCCTCTGACAGACAGAGGCCAAGGACACCATTTTATCCCCTGGCTAATAGCCTTTTATGGACCTAACCTCCATAAAACCTCCAAAGTCTTAAAAATCAGTGTTATATCAAGAGATTTAAGACCCTGAATCTTTTTACCTAATTGCCAGAGAAGGTTAAGGATTTCAGTCTACAGGTTCCTCCACAGGGAAGAGATTTCTGATAGCAGACAATAACAGCGAGAGTAATTCACCATTGGAACAGCTGTATAGGAACACTGTGGAGTTTAACGTCTTAATAAATGCATATTCCAAGCCATCAATTGTAAGGCTGGCAGGGACCACTAAGGGGCATCTTCCAGGCACATCTCCTGGGAGGGTGCAGGTAGCTCTATGACATTATGTGTTGGCAGGCACTGCCCCCGCTGCTCCCATTGGTTGGGATTCCTGGCCAATTGGAGCTATGGGATTAGGGGTGAAGCCTGCAGGCAGCACAGGGGACAGAGCTTCCCTGCGCCACCATTCCTAGGTCAGAGCCGCTTCCTGCCCCCTGCCAGGAAGAGCCCATGGACTGGATGCTGACCACAACTTGCCTGGATCTGGGCCATGGCTCCCCCCTCGCCGCAGTGGAGAGAGCTAGTATTGGTGGTCCAGCTATGGAGGAGGGCACCATGCTGCCGGGGAAGGGGAAAGCTCCAGGCCTCATGAGCAGGATCCAGGCAAGCCACAGTCAGCATCTAGTTCCTCACCCCTGTTCTAGAGGTTTTCAAATTGATTCCTTGATTATTTGCTCCAGCATCTTTCTAGTACTAAAGTTAAGCTGACAGGTTTATAATTCTTTGGGTTGCCCTTATTCCCTTTTTTACAGATTCTGTATTTGTCCCTTTTCCAGCCCTCTGCTATCTCTCCCATCCTCCAGGAGTTCTCAGAAATAGTTACTGATGGCTCAAAGAGCTCTTCAGTCAGTTCCTTAAGCACTCTAGGGTACATTTCATCAGGCCCTGCTGATGTGAAGGCAGTTTGTTCTTTTCTGGTTTAGCCCCCGATCCTACCCCATTTACATGGTTGTTCTCTACATTTGTCATCAGAGCCCTGCAAACATTTTGGATGAAAATATGAAAAAAAGCATTTAATATTTCAACTCTCTGTTATTGTCATTCCCTCCTCATTGGGTAATGGGCCTACCCAGCCCTTGGTCTGCCTTCCCCATCCCAAGGGAAACTTATGCTGCTGCTGCTCCTAGGCAGCTGATCATGTCACTGCTTCCCACATATTTGTAAAATGCTTTGTTACCATTTTTATCCCTGCCACATTTAATCTCATTTTGTGGCTTGGTCTTGCTAATTTTATCCTTACATGCTGGAGTTGTTTTACATCTATCTAGACATAGTTACATATGTGTAATTTGTACATTCTGTGTAATCTGACTTACTCAAAAGTAAGAGTCATGTAAAGAGGAATGTATCAGGTTATTGAAGATCTCTTGGCTGAGTTAGGTGGTCTCTGACCAGTCTTTTTATCTTTCCTACATATTGGAATAGTTTGTTCTTGTGTCTTTAATAATGTCCCTTTAAAAAACTGCTAGCTCTCATGAACAATTTAATTCCCTTAGACTTGCTTCCCATGTCTACTTACCAGTTACCTGAGATGGGTCAAATTTGCCTTTTTGAAATCCACTGCTTTTTTTCTGACCTCTGTCATCTCTCAGTCACCTTCACCCAAGTTGCCTTCCACCTTCAGATTCTCAGCTAGTTTCTCTGTTTGTCAGAATGCATAATAGCCTCTTTGCCATTCTCTTTCTCTACCTTCTGTAATAAAAAGTTGTGTCCAATGCATTTCAAGAATTTGCTGGATAATCTGTGTCCAGCTGTATTAACATCATGTTTAGCTGATTAGCCATCCTTAAGTCTTTTTCAAAGTCACTGAAATCTTCCAACTGGATTGCTCTTTGTGTTCTCACTAGCAACAGGGTTATGAAAAGAGTTAGTGCACTAGATTGAGAATATGGCTATTATTTTGACCTCTATTCAACATTCAGCATTGATGCCAAGATTTTTTTATGCTCAAAAGAAACTATTATAATGATCTAATCTGACCTGAAGAACACAGGCCATAGAATTTTGCCCATTAATTTCTGCATCAAGCCGTATAATTAATGGCTTAATTAACATATGTACCTTTTAGAAAGACATCTGGTCTTGGTCTGAAGTCTTCAAGTGAGCGAGGTTTTACCACATATTTGGTTAATCTAATATGATTGGTAATTCTTTCTTGCACCTTAGTTCTAGTTTTAATTTTTATAGGCTCAGATTTCAACCACTGGACATTTTTATGCTTTTGTCATTTAGATTAAAGAAGCCTCCACAGTTTGAAATATTATACATATGTAGGTAGAAATAACAATAATGCAGCACAGTCCAGCAGATAAGCCATTGGCTTGGGACTCGGGAAACGTGGGCTCTTTTTGCTGTTCTGTCACTGACTTGCTGTGACCTTATCAAGTACCTTCTATGTCTTCTCTCATCCTGTTCTGTCTAGTTTATTTAGATCATAAACTGTGTGGGACAAGGATGTTTTCTTACTATGTGGTGCATAGTGCCTAGCATAATGCTGCCCAAGTCTCATTTGGAGCCAAGACAAATCATAGAAGAGTAACAATAAATATCAAGTCTATAATATCTTTATTATAGGTGCAATAGTACTCCTTGTCGTTTTAACAATAGCAGTTTGCCAAACAATTTAGCATGTTGTTCAGATCATAACTGTCAAATAATTGTTTCTTAGATCTCATCGGGCACCTTCTTTCTCTGAGATAACGGATTCTCACCAAGCAATTACTGCAGGAGAGATTTGGAGTATATTTTACAAGCCTTCCACCTCCATCTCCATCTTCAAGAAAAAACTTAAGAGCCAACAAGATGATTGCAACCTTCTTGTGGGAAACTAAAGTGCCAGTCTCTGCATGAAACACAATATTCTCCTGCAATTTTGGGCATAATCCTTTCCCTCTGTTTTCTCCTTATTTACCAATGGATCAGGACTGACCTTTTCTGAGTTCCTAAAATGCACACCAGACATGGGAAAGCCAGCTGCTACAACCATTTTGAAGTATCTGGAGCTTGTCAGCTGCCTCATCCTTCTAAATATGGCCTTAAGCCACCACACTTAAAATAGAAGCAAAATCTCTAAACCGGTACATGTCCCACAGACTCACAAAACAAGATGAATTTGGGAACCCTGTGGAAATAAGGGTGTTGGGTCTGCTTTGACTTGTAATAGGTTAGGTCATTTTAAGATCAAAGTTAAGCACAAATATAAATGGCACCATCTTTTCAGCTGCTGCAGCAACTGGTGCTGAGCTGTCTCTGCTGTACACATGTCTAGCTGGCAATGTATGAAGGTGAGGGAGTCATAGACTTTGAGAAAGTATCTGTGGAATAGTCAGTGTGCTATTTTTGGATGGCCTCTTTTCCAAAGTACAAATACAGAGAACAAACTAAGACTACAAAGTCAAATTTGCAGGAAAATGCTCAATAAAGCCTGAGCTGCAAATGTAAGTTAAATAGGTGGTGCTCATTAGTTGACTGGCAATGTGGGATGTTTAGAGTTTTAAGTTTGTGTGTCAGAGCCAGCATGCCCATGAATTGTTTTCTAAGAGGTCACGTATAGTAGCACCAGATTTGTAGTGACCAATGTATGCCATTGTTATACAGGCAGTCCCCGACTTACGCGGATCCGACTTACGTCGGATCCGCACTTACGAACGGAGCTTTCTCGTCCCGGAGGTCGAGGTAGCAGATTGCTACCTGCGAGCTCCGGGGCAAGAAAGCCCCGTTCGTAAGCTGCTCCGGTGCCCCTGGTCTGCTGGAGACCGTCTCCAGCAGACCAGGGGCACTGGGCGGGTTCCCGCGCTTCTGAGGCTTTGCCAGAGCAAAGCCTCAGAAGCGCGGGAACCCGCCCGCTGCTGCCGCTTGAGTCCCGGTGCCTGTGGTCTGCTGGGGACGGTCCCCAGCAGACCACAGGCACTGGGACTGAAGCCGCTGCTCTGCTTCCCCGTGTCCTTGGTCTGCTGGGGGGGGGGGGCGCAGATAGTGTGCCCCCCCCCAGCAGACCAGGCTTTTGTTTTGGACCCTGGAGCAGAGCAGCTGGGGCGCTGTGGATTGGTCCTGCAGCACCCGCTCTGGGCACTACTGGACCAACCCGGCAGCACCCAAGCTGCTCTGCCCCAGGTCCTGATTCAGCCGCTGCTGGTCAGTTTCAGCAGTGGCTGAATCAGGACGCCTGGGGCAGAGCAGCTGGGGTGCTGCTGGGTTGGTCCAGTAGCGCCAAGGGGTGCTACTGGAGCAACCCAGCAGCACCCCAGCTGCTCTGCCCCAGGCGTCCCCAAGTCAGCCGCTGCTGAAACTGACCAGCGCTGACTACAGGAAGCCCGAGGCAGAGTTGCTCTGCCCCGGGCTTCCTGGAATCAGTGCTCATCAGTTTCAGCAGCAGCTAACTTGGGGAAGCTTGGGGTTCTTAAGTTGAATCTGTATGTAAGTCAGAACTGGCGGTCAGTTTCAGCAGCGGCTGAATCTGGACGCCAGTTCCGACTTACATACAGATTCAACTTAAGAACAAACCTACAGTCCCTATCTTGTACGTAACCCGGGGACTGCCTGTACCTTGTATCAAGTCTGGTTGTGACAAAGCTATAACCTTTCAGTCAAACTGAATCCAGTTTGCTTCTGCCAGCGAGGCTGATTCCCTACAACAAAAGGTAAAGGTATCACTGACAGGGGCAGAAGGTGGGGCTGACTAAGTAGATCTGTAACAGTTGATAAATGACTGCAGAGCATGGCATGACAGACAGGGATAAGCACAGCCAATCACACTGCCCAAATCCACCAGTGGGGGGCAGCAGAGTATGCAAGTATGTCTCAGATGTCATACATGCCTTCGAGTGCCAGCAATGCCCCTCTGCCATGTACATTGGCCAGGCTGGACATTTCTGTGACAAAGGATAAATGGGCACAATCAGACATCAGGAATGGTAACACACAGACCTGTCAGGGGATATTAACCTGCCTGCTCACTCAGTCATGGATTGAAAAGTAGCTATCCTTCTACAAAGGCATTTCATCAGCCAGTTACAGAGAGACTGCAGAATTGGACGCCATCTGCAAATTTGAGACTATTACTCTGGGCTTAAATAAAGCTATTAACAGGTTAATACACTACAAAGGCAGTTTCCCCTGCCTTTGATAGTCACATTTATACATCAAAGCTATGACGGAGACCCATCCAGCCTGACTCAATTAGCTTCATTACCATGGGTCCTATAATCGCCAGGTAACTGCTTTTGCTGTTATAGATACTCTGGATTCTGTTATTTCCACTCCAGCTCATCCAATGAAGTGGGTTGTACCTACCAAAACTCATGATTCTATGTATTTTGGTTAGTGTCTAAGGTGCCACAGGACTACTCGTTGTTTTCAGATGTCACGAACAATGTCAGCCTCTCCTATAGGGGAGACAATTGCCAAAAACCTAACACAGAAGAAACACAGAAATAGTGAATGCAGCATAAGCACGCTTGATATGTTCACACACACACACACACACAGAGAGAGAGAGAGAGAGAGAGAGAGAGAGCACTGTGAATGTAGGAGAGTGCTGTAATAACTGGAATGTTTGGATACATCTGGAACCTGAATCCCAAGGTACTATGGGGGGCATACCCCCATCGTATTGGTGAGAGATGTATGAGCACGAGATGCTGCCAGGCAGAGTTTGGGGTGAGGGAGTGTGCATGTGTGACTGACAGAGAGGTGAGCAAGTACAGGTGTATGGCATAGAGACAGACAAATCAGCTGTTCTCAAGAAGCCTGAATGGACATGTGCATCTGTGGCCTCTGGGCCATGTGCAATGGGTGGGGCAGCTGTGGTTTACCCAGAACATTTTTGTTTCTTGTTTGAATCATTCTAAATGCACCAGAAACTCGTCCGCCATTTCCCAATGAAGTGGGTGCAGTGACAGCAGCTGAAAAAAGCAGCAATGAGTCTCCCCCACATTCCTGGTCCTGTGTCTGGTTAGCAGGCTCCACTTCTTGAACAGGGGACTCCTTGATGCTTCCAGCCTTTGCACCTGCTTATATTGTGACCTTGTCAACATCGTATTTCAAGTGCAATGCATACTTCCCAGCAATCTGGAGGTCAGGCTGGGAATAGTGGCAGCCAATCCTTACCACAATGGGTATTCCAGACTGCAGGGCTACACAAGAATGGGAGAGGACAGCTGGGTTTTGTCTCCATTAAGAGGTGACAATGTAAAAATATGAGTAATGAAAGCAAAGAAAAGCTCCAGTTACACAGCAGAATGAGGAAGAAAGAAACGCTGATGACAAATGCCAGCCTCGGGAAATCTACCCACACGAAGTAAAACTGAGGCCAAGGCAAGTGTCAGCTGCTGTGTTCTGTTAAAGGTAGTTTTGAATGTTTTTGCCAACAATATGAAGGCCAAGAGTGCTCTCACTCCAGTCTTTTTGATCCAGGAGAGGGGATTATAGCAGTGCAGCTGTCTTCATACTCTGTAGTGCTGGAGAAAGTGTCTTGTTCCAGGAGCCTGTGGGCCAGTATTAACACATGCTCCCCCTTCACCCCGGCTGTATGACACTTTGGTAGAATCCATTCTGTAACCTCAGAGCCAGGTGAATGACAAAGACAGATCCAAGACTAGACTTCAGGAGAGTTACAAAGAGGAAACATAATATATCTGATGAGGTGGGCTCCAGCACATGAAAGCTTATGCCTAAATAACTGTGTTAGTCTTTAAGATGCCCCCGGACTCCTCATTGCTTTTGCTGAAACAGACTCACATTGCTCTCTCTCTCTGCAAAGGTAAACTGGATTTCTCACTAGAACTGCTGGAAATTATGCTTCCATCCAAACAAAGACTAAGCACCATCCAGAACAAAACCAGACTGTGTCTTCCTGATAATGAGGCTCTTCTGTGGAACTGTGTGTTACAGAAGCTGTTCTTTAGTGGCTTCATTAGCTGAATGTCCCACTAGACCACGGGTTCCCAACCTGGGGTACACATACCCCAGGGGGTACGAGAAACTTGTCAAGGGGGCACGGAGAATATTTGGTAAATAACTAGATTATCCTAATTGAAATATTCCAAAAGTAATAGTGTTAGTGAAAAAAGTTGTGGATTCTAGAGTCTAGAATTTATTTCCTTTCATATTGAATAGGGGATATGGGAAGGTTTACTAAAAGCCAAGGGGTTACGGGGACCGAAAAAAGTTGAGAAACCCTGTGCTAGAAGAATAGAATATGTGTTCCTGGTTGCATAAAAGGAAAATGTCACAAGCAAGCAGGATAGACAGAAATGCAGTAGCTGAAGTCCCAGGCAATCTGGTGCTCTCAGGATTGTATGTGAGGGATGGGGGAAAAGATCAATTGTTCCACTCAGCTTCTGAGCAAATGGGCAATTTATTTTTCATTTAATGAAGCTACTGTTCAGATCTCCAGGGACTGGGCCTGTGGGAGAATTAAGCTAGAGAACTGCCCAAAGCTAGAAAAATGGGTTGCATTTAAATCTGAAGTCCCAGCCCTGGCTCTTCTGTACTGGATGTTAGCATAGCCCATAAGCAGTCACTTCAGTTATCCTGGCAGACTTTGTGGCCTGAAGGTAATCATCACGGGCCTTGTCTACACTACAAGAAGGTTGAATTTATTATGGTCCATTTGCTAGCACCCGATTTTGTAAAGTTGAAGGTGCATGTCTCTTCTGTGTGCATGAGTTTGATGTAGCACATCCCTAGTGGGGTGGCTACCATTGACTTTGACAGCAATGCACTGTGGGTTGTTATCCCACAGTTCCTGATCCCCCTTAACATTCTGGGATAGCCTTCTAGTGCTCGGTAGGACCAAAACAGTGCAGTATTGGTTCTGGGTACATGTTGTCAGCATTCCATAATGCACTCATGCCCCCTCCTCCCCTGCTTGAAAGCAACTTCAAACAATATTTTCATGCCCTTTTCCCCCTGGTTATCTGTTTAGATGCCATAGTGATTGTTATGGGCATGAGGGATGGCCAGCAGCCTGGGGACTAAGGCGTTAACTGTACCTAGCCAGGTGGCAGTCAGCCAATAGAAATGCAGGTAGGGATTTCAAACTGAAACAAAGGAATTTTGGGGTTTCCCCTCCTTTGCCACTGAGCCAGTTTGCTCTAGATACTGAGGGAGGCAGAAGACATGTCTCTCTCCAAGAAAAAGAGTATTCATAATGTGCAAGTAGGATAAAGTCTAGATAAATCCATCAGGTTTGATTGTTTTTTGTGTGGGACTTTGGATCTGATGTCTGTGCGGTTAGAAATGGGATTTCCTCTCTGTTATAAGTGAGTTTTGGCCCATGGGAGTCCCCATGAGTTTATTAATTGGTGAGTTTTTCCATCTAGTCATTATGCTTGTAACAGCAATATGGTTAAGATAGTAAAAGTTCTTTCTTTTTTATTAACCTGGTATTGGTTCAGTTCTGTGTCCTGGAAAATCTGTCTGTGGGATCTACATGCCTCTGACTAGGGCACAGCAGCCACAGACTGGAGTTTGTATTTTCTCTTTTATTTTCAAACTCTTTGGAGAAAAGAGCTTGGGTGCCCGGGGGTTGGTTTCAAGTGTCCACCCTGTTTGTGGGTTCAAAAGCACTTGATGGTGGCAGTGGATTTTTATCCCCCAAAACTAGGTTTTTTGGGGGGAAGTTTTATACCAAAGCCTGTAGAGATCAGGTTTTGGGGTTGCTTTTGTGGGTCTCCACTTCTGCATTCATCATGCCAGAGTGGGGAATCAGCCTTGACAGTGGTGAAAGCATGGACCCCATTCAACAGCAAAGTATTATGGCAAGCATTGCAAACACCATGGCTGTGTCTACACTGCACCCCTTTTCTGGAAAAGGGATGCAGATGAGACAAGTCGGAATTGCAAATGCAGCGGGGGATTTAAATATCCCCCGCTTCATTTGTATAAACATGGCTGCCGTTTTTTTCTGGCTCGGGGCTTTGCCAGAGAAAAGCGCTAGTCTAGATGGGATCTTTCAGAAAATAAAGTCTTTTCCGAAAGGTCCCTTATTCCTTTATTTTCTGAAAGATCTATAGTAACACTGCTCCTTCTTGCACAAAAACCCCTTGCACAAAATGGTGGCTCATTAAGTATGCAAATGAGGCATGGCGATATTCATCGCCACACCTCATTTGCATATGTTCTTGCACAAGACTGGCCAGTGTAGATAGCTCAGGGCAATAAGGAGAGCACATTGAGGGGCACTGGAATTCAGAGAGGCTCTGAAAACCAGCTTTGTGAATGGCCAGACAGCAGTATGAGTAATGTATGTTGCTCTTTACGAGGTGACCCCTGCATTAAGTGTGCTTGCCAGTAAACCCTGACCCTCCCCCGCCCCCACCATGATGCAACACAAGCAATAAAGACACTGCTGTTGAGAAATCAGTTAGGGAACACCATGAAGCGGGGACAGAAAATGAGAGTGCAATTTTCCCTTCCCGCAGGAGGCTGTAGATGGGAGGGTGTACAGGCATAGCAGCAGGGCAGAGCACGGGGCTCAGGTGAAAACTGAGGAGCCTGTGGGATGGAAGGGACCCAGGGCTCATGCAGACATGGTGGGGAGAAGGCAGGAGGAGAGGCAGGCCCCAAGAGCTTTACAGATTAAGGTGTGTCCAGGTTTCATATGCAGCTCTGCTGTCTGATATGCTGTGCAAAGGGGGCTGCAGTTCATCAGCACTACACTGCATGGGATGGACACTGAGTGCATCGGGTGCCTGTAGGAGTCTGCATGGCTAGAGACTAAGGGGACAGGTGTGGAGTGTGGTGGGTGCCACTCAGGGACAGGGTGCTGTCCAAATTGTGTTGGGAGTGATGGGGGGTATGGAAAACAATTTTGAGTCACAGGCTGCACAGAGGGCTGGTCATGCAGCTGCTCCATCTGACATGCTAGCAGTGCCTGGAGTGTGTCTGCTTGGTGCTCCACAGTGCTTAGGAGCTGCTCCATGTTCTCATTCCACTCCCTCCTTCTCTCACTCCTGCAATTTTTTCTGATCAGCATCCTGACTCAGGACATCCCTCAAACACTTTTCTCTGGTTCTTCCAGGCCATTTCCTTGTCCTGTGGAGCCTCTCTGCAGGAGATGTCAGTGCAGACTGCCATGCCAAGGTCAACTCGGAAAAGGCAAAAGAGGAACACATTTCAAAGGGTCCATTGCTAGCACTAGGCACAGCACTGTCCTGATCACTGTACACACCAGCACTGACTGGCTGCCCCATGGCGAGCGCACATAAGATACAAGACCCCCAGAATTGGTGAGTTCACCACTGGAGCAAGGGAATCCTTTGGTGCAGAAGGCAGGGGAATTCCTGTACTCAGGGAAGGTGTGACTTGGAGAGAATACTTCAAGTTCTATAGTATGGTCACCCTGGAAAACATTCTCCTGCTTAGGGAGAGGAATAGCTCAGAGGTTTGAGCATTGGCCTGCTAAACCCACTGTTGTGAGTTCAATCCTTGAGAGGGCCATCTGGGGCAAATCTGTCAGGGTGGTACTTGGTCCTGCTGTGAAGGCAGAGGACTGGAATTGATGACCTCTCAAGGTCCCTTCCAGCTCTAGGAGATAGGTAGATTCCTATCTTGAGCAGTTTGGTATCATCTGCTAATTTTGCTACCTCGCTGTTTACCCCTTTCTCCAGATCATTTATAAATAAGTTGAATAGGATTGGTCCCAGGACAGACCCTTGGGGGACCTTACTAGTTACTTCTCTCCATTTGGAAAATTTACCATTTATTCCTACCATTTGTTTCCTGTCTTTTAACCAGGATCTTCCATGAAAGGATCTTCCCTCTTACCCCATGACAACTTACTTTGCTTCAGAGCCTTTGGTGAGGGACTTGTCAAAGGTTTTCTGGAATTTAAGTACACTATATCTACTGGATCCCCCTTGACCACATGTTTGTTGACCCCCTCAAAGAACCATAGTAGATTGATGAGGCATGATTTCCCTTTACAGAAACCATGGTGACTTTTCCACAACAAATGATGTTCATCTGTGCATCTGACAATTTTATTCTTTACTATAGTTTCAACTAATTTGCCTGGTACTGATGTTAGATTTACTGGTCTGTAATTGCCAGGATCGCCTCTAGAGCCCTTTTTAAATATTGGCGTCATGTTAGCTATCTTCTAGTCATAGGGTATAGAAGCTGATTTAAAGGATAGGTTACAAACCACAGTTAATAATTCTGCAATTTGGCTGAATGCCATCTGGTCCCAGTGATTTGTTTCTGTTCAGTTTATCAATTTGTTCCAAAACCTCCTCTAATGACACCTCAAACTAAGAAAATTCCTCAGAAGTCGTCACCTAAAAAGAATGGCTCAGGTTTGGGAATCTCCCCAATATCCTCAGCTGTGAAGACTGAAGCAAAGAATTCATTTAGCTTCTCCGCATCATCATCTTCGAGTGCTCTTTTACCATCTCAATCATCCAAAGGCCCCACTGGTTGTTTAGCAGGCTTCCTTCTTCTGATGGACTTAAAACATTTTGTTATTACTTTTTGAGTTTTTGGCTAGATGTTCTTCAGACTCCTTTTTGGCTTTTCTTATTATATTTTTACACTTAATTTGGCAAAGTTTATGGTCTTTTCTATTTTCCTAACTAGGGTTTGATTTCCACTTTTTAAAAGATGCCTTTTTATCTATTACTGCTTCTTTTACTTGTTGAGAAGCCACGGTGGCACTTCTTTGGGTCTCTTACTGTGTTTTTTAATTTTGGGTATACAGGCAGTCCCCGAGTTACGCGGATCCGACTTATGTCGGATCCACAGTTACGAACGGGGATTTTCTCGCCCCGGAGGACTGGAGCGGCGGGACGCTTGGTCCCGCCGCCCACCTCCTCCGGGGCGAGAAAAGTTGCTCCCCATCTCCCTGGTCTGCTGGGGGAGCCAGCAGACCAGGGAGACGGGGAGCAAAGCGGCGGAGGACCAGGGCCGGACCCGCGGCGCTTCCAGATCAGCGCCGCAGGTCCGGCCCAGGTCCTCCGCCACTTTGCTCAGCGTCTCCCTGGTCTGCAGTTTAGACAGGGCATTTTTGACAGAAATGCCCTGTTTTGAAAGGAGTATAGGATCTTTCAAAATGGGACATTTCTGTCGAAAATGCCCTGTCTAACCTGCCGAGTATTTTTTCAAAAAGTCCTGTTTCAAAAAAAAAAGCAACGGCTACCATTATACAAATGAAGCACAGGATATTTAAATCCCAGCTTCATTTGCACTTTCGATATGTCTAATTTACATCCCTCTGCCGACAGAGGGATGTAGTTTAGACGTAGCCAAGGACAGACACATACGCAGACAAACTCTCTCATATATATATATAGATAAGAATGTGTAACATGTTATCCACAGTCATATTTTTAGAGTATCTGTTTTTAAAAAATAAGGCAACAGGCTCGAACATCCCCAACATCTTCATCAACAATTTAGATATTGGCATAGAATAGACGTTTATTAAGTTTGCAGATGATACCAAGCTGGGAGGGGCTGCAAGTGCTTGGAGGACAGGGTCATAATTCTAAATGATCGGGACAAACTGGAGAAATGGTCTTAGGTCAATAGGATGAAGTTTAATAAGAACACATTCAAACTGCTCCACTTAGGAAGGAACAATCAGTTTCATACATACAGAATGGGAAGCGACTGTCTAGGAAGGAGCACTGAAGAAAGGGATCTAGGGGTCAGAGTGGATCACAAGCTAAATATGAGTCAACAGTGTGACACTGTGGCAAAAAAAAGCAAACATGATTCTGGGCTGCATGAACAGGAACACTGTGAGCAAGACACCAGAAGTCATTCTTCCACTCTACTCTGCACTGATTAGACCTCAGTTGGAGTCTTGTGTCCAGTTCTGGGCACCACATTTCAAGAAAGATGTGGAGAAATTGGAGAAGGTCCAGAGAAGAGCAACAAGAATGATTAAAGGTCTAGAGAACATGAGCGATGAAGGGAGGCTGAAAGAATTGGGCTTGTTTAGTTTGGAAAAGAGAAGACCGAGAGGGGACATGATAGTGGTTTTCAGGTATCTAAAATGGTGTCACAAGGAGGAGGCAGACAAATTGTTCTCCTAGGCCTCTGATGATTGGACAAGAAGCAATGAGCTTAAACGGCAGCAAGGGAGGTTTAGGTTTGACATTAAGTTTGACAAACTTCCTGTCAGGGTGGTTAAACACTGGAATAAATTGCCTATAGGGGTTGTGGAGTTTCTATCAGTGGAGATATTGAAGAACAGGTTGCACAGACACCTGTCAGGGATGATCTAGACAGTGCTTGGTCCTGCCATGGTAACAGGGGACATGGCCTCTCAATGACCTTCCAGTTCTAGTGTTCTATGGTTCTAGGATTGCATAGCAGGAAAAGATGCTTTTATTTTGGAGAAAAAGAAATATTCTTCACAGCATAAGAAAAGAAAGATTTTAATTTAAATTAGCATAGATTGCACGCTCATTTTTAAAGTTACAGACTAACATGGCTACTCTTCTAAGACATTTATTGTAATATGAATTGTATTGCCATTGCAGCCAATGTTATTTTGTTGTAAGCAATGGTGTAATGGAACAAGAAACTGCACAAATCTTGGTGTCCGTTGGTGTTGGGGCAGGTAAGAAGGTGCTGGTGAGTGTCTGGGATTGCTGGGTGAGTGTTGCAGTTGCTTGACTTGGGGAGGGCTGGATGAAGTTTAGGGTAGGAGCTACATGTGGTGGGGTCAGAGCGCTGGAAATAGTAGGCTAGGTGGGCTGGCACTAGTTGGGGATTTACACATGGCTCTGGTGCTCAGACAGCTTGTATGTAACATTTACAGAAACAATGGCTACTGCAACCTAGTGCCCCCTCCCCCACAAATGGAGGATGACTTTGGTATGCAAATCCAGGCCATAGCTCGATACAAGGACAGCTGCTGAGACTGGTCTCACTGGATACCAAGAGGCTGGTGGGACTCATTCTCTGGTACAAAAGTAAGGTTTAAAACAAATAAGTGAAAGTTCTTCTTCACACAGCGTGTAGTCAACCTGTGGAACTCCTTGCCAGAGGAGGCTGTGAAGGCTAGGACTAGAACAGAGTTTAAAGAGAAGCTAGATAATTTCATGGAGGTTAGGTCCATAAAAGGCTATTAGCCAGGGGATAAAATGGTGTCCTTGGCCTCTGTTTGTCAGAGGCTGGAGAGGGATGGCAGGAGACAAATCGCTTGATCATTGTCTTCGGTCCACCCTCTCTGGGGCACCTGGTGCTGGCCACTGTTGGCAGACAGGATACTGGGCTAGATGGACCTTTGGTCAGACCCAGTACGGCCGTTCTTATGCGGTCTCACTGACTAGCCAGCTGGGGAGCCTTTTTTCTATTGGTGCTGTGGACCCACAGAAAAATATCAGTCAGGAGCGACACACAGCTTCATGGGGAGAGGAGGTGCAGAGGCCATAGGCTTCCCCTAGGCTCCAGAATGGTGGCCAGAAATTATGGGTTCCGGGTGCAGGATTGGGCTCTGGGCTGAGGGGGAGAGGCTAAGATGCAGGAGGCAGCTCCAGGCTGGGACCAAGGACTCTGGAGTGCAGGAGGAGGCTGGACGGTTGAGGTGTGGGCTCTGGCTGGGAGCATGGGCTCTGGGGCGTGGATGCAGGACTTACTTCAAGCAACAGCACAATGGGACTAAGGCAGGTTCCCTTCCTGTCCTGCCTCCATGCCCAACTCTGAGGTGGAGCATCTGGGCAGCTCTGTGCAGTGCACACTGCCTCCACAGCACCCACTGGCCCTGCCAAAGGGAGTGGCAGAGCGGCACTGGGGGCAGCAACAACACATGGCACTTCACTGATCATGCACCACCTAGGAGCCCCAGGGATAAGCAGGCCAGCTGGCAACCACAGTTCCAGGGCTATGGAGGGGGCGCTCAGGCTCCAGGCTTTTGGCCAGTGGTGCAGAGACTTGCTATGGGCTCGATGAAATGGGCCAGATCTGGCCTGCAGGCCGTAGGTTCTCTCACGCCCGAGCTAGCCACAACTGGGAGGGGAGTGTACCATGGGGAGTCTGGTTAGAGACACGTGGAGGCCTAGGGCTACCAAACTGCAGAGAGACAAGAGGCAAAGGCCAGCAGTTACAGGAGCCGGAAGGAAAGGAGACAGAGATGAGTGACAGAGATACCCAACAAAACCGGGGAAGAGCCAATGGGTACAACCAGGGTTCAGAGACCCGGGGCATATAGGTGGATGCACAGAAGATTGCCAGTGAGGCTAGTGGACTCTGAAGTCACAATGAATAAAAGGGTGAAGACCTGAGAGTGGACCCAGCACCAGCGAGAGGAAGCTCTACAAAGCTGGAGCCTCCCTCCTCAGAGCAGGCCTGGCCCTGGAGTGGGTCTGGAGAAGAGATGGATGTGCTGCAGTGGAGAAAAAGCTGTGCACATGATGGATGTGGCAAGCAGGCCGTTTGCCCTGCCTGTGGAACTACGGGTGCTGCTTGGCTCTTGCTGGACTGGACACAGCAAAGACTACCCCAGACCAGGGAAGATGTTTAAAGAAGTGGCCTCCCAGAGGAGTCCACCCACCCCTCAAGGAGGCGGAGGAGGGTAAAGGCAAGACATGGTCCAGCAAGAATACTGTCAGGAGTGCACTGGGATGTTTGGCCACAGAGACATTCCTGGACAGCGGTCTGTTCACATAGGATGCATTTCACCTGAGTAGGGAGGGTAACTGACTTCTGGAATGGAGGCTGGCACCATTGGCTAAAAGAGCTTGACCCTAGAACTTTGTGGGGCAGGTGGAATGCCTGGGAGATGCGCATGTAATCACCCTGCCTGATTTATCAGCAGGAAAACGAAGGAAAAGAGGATACAGCAAGAGAAAGCAGCAATGGAGGGCAGGAGAATGGACAGGGAGAGGAAAGACTGTGCTTGTACCAACTCCACCACCAGGCAGATAGGTACTAGAGGCAGTAAATGTCAACAGAGCAAGGAATCTGGGGGGCATCACAGAGAAACAACACAGAGGTCCTTCATGCAAGGAGCCTGTGTAACAAAAGGAAGGAACTAAGGTTCCTGGTGCGGGAGGTGGAACTTGGTATTAGAGGGAGAAACATGATGGCTATAACGAGAGTCCAGGTGGTGACATTTGTATGCTGTGCAAGACAGACACAAATAAAGGTAAAGGTGGTAAAGCAGAATTTGCTCCTGAGGGAATTCTGCACCCAAAAAATAAAAATTCTGTGCATATTATTTAAAAATTCTGCAATTTTTTGTCAATAAATAAATGCAGAGACTCCAGTACAGTGCTGGGGAGCATAGGCCACTGGCTGCACAGAGGTGGGAAATCACCCTGCAGCCCCTCTTTTGCTTCACCTGGGCCATGGACTTGGCAGTGAGGCTGCAGGGAACCATGGCCTAGTGCCAGAGATGGACACACTCCAGGATGCTGCGCTGCCACATCATGTGTGAGCAGGCAGGCTCAGCTTAGCAGGATGCAAGTGTGGAGGGGCTCATTGTGGGGGGGATTGAGGGTGGGGTGATAGGGTTTGAGAGCTGGTAACACTAGGGAAAGTCTAGGTGTGTGGGGGATCTGGATGCACAGTGGTTTATTGGGAGTGTTCTGGCTGCAGGAACGATGGGACACTATAGGGGAGGCCAGGTGTAGGCAGTTGCAACTCAGTGGAGAGTGAGTGTCAGGGAATGGGGCTCAGATCGAGTGTGTGGGTCCTGGCGGAGGCCAAGTGCTGGGGGCTTTGTGGGATCTGGGGGGGTTGAGTGAAGAAAGGTTCAGAGAGGGTGAGAGTCCATCTGCAGGGGGGTTGATCTGTGTGGGGGGTCTGGATGCAGGGGTCTTGGTGGAGAGGGTCATGGCAGACAGGAGAGCTGCTTACCATACAGTGACCCCTTACCTTACCTCCTGTGGCCGAGGAGTGATCGGGGTAGGAAGTGGGGCAGGTGTGTGGTGCTTCCTGGAGCCAAGGGAGGTGGGTGTGACCCTAGGTGATTCATCCTTCCTTGCCTCCAGCTGAGCCTGGACTAGCATTTACTCCTAGTGCTGTACAGAAGCACCCCAGCCCTGTGCCCCTACCCTTCCGGCCTGCAGTGGTTCTGGCCTGCTGAAATGCCACATCTCCACTGCAGAGGGGCACACGACTGCTTTTGAGGCTTCCCTTTGCTTCTCTTCAGAAAGTCTTTTCTTCTCCCCCAGGGAAGCAAAGAAATCCATCTGGGGCATGAACTATATGCCCATGCAGCGGTGCCGAATTCCCCCACCAGTAAGCACTGTATGGTAATTCCTGTTTTGCTGAAAAGAAATCATAAGTGATGGACTGAATTAAATGAGGGGTTCATAAATTATGGGTTGCAAACCTTTGAGAGTCCCAAGATTGGTTACGTGAAAGGGGTAGCAAGTTGCTTGCTTCCACCCCAAAACACGCTTCACCTCCAGAATTGATAATAGTGTTAAATATTTTAAGTGTTATCAATTCATAAGAGGTGTCATACCCTGAGGCTTGCTGTGTAGTCGAGATCACCAGTACAAATGTTTGAAAAGGACTGGATTAAAAAGAGGCAGGAAGTCTATATCATATCCAGGATCTAGTATGGATACAGCAAGAAACATCATTAATATTTATAATTAAATTAATGCTACTTTGTGCTTATGGGAAACTAATTTCCCAGCTACAGATTAGCGTACAACTGCTAATAATAGTGGTTGGCCAGCACGCTGAATGTGCAGTCCCCAGAAAATTCCTAGAGGGGATCCTCAAGGAATTCATTTTGAAGCACATGGAAGAGAGGAAAGAGATCAGGAAAAGTCAACATGGATTCACAAAGGGCAAGTCATGCCTGACCAATCTGATTAGCTTCTATGATGAGGTAACTGGCTTGGTAGACATGGGAAAGTCAGTGGATGTGATATACCTTGACTTTACCAAGGCTTTTGATACGGTCTCCCACAATATTCTTGCCAGCAAGTTAAGGAAGTATGGATTGGATAAATGGACTGTAAGGTGGATAGAAAGCTGGCTAGATTGTCAGGCCCAACAGGTAGCAACCAACGGCTCGATGTCTGGTTGGTATCAAGAGAAGTGTCCCAAGGATAGGTTGAGGGGCCTTATTGTTCAACATCTTTGATAATGACGTGGATGAGGGGATGGATAGCACCTTTGGCAAGTTTGCACATGACACTATGCTAGAAGGAGAGGTAGGTACTTTGGAGGGCAGCAACAGGGTCCAGACTAACCAAGACAAATTAGAGGATTGGGCCAAAAGAAATCTGATGAGGTCCAACAAGGACAAGTGCAGAGTCCTGCCTTTGGGACGGAAGAATCCCAAACATTGTTACAGGCTGGGGACTGACTGGCTAAGTAGCAGTTTGACAGAAAAAGAGCTGGGGATTCCAGTGGATGAGAAGCTGGAGATGAGTCAACAGGGCACCCTTGTAGCCAAGAAGGCCGATGGCATATTGGGGTGCATTAGGAGGAGCATTGCCAGCAAATCTAGGGAAGTGATCATTCCTCCCATGTGGAGTATTGTGTCCAGTTCTGGGCCCCCCACTACAGAAAGGGTGTGGACACATTGGAGAGGATCCAGAGGAGGACAACCAAATTGATGAGGGAGCTGGAACACATGACCTACAAGGAAAGGTTGAAGGATTTGGGCTTGTTTAGTCTGCAGAAGAGAAGAGTGAGGGGGGATTTGATAGCAGCTTTCAACTTCCTGAAGGGAGGTTCCAAAGAGGATGGAGAGAGGCTGTTCTCAGTAGTAATGGATGACAGAACAAGGAGCAATGGTCTCAAGTTGTGGTGGGAGAGGTCCAGGTTGGATATTAGGAAAAACTATTTCACTAGGAGGGCGGTGAAGCACTGGGCTGGGTTCCCTAGGGAGGGGGTGGAATCTCCATCCCTAGAGGTTTTTAAGTCTCGGCTTGACAAAGCCCTGGCTGGAATGATTGAGTTGGGGTTGGTTCTGCCTTGGGCAGGGTGCTGGACTTGACTCCTGAGGTCTCTTCCAGCTCTGTGATTCTATGATAGTTGGCAGATTTCCTTACCAAAGAGCAAGCAACAAGTGCCCGTGCCATTTGAGATTTAGTATTAGTAAGCAGTAAGAACATCTTCAATGAACTTGTTATAGAGGACAACCTTGATTCCTGTGATCTTGAGTTAATTCAATTTAACCTAACTACAGCTAAATCAACTAAACAAAAATAAGTCTGCAACTAGGGTCCTTTTGTTCAAAAGGGAAAATTCTAATAATTTTCAGGAATTAGTTAAGGAAGTGGACTGGCCTAAAGACCTCAAGAATCTGAATGTGGAAGAGATTTGGAACTTCTTTAAACCCACGTTCCAGAAATTATCTAGAGCCTAAACAACCAGGAGTCCTGTGGCACCTTAAAGACTAACACATTTATTTGGGCACAAGCTTTTGTGGGCTGGACCTAAGGCTACCCCTCAAACTTGTCACCATGTAAGGCTACCCCTTTGAAACTTATCTTGAGCTTGCATCCCAAGCAAAGGGGGATAGAGGACTCTCATAAGTAAGCACTGCAGATCGAACAAGCTGAATAAGCATCAGGAGCAGGTCGTTATGAAAAATCAGAGAGCAAATGATTAATGGTTCTGCAAGAAAAGTTACTAACTTTTTGAGGTCAGAAAGCACAGGGATAAAGTGAGAACTTCCAGGTAGAGCTCAGAGCAGTTCTTTTTTGCAAAAGAAATTAAAACCAACAGAACAAGGTTCTTTAGCCATATAAATAAAAAGAAAAAAAAGTAATCAGACCACAAAGTACTGGGGGCATGGTGGAGATTATGAAAATTGAGGCATGGCTCAATATTTGACCAAATGCTTTGCCTCATTTTTTGAAGAGCTAGGCCAATAGGTCAGTGACAGCATGGTTAATGGGAACAGAGCTACAACAGCAGAAACTGGCTTCCAACTCAGATGCAGAACACTCACTTCAGCTATTATTTTTAGTTTTGAAATTACTGCAGTTTTCAGTATGCAGGCAGTCCCCGGGTTACGTACAAGATAGGGACTGTAGGTTTGTTCTTAAGTTGAATTTGTATGTAAGTCGGAACTGGTACATATTGTAGGGGAAACTCTAGCCAAACATTTCTCCAGTGCTCAGTTTTATTCTCCCACACCTCACTTCCCTCAGTCCTTTATTCTCAAGCTGAGGTGTCTGCTGAGAAAAGCCGCTCCACGTCTCCCTGGTCTGCTGGGGGGGGGGGGGGGGGGCCTAGCTTCGCGTCTCCCTGGTCTGCTGGGGGGAAAAGCAGCTAGTGCGGGGTTGCCTCACCCCATTTGTAAGTAGGGATCCGATGTAAGTTGGATCCATGTAACCCGGGGACTGCCTGTACTGTTCTATTATAAGCTGGCTTTATAACTGTATGTGCCAGAGCTAAAACTATCTACTGTAGCATACACAAAAATATGCCAGGCACTGAGAGTAAAGGTAGAGTGACTGTTCTTGCTTCAAAGGGCTTATTTATAAATCTAATGCCAACCAAGGCACATGAATAGGTGCACCAAACAGTGATTGAGGGTTAGATGGAGGAAAGTTGAAAAGACTGCTTTTATTTTACCTAGTCATATCCACATCCCAGTGATCCAATTAAAATAGTTGTTATTCACTTACAATAATTCATAGGTGTTATAATTGGGTTAGGGTTCTGGCTACTCATATGAAAAGTGAGTCTAAAAAAGCATTTTTGTTAGGAGAGTTTTGTGGAGGATAGAGAGTTTGGAAAGAGGCATTTACACTCCCTTCTACTGAGAAACATGCTTCTAGGAGTAATACTCCAAACCAATCTCCATATGGGTCAAGTAGAACTTTTCAAAAAAGGCCTGTGCAAACTTAGTTTATTTTAAAGTATTTCACTTGCAGGCTCTAGGATTGTCTTTAGAGGTACAATGCTGAACTAGCTTGACAAAACACCAGAACAACTTTCAAAACATACTTGATAAAACTGTATTTTGCTTTTTGTTTTGTTTTTTAAACAGACTTTTGTACACTTTGTTACAAAACTGTAGAGAACTATGACGTGCTTTAATCATTTTTGGTCGGCAAATATTGTAAAATCTTTGTGTGCAATTATCATGTATTTACATGGCCTCATGTTAGTGATTTTCAATGATTATTCCAATAAGGTCACACACTCTCAACATAAGACATGGCTTAAGATAAATATATTAGTAAATAAATATTCTGAGAACATTTTTCCATAAATGAAATGTGCTGCTATACATATACAGAATATACACAAATTGTTTCCTAGCCTTTAAAACAGTAAAAAATGGTAATGGAGAAAGAGCCCTTTGACTATATTATTACAAATCTTTACAGTAAAGTTTATACAAAACCATTTTAAGTGCTACAGAATAAATTTTAATTAAACATTTTAAATAGTGCCTCCTGAGCCCAACACATGAACAACATTTGATATAAGCAATAGAAAGGCATTTTTGTTTTAAAACAGTATCACAGCTAAGCAGCCTGTGTGTAATTGCAGACACATTTGCCCCTGTGGGCTTTCAGCAGGAAAAATGAGCAAATGCAGGCCGTAACAAGATAAAAAATGGGAGTGGCTGAGAACATGTCTCTACAAAATGGCTTGCAAGAGGACATGTCATAACTGGTTGGCATTTCCAGGTCTTTTGAGAGAGACCATGTGAATGGGAATACATAAACCAAGACATTCATCATCCACTTTGCACTGTACCTCAGTCTGCTACTTACAATGTGCGAAGTATCAATGGCCAAGATGTGGTGCTTCTCAGGACACCCAAGATGTGCATCTACCATATCCTGACCACACCTCTTCTAGTGCATTTCTTGGGGGGAGGGGAGGAAAGGGGAGGAGGAAGGTGAGTGAATTCAAAGTGGAAAATTTGATAAAAACTCATATCTTCATTTCCACAAACACGCCATAAGCCACTGGTACTCAGAGAAGCTATTGCTTGGTTTCTGCATCTTTGTACATACACGTATGTGTAGTAATGGTTTTTCATTTTATAGCACAGCTCCTGTGAAGATTCACCCAGTCTTTGAAAAGCTACACTGAAGGTCACTCATTTAGAGACCACGGGGGGGGGGGGGGGGGGGGGGTTCCCTTACACATATTTATCCTTTCTAGTGTTCTTTGGGACCCCATAGAGTATTGGAAGCGAAATGCAAAATTCCAAATTATTTTTAATTATTTAAGCTCTGGTTCTTTTTTCATTCATCTAGGACATCCAGCAAGACTGATTAGAATCTTTTTCCTGGCTCTCATGATTAGTCTAATTCTGGTCCCACAGAGGGCAATAGTTCAGTAAAAATAAACTTCACATTTTTATTTTCCATGCAATGAAAACATTTCTAACCAGACTGTACAAGACCTACATTGTGGGTCCCTTTAAGAGCATCCACACTGTGTGAGGACACCAACAGACAGGAAGATGCATTCCGTGTCCTTGGGTCATGGCACGACAGCTATGGCTCTTTATTTAGAAGCCACAGTTCCACAGGAAAGAACTGATGTGCATTTTCTCATGGGAACAAAACTCCCCCACTGTGCTCTTTGGACTCAAGGCATGAAGAAAGCCAAGACTGGATGGGTCCAAGACACTTGTAAGCTGGTGTGGTCTATGGCAGCTATGTCAAAGTCTCTTTTCTGATAGAGACAAGGGCTAACGCAAGTTTGCTCCAGGCACTATCCCCCACACATGTATGGTGTGCTGGTTGATGGAAAGCCCTAAGCCAATTACCCACATGCGTCTCCAAGGAATCAACCCAGTTACCCCCATGCAAGCATTTCCCCAACTGACCAAAACAAGACACTATGCAAGCAACATGTCACTGCAGGTGCTCGTTTCTCTTGCTGTGGTGCTGCCTCTCACCTGGGCTTGCAAACCCCTGAGGAACTGCAGTAGGAAGGCTGGAAGTTCCTGTGGGAAGCTGCTATCCTCCCCTCAGCCTTTCTATATCACTTATTCCCTATTGCTCCTCAGGCCAGAAGGTACAAGAGGTCCTAGAATTCCACATGGGCTCCCATGGACACACCAGCAGGAAAGCAGGCCTTGTCTGCAGATCTCTAGAAGTGTGAGAAATGGGCAAACCTGCATCTCTGTCCCAACCTTCCACCTATCCAGTCAAGAATCTGAAGCCTGCTTCCTACTGAGCTTTGCCAAACAGAAGGACAGGGCAGCATGCAAGGGCTGCTTCCACATTTGTATCCACTTCGACTAATTCTGACTCAGGGTGCTGACTTGTTTTCTAAGGCAGGTATAGCCCAGAGCTCAAAGGCTTTCTCTCGCTTCAGGAGAGATCGGCATCTCTATGTTCTGTGGCTTGTGTAATGCAGCAGTGTTACCTGCCAGCAAGAACTGGCAACATGGTTTTTAAAAAATAGACATTTAAAGAATCGTATTGTCACTAGTACAGAAGTGGCCCTAGAGCAGGGCTGGCCAACCCATGGCTCTTCCCCCCTTAAACTGTGGCTTGCAAAGTCACCTCTGCACCCCTAAAAACTGGCTGCCTGATCCCCAGTTCCCTGGGCTCACTGTCTGGCACGGTGAAGCAAAATGATGCCGAGAAAATGGCGCCGGCCGATGTGAGTCTGATGTGGCAAAAAGTCACCCAGAATTTTGTTTAAAGGGGCAGTGTCCTTTTCCCCCTGCCCCCCAACCAAACGCAGCTGGGATTTTCCCAACTATTGTGGCTGTTTGCCTTTAATGGGTTGGCCATCCCTGCCCTAGAGCTCAGAGCTGCTCCTTATGGACTGAAGGAGGCATGAAGCTGGCAAAGAATGGAGGGGAAGCTCCATTCAGCTGGACTGGGTGTAGGGGCTTCTCTACATTACCACTTTTGTGTGTTTGTCAAAGCTACTAAAGTCTGAAAGAAAGTTCAGCAAAATTTGAAGTCTTCATGAAAAGCTCCCCAGTCTTGTGAGATCTAGTTGCCCATTTGGCTGCTTTCCAGCGGGTAAGATCCAGACCCTGAAGGGATAAAAAAAACAATGTTTAGACCTAATTCAGGCACATCCAAGAAAGAGACCTGGGGAGGAGTCTCCCCCCACGCTTGCTGCAAGTAAAGGAGAAGGAGAAGCCCAAGTGATGATTCTCCCTCTGCCACTAATTGCTCTGTGACCAGCCCAGACTCACTGCTGAGCAGCATTCCATGCAAGCTGAGCACTTGGGCAGCCACCCAGCAGAGATTCAGGTGCTGCCTTGCTGACTAGCACAGTGCCCACAGCTGCACACAGCAGACAGCGTGTGTTTCTAGTGGTGGTGCACATCTGCATATTCCTCAGTGCACATAACAAAATTTATTCTGCCCAAGGATGGAAAAACTTAGAGGGAACCTTGTTTCTGAGGCATCGCAGAGGCCTGCATCTCCCTCCCCTTCCATGCTTCTCCTCCAAGGCTATGCCAGACTTTCCAGCATTCCTTTTCATCCTCCTTGGCGGCACCAGTCTCCTCACCTACCCTACACATGGCACTTCAGACTTTTCTGCTCTGGCTAGTTTCCTGAGTCTCCCATAGCTTCTAAAGACATGGATGTGGTGGGATCCGTAGTGTATATTAGGTACCAGCAGCCACTTGTGTTTTCACCCCCGGTGTCTAAGCCACCCTGAACATGGCTAGATGGCCCATTAACACCCCCACCCATGGAAGGAGCAAAGGGGGCCCTTCTCTGAGGAGAGGCTAATGTAGGCAGTTTTTGTAAAAAGGTAGATGACAACCTGGAGCAGCCCCCACTCTGCATGGCATGAGCTGTAAGGGTTGTGTGCAGCCCATCTCTGGGAACATGCATGCAGCTGGCACATGCTCTGAGATGAGAAAAGACAAGACTGACTCTTACCTGCAGCCCTTGCGGTTGCTGCTGCCACCTGGGAGCGCGGGGCAGGGCTGTGAAAGAGCATCCTTGTGCCTTCCTTCCGAGAGCAGCTCTGGTGTAGGAAGGACACTGCTCGGTAGCAGGCCTCCCGCTCCCCCTGTAGCTCTTCCAGGCCTTGGCAGGGTAGATGAGCATCCATGTCCAGCGCCCTGTCCCAGGAGCTACAGCCACCAGGGGTCCCTTGGCGCTCTGGCGGCAGAACTAGTGTGCAGTCTCTGTCCTCAGGAATGATGGGGATGCGCTGACCCGTGTCATGCACCCCATGATAGCAGCTTGGCAAGGCCTCCTCAGGAAGTGCGTACTGTACACTGACGGCATAGTCCTCTGAGTAGCAGCCATCACCTCCACTGCTCCCCACACCACCACAAGCAACCTGCTTCTCTTCATAGAAGCAGCAGGGCAAGCCCTCATATTTCACCCCATCTGTCCTATGCAAGCGGTCTGAGCTAACACTGTACAGGCCTGGGGAGCTACCCAGCTGCTGCTCTGTGCTCGGGCCACACCCGCCCCAAAGCGGGGAGCCCAAGAAGAGAGCGCCACAGTCTGTTGTCCCACTCCTGGGCTCCAGAGCAGCATGCTGGAGCTCAAAGCAGCAAGCACATGCTTGCTCCATCAGAGGCCCTGCAGCTTCTGGACCTTTCCAGTTCCTTTTAACATCCAAGGCAGCCCTGGGAGTCCCCTCAAGGCCTCTCTCTGAGGTAGTGCCATTTGAATCCCTGTGATCCAGGGAGGAGCTGCTGCTGTAGTTCATCTCCATGCTGCAGGTAGAAAGTTGATCCCCTGAGGAAGAAGCTGGCACAGGCCGACAGTCAGCACCCACCAGGGCATGCCCATGTGCCAGAGGCTCGTCCTGCTGGGGGCCCTCCAGGAGCAGAATCGCCCTTGGGCTTGTGCCACCAGCATCACCCCCACAGCAGGGGCTCTTGCTGCGGTAAATATAAGGGTCATAGTCACTGCTGAGAGAACTACGGAAGGTGGAGCAGCTCCCATAGACCCCCTGGTTGCTGACCTCTGTACAGTCAACCATGGAATCACTGGAGGAGCAGTGGCACTGCCCAGAACTGCTGCTGCTACTGTCACTGCCTGGGCAGTCAGCCAAGTAACCACTGCACACAGAGCGGTGACCATGATAGCAGCCGAAGCTGGAGGTGCTGCCACTCTCGGCGTGGGAGGAGGGCACAACATGCACCACAGGAGGGAAGAGCAGGCCGCCAGCAGGCTGGAAGGCACGGGAAGGACCCTTGGAGGCGATGCCAGCCGGAGGCTGTCCATCTTGCTCTGGGTAGCTAAGGCCTTGGAAGTAGTAATGCTGGTACATGGTCTCATACTGAGAAAAACAAGCTGCTTTGGAGAAGTGTCGTCCATTGAATTTGGCCCTTCGGAAGGCCTGAGCTGGAGAGCATGCTCTGTGCTCCAGGCCACAGCGATGAGTGTTCAAGGCATGATCCAAGTGAACAGGCTGGTAGCTTTGTATGTAAGCAGGGGACTGCACCGGGTACAGGCTCTGCTCACCATGCCGGTCCACTGTCAGCACCGTGATGGGATTTCCATGGGGGTCCATGCTAGTCTGGGTGGGATACGCAGTTATCTGGTTGGTCCTGTGCACTCGGCCAGGATAATGAACTGGCAGAATCACCCTCTGCTGCGGGCTGTGCACTGGGTTGGTGGATTCCAAACATACTGGGCCTGGGTTTCCCTTCTTTTGTTCTGGATGGAGAGAAAAGAAAACCATGTCCTGGAGGTGCAGCCACTCTGCTGAGGGTTTCAGTCAGCTGCAGTCTGCAGCAGAGACGTGACACACCTCCACACACCTGCCCAGAAGTTCTTCATAACCCCTGAATCTATTGGTCAAGGGGGAAAGTGCAGTGACTTTAGCCTAAGCAGAGATGCTTCCTGCTCAGCATTCCCAGCCCTCTGGCTTAGGAACATGATCTCTGCTCCACTTCCCCATTTTTCTAACAAATTACTTAAAATGTCAAATGCTGTAAATCAGTGAAGAAGCCACATTCCCTGCTGTTGCACAGAGGAAGCTAGAAATTTCACAGTTCCTTCCCACACACCAGCTGCTTCTAATTCATTTGCTTTTCTTGATATTGACCCATAAAAGCACCGTGAATGTGGGTGAAATTTATTTGTGCTTCTCTTCTACACAGGCTGATAGATGCTGCCCTCTGGTGGGCACATGCCCAGGACACGTGCTATGGATGGAATGTCTTCTGGCTGGTTTAGGACATTGGGTCACTTCAAGAAACTTCCTTAACTGACCTCTATTAGCAGGGTCGACAAATAATGCAATCTACTTGCCACAGGCGAGTAGATTGCAACCCAGAAAAGCCGGGTTCGGGCGATCTGCACACGTGCAGATCGCTGGACAGCACGGCTGGCAAGCAGGGCTCGCCGCAGTTTGGCGACCCCTGTCTATTAGGGATGTTAGACAGCATGCAACTGAATAGTTGTGTAACTGTGTTACACAACTATTCAATAGTCTCCTGGGGGCCAGTGTGCTTCCAGCCCCATTCCTGGGGAACCACCTGCGACCCCACACTGCTGCCTCTCTATCAGAGGCAGCATTGTGGAGTGGCAGCAGCCCCTGTCCACAGGAAGTGCAAGCGCCCCGCAGACAGGGACTGGTGCCAGGGACCAGCCTCTGTGGGCCCAGGCTTGCTGAAGACAGAGGCTGCTCCATGGGATGCCAGAGCAGCCTCTGTCTGCAAGGAGCTCTGTCTCTCCCTACGAACAGAGGTGGCTTCCCTCCCTTGCCCCACCCACCCCTGATAAGGGCAGCAGCGTGCAGTGGAGGAGGGCACAAAGCAGGTAGTGCTGCAGGACTGGTACTGGGATAACTGGCTTTTAACCCAGCTCCCCCAGCACCAGGTACTGCCTGTCCCCCCTCATCTCATAGGAGGCAGCAAGTGTGTGTGTGTGGGGGGGGGAAGCAGCTTGCATGAGTCGATGTGCACAGGCAGATGGCTTGAAAGACGGCTTCCTGCATGTATTTGCACCTCACGACCCCCTCACCCTCTGCACTGCTTACTCTCTATCAGAGGCAGCAGTGCAGGAGTGAGGTGGGAAGGACAAGCTCCCGCCTCCTATCCTCACTGCCTCTAACGCAGCAGCAGCAACAAGCGGGAGTGGGGATGTGTGTAGTCAACAAGATTAACCAATTGGCCCAGGCTTATTGGTTAATTGTGCAGTTGTCCAGATGTTGACATCTCTAACCTCTATTACCTGCTGTCACCCTTGCAAGCAGTCCCAGGATGGTGTTACTATACAAACTGACACTCAAAGGGGTTTCCCTAGGACTATATAGAAACACACACCATTTCCCTCCATCCAGACAGCAGAGAAATCTAGGAACAGCCCTATGGGGGAGGGGGGACAGAGGAGTGTGTGCATTCCAGGGGCACAACTTACCGATAATGTTATGGCGGCAGTGGGGGCAGGTATGATGCTGCAGCAGCCAGGGATCCACACATTTCTTGTGGAATCGATGAGTGCAGGGAATCACCCGCAGCTCCTGTTGGAGAGAAAGAAGGAAGCTGACAGACTCTCCCTAGAAGGCATGAGACCTTGTAGCCCAAACCTAATTCTTCTGGCTCAGCTACAGATCAGGTCAGTTCCTAGCCCCTTGCTGGAAGAGCAGAGGAAAAGCCTCTGTTCACACATAGCTAAAGATACAGGGCTAGTGTCTCCATGCTCTGCAACCACACTGGGCTCATTTCCCCGTCACATCCTGTCGTCTCAAGCAGCTCCTCTCTCAGAAGCCTCTAGCCTGCCTTTGAGGCTCCAGCAGGACCCAAGAGTTCTAGCCAGTTTTGTACTTTGCCTGGCAGTGTTCCCAATGGCCACAGTCAGGGCATTCTTGACTTTTGTGCAGTTGCAACACAGAATCCCTGCTCCAGGTATTTTATTGTTTGATGTGTGACAGAGTATATTTCTATTTCAGAGGAGACTTTTCTTAAAAAGGGGATCATCTCCCTTTTATATTCAGCATCTTCCCTAAGATTTTAGACAGCCTCTTTCCCTTGGGCTGTACTTGGATTTATTCCCTTCCTTACTTCTTCTGATCAAAGTCATAGCAAAGTCACTGTGGCACTAACACAGATGGAGGCTGAGGGATCAGATGTCACTTTCTGCAGCTTTAAGTTTCTTCCAGAGTATTTTCACCATAAGGTGAGAAATGATTCAGTGAACCTTCCCCACATAAAGTGGTAGGGGTCAAAACGTATTTACTGGATTGTACATACACATGTAGCACATATTTGCTAATTATACATATATAAATAAAAGCAAAGGGATAATCCATCTAAATGTAGGTCTAGTTTAGCCTGATTCATCTGACTTTTGCATAACCCCTTTTTTTGGGATGAAGTGCAAGACAACATTTTAGGCTAAGTATCCAGTTATTTCACTCCTTAAAATGCTTCTGATTTGGGTACGAGGTTCCAAGGATGAAATAAGAATGTGAGATTATGACGACATAGCCAAATAGAACCAGAGTAAATACAGGAAGTTCCCAAAGTCATCTGGTGACAACTGTGCCAAAACTGGCCAGATAGATTAGTCAAACTGTTTCCTTTTACCTCCCCATCCATGTACTTCTCCAGGCAAATGGCACAGTCAGAGGTTGAACTGCTGCTGAGTGTGTCCAGAGCTCCACAGCTTCCTTCACGGTGACCCTTATTTTTCAACTTGAACTTCCTGGTTTCCATCTTTTCCAAGGCCTGCACAGCAAGCCTGTTCATGGAATTCTGCAGTAGAAACCACAGTGTAGCTGCTTGAGGGTCTGAGGCAATTGGAATAGCAGAGAAATAATGTTCCTAATAATTAACATCTAAACCATATCCCCTCTGGCTAAGATGGTTGTCAAGTCTCCTAAGCTAAGCAGATCCCATTTAGCCTTCTCCCTATGTGGGAGACACCCTGGAAATGACATGTGCTACAACATTGATTTATTTATTTTATTTATTTAAATATTTTTACCCCGCTTTTCTATTTAAAATATTCAAGGTGGCTTCAAGATGTAGTAGGGGCGGATAAACTTAACTGGGCCAAACATTTTCTGTGCAGACAGAACACAGGTCTAGCCAGTAAAAAAAACAACTAACCACAAATGACACAACCAAGCAAAACCTTCATACACATGTACCACTTAAAGAGAACTAGTTTTCCAAACTGGAAAAGAAAAAAAAGAGAAAAGATAAATTGATTGGGAAGAAACTTATAAATAGAAAAATGTAAATGACAATTGGCAATTGTTTCAGAATACAGTATTTTGCTAAATCCCCAAAACACCTACAGTTTTATAATCACTGAAGAAATCTTCTTCAATTAAAAAAGCCATTCTAACTAAGAGAAAGAGTAAAAGCAACAATACAAAATAAAAATACATATTTAGCAAATGAGGAAGCTGATAGCAGTAACTATAATATAGAATTTGATAAAGGAAGTCAAAAGTGCCAAGGAAAAATTTTTGGGTAGAAGGGTTAAAGACAGTAAGAAGGAATTTATCTGTGGCTAGAAATAGTAAAATTGTCAATTAGAAAACGCAAGTGCTCAAGACATATTTTTGTTCTGTGTTTTTTTTGGGGGGGGGGGGGGAGAGGGGGAACCAAATACCATAGAAACAGAAATGAGGTATGATGTTACAGATCATCTCTTAAGAGTCACAGACAGACACAGGCCACTTAGACCCCACAGTGTCTATTCCTTGATAAGTTGGGCTCAATTCAAAGTACATGTGCTATAATTCAGAAGATACAAGTTCATGCATCTAGGAAGACATAATGTAGGTTACATGTACGGGACAGAAAAGTGTATTCTGGAAAGCAACGAACTGAGGAGGAGTTGGGATCAAAATGGATAACCAACTGAACTGAGACCCTGTGTGATGGATGCAGAGGCTAAGAAGAATGAGGACTCAGAGCAGGAAGGAGATATGCCCTCATTATAGGGCATTAGTGAAACCATTATTGAAAACAGTGCCCAGGATCCACTCTTGAAAAACGATGTTGAAAAATTGGAAAGCTGTCAGGAAAGAGCTTCAAGAATGATCTGAGGTCTGGAAAACCTGCCTCAGACGGTAAGATAGTAAGAAGATTTGTCTGGTTGACCCAGAAAAACAAAAGGTAATACTACTGTGGTTTATAAGCACTTCCACGAGGAGAAAATTTTAGGTAGTAAAGAGCTTTTTAATCTAGCACACAAAGTCACAACAGGATCCAGTGGCTGGAAGTTGAAGCTACTGTAAAGCAAATGTATACCTTATCTCCAGCCTGAACTTAACTATCGGGGCACTAACTGCTAGAACAATGTAAGGGATGTGGTGCATTAGTGAACCAAGGTTAAATACCCTTCTAAAGGATCTGCCCTGGGCCAGCCTTGGTACAGGAATTAGTGGGCACAACTCTCATTTGCAGAGCCATGCAGCAGCGCTCACTGCTCGGTTTCCTGCTGAACCTGCAGCCTGGAAAGTGAGTGGAGGAGGTGGGCTCTGCCGGGACCACACAGCCGGTGGCTTCCCTGCCCCCATTGTGCTCTGGCTGGAGCTGGCTCAGTTCCAAGTATGGTGGAACCACACATGGTTCAGCTTGCCAAGCCATGCAGTGTGCAGCTGCCTCCCCACCGTGTGCTCCAGGTGGAACCAAGGTGTGGTGAGGCTGTCCCTGCTGGGGCAGCCTCTCCATGGCTACAGTTCCAGCTCTGGTGGCCCATACTTGTGGGTTCTGTGTGTGTCTCTCTTGGGGGGGGGGGAGGAGAGTGGAGAGTATTGTAGATGTGTGCACTTCATCTCAGCAAAACTCTTAAATGGTTTCCAGGCACTTATGCATATTTTGAACATCTCCCGCTATCGTACACACACATATTGAAGCCTGTAAGAGTCATGAATGCTTTTCATAGGTTCAGCTCACACATCCCATATGTAGACTTCTGCTGTTTATCATATAGTGCAGGGCTATTCAACACGTGGCCCACGGGCCGTGGCCCATTTGTTTGCAGGAGCCAAAACAAAAAAGTCATCACTATAATGGTCTTCTGTTGATATGCATTTTCGTAGTTAAATTCCTGAACTGCCATTGTTCATTACAAGTGCTGTCATATGGGTGGAAATCAGGTAAATATTGCATTTTATTAATATCGGCAGAATTGACTTAAATGGGGCCTGTGTGTGTATAGTCTTGCCTTAATCTTTGTATTCATGCCTGTCTTTGTTAAAGAAACTATTTGCATATATTTGCATATATATTTGCATGTATGTGCAACCACGATTAAGATGCAGCCCTTGGTATGTTGTCTGAGTATCACTGTGGCCCCTGGAACTTCCAAAGTTGAGTAGCCCTGGAATAGTGTATTGGGTTCAACTTCTTATCTTTTCACTGTCACCATCTCCAATTCCCTTCTGGTCTCCCTCCATGGTAGGTTTAGTTCTTTCTGATATTTGGTTCTTTGATTTGATTGTTTTGCAGCTTTGGCTCCTGCAAAAGGGGAGCATACAGTTCTCATAATTACAGTTGATACTAATGTATTGAACTAGCTAACAAAACCTGAATTTTTCACAGTATATGAGGTTTCAGAGGTAACACAGTAGCTCCTCAGTTAAGACTGTGCTGGAATTTGCACTGAAAGAAGAAATTAAACCTAACTTTTAAAAAATGAAGGATAAAAGTGTACCTAGCTACAATTAGGGTTAGCATATTGTCTAGTCTGGGTCTGAAGAGGGTTTACAAGTAAATGTATTATTTACTTTGCTAATA
This sequence comes from Pelodiscus sinensis, assembly GCF_052426305.1. NCBI lineage: Eukaryota > Metazoa > Chordata > Testudines > Trionychidae > Pelodiscus > Pelodiscus sinensis. The sequence goes on along the minus strand of NC_143085.1, from coordinate 39,674,662 downwards.
AGTCTTCTGATACAGTCAGTGCCGGACCAAGCCATACTTGCACCCTGAGCAGGTTCCCTCCATAGGCTGCCAGAGACTGCTGCCCAGCCACTAGGCACCAAGGACTTATTCAGAGCCCTGCGGCAGCAGCAGGCTAATGGGACACCTGGGCCTGTTGGCTCACTATAAAGATTTCTCATAGGTCAAGAAGGGGAAGGAGAGGAGGGATGGGCTGGAGAGGAGGCAAGTGCAGAGTGGAAGGGAACTGAAGGCTACAACCGGGAGAAGTTCTCATCTTGTGGGTCAGGAGATGGTGCTGTGGGACTGGTTGGGGAAGTGGCGCAGGGAAGGGCTGCTATTCTATGGAGACAAGGGCAGGAGCCCCGCTAGTGACCATTACCTGGGGCCCTGCGCAGAACCCAGTGTAAGTGGGCAGGACCAGGTTCTCCCCAACCCCCCACATGCCCAGGAGGCTGCCACCAGGGAAAAGACGAGCCTAGGACCAACCGCAGAAGGGAAGGAAGAAGGATCCAAGAATTCGGAGCGCAAGTGGTATTCTCGTCCATCCTCCCTGTTGAAGGGAAAGGACTGGACAGGGATCGTCGAATTGAGGACGTCAATGCGTGGTTGCGCAGGTGGTGTTGCAGAGAGGGCTTTGGTTTCTTCCACCATGGGACTTTGTTCCGGGCGCAAGGATTGTTAGGAAGAGATGGGATCCACCTAACGAAGAGAGGAAGGAGCATCTTCGCGGGCAGGCTTGCAAACCTAGTGAGGAGGGCTTTAAACTAGGTTCATCGGGGGACGGTGACCAAAACCCTGAGGGGAGTGGGAAAGTCGGATACCGGGAAGAAATGCAAAGAGGAAGGGGCAAGAAAGGAGAACCCCTGATTCGAATGGAGAAGATAGGATGATCAACTGGTTACCTGAAGTGTTTGTACACTAATGCGAGAAGCCTGGGCAACAAACAGGAAGAACTGGAGGCCCTGGCCCAGTCCAAGAAATATGATTTAATTGGGATAACAGAGACTTGGTGGGATGACTCGCATGACTGGAGCGCTGTCATGGAAGGGTACAGACTGTTCAGGAAGAACAGGCAGGGGAGAAAAGGAGGAGGAGTTGCGCTATATGTAAGAGAGCAATACGATTGCTCTGAACTCCAGTATAAAGAGGGAGAAAAACCTGTTGAGAGTCTATGGGTTAAGTTTAAAGGAGCAAACAACAGCAGTGATGTTGTGGTTGGTGTTTGCTTCAGGCAACCGAATCAGGTGGATGAGGCCTTCTTTGGACAACTGAGCGAAGCTTCCAGATCGCAGGCCCTGGTTCTCGTGGGGGACTTTAATCACCCTGACATCTGCTGGGAAACCTATACGGCAGTACACAGGCAATCCAGGAAGTTTTTGGAGAATGTTGGGGATAACTTCTTGACACAAGTGCTGAAGGATCCGACCAGGGGCCATGCACAGCTTGACCTTCTGCTCACAAACAGGGAGGAACTAATAGGGGAAGTGGAGGTGGGTGACAACCTGGGAAGCAGTGATCATGAGATGGTAGATTTCAGGATCCTGACCAAAGGAAGGAAAGAGAGTAGTAAAATACACACCTTGGACTTCAGAAAAGCAGATTTTGACTCCCTCCGAGATCTGATGGGCAGAATCTCCTGGGATGTTAACATGAAGGGGAAAGGAGTCCAGGACAGCTGGCAGTATTTTAAAGAAGCCTTATTGAAGGCACAGAAAGAAACCATCCCGACGCGTAGCAAGAGAGGCAAACATGGTAGGAGACTGGATTGGCTTACAGGGGAAATCCTTGGTGAACTTAAGCACAAAAAGGAAGCTTACAAAGAGTGGAAACTTGGACAAATGACCAAGGAGGAGTTTAAAGGTATAGCTCGAGAATGCCGGGGGGTTATCAGGAAGGCGAAAGCGCAAATGGAATTGCGACTGGCTAAGGATGTGAAGGATAACAAGACAGGTTTCTACAGGCATGTTAACAAGAAGAAGGTGATCAGAGAGGGTGTGCGGCCCCTAATGGATGAAGGAGGTAACCTAGTGACAGAGGATGTGGGGAAAGCTGAAGTACTCAATGCTTTCTTTGCCTCTGTATTCAAGGACAAGGTCGGCTCCTGGACTTCTGCGCCAAGTGACGCAAGATGGGATGAAGATGGACAACCTGTGGTGGGTAAAGAACAGGTTAGGAACTATTTAGAAAAGCTAAACGTACATAAATCCATGGGTCCGGACTTAGTGCATCCGAGGGTACTGAGGGAGTTGGCAAATGTCATTGTGGAGCCTTTGGCCATTATCTTTGAAAAGTTGTGGAGATTGGGAGAAATCCCGCATGACTGGAAAAAGGCAAATGTAGTGCCCATCTTCAAAAAAGGGAAGAAGGATGATCCAGGGAACTATAGGCCGGTCAGTCTTACCTCGGTTCCTGGAAAAATCATGGAAGGGATCCTTAAGGAATCCATATTGAGGCACTTGGAAGAGGGGAAGTGATCAGGAATAGTCAGCATGGATTCACAAAGGGCAAGTTGTGCCTGACCAATCTGATTAGCTTCTATGATGAGGTAACTGGCTCGGTGGACATGGGGAAGTCAGTGGATGTGATATACCTTGACTTTAGCAAGGTTTTTGATACGGTCTCCCACAATATTCTTGCCAGCAAGTTAAGGGATTGTGGATTGGATAAATGGACGGTAAGATGGCTAAAAAGATGGCTAGAAGGCCGGGCCCAGCGGGTAGTGATCAACGGCTCGATGTCAGGATGGCAGTCGATTTCTAGCGGAGTGCCCCAAGGTTCGGTTCTAGGACTGGTTTTGTTCAATATCTTTATTAATGATCTGGATGAGGGGATGGATTGCACCCTCAGCAAGTTTGCGGATGACTCTAAGCTGGGGGGAGAGGTAGATACCTTAAGGGCAGAGATAGGGTACAGAATGACTTAGACAAATTGGAGGATTGGGCCACAAGAAATCTGATAAGGTTCAACAAGGACAAGTATAGAGTCCTGCACTTGGGACGGAAGAATCCCAAGCATTGTTACAAGCTGGGGACCAACCGGTTAAGTGGTAGTTCTGCAGAAAAGGACCTGGGGGTTACAGTGGATGAGAAGCTAGATATGAGTCAACAGTGTGCCCTGGTAGCCAAGAAGGCTAATGGCATATTAGGTTGCATTAAGAGGAGCATTGCCAGCAGATCCAGAGATGTCATCATTCCCCTTTATTCGGCTTTGGTGAGGCCGCATCTGGAGTATTGTGTCCAGTTCTGGGCCCCCCACTACAAAAAGGTTGTGGACGCATTGGAGAGGATCCAGCGGAGGGCAACCAAAATGATGAGGGGGCTGGAGCATATGACTTATGAGGAGAGGCTGAGGGACTTGGGTCTGTTTAGTCTGCCGAAACGAAGAGTGAGGGGGGATTTGATAGCAGCCTTCAACTTCCTGAAGGGAGGTTCCAAAGAGGCTGGAGAGAGGCTGTTCTCAGTAGTGACAGATGGCAGAACAAGGAGCAATGGTCTCAAGTTGTGGTGGGAGAGGTCCAGGTTGGATATTAGGAAAAACTATTTCACTAGGAGGGTGGTGAAGCACTGGAATGGGTTACCTAGGGAAGTAGTGGAGTCTCCATCCCTAGAGGTGTTTCAGTCTCGGCTTGACAAAGCCCTGGCCGGGTTGATTTAGTTGGAATTGGTCCTGCCTAGAGCAGGGGGCTGGACTTGATGGCTCCTGAGGTCTCTTCCAGCTCTATGATTCTAGGATTCTATGAAGGGTTTCCCCTCGAGAAAGTGACTTGCCTATGATGAAAAGTTGCACTGAATTTTGGCATCTGATTCTGTTCCCCTACTCAGCCTTCCCATCACACTGCTTAGATCCTTCAAGCCTCCCTGTTCCAGGGACGATTCCTAGCCAGACTTCTTTCCTTGAAATCTTTTCCCTCTAGGAATCAAGGGAAATCCACATTAAAAGAAAGTTGCCTCTTTTCTCCTTCAGTTGCTGCTGGAAATCCTGAGAATGCACATGCAGGATGGACCTCCCTAGGCTGGCACCCTCAGGACCTGACTAGCTCTGAAGGTGGGAATTTGACACATCCAGGAGTAGGGTTCTATGTAAGGTCTGTGCCTGTGCAGGTGTGCACCAAGTATTTCAGTCCCACTCAGCAGATCTGCACATGAGCAGTTGGGAAGCCACCATGCAGCTGTGGCCCCGGCTCCAGTCCCAGCACATGAGGCACTTGCCCACCATGCAGCCCCGTCCCAAGAAGCAGTTGGGTCACAGCTGCTGGGGCTGAGACTGCAGTACTACAAATAGCACTGCAGCCAGGCTTGTGTCCCAGCATACCTGCACCCCTCAACCCTTTTAGCTCCCTGGTTCAGTAGCTCAGCTGCGTGGTGGGCGGCTGTCCTAGGACTCAAGCTGGGTCATGGGGCAGCTGCTCCTGGGCCGGGGCCAGGGTACTAAAAATAGCACCGCAGCCCTGGTGCCAGGGCTGCTGGCAGCCACCCTCTACGCAGCTCAGCCCCGGAACCAGGGAGCTAGAGGGGGTTGAGGGGACAGGTGTCAGGAAGGCAGAAGGGAGAAAGGAAGGGGTAGGGGGAGAACTAAGCAGAAGATGGTGAGGAGAGGCAGGAACATGTGCTGAGGGGAGGGGGGCAGGGCAGGAGAAGGAAGAGGAAGGCACCCAGGGCAGGGTGGAAGAGACACAAATGCCATAGGGCCAAGAATAGACAATGAGGAAAAAGGGCAGCAGGGGAGAGGGGAGGGAACGTGGGGACAAGGGAGGACAGCAGGGGAGAAGGGTGAGGAGAGGGTGATACTGGGAAAGGAGAGGGGCAATGGGGGCAAGAGGGAGGAAGAGGAGAGGGGAGCAGTGGGTGCATGGAGAAGAGGTATTGAAAAGAGGGGTGGGCATGAGGATGGCAGGGGATGGAGCAAGTCACATGAGGGGTATGAGGAGAGGGGCATGAAGAGAGTGGAGGAGCACCAGGGAGAAAGAGGGGAAGTGGGGCAGGGGCAGTGAGGAAAGGGGAAGGGGGATTGTGGGGGTGAAGCAGAAGGGCAGATATGGGGAGGGGAGGGACAGGCACCAGAGGACAGAGGAGAGAGGCAGGGCAGGTAGGTAGAGACCGGTGTCAGAAGCAAAGATGGGGGGGGCTAGAGGAGGGGTGGACACAAGAGGGAAGGGTGGGTGCAGGGGTCAGAGAGGATGGGAAGGGGGCAGGTCTCAGGAGGGCTGAGGGAAGTGAGAAGGGCAGGAGCTAGGACAGCATGACAGAGGGCGTGTGTGGGTGGGTGGGGGGGAGCAGGCACCAGGGGACAGATGGGGCAAGGGGAGGGTGGGAGACATGGCAGCAAAGGGATAATGGAAAGGTTTATAATTTGGGTGCCACAGCAGCACCCATCCGAACAAGCACACCCAAACTCAATCTGGTACACAAGACAAAACTCACTGCGCTCTTGGATGGAAATCTCAGAGGAAACATGGCTGGGGAGGTCCCCCTGCCATCGGCTTCTGAGCCCATTGCCTCTCCCTACTTCTGGCCCCGATCCCCAGCCTGCTACCACAGAGCTTGAACTTCAGCCCTGGCTGGGGCTTCCAATTAGCTCCTGCTCCCAGCTACCAGGGACCAGAGAGTCCTGGACGTTTGAGGTTCCATCTGCACTATACACCCAGCAAGCTTGGAAGCCGATATGAAGCCACTTTTCCTTTGTTAGAAGCCATGAACATCACTCCACTCTGTTTTGCTGCCTCCCCCAATTGGAGTAACCACAGTTTCTATAGCAGTCCCAACACACAGACCAAGCACTGCAGAGTACAGCAGGTCTCTGAGAAGTTCCACACCTTTGTACAGTACTGTGCGTCTCTGGATAAAACCCCTCTCGCAATGGCTATTTTTCCAGACAGTGACACATTCTTCCTCTTCAACTGCACTGACCCAACTCTCTAGAGGACAGATGTAGGGGTCAGACCACCAGGAAAGTACCATTACTGATCCTGAGCTCAGATAGCTCTTACCTGACTACGTCGCTGCTTCAGTTTGATCTTGACGAGAAGAATGAGGCAAACGAGCGAGACGACCACAAAAAAGGCTAGGAAAATCCCCATGTCAAAGTACTCTGTGGGTTGCTTAGACATGAAGAAGACAGAGTAAGTTTAACTTGCCTCCCCAGGCAGATCACATTCAAATCCCTTCAAATGCCCTTCAAATCCATTCCCCCCTTCTCTTATTTCTTGATAATTACAGTTGACATCAATGCCCCTAGGGCCTGAATTCCATTATAGAAAAGGTCACTGTGCCATGGGGCACAGCTGCTCAGGAACCCTGACTGCATGAGCCAGACTCTTAGGTCAATACCTTTGAATGAGGTCAATTAACACTATTTTATAAAATTCCATGTACTTAATGGTGAATATTCAGGGGTTCTCTTTATATTTAGGAATATGACAAACAATCAAATACAAACTGGAAGGAAGTCACATTTGCCACAGGAACCTAAGTGTGTGGTGGGACACAGATTTAGTGTCTAAGGTTTACAGTAGCTCAGAACTCAGTGCTGGTTCTACAAACAACAGGTTTCACCAGAGTGAATCACAATTACCAACAGCTCCAGTGGGTTTTTGGTACAATTCTCTTTCAGAAGCAAGTAAAATCAACATGGTCAAGTCCTTGGCAAACAACTGATTGCTCAAATGAGTCATGCTTCCTAACAGAGTTGATGCTTTCAGAATCCAGAAAAAAATGAAGAAATCTGATCTACTCTGATTTTTATGTTTGCTTTTCTCATATAAACTATATCTAGGAAGTGTTCAAGATTATTTGGGAATATTCATTCTAGACTGGAAGGGGACTAAAATCTCAGATTTCTTTGTTAATCCATGCATGAAAAATGCTATCTAGAAATGTTTGCTAACCTCAGACAGAGTGTCTTCCTGGAAGTTCAGCCCTTCAGAGTGCAACAATTAACTTATTTCATTTAAATGTTTTGTGTCTTTATTAAAGGGCCATTATGATAACAAAAACAAAAAGTCCCTATGTGATATAAGGCCAGACTGAGAACCTCTAACTTAGCACTGGAACACAGGTGACTTGAGAAATCCCATGGAAGTCAATGACACTTTGTGAGTAAGTGTGTCTAAACTACCTGGCTCCATCAATGGAGCCATGTAGATTAGGCTGATTGGCAAAGGGAAATGAAGCTGCGATTTAAATAATCGCGACATCATTTAAATTTAAATGGCTGCCGTGCTGAGCCGACAAACAGCTGATCAGCTGTTTGTCGGCTCAGTGCACTAGTCTGGACGCTCCCATGCCAACATGAAAGCCCTTTATTGACCTCCCCAGTAAACCTCATCCTCCGAGGCATACAATCCTGCCAAACAAACAAATCTACATGGCTCCTTCGACGGAGCCATGTAGTTTAGACATAGCCTAACTGTTCTCCAATCAGCACACATGGAAAGTGTCACTGCACATGTTATCAACAAATCGTATTAACACGCGCTGCATGAAACAACAGTAGCACAGTTCCCACTGCACATTGAGTCTCACCCGAGGGGGCCGGTGCTGAATCCTTGCTCGGGCCACTTTCTGCTTGTTAACTATGTTCATCAATTTGACTGCATCAGCCCCCTTCACATACACCACTGGCCTCTTCAGTGGGTCTTCTGAGCCCTGGTTCAGCTAGAAGAGAACACAGTAAAATTCCACTAAGTAGATGGACTTCAGGCCAGCAGCTCTCTTTTCAAGAGGATGGAGAGGAGACCACGGGTGAATGAAGACAGCACCACAATTGCTGCCATTTGTCCTTTTCTAGCACAGCCTTTTACCTGAGAATTTCAAAACACTGCACAAACATGAAATTACCTTCAAAGCCTGAGTTAAAATTAGGGCTGTCAATCAATGGCAGCTAATACATACAACTGACTCAAAAATGTATCACTATTAAAAATTAATTGAATTAACTGCAGTTTTAATTGCAATGTTAAACAATACTAATTGAAATCTATTAAATATTTTAGGATGTTTTCCCTACTTTTCCAAATATATTCATTTCAATTACACCACAGAATACAAATTATGCACTGATCACTAGATATTTATATATATATAAAAAAGTTTTTCCTGTCAGATGACAGAATGTTCCTGAAGGGCGACAGAATTACTTCATCACATTATCAGCGTCAAGAGGCTCTCTCAGTGAAGCAAAAGTGGCCTGGGAGGGAAGTAGGTGAGCATAGTGGGCAGACAGTGCAGCCCCTAGTTATTTTTTATAAAAAATGTTTGCACTGAAAAATAATAAATAAGACAAAGTGTATTTTCAATTCACCTCATACATGCATGCAGTACAATCTCTACTGTGAAAGTGCAACATACAAACTCAGATTTTTTTGTTACTTAAGTGCATTCAAAACCAAAACAATATACAACTGCCAAGCCTGCAAGTCCACTCAGTCCTACTTCTTGTTTCGCTAATTGCAAAGACAAACAAGTTTGGTTACAATTTACAGGAAAGAAGCTGCCTGCTTCTTATTCGCAATGTCACCTGAAAGTGAGAATGGGCGTTTACATGGCACTTGTGTAGTCAGCACTGCAAGGTATTTTCATGCCAGATAAGCTAAACTTTTGTATACCCCTTCGTACTTTGGCCAGCATTCCAGAGGACATGCTGCTATGCTGATTATGCATGTTAAAAATGCATTAATTAAATCTGTGACTCAACTTGCTAGGGGAGAATTGTATATCTCTTGCTCAGTGTTACCCACATTCTACTATTTAGTTAATGTCATTGCAGTCCTAGATGATGGCCCAGCATACGTTGTGTCTCTATATATACACATTAGTTTTTTCCTGCAGGACAACAAATTGATGTCATCGCGTCATCTGCATCTCACCACCCTCTCTGCCCTCAATCACCCTGTCTCCTTACTCCCTCCCATCCAGATTCTCCAGTGGGATGGGAGACATGCAGCATCCCTCTTTCCAGGAGGGCTGGAACTGCAAGACCTCCCTCCTTGCAGGGCGGCTGGGAGCCTTGCACCTTACCCCTTCCCAGGGGGGCCGGGAGCTGTGCGCCCTCCCCAGCGCTCCAGGGAGGGGTTGAGAGCTACAGTCCTCTCCCCCGAGAGCTGCATACCCTCCTGCAGCTAGGCACCCTCCCCCCTTTAGGAGTGGTGAGGAGCCAGGAGCTATGTGTCGTCCCCTCTCCCAGGGGAGCGGTGGGAGCCAGGAGCAGCCGAGAACCATGCGCCCTTCCCCCTCTTGGGGGTGGGGGAGCAGGAGCTGTGTACCCTCCCTCCTCCAGAGGGCTGATAGGAGCCAGGAGCTGCACACCCTCCCCCTTCTTAGTGCTCCGGGAGGGGGGGGGGCAGAAGCCATAATCCCTCCCCACATCCACAGCTCCATCACATACGCCCTCAGCCAGGACCCCACGCCCCCCAGTTCACTCACATACTTCCTTGGCTGAGACCCTGCACTCCCTGCCCGCTCACTTATAGCCCCCAACCTGAGACCCTGCACTCCCAGCCCCCTCACTCACCACCCTGCTAAGTTCCTGCACCCCTCGTCTCCTCACTCATTCCTTCCACTGAGACCCCGAACCCAGCCTGCTCCCTCTCTCTGGCCAGACACCTACCCCCAGAGAGAGGGGGGTTGGTGAGCATAGCGAGCAAGGGGTGCAGCCCCCTAGTTTGTTTAAAGAACACTTTCACTGCAGATTTTACAAAATGCAAAGAAAGTACCAGTCTGAGATTTCTAAAGACAGTCAAGCACTCAACCCAAGGCTTAAGAATTTAAATGCCTTCCAAAATCTGAGAGGGACAAGGCATGGAGCATTCTTTCAGAAGTCTTAAAAGAGGAATGCTCTGATGAGGAAAACATAAAAAAAAAAAAGTTAACCTTCAATAGATGGCATTGATTCAGATTATGAAAATGAACATCCATTGGTCCACATTGCTCTGGATCATTATCAAACAGAATCCATCATCAGCAAGGATGCATATATCCTTTGGTATAGTAGCTGAAACCTAAAGGAACATATGAATCTTTAGCACATCTTGCAATACCAGCTACAACAGTGCTGTGCAAATGCCTGTTCTCACTTGAAGTGACATTATAAACAAGAAGTAGGCAGCACTATCTACTGTAAATGTAACCAAACTTGTTTCTCTGAGCAACTGGCTGAACAAGAAGTAGGCCTGTGTGGAATTACAGCCTCTAAAGTTTTACATTATTTTGTTTTCAATACAGTTTTCTTATGTACAAAATTCTACATTTCATTACAAAGATTGCACTATGGTACTTTTAATAGGGAGAACCAAAAATTGCTAATTTTTTTTTGAAGTGCAGGTATTTGTAATACAAATATAAAGTGAGCTTGTTTTAAATATAATTGAAAATGTAGAAAAATCATCCAAAATATTTAAATAAATGGTATTCTATTGTTTTACAGCATGATTAATTGTGCTATTAATTGTGTGATTAATCACAATTTTTAACTGCTTGACAGACCTAGTTAAAACTTAATCAATTTTTCAATTAAAATTCACAGAGGAAAAATAAAAGTTGAGATATTAACAATTTTAACATACTTGCAATATATATAGTATATGCTTTAATTGTGCATATTTTAGCACAGATATACATTAAACTTCAAGCTAAAGAAGAAGAATAAAAATACTATGAGTGCTACAAAAAAATTAACTTGGTTGCAGGGTACATTTTCTATTTTTGTTACTGTTTTAACTGTTTAGTTTTAATATTATACTGACAATTTTTGTATTTAAGCTTCCCAGTCTTTCCACAGCAGTTGAGGGCTTTTGAGTTTGTAGATCATCCATGCTGCACACATTTCTTTCAACAGAATAAAGTTCCCAGCATGTAAGCCCTTTGACTTGTAAACTCACTGTTACAGAGTTATTTGGCTTCTAATGCTCATTTGAACTAAAATGAGGCCTAATCTGCAAAGAATTATGCACATACGTAGTCAATTCAATTAGACAATTTGAATTTATCATAAATGTTTTGTATATGGGAGGAATCTTCTAATTGAGGGTATATCTACACTACGAAGTTAATTCGAACTAACAGACATTACTTCGAATTAACTTTGATAGGTGCTACACATGCAAACCGCTAGTTTGAATTTAATTGGAACTAGTGGAGCGCTTAATTCGAACTAGGTAAACCTCATTCCACGAGGACTAACGCCTAGTTCGAATTAACTAGTTCGAATTAAGGGCTGTGTAGCCACTTAATTCGAACTAGTGGCAGGCTAGCCCTCCCCAGCTTGCCCTGGTGGCCACTCTGGGCACTACCAGGGAAACTCTTCTGCCCCCTTCCCACCCCCGGAGCCCTTAAAGGGGCATGGTCTGGCTACGGTGCCCATGCCAGGTGCAAGCCTGCCAGCACCCAGCCAGCAGACCCTGCACCTGGCACGGCTCGAGCCAGCCACCCGCTGCCACTCATCCCTCCGCCTCTTCATGGGACCAGGCTGGCGGCTCCCGGGAGCCTGCCCGGGTCCGCAAGAGGTGGGTGCCCGCCTGGTCTAGTGCGGACATCGTGGACCTCATCCACGACCTCCACACTAGGCACAGGAAAGTGGCTGTCTAGGGCAGGACAGCTGCCAGCCTGGCCACCCAGGAGCAGGTGTGCATGACACAGCGAGGCACAGGCTATCCAATAAGTTTCTGGCCTGCATTGGAGACAACTTTCTGTTTCAGAAGGTTGAAAAAGCTACCAGAGGAGAAGCTGTTCTGGATTTGGTTTTAACAAATAGGGAGGAACTAGTTGAGAACTTGAAAGTGGAAGACAGTATAGGGGACAGTGATCACGAAATAATAGAGTTCATGATCTTAAGGAAAGGTAGAAGGGAGACCAGCACAATTGAGGTTATGGATTTCAGGAAGGCAGATTTTGATAAGCTCAGAGAACTTGTAGGTAAGGTCCCATGGGAAGCAAGACTGAAGGGAAAAACAACTGAGGAGAGTTGGAAGTATTTCAAAGGGACGTTGTTAAGGGCCCAAAAGCAAACAATTCCGCTGTGTAGGAAAGATAGAAAATATGGCAAAAGACCAGCTTGGCTTAACAAGGAGATCTTGCATGATCTCAAAATAAAAAAGGAGTCATATAAAAAATGGAAACTAGGACAACTAACAAAGGATGAATATAGGCAAGCAACACGGGAATGCAGGGGCAAGATTAGAAAGGCAAAGGCACAAAATGAGATCAAACTAGCTACAGGCATAAAGGGAAACAAGAAGACCTTTTATAAATACATTAAAACAAGAGGAAGACCAAGGACAGGGTAGGCCCACTGCTTAGTGAGGAGGGAGAAGCAGTAACAGGGAACTTGGAAATGGCGGAGATGCTCAATGACTTCTTTGTTTCGGTCTTCACCGAGAAGTCTGGAGGTGTGCCTAACGTAGTGAATACAAGCAGAGAGAGGGTAAGTTTAGAAGATAGGATACACAAAGAACAAGTTAAAAATCACTTAGGAAAGTTAGATGTCAGCAAGTCACCAGGTCCTGATAAAATGCATCCCAGGATACTCAAGGAGCTGATAGAGGAGGTATCTGAGCCTTTAGCTATGATCTTTGAAAAATCATGGCAGACAGGGGAGATTCCAGAAGACTGGAAAAGGGCAAATATTGTGCCCATCTATAAAAAGGGGAATAAGAACAACCCAGGAAACTACAGACCGGTCAGTTTAACGTCTGTCCCAGGGAAGATAATGGAGCAGGTAATTAAGGAAATCATATGCAAACACCTGGAAGGTAATAAAGTGATAGGGAATAGCCAGCATGGGTTTGTGAAGAACAAGTCATGCCAAACTAATCTGATAGCTTTCTTTGATAGGATAACGAGCCTTGTGGATAAGGGAGAAGCGGTGGATGTCATATACCTAGACTTTAGTAAGGCATTTGATACGGTCTCGCAGGATATTCTTATTGATAAACGAGGCAAATATAACTTAGACAGGGCCACGATAAGGTGGGTGCATAATTGGCTGGATAACCGTAGTCAGAGAGTTGTTGTTAACGGTGCTAAATCCTGCTGGAAAGGGATAACAAGTGGAGTTCCTCAAGGGTCTGTTTTGGGACCCGTACTGTTCAATATCTTCATCAATGATGTAGATATTGGGATAGAGAGTATGCTTATTAAGTTTGCAGATGATACCAAACTGGGTGGGGTTGCAACTTTTTTGGAGGATAGGGTCATAATTCAAAATGACCTTAGCAAGTTAGAGAAATGGTCAGAGGTAAACAGGATGAGGTTTAATAAAGAGAAATGCAAAGTGCTCCACTTAGGAAGGAACAATCAGTTCCATACATACAAGATGGGAAGCGACTGTCTAGGAAGGAGCATGGCGGAAAGGGATCTAGGGGTCATAGTGGACCACAAGTTGAATATGAGCCAACAGTGTGATGCTGTTGCAAAAAAAGCAAATATGATTCTAGGTTGTATCAACAGGTGTGTTGTAAGCAAAACTCGTGAAGTCATTCTGCCGCTCTACTCTGCACTAGTTAGGCCTCAGCTGGAGTGCTGTGTCCAGTTCTGGGCGCCACATTTCAAGAAAGATGTGGAGAAATTGGAAAGGGTACAGAGAAGAGCGACAAGAATGATTAAAGGTTTAGAGAACATGACCTATGAAGCCAGGCTTCATGAACTGGGCTTGTTTAGTTTGGAAAAAAGAAGATTAAGGGGGGACATGATAGCGGTTTTCAAATATCTAAAAGGGTGTCACAAGGAGGAAGGCGAAAATTTGTTCCTCTTGGTTTCTGAGGACAGGACAAGGAGTAATGGGCTTAAAGTGCAGCAGGGGAGGTTTAGATTGGACATTAGGAAAAAATTCCTAACTGTCAGGGTGGTCAAATATTGGAATAAATTGCCAAGGGAGGTGGTGGAATCTCCCTCTCTGGAGATATTTAAGAACAGGTTAGATAGACATCTGTCAGGGATGGTGTAGACGGAGCTTGATCCTGCCTTGAGGGCGGGGGGCTGGACTCGATGACCTCTTGAGGTCCCTTCCAGTCCTATTATTCTATGATTCTATGATTCTATGAAAATCAGGGTGGTCCAGTGAGACCCCCGACCCTGAGCCCTGAGCTTAGAATGGCCGTCCTGGGTCAGACCAAAGGTCCATCTAGCCCAGTAGCCTGTCTGCCGATAGCGGCCAACCCTAGGGACCCTGGAGGGGATGGACTGACACAATGACCAAGCCATTTGTCTCGTGCCATCCATATCCAGCCTTCCACAAACAGAGGCCAGGGACACCATTTCTACCCCGTGGCTAATAGCACTGCATGGACCCAACCTCCATGACTTGATCTCACTTTCCTTTAAACTCTGTTCTAGTTCTAGCCTTCACAGCGTCCTGCAGCAAGGAGTTCCACAGGTTGACTATTTGCTTTGTGAAGAAGAACTGTCTGTTAGTTTGAAGCCTGCTACCCATTCATTTCATTTGGTGTCCTCTAGTCATTCTATTATGGGAACTAATGAAGAACTTTTCTTTTCTTTACCCTCTCCACACCACTCATGCTTTTATAGACCTCTATCATATCCCCCCTCAGTCTCCTCTTTTCTAAGCTGAAAAGTCCCAGTCTCTTTATTCTCTCTTCATTTGGGACCTGTTCCCAACCCCTGATCATTTTAGTTGCCCTCCCCTCTCCCACCCTCTCTCTTCCCCTCTCCCACCTCCTTTTTCCCAGTGTCCCCGAGTTTTGTTCAATAAAGAGAGTTTCTATTTTTGAACACACTTGTCCTTTATTTTGTACATCAGAAGGGGGGCTAGGGAGGGGTAAGTGGAAGGAGGTGAGGGAGGAATGGGGTACGAGCCCCCGATGGGGAGGACTGGAGTGGCTCTGCGGGCTCCTTGGGGTGGAAGCTCTCCTGCAGTCCCCCGATTGACCCCCCCCCCCCCCGGATGGCAGCCTGCGGCAAGTGCAGCCGGGCTGATGGCCGAGTGCTGTGATGTGCCCAGTGTGGGCACTCAGGGCTCTCCAAGCCAAGACTGCTTTGCAAGCGGGGAACCCCTGAAAACTGTCTGTCCGGGGTGGGGGTCGGGACCCTTTAAGCATGGCCCTCAGCTAGCCTGAGACAGCAGCTCCACGCTCTAAGTCCTATTCTGATGCCCTGCCGGCACTGCTTCCGGCCATCCTTAACCTCAGTTCAGGATCCACTCAGTGTGGACATGCTAGTTCGAATTAGCAAAACGCTAATTCGAACTAGTTTTTAAGTCAAGCTGCGCTAATTCGAATTAGGTTAGTTTGAATTAACTTAATTCGAACTAAGTTAGTTCGAATTAGTGCTGTAGTGTAGACATACCCATAGAGACTAACTTGGAGAGCAAACACAGCCTCAAGAAGAGCTGAAACTCAGAATTTTGGAATGTAAACTGCTTCCTCTAATAAGAGTCCTCTGATTATGACACAGACCTACTTGAGATGCCTCTACAGTACTGAACAGTAGCAACCTATGTGCATATATTATGTAGCAGAGTGGGTAAAAATCCACAGAACAGGATTCCTGTTATAGCAGTGGTTCCCAAATTTTTCGGCATCATGCCCCCTTTTTAATTTTTGAGACCCCTCCCTCCCCACCCCTGCAAAAAAAAAAATTGCAGTAAAACTTGCTGAAAGGGCGGGGAGGAACTGACTGGGGCTGAAAAACAGCCATGGCCCCTTTAATTCCCAGGGCCAGTGTAAAAAAAGATGCAGGTACTCCAGGGGAAAAGTTGTTTTTTTGTTTTTCGTTTTTTTGTGTCAACAAAAGTGCCCTCATAAGAGCAGAGCAGGCAATGCCATTTTAAGGCAGCCATTTTTAAGTCTGCCCAGGATGCTCCATCCCCCCCCCAGCCAGCCTGAGCCACGTGTGTTCTGGCAGATGCCCAAGCCAGGAAAACAGAAAATACTGGACATTTCACATGGTATTTTCTGAATTTTTTTTACTGGATGGACCGGGCTCTTTCTGGGCGGGGGGGGGGGGGGGGGGAATTAAAGGGGGGCTGGGTCACCTTGTGCCTCCCCCCTGGAATTTCTTCATGACCCCCGGGGGGCGCGCCCCCCAGTTTGGGAACCTATGTGTTACAGGATGACATATATGCAATAAGTTTAAACAGTCTAAACTGACAGCAAAGAAGCCTGAGATAAGTAAAGGACGACTGGCATGGTCAGGAGGGGACAGAGAAGAGGGGGCATGGTCAGGAGGGGCCTTGGAAAAATGGAGGGATGAAGAAAATGCCTCCCCCCCTGGCACTCCAGCCAATGAGTGGAGTGGGACTTGCCCAGCTCTAGTGGAGGAGAGCGGGGGTCAGGCTGCCCAGCACTCCAGCTGACGGAGCAAGGTGGAGGTGCGGGAGCTTGCCCTGCTCTGGCCCTCCAGTTAGTGAGTGTGGGTTGAGGCTTGCAAGTTCCATGTCCCAGTCCTGCTCCCTGGTGAGAGCGCTGGCCAGGTGGAGCAGGGCAAGCCCCCACTGTCCCGACCCTGCTCCCCAGCAGGAGCAGAGCTGGGATTGGGTAAGGCCTGGATGACAGGTTGGGTGGGCCATGGCCGCACCACTGGTCAGTGTAAATCAATTGTAAACACAGCCCGTCCTTGCTGTAAGTCCAAGATACACTCCATAAAACGGACTCATAGCAAAACTAGGGTTGCCACGTGTTTGGAATTCACCCAGACAGTCCACTAGTTTCTGATTTTTTCCCCAGCCAGGAGGTGAAAATGCCGGGCCCCTGGCAACCCTACAAACACTCAGCACCCGGCCGAACCCCTCCCCGGCCCCCAACACCCTCAGCCCCCCAACCCCAGCCCCATGCTTACCTGGTTCCCCAAGGCTGCCGGCACAAAATGGCTGCCAGCCAAAAGCAATGCTTTCCCCTGGGTCTTAGTGCTCAACCACTCCCCTGTTCCTATCCCTGCACTCACTCTTAAAGGGGACATGCTTTTAATGCTGTTTTATTTTAATTTTGGGGGTGGGGGGCTTGGAGTCCTTTTTTCCCCCCTTAACAACTTGGTCTCCCCCCCTTCTTTTTCTCTTCAACACAATTTTTTCCAGGTGTTTTTGTGTGTGGGGAGGGAGTGTTCGGTATTTTTGTTTCAACCATCTGGCAACCCTAGGTGAAACAACTTAAAGCAGGGATTTTTTTTTGCTTGCAGCTGACTTCCATTTGTGCAATTTTTTGTTTTTGCACCACTTAAGAGTGGGGAATGGCAGGACCTACAACACATAGGTTCCTACAAGCATTAACGACTTTAGTGCAGAACAAATGTATATTGGGGTGGCTTACACCAGGGATGTCCTGTACCTTCTTTCACTAAGGAGCTCTGAGACCACTTTATTGGCACAGCCAGATTTATCTCACTCCTGTTGATTACCTCCCCCCACACCACACTATAATACATAGCTGCACCTTGTCTTTATAGATCACATATGAGGGCTCCAAAGTGCAGGCCCACAACTTGGGAGACCCCTCTAGATGACATAACAGCCATGATGAGGAAGACCATCTTCCAGGACTGGTGCAGAAGGGAACATGTAGCCATTAGTTTGAAGAGCAGCCCAATAAGCTTACGTGGGACCGAATGAAGGTCCCATTGCAGGACGAGGGGCCACGCATGTGGCAAGAACCACTTACGGCCTCTAAGAAATCTTAGCATCATGTAGAGGGAAAATATGGAGTGACCTTGGATCAGCAGGTAGAAAGTTGAGATTGCTGCCAAGTGCACTCCCAGGGGTGACAGCGCCAAGCCTTCCTCCTTCAAGGAAGATTATCAAGGATGATTTGGACAGGAGCCTCTGTAGGGGTGAGATCCCTCTGTCAAGCTCATTTAGAAAACCTCAGCCACTTGGCACCATAAGCCTGCCTGGTCAACGGCTTACGGCTCCCCAGCAGGAGCTGCTGGACCACATACAAGCCACTCTGAGAGATGAAGCAATGGTGGGTGCAGACAAAGGTGGAAGCGGCCATGGTCTTGAGAGAGCAGGTCTAGGCGGAGCGGCAGGAGTCACTGGGGGCAAATCACTAGGCTCAGCGGGGCCACGCTGGTGTGATGAGAATGATCTTGGTTCTGGTCTGATTGACCTTTCCCAGGATGTGGAAGGCAACTCCCAGGGACATTTTGTTCACACAGTATCTGGAGCAGAAGCTGCAACACTTCGTGTTGTGCACGGCAGCAAAGAGATTCACCCGGGAATGTCTCGCTTCGGGATGAGCACAGCAATGATTGGCAGAAGGAGAGTCCACTCACGGTACAAGAAGAGCTCCCTGCCCAACTGATCAGATTAGAGGTTTCCCATACCCGAGAGGTGGTGAGCCCCCAGATGAATTTCCCTGCTGGATGAAGAAATCCTAGAGGGGAACCACCTCTTGGCAGAGCAGCCCGACCAGGGGTCCCCCTTAGCGACTGACATAGAACATTGTGATTGTGTTATCTGGGGAGACTTGGATCATCCTGCCTGCCAGGTGAGGGAGGAAGAACTCACATTCCTGCACATATCCTGGGCCCGGAGACAGCTGAGATGAATGCCCCAGTCAAGGTCTGATGCATTCCGAGACCAGTGTGAATGGGAAGGCACTTGGAATGATTCTCCTGATAGAATGTTGCTGTGGTCAGTCCACCAGGTGAGAGTTGAGGATGGGGGCTGGTGCCATCACCACTCTGTCCAGAGGGTGTCGGAGGTGGGATAGCCTGATGCCAGCCATTGCTGGTGGAGACATACACGGAGTCTGTGTACTTAACCATGTAAGCAGACATGCGCCCAAGTAGCTGAAGAAATACCCCAGTTGTAGTGGTTGGCCCAAGTGCCCAAGCAAGTCATGAGGTCACAAAACCTGCCCAGAGGGAGCAAGGCTCTTGCCAGAGATGGATTTAACATGTCTCCCACAAACTCTATGCATTGAATCAGCATTAACTGTGACTTTTCTACCATTATCAACAGCCCAAGCCGTGGCACAGGTGGAGAAGAGCCACATGCATGCAGATCTTCAAGGCCCAAGCTGGCCTTGTCTTTCTCGGTGGTTAGCAGCTTCCACCACCAGGACATTCAAGGCTGGGGAGTACAGGCACTCATGCCCCTTTGCTGGGATGAAGTACTTTCTTTCTGCCCTTTTGGAGAGGGAAGAATGGAGCAGGATGTTTGCCACACAGCCACAGTGATCCTGGTCACCCCTACGTGGAGAGGTAAGGTCCCTCTGGCCAGGACAAACTTGTCCAACATCCCGAAGGGAGTATCTTTCAGCTCCTCAAGTTCCTCCACTTGGAGGTTCAAGTTGGTAGCCAACTTGAGTACTCCCGCTTGCGTAGTTCCTTGTGGGCCTGCACATCATTGGGGGTGGGAACTCCAGTGGAAAGCCCCACAATGGCTTCATCTGGAGGCTGGTGGAGGTCGGAGCCTGTGTCCTCTTGTGGGAAACCTTGGGTTCTGGGAGGCGTTAGCAGAGGTGTAGGGGCCAATGGTGCCCTCAGTATACCAAGCGTGGTACTTGGGATGGTACAGAGGTGTATGACTGAGGCACAGGTTCAAGGTGTATCACTGAGGCAGCCAGGCCTGTGGCCACTGTGTAAACTGGGGTCTCATCTGCTATATCAGAAGTGCCAGATGAGAAGGTCACACTGGGGTACCCAGGCTTGGTCCGAGGCCCAGCTGAAGGGGCCGTGCTGGGGACTAGCAATGAAGCCTGGCGTTAATGCAGCACCAAGTGCTGGTCACTGACACCAACAACCAGGACGAGAAGCAGCTGGAATGGTCCTCTGGTGTCCTAACAGGCTTGGGAGTGGCTGCAATTCGCCAACATAGTGTCACGAAGTCGAGCCGGACCACCAGCCTCCAAGCTCCTCACAAATGCACCGTGGGGATTGCGAGCTGGGCAGTGATGTCCGCATGGTGAGTGGTGCCACGCCAGGAACCTGTCCTTTGAGCGGCACTTGGGCCAGGCAACACCGGCCCCAAGTGCACCGTCCAGACTGAAGGCACCTGCCTCAGAAGATCTGTGCTGAAGTCCTGGGGAGTTTTTCCTGCTGAACTCAGTGGCCTTGGGCCCCAGCAGGGACTGGACTGGGCTGGGCTGGGCTGCAGGGGCCATGCTGTGAGCTCTGTGGTGCTCATTGCAAAGAGATTAGCCAAGGTGTAGGCAATAATTTTTGAATGGAGGCCACTTCAAAATATTTTGAAGTAGTTGCAGGCTACCCTGGAAGGGGCAGAGCCTTGGGCAGAAGGGGTGGGGCCTTTAAATAGCAGGAATAGAAAGGAATAGAAAACAAAGGAGGACCCCCTGATTCGGATGGAGAAGGCAGGGCGATTAACTGGTTATCTAAAGTGTTTGTACATCAATGCAAGAAGCCTGGGAAACAAACAGGAAGAATTAGAAGCCCTGGCCCAGTTAAGAACAATGATTTGACTGGACAAATGGAGACTTGGTGGGATGACTCACGTGACTGGAGCGCTGTCATGGAAGGGTACAGACTGTTCAGGAAGAACAGGCGGGGGAGAAAGGGAGGAGGAGTTGCATTGTATGTAAGAGAGCAGTAGGATTGCTCGGAGCTCCAGTATTTAGAGGGAGAAAAGCCTGTTGAGAGAATCTATGGGTTAAGTTTAGAGATGGAAACAACAGAGGTGATGTTGTGGTTGGTGTCTGCTATGGACCACCAGATCAGGTGGATGAGGTAGATGAGTGGCAGTGGCATCAGACAACTGAGAGAAGCTGCCAGATCGCAGGCCCTGGTTCTCGTGGGGGACTTGAATCACCCTGACATCTGTTGGGAGACCAATACGGCAGTACACAGGCAATCCAGGAAGTTTTTGGAGAATGTTGGGGATAACTTCTTGACACAAGTGCTGAAGGATCCGACCAGTGGCCGTGCGCAGCTTGACCTTCTGCTCACAAACAGGGAGGAACTAATAGGGGAAGTGGAGGTGGGTGACAACCAGGGAAGCAGTGATCATGAGATGGTGTTTAATTCTTGGCTTGACAAAGCCCTGGCCGGGTTGATTTCATTGAGTTTGGTCCTGCCTAGAGCAGGGGGCTGGACTTGATGGCCTCCTGAGATCTCTTCCAGCTCTAGGATTCTATGATTCACATTAGCTGGAGGTAGGAGCTGCGAGCCATTTCAAATCCTGCTATTTAAGAGCTCACTGCTCCCAGCCTCACTGCTAGCACACTGCCTGGGAGCTGGGGATGCTAGAGTCTTTCAACTGCTTCTATTTAAAGGGGTTGGCCTGCCGGATGGCAGCCAGGCAACCCAGCTGCCTGGCAGGAGTGAGCACTTTAAATAGAAGCAGTTGAAAGGGCTCGCAGCTCTGGCACTGCTAGTGAATTGCCAGGAAGTCAGGACGCACGAGCGGCTTTTGCCCACCCCTGGGTTGGACCTTCGCTGTTCCAATAGAGAGGGAATGGTGCCTCTGTGGAGACCGGGGTGATGCCATGGCCAGCTTCCTCTTGTGGAGCAGTCCCACAACTACTGGTGGGTGTGGCATTGGTATGGACCAGATGTCCTGAGCTGTCCGCTCTGCAAGAGCTCTGGTGTTGACAGCATCTGGAGCTGTTGGACGCTGCTCTGAGAATGGGCTGGAGAGCAAGGGGAGCGCACACTCACCCCGTGAAATCTGTGAAGCACGGACCAGGGACTGTCACATGACCACACGTGGATTTCCATTAGGGAAGCTACTATCTTTAGGTGGAGTAATATCCTGGAAAGGAACAGTTCTGAGGCCCAGGGGGTCATGGTGTCAAGGGTCGTAGTGTTGAGTCAGGTGAGGGGCATATGTGGCAGCCTTGCAAGCACAGGGCAGATTCCCTGTGAGCTGATTCTGACCACTTGTCCCACAGGCCGTAGCTCTGTTCATCTCTGTACAGGACATTGTGTCACTTTCTCCGAGAACCAGTCTACTCCTGTGCAGTGGAGCCCTGACTTCAGTCTGTGCATCCACCTCTGAAGCACCCTCCCTGGTCAGCAGTGAACTCCCACAGGGCCACTGCCTGCTGATTTAGTGCTATCATGTCTGCATCCTGGCCACAGCACTATCCCTGCTGGCACGAGCAGGAACGGACTAAGCACGGGGAAGAATGAGAAGACCAGGAGTGCAGAGAAAGGAGAGCTGTCAACACAACCAATGAGTGAGGGGCTAACTCCTCAAGACCCAAGCTGAGCTAGTGTGAGAAGCTGTGTCTGGCACAGAAGCAGCAGAGTGGGCCTATGAGGAGGCAGCTGGAAGGTTTCTAGAAGGAGAGAAGATTAGACACCAACACTCAGAGTTTCACTTGCTTCTGTAGCCAGTTTCATCATTAGAAGATTCCTTCTATGTGTGAAAATGCATGAACGACTTATGTGAGTAAACGATGCAGAATCAGGGCCCCAGTTATACACAGGTGATCAGTTTTAATATTTTACACCTCCACTTGCAGTCTCTACTATACATAGTGGCTGTGTCTAGACTGGCCAGTTTTTCCGGAAAATCAGCCGCTTTTCCGGAAAAACTTGCCAGCTGTCTACACTGGCCGCTTGAATTTCCGCAAAAGCACTGACTTCCTACTGTAAGAAATCAGTGCTTCGTGTGGAAATACTATGCTGCTCCCATTCGGGCAAAAGTCCCTTTTGCACAAAACTTTTGCACAAAAGTTCCAGTATAGACAGCTGACATTTGTTTTTCGCAAAAAAAGCCCCGATCGCGAAAACGGTGATCGGGGCTTTTTTGTGCAAAAGCGCATCTAGATTGGCCATGGACGCTTTTCCGCAAAAAGTGCTTTTGCAGAAAAGCATTTCTGGAAAATCATGCCAGTCTAGACGTAGCTGGTGTGTACTCAGTTTCCAAACACGTTTGTAGCTGGTTCTTTCAAACCTAACTATGCAGGCTTTCATCCATGAGGACTATACACAGCCCAAAATTAACTTTCATAAAAGGGCTACTTTTGCTGTAGCCCTTTTCAGAAAAGCATAGTTAGAATTCTTTTCCATGATTGTAAAAGTATTTTCCAGCTCCCTTTACTCAGAACTGGCTGAAGGGATTTTGCTCAAAACTTCCCATAAAAACACAACCCGACCCTCCCGAAGTGTATACAAGTGACACACACAAAACAAAGCACTCCAGCAAGAGGCAACACCTTGGAATGAATGTTCCAGTAAGAGGAGGGAGAGAGAACAGCAGTGCAAAAGCAGAAAATGTTTTGCAACCTGAACTGCAGTGGCATCCTCTGAAGCATCTCCTCCACCCTGAACACAAATGCTCTCCGCTTGGAGATGGGGCAGCGGGGTAAAGAGGGTACCCTGGATAACATAAGGAATGGAAAAGCTGAGGTGGTACTTGGTGCGTGTGTATGCTTGGCAAAGCAGAGTACACACTCACCTTCCCTTTCCTGGAGCAGCCCTCCCTCCACAGGAAAAAGCATAAATAGAAATGCCACTGATAAAAAAGGATCAAAAATTCCATATCACCCTCCATGGAGTTAGTGCGTAAAGAGGGGGAAGGAAAACCCAACCAAACACCACAGCCCCAGAGAGAAGAGCAGGTGTGTCCATCCCAGGACAGCTGTATCACAAGAGTAAAAACCAGCTCCCGATTCACAGAGCCATAACAGTGAGGGTAAAGCCCACCGAGATTGGGATAAGCCTGAACTCCCAGCTTTGTACCTGGTCAATGGCATCTGGGTTTTCGGACACATCAAAGATGACAGCTGTGGCACCTCGCTGCACTGCCCGCTTTGCCTGCAATGAGAAAAAGATAATGCCCGTTAACACCTCCCAAATGGGAAACATGCCCCTTGCTCCCTATCTCCTTTCACCCCCAGCAACAAGTGCCTTGCTAGGCACAGGCAGAATAAGCATGCACAGGGCTCTGAGCAGCACAGGGGCCCTCTATTTGCTTTTTAATATGTGCCAGGGAGCAGGGGACATTCCTGCGCAGGGCTTCAAGAAGCCAGCAGCAGCCTGCTCTCTCCTATCCTCACATGCCAAGCAGGAAGCGAACAGAGTTTAAATGGTTTTTATTTCCATATAATCAACTCGGAAGACAACTGCAAACGCAGGGCAACAATCTCTAGCTCAGGGTGGAGCCAACTGCACCAGGGCATCCACACCCTTCCAGCCCCACTCCTGCTATTTTTGAGCAAGTTAATGGTCTCAGATGAAAGTTAAACTTTTACCCTGTTTTAAAATATTTCTTGGAGCTGAAAGAATTCAGTCACCTGGAGAGATGCCCCTTCCATGGACCATACAGGAGGGAGGAAGCACTATGGGCATCCAGAAGAAAATCTTTTCTGTAGCTAGGAAGTGGAAAAAAGATTCACCTATGGCGGGTGTATAAGGAGACTCATAGCCATTACAAAGGCCACTGTGTCAAGTCTTCCTACATCCATTCCCTCTTTCTCAATCTGCAGTCATGAAAATTGTGTCCAACGAGACTCAAGATGTTTTGAAAGGATGTTGCTATGTCTGCCCACTAGACGTCAGTCTTACCGCATGCAAGTCTCCACTCAGGGAAGAGTGATTTCATTTGATTTGTGAGAGGTTCATACCAAGAGAGCAAAATGCAGAACTGGAGTAACCATTAGCTAGTCAGGGACATGGTGTGCATTAAAAGAAATGGGAGCTGCAGGCACCTTTCACTGCAGCTTCTATAAGTGTCTCTGTAACCTCTGCCAAAATGCTCTCCTGTAATTTCCAGTAAGCAGCAAACAGACCTCACTGAATCCTAACAAAGAGCACACTACATCTACAATTCAGCCATCCATGCAGGACTAGGTTTTCCCCTGCTTTCTCCAGCAAAAACAATAATAATCAGTGTGACAGAAATAAATCATAGAGTGACCAATGGATCATGTGCTGAAATCCAATAGGAAATAAGCAGACAGTAACAAGCCTTTTATGGAGTATAACTGAGGTTTTAGAACGAGAAAAAAATTGGCTTTAAGTGTAAAGAATTAGCTGGTCATTTTCTCTGCTCCATTTCCTCTTTATTTTGTTTTCATTTCGAACCTAATAAAGCACATCAGACAGCAGCTGGGGGAAACCAGCTTCCAGAAAGAGCCACTGCCACAGCCCAGCAAATATTTATCTCCTTTGAAGTCCATACACCTGGCTAATCACTAATAACTGTTGGGAATGAATAACTAAAAGGAATCTGATATAGTAACGCTCTTCTCGGCAGTGGAGATGTGTCAATGAAGTGGCAACTCACCCAGAAGAGATCTCTCACAGATGCCCAGTACTCACTCAAGTGTTTCAGGCATGGAGACTTTGGGGCCTGCTAGAGAGCAGTTATTTCTCAGTGTGCAGGGGCTGCACGTGAAGGGTTTTGATCTCTCAAGGTTATTGTACTTCTAAATCATGCCTGGGTTTGGTTCATTTGCACAGACACATGACCAAGCATTTTTATAGTAGCTTCAAGGGGTATTCGAGTTAGTCTGTACAGAAAAAACAACATATGGTCTGGTAGCACTTTATAGACTAACAAAACATGTAGATGGGATCATGAGCATTCGTGGGCACAGCCCACTTCTTCAGATGACCGGAGTTTTGAGTTTAGGATGTGCAGACCCAAAATAAATAGGGGAGAAGGAGGGAGGGGGACACAAATCAGATATACATAAAGGAAACATACAGACACCTATTGGGGAACACATGAATCTTCCTAATCACTGTTTAAAAGATCTTCAAGTGGCTGTCTTGTCACAAACCAATTCTACTAGACAGATACAGGCAGTCCCCGGGTTACGTACAAGATAGGGACTGTAGGTTTGTTCTTAAGTTGAATCTGTATGTAAGTCGGAACTGGTGTCAGCCGCTGCTGAAACTGATCAGTTTCAACAGCGGCTGAATCTGGACACCAGTTCTGACTTACATACAGATTCAACTTAAGAACCCCAGGCGTCCCCAAGTCAGCTGCTGCTGAAACTGATCAGTGGCTGATTCCAGGAAGCCCAGGGCAGGGGCTTCCTGTAGTCAGCCACTGGTCAGTTTCAGCAGCGGCTGACTTGGGGACGCCTGGGGCAGAGCAGCTGGGGTGCTGCTGGGTTGGTCCAGTAGCGCCGCTGCTCCTCAGCGCTACTGGACCAACCCAGCAGCACCCAAGCTGCTCTGCCCCAGGCGTCCTGATTCAGCCGCTGCTGAAACTGACCAGCAGTGGCTGAATCAGGACGCCTGGGGCAGAGCAGCTGGGGTGCTGCCGGGTTGGTCCAGTAGCGCCCAGAGCGGCGCCACAGGACCAACTGGCAGCGCCCCAGCTGCTGTACCACAGGTGTCCGGAGCAAAGCCGTGGCTGTCCTGCTGCCCTCGGGCTCTGCGGCTTTGCTCTGCTTTGCTCCCCCTCTCCCTGGTCTGCAGACCAGGGAGAGGGGGAGCAAAGCAGAGCAAAGCCAAGGAGCACGCAGGCAGCGGACAGCCCAGACGCGTCTGGGCTGTCCGCTGCCCACGTGCTCCGCCGCTTTGCTTCTTCTCCCTGGTCTGCTGGAGACCAGGGAGACGGCCCCGTTAGAAACTGCGGATCCGATGTAAGTCGGATCCGCGTAACTCGGGGACTGCCTGTATACAGAGAAGCATTGGAATTAGAGTTCATCCGCAAATTCAATTCACATGCTAATGGACTCAATCGTGGTGAAGGATGGTTGGGACACTATCAACTTAGCAGTCGACGAAGGTGTGGATTCCTATGTCAGGAAGGATACTATCAATTGACTTTGATTCTTCTCTGCTTTGTTTTAACTACCCAATCTTCAGATACTTACTAATTCCTTCTAGCTCCCTGAAAAAGCGGCGAGGAGTCCTGTGGCACCTTATAGACCAGTGGTCCCCAACACGGTGCCCGCGGGGGCATTTGTGTATGCTCGCCAAGTGCTTGGGGCTGGCCTGGCCCCGGGCACATGGCGCATACATGGTGCCGGAGCTGGCCCTGGGTGCATGGTGTACAGTGAGCGCCGGCCCCAGGAGCACCACGGATTGGCTGCCCGTGCTCTGGGCACGTGGCGCATGGTGCATGGGGGGAGCGCCAGCCCCGGGTGCACGGTGCTTGGAGGGGGCGCCAGCCCCAGGCGCACAGCCCTCGGAGGAGGCGTCGGCCCCAGGCACACGGCACTTGGGGTGGGACGCGCTGGCCCTGGGCGCGTGGCGCTTGGGGGGTGTACTGGCCCAGGGGCGCGGCGTTTGGGGGGGGCGCCGGCCCCAGGCGTGCAGCCCTTAGAGGGGGCCCTGGGCGCGTGGCACAGGGGGAGGCCCCGCCCCAGGCACGCAGCTATGGGGGGGGCGCCCGGCAGGCGAACGGCTACACCCCCTGGCGCCCGGCAACTTCAAATGGTTGGGGACCACTGTTATAGACTAACTGAAGTGTTGGAGCATAAGCTTTCATGGGCAAAGACCCACTTCGTCAGATGCATGTCCTAGCTCCCTGTCTCCTTCTCCCCGCTTCTCTCCTATTTATTTTGGGTCTGCACATCCTAAACTCAAAACTCCGGTCATCTGAAGAAGTGGGCTGTGCCCATGAAACCTCATGATATCACCTATATGTTTTGTTAGTCTATAAAGTACTACCAGATCATTTGATGTTTATAGTAGGCAGCCCAATAATTTACCAAAACGAAGTGTGGTTACTTTTCACTGCCTTGTAGCCCGACGTTAAAGGCCGTTTTGACTCTGAAAGAAAGCATCCACACAGAGGCTAAATACAGTTCAACTAATCCACTTAAAATTCACCTATTTAGCCAATTTGAATTACATTTCTTGGGGTCCCAGACTGGCCAAGCACGTATTCATAGGTTCTTCTCCATAGCAATTTTGTTAAAGGGAGTATTCTGCACAATTGACCAATTTATAATCATGGGATCCTAAGGCTCATTAGGGTACAATTTTGGGTAACTGCATCTTGACTT
Source organism: Pelodiscus sinensis (assembly GCF_052426305.1). Taxonomy (NCBI): domain Eukaryota; kingdom Metazoa; phylum Chordata; order Testudines; family Trionychidae; genus Pelodiscus; species Pelodiscus sinensis. The sequence goes on along the minus strand of NC_143085.1, from coordinate 39,646,845 downwards.
GTTCTCCCTTGATACATGCTCAGCAACAAAAGGCCCATCAGCTCACAACATTTATACCCAGACTGTATGCTGAAGGTGACAAAACCCACAACAGCTCCAGCTCCTTGTATTGGGTCTGTAGGGGCGCCATGTACCTTGTGGCGTATTTCCAGAGCATGTTGCAGCATCAGAGCCCCACTGCAAGTGCAGGCTCCTGCTCCATTGGCAAGTGATCAGCTCCACTCTCCCCAGTGCCCACCTAGTATTTTTTCTTGCCTGGCTGGCATGAGGCTGGGGGGGGGGGGGGTGTCTACAGGGTGGTATAGCTCCAGAGTAACTGTTGTATTGCCACAGGTGGAGCTTGAGAAATGCTGCTGTAGTTCACAAAGCTGTAGCTATTGACAAGCTGCTGAACAACGTTACCATTGTCTGGCCACTTTGCGAAGAACAAGACAAGAACGGCTGCCGGGAGTCACCCACACCTCCAACTTCTCTGCATCAATTTCAATGAGCTTTGCTCATTACGGAAAGTGGATCCCAGGAACATATGATGATACCAGCTGTAATTCCCAGCTTTAATAATGGCATCAGGGGCATAAGGAGCAGCAGGCCTCAGCTGCGGTGAGAAAATATTAACACATTTTATGTGCCTTGTGCATAGCACAGATGTGATGGATTTAACACAGCATTTACACTGTGCCTACAGAAGATGAGAGCAGGCCCAGTAAAACACAACATGTAGGATGGTTTACCAGAGAGATCTAGTTGTAGACAAGCCTGTCATGGCAACTGAGATTAAATAAATGGCACTCCCCCTTTCTGCAGTAAACTTGCCTGTCTTCAGCCAATTATAGCAGGAAAGAGCAGGATTCTGGGAGGCTCCAAGCAAAGGCAGAATAATCAGTTTAATTTTAATTCGCACTTGTCACTTTTTCCCTCTCTCCACCCTTGTTATTCCCATTTCCATAAAACTGCCCACACAGGCACAAGGCTGACAAGCATACTGGTCAGCTACTGTTCCCAGAGTTATGAGTCAAAAGCATGACACAAATAACCCTCCATCAGTCTAGTGAGTGGGGGTTGGGTGTCTTGTTTCAAAAAGTGCCCTGTTTTCAAACTGAATCTTTTCATTCCAAAGGAAATGACCTCTTTCTCTCCTCCCTCTCTTCCCCCCAGCTACAGACTGGAAAGTGATGGGCAGCACACCAGTCACTTCAAAGACTGGGTTTAGATTCTGATTCTGAGGCAAGGCCCAACGTACGAACTAAGCTATTATAGAGTCTGGCTCATCCCATCTCCACAGACATGAAAAAATCAAGGCTCCGAGTTTCCAGCTCAATACAACTACAAGAAGCAAATTATAAAGGGGGCCTCCTCAGAGTAAATATACAGGCAGCGCAACTGCAAGCTCAGAAAGCTTCAGCTGTGGCAATAGGAGTGGCTGCTAGAACAGACTGGGACGGGGGCGGAGTGCTTTACACAGACACACACCACGGATCCCCCAGTCCAGCATTCCACTCAGTTCCACCTTCCAGAATTTAGTTGCAGCTCGGCCTGACCTTCCAGGTTTGCCTGGCAAGAGATCAAAGAGTCAGAGCCACAAACACACAGCAGAATGCAGTCTGTCTCTCTCCTCCGCTCCTTCCCCCCCCCACACACACTGCTGCCTCTCCCCTTCTGGTACTCCCCCCACCTCGTTTTAAAACCACAGCACTTTATTGAGAAGCGAGCGAGTGCGAGCAGGCTGGGGCCTGAACACAAGCATTTTCTTCGTCTGATTTTCAGCTCTTTCCCCTTTACTGTGTGAGGGTAACTCATCAAGGGAACCCTTTGCACCCGTACTGCAGGAGAGGGAGAAGCAGGCAGCTGCATGTCTCCCACCCCACAACAAGAGAGAGCTGTATAAAGTTGTGGTATAAAGCCTCCTGGCTTTCACACAGGCCTCTCTGCCCCTCCACAGAAACATCTCGGTGGGCAGTTAAAAGTCATTAACCCCTTTGCAAGTTTCCTATCTGCTGCACAGTGAGAGCCTTCCTGCTTACTGAACATGAATTTAAGCCTCTCTTCAGAGGATACTACTTTGTAAAATGTCTTTCAACATTAAAAAAATACACCAGCTAATGCTGATGCTCTAAAAAAATGCAGCAGCCAAAATGTAAAGGGACAAGCTCGACAGGCAGGAGCTGGGAGGCTGTTGCACAGAGGCTGTAATACCCTGAGCCAGACAAACGATGTTGGCGAAGTGAAGTTGCAGGCACACATTAGTGTTTGTTACTTTTCAAGAGCATGAGAGTTAAAAAGAAGCAAGGAAACAAGCCTCTCTTTCCTCCTCCCAAATGCAGAGCTCTCTGAAACACAATGATTGTTGCAGTTCTCAAACAAATACCTTAACTCTGCCTTGTAGAGCAGGCAGCCTCCCATGTTCCTCTGTCTATACGTGGAGTATGAAAAATGGATACCACAGACGACTGGAAGATCCAGTTATTGCACACATTTGCTGTAAGAAGTGTGATTTCTGACACCATTCTAGACTTTACCTTTTTCAAAAGTTGTTCTACATAATGCTTTGTGCATTGGGTGGTGGTCTATAGCAATACCATAGCTCTGTGTATAACATCTGAGTAGTTGGCTATTATATGGAATCATTGCTCCTTTCAGAAGTAAGTCCTAAGCACCTGAGATGCTGCCTACTCTCTGCTCCTGGCAGGAATGAGCCTTTAAACAGAGCCTAGGAAACGTCTACATTCAGCATATTGTGCATCTAACCAGGAATCTGTACAATTCTTCTACATCTCACTATAACATTTTCAGCATACACATTTTATCTGAATACATACTATTTAACATCCCTATTCTATGCACCATTTTTCTTGAGTAGGACAGAATTACACTTCAGGATGGGGTCCAGAAGCTTAGGGACCATTTACACAGCTGTCTTTGTGCTTGTCCTATACTATATAAGTTAACTGTACAGGTTGAACCTCTCTAGAATGGCACTCTTTAGTCCACCAACATCTGTGGTCTGGCATGACTTTAGTTAGCTGGCTATCCACTTGGCCAAGTTTCCCATGGTCCCATAAAGTTTGATTACAGCCCCTAGTCCTGGCTCTCAGTGTTCTGTGCTGTTATTTAGCTCTAATTTACCCCTAAATGTCCTCTAACAGCACAGCAAGCAGTGGGAATGTTGGTGATGCTGCTGGACAATGTTAACTTCCTGTGGTCCAGCACCAGTCAGGTCCCAAGGGTGCCAGACTAGAGAGGTTCCTTCCACCTGTATTGGATTCACGGGTCCCCAATTTTCCCCTCTTACTGACATCTCATGATTAACTGTATTAACACAGCACCAGCAAGGCAGAGAAAGTTGGAACCCTGATATAGAGGAAAAGCCGTTAGGTCTGATTTTCAGAGATACCAATTACTACAGACACTTTCTGCCCAGTTGGTTTCAGCAGAGTCCCATTTATAATTATATATTGATCACACGTGGGGCTGACAATTGATGTGTGTTAAAGCCTGTGATTAACGCAGGGCTGGATTAATGAGTTAGTTTTTTAACACATTAATCACAGGCGTTAATGCTGTGCTGCCCCGTTGAAATGCCATCAGCATGTTTCAAAGGGGCAGCGCATTAGGAGCCTGGGATCAGCTTGAGTGCCCAGCTGATCCCTGACTCCACTTAGCGCTGCCCCTTTGAAGTGCCGCTGTGGTGCTTCAAAGGGGCAGCGCTGCACTGAGCCCAGGGTCAGCTGGGGACTCCAACTGATACCAGGCTCCATGCAGTGCTGCCCCGAAGAAATGCTGCCCTGGCGTCTCAAAGGGGAGGCACACGCAATTACATTTTTTAATCGCTTGACAGCCCTAATCACACGTTCGCACAGTGACTAGGGCAATGGCAACAGAGAGCATTTCTGATAGTCACAGGTGACTTCACCTGTCATGCAGAAATAGCTGGCACCAGGGGTAGTCAAAAGGCAGTCCATAGGCAAATCCATATCTCCAGGTGCCATTGAATCAACCCTGACTTTTTATTTAGTTATTATTGGTTTTTTACTAGTATTTACTTGATCAAGGCATTTGGGCCTTGACCAACAAGAACTGACTGTGGCCTACAATCTGTACAGCTTGGCAGGAAAAAGCATGGTGTTTGGGAAACTTTAGAGTAGATAAGACAGGGTGCAGATTTGTGGCCATTCACAAAACTATGTTATCACAGAGTGATTCAGGCAGGGCAAACCTCCAGCTAAGGAATGGACAAACCCCCTTTCTTGTCAATTAGCAAAAATGGCCAGGGAAATGCAGATGGCATTATCCACAAAGGCTTAATGATGACTCTATAACAATGTCCTGAAGCCTCTGCCAGCAGCTAGTGACATAAGTCACTCTGCAACTTGCATACTAACCCTTCCTTTCTCAGCTGCTTATAAACAGAATCAACAAATTCCATTTGGACTGAATTTTTTTTCTGTGCTTCATTCCAGCCTCCAAAGAACTTTCAGAAAAAATTATGAGCAAAATCAGGGCAGCTACTTTTCATGGAGACAGCATGTAAGATCCCCCCATGCTTTCCCCTTTTCTGAGGAAATATTTGTATTCCTTGTGAATGAACAATGTAAACAAAATAACTAGTTTAGTACTTTCTAGATCAGAAACACGTAAAGTGGCATTTTCACATCTGTATAGTAGATTCTTCTGTTTATTTTTGCCTTTGTTTAAGGCTGTCAGTTGCTCAGTTATTAAAGAGGCCTCAAATAAAGAAAGACACTTCAGTTTAGCATGTGCCTGCCAATTGTGTTTCATGCTTTAGCCTTATTTTTCCCCTGAAAAAGGAGAAAAAGAAAATTAAATGTAAAAATCCAGTGTCTTGTTCATTAATGGCACTATATAGTGAATACAAGCAGAGAGAGGGTAAGTTTAGAAGATAGGATACACAAAGAACAAGTTAAAAATCACTTAGGAAAGTTAGATGTCAGCAAGTCACCAGCTCCTGATGAAATGCATCCCAGGATACTCAAGGAGCTGATAGAGGAGCTATCTGAGCCTTTAGCTATGATTTTTGAAAAATCATGGCAGACAGGGGAGATTCCAGAAGACTGGAAAAGGGCAAATATTGTGCCCATCTATAAAAAGGGGAATAAGAACAACCCAGGAAACTACAGACCAGTCAGTTTAACGTCTGTCCCAGGGAAGATAATGGAGCAGGTAATTAAGGAAATCATATGCAAATACCTGGAAGGTAATAAAGTGATAGGGAATAGCCAGCATGGGTTTGTGAAGAACAAGTCATGCCAAACTAATCTGATAGCTTTCTTTGATAGGATAACGAGCCTTGTGGATAAGGGAGAAGCGGTGGATGTCATATACCTAGACTTTAGTAAGGCATTTGATACGGTCTCGCATGATATTCTTATTGATAAACGAGGCAAATATAACTTAGATAGGGCCACGATAAGGTGGGTGCATAATTGGCTGGATAACCGTAGTCAGAGAGTTGTTGTTAACGGTGCTAAATCCTGCTGGAAAGGGATAACAAGTGGAGTTCCTCAAGGGTCTGTTTTGGGACCCGTACTGTTCAATATCTTCATCAATGATGTAGATATTGGGATAGAGAGTATGCTTATTAAGTTACCAAACTGGGTGGGGTTGCAACTTCCTTGGAGGATAGGGACATAATTCAAAATGATCTTAGCAAGTTAGAGAAATGGTCAGAGGTAAACAGGATGAGGTTTAATAAAGAGAAATGCAAAGTGCTCCACTTAGGAAGGAACAATCAGTTCCATACATACAAGATGGGAAGCGACTGTCTAGGAAGGAGCATGGCGGAAAGGGATCTAGGGGTCATAGTGGACCACAAGTTGAATATGAGTCAACAGTGTGATGCTGTTGCAAAAAAAGCAAATATGATTCTAGGTTGTATCAACAGGTGTGTTGTAAGCAAAACTCGTGAAGTCATTCTGCTGCTCTACTCTGCACTAGTTAGGCCTCAGCTGGAGTACTGTGTCCAGTTCTGGGAGCCACATTTCAAGAAAGATGTGGAGAAATTGGAAAGGGTACAGAGAAGAGCGACAAGAATGATTAAAGGTTTAGAGAACATGACCTATGAAGCCAGGCTTCATGAACTGGGCTTCTTTAGTTTGGAAAAAAGAAGATTAAGGGGGGACATGATAGCGGTTTTCAAATATCTAAAAGGGTGTCACAAGGAGGAAGGAGAAAATTTGTTCCTCTTGGTTACTGAGGACAGGACAAGGAGTAATGGGCTTCAAGTGCAGCAGGGGAGGTTTAGATTGGACATTAGGAAAAAATTCCTAACTGTCAGGGTGGTCAAATATTGGAATAAATTGCCAAGGGAGGTGGTGGAATCTCCCTCTCTGGAGATATTTAAGAACAGGTTAGATAGACATCTGTCAGGGATGGTGTAGACGGAGCTTGGTCCTGCCTTGAGGGCGAGGGGCTGGCCTCTCGAGGTCCCTTCCAGTCCTATTATTCTATGATTCTATATAAAAAACTCAGTACAGCTGGCAACGATGGAAAATTAAGAGTAAGAAATGTCAAACTCTCAATGCTAAAAAGGCATCTTTTATGAAACCCAGACACGGAAAACTACAGGTGTGTATCAACCAACAAAGCCAAAATATACTCCAAATAAAACTGTCTTGTAGATCAGTGATACTCAGACCTCCGTTGTTCAGGAGCCAAATTAGTCATCTCCATTACCCAAAAGAGCTATGGTCACGTGAATTCATTGTTTCATTCACTATAGTACTTTATATATTTTAATTCCCTCAGCAAATAAGTTAATAACTTAACCAATTAAATTATCAACTTGAACTAAACACAGTAAAAGCATTCTGACTGATTAATAATTAAATCAGAGTGCTTGCTGGAAAGAGACACAGGAGACACATTAAAGAGCCACTTTGTGACTTGCAAGCTGCAGACTTGAGTAGCATTGCTCTAGGTCAACCATACATTCTTCAGATGATTGCTATAATTTAGGGTCAGACTCTGTTTTCAACTACACTGGTGTAAAATCCAAAGGAGCTCTTTTGGTTTTAATGGAACTACTCTAGATTTACACCAGCATATCTGAACAGACTCCATTGATTAAAACTGTAGGACCTCCTGGGACAAATCTATTTATTTCTTTGTGTTGGGAAGACCACACTGGCAGCTTGTAAACAAATTAACTAAGCAATCCACTATACACAGCGGTCTAATTTTCTATTCCAGTTTTCCACTGTAACTGAGCATGAGAGATGCTGTAAGGAGGCTCACTGCCCCAAGTTAATCTGCCCTTTAAGGAAAAGGAAGCGTAGGCGATTCAGTCTCCAGGTACGGAACGAGGGCAGGTATACTCCTAGGTGGGTCGTGTGGCAGAGGTGTCATTCAGCTTGGACTCAATAATAGGGAAGAACCGGCAGGGGAACCCGCTGAGAAGAACACAAGCCTGGAACAGCTGAGATAAACCTTCAAGGAGCAGGAGGGGCTGGGAAGCTCTTTAGTTTTAGACCAAGGCTGAATAACTATCTGACTCAACAGGTAGCAGAGCAGAGAAGGAAGAAGGGTTGCTGAAACTGAGGCTTTGCTCTGGGAAAGCCTCAGAAGTGCGGGAACCCGCCGCTGCTGCAGGTTTGCTCCCGGTGCCCCTGGTCTGCTGGAGACGGTCCCCAGCAGACCAGGGGCACCAGGAGCAGCTTTTCTTGCCCCAGAGCTCGAGGTGGCTGACCACTGCCTGTGAGCTCCGGGGCAAGAAAGCCCCGTTCGTAAGTGCGGATCCGACATAAGTCGGATCCGCGTAAGTCAGGGACTGCCTGTATTAGGAGGACAGAGGGGGCCAATGGGAGAAGTAGGTTAACAGACGACAAAGCTAGAGAAGGAAGCACACTGTTACACTGGGATCAGTGCAAGCCTTAATGGGCTGCTTTTTATACCACGTAATTGATACATGTAACATTCAGGGTCAATGTTGAGGCAGAACCCTAACTTTTCTGAATTTTTTGAGTCATGACCTTAATTCCCCACAGTTTAACATTAATATGGCAAGTTTTTTTTCTAGGTGGGTGCTGGATGAGAGTGCAAAAGGAACAACTAAAAGAAGGAATATAATGGGAACAGCTTGCCCCCCTGACTTTCTGAAACATCTCAAACTTCCCATCATATCCCAGATGCTTGGAGAAGCCGTCCTTCCTGCACATTCAGTGACCTATTCAAATTGTTTATCGCTTGGGGCAAAAGAGGGCAAAGGGAGGAAGCCACACTTTGTTTCAAGAAATCAATATTGAACTGTCCCCTTTAAGTGGCTGGTTTGGAAGTGAACTAAGCTCCCTCTACGCTGTCAGGCCACAGAACCAGGCTGCTTCCAACTCAGTCCCATGCAGGGCTCAGGGCAGCCTCTCCCCAAGCCCTGAAGCTGTAACAACCGGCGTTGAGGTACCCCTCCCTGCTGGCCGCAGCATGAAGTTACAGTGACTGGGGCAGTTCTGTGCCAGGCCGGTGAAGAAGCTGCCAGTAGCAGAACACACTCCTAGGCGGGGCTTCAGGGCTCTGTTTGCTGTCCCCACAATGAGGCACCAGCTCTGCACTCCCCCCAGCCAGTTCCCAGCCAATGGGCGCTGGAGAGGCAGTGCTTGTGGGCAAGAGCTGTGGTTGAGAGGACCTGCAAGCTAGAAGAATGGCTCTGAGTTCAAATCCTGCCACAAGGACTTCAGACTATAGGTACTGACTATTGCTCTAGCTGGGAGGTGCTCAACCCTCGTACCTCTGTCCCAGTCCCTGTCCCCAATTCCACCCTTTCCTCTAAACCCTTGCCCATGCCCCACCTCTTTCCGCACCTTCCATTGAGCGTGCTGTGTCCTTACTGCTCCCCCGCACTCTCAGAGCCTCTAAATGCCACAAACAGCTGATTCGCAGAAGGAGGGGCATTTGACTGCCTGTGGGTGCTAAGGAGCTGCTAATTTTTCCCCATGAGTGCTCCAGCCCCAAAGCACCTTTGGAGCCAGCACCTATGCTTCAGAGCCATCAGCAATGAGCCAGAAGTGCCTCCACTTTCATTTGGATCTGTCACAAGAATATCTGCGGGAATTGGAGACATGCACACCACACCCTGGCAGACACCTGGCCAACCAGAGAAGGAATGACATGGCATTTCTTGGGAACAACTACTTCTCAATCTTGCCGTGTCTGCTTGGCTGAGATTGACTTCAGCCACCTAAGAGGTGGATGAAATGCACCCTGATGTGGTGTCACAAGCACAAGATGGTGGTCAAATATTGGAATAAATTTCAGGGTGGTCAAATATTGGAATAAATTGCCAAGGGAGGTGGTGGAATCTCCCTCTCTGGAGATATTTAAGAACAGGTTAGATAGACATCTGTCAGGGATGGTGTAGACGGAGCTTGGTCCTGCCTTGAGGGCGGGGGGCTGGACTCAATGACCTCTTGAGGTCCCTTCCAGTCCTATTATTCTATGATTCTATGATGCTATATGACCCAGAAGAGAGAGGGCCTCTGTTCTTGGCTGAGACTCAAAACTGATCTAAAAGGACTCATGAAGTTGGGGATAGATCTCTCCCTGCGGCAGCCCTGAGCCTCTGCACAACACTTAACTGAAAGGTGCTTAGGTTACCAGTATCTTTCTACTAACATGATGGTTGGCTCATGTAATAGGCAACTTCTATTTGGAAAAAACAGAAGCAGCCCAGCAACACCTGCTAATTGGTGTAAGGAGGCATTACTGGATTGCTTTGTACTGTTTTAGGTTTAAAGCAAAGCAAAATCTTTAAAAGGCATTCTGAGACCCTACCTGTTGAAAGAACCTATTGTCCCTATAACTCTTTCACTATCCACAATACATCAAGTTAGTGCCGTGGTCACCAACTGGTTGATCGCGATCGACAGGTCGATTGCGAAGCCTCGACCAGTTGATCATGAGGCGTTCGGGCCCCCCCCATCTCCATTTCTGTCCCACCCCCCGAGAAACCCCACTACCTACCTCCAGCATAGTGCTGGCTTCCTGTAGGGTGGACAGAAGTCCTGCCTGCAGCTTCGCACCACTTCCAGGTGTTCCAGAAGTGCGCTGGCTGCTCCCCTCCCACAGCTCTGTGGCATGCCGGGTGCACTGCGGGAGGGGGCGTAGGCCCCAGAGGAGGAGTGCAGTGGCTTCCCTGCACCGCAGGAGGGGTGAGTCGAGCACGGGGTGTCCCTGCGCCCACGGGAGTTTCGCTGCACCGTGGGGGAGGAGGGGGTTGGCCCCGGGGCAGGCACCCACGGAGGTTTGGCTGCGCCACAGGAGGCACGCACCAGCTTCCCGGGGGGAAGAGGGGAAGGTGAAACACACGCGGGGAGAATCCTGGGAGGAAGCAGGTGCAGGGGACTCTCTGCCTCCACTGTTCCCTCTCCCCAGCCCAGAAACGTGTCCCCACTGACACCCTGTCCCTTGCCCTCCCAGCACCCTGTTCCCTCTCCTCTGTCCGATCTTCCATCCCCAGCCGCAGAACTCTGTCCCCTGCCGTAGCACTCGTCCCCAGTACTATGTCCCCTACTCCCACCAACACAGTTGGGGCCACTTTAGTGAAGCTTGGGGGCCGGGGGGGGGTTGGAGGAGATTTTTTTTGCATCTCACTTGTGTGGCCCCGACTGACTTTTCTGTGGGTCAGTGACCCCTGACTCAAAACAGGTTCCCCGCCCCTCTCAGAAATAAAGACAACGCAGATACTTTTTGTGTTTGACATAGTATTGTATTTAAAAACGAAGCCTGGCCAACAAACCCCAACCTGGGGCCAAGCCCCATCTGCCCACAGCATCGGAACACTCCTGCACTCCCCCTTCCCCAGACTCTACATCTGAGCCTATCATAAACTGGAACCCCCTGCCGTGAGCCCCTCACATACCCCAACCCAAATTCCTGAACCCTCACATGCAGAAGTCTGTGGCTTGCTTAGTACCCTGACCCTACATCTGACCCCAACACTGCCCAGCCTGGCACCTTCTCCCTGAGCCAGCGTCCCCTTATCCACTTCCTCCTGCATCCAGATTTCCTCCCAGAGCTTGCACCTCTCACCCCTTCCCACACCCAAATCCCTCATTCCCACCCCAGAACCTACGCATCCTGTCTCAACACAGCGAGGGTAAGGCTAGACTGCAGGAGTTTTCCAGGATTCCAGAGATATCCCAGAAAAACATTTCTGCATCCAGGGATGAGTTTGTTCTTCCGCTTCTTTTAGTGAAAGAGCAAACATGAACTTTCAGTCACCCCTATATTCCTCTTCCCAGGAGGAATAAGGAGGCTTCCGAAAGAAGGGGTTTGGCCAGTCTAGACAGGCCAAATGTTGGAAAAACCTCTTCCTACAGAAGAATTGGGGGAAAAAAGCAGCAGAGGATAGCAAGTGATGGAAAGGAGGAGACGAGAGAGGGCGGGACTTCAAGGAAAGGGTGGGGCAGTAGATCTTGGCTTGTTCTAACATTTAAAAAGTGATCCTGGGTGTAAAAAGGTTGGAGAGCACCGAGTTAGCGGATGCTACTATTAGGGAGGAACAGCACAAAGATTTGTTTATTGAACACTAGGGGGCAGTGCCCCCTGCTTGCTACACTCACCAACCCCCTTCTGTGGAAGTAGGCAGGCCCAGCTCTCTCCCCAGCCACCAGGGCCACAGCACCCAGTCTCTCTCCTCCTGGCCTCCGGAGGGGGGCAGGGCGGGGGCCACTCTGAGGCCTCACCAGGCCCCATGGTCTCCCCCCACCCCATCATCAGCAAGGGCTGGACTGCGGGTGCACTACACCAGAACCCTTCTCCCTCCCCCTGCAACGCCACCTCCTGCTGCGCCAGCCCAGTCCCCACCCCCCCACCTCGGTCATGCCAGCTTGGGCTCTCTCCCCCACGCCCTGCAACGGTCTATTCTTAACCCCACCCTCCTGTCTGAGGCCATGTCAGGCCCCACTCTGCCCCCGGCCGCTGAAGGGAGAGGGCACACTCCAAGGCCTCATGCCCTGCATTCTCCTGCCAGCTGCCAAGCACAGGGGAGGAGGGAGGCATGGTGCAGCCTGGCAGCCAGCACTGGGCAAGGGGGGGAGGCGCTGTGGGGTGCCAGAGTGAAGTGATGATGTCACTCTCTCGTCCCACAGGAAAAGCTTTTCTAATAGGCATAGGAAGAGAAGAAACCCCCTCCCAAGCCCATTGGATTTACAAGGTGGTGCATTGACCAGAGGCTGAGATAGGCATGTCAAACTGGAGTCTGGAGGGCCATGCGGCCCCATCTAAATTTTTTGCAGCCTGCCAGCACATTTTGAGAAAGAATGAAGTGCAGCCCACTGGCCACTCAGATCACGTGGCCAAGTGCAGGTCACACCGGCCAGCCGCTCTGCACAGGACACCGCAGCAACTACTCAAGGCCGGCTGGCCAGCTCTGTGCATAGCCCCCAACTGAGCATCTCTGTGCACAGCCCCCTGCACATGCTCACAGCCAGACAGCCACTCTGCCCATGGACCCCTTCCCCCTAGCACATGCTCACAGCATTTGGTTGGGAGGGCTGGCAATGAATGGCTCTGGGGAAGGGGGGGGGAGAGGCATTGGACCACAGCTCTTTAGCTCTTCACCTTGTACAAACATACAATTAAGTGTTATTTGTATGATGCCACATACCGTTTCTCAAATAATATGATAGCATACAGTTTTTTTCTTCTGAATGGAATAGAATCAAGAGTACTGTAATATAGACACACGCAAGGGTCTGATTTGTGATTCCCAGTTTAATTTTCATATGTCCTGAGTTTTAAGTACCTAACTGTACTGTGTTAATATTTATCATGATTTCCTTAGAATGTAAGCATTGCCAAATCAGCCAATGGGACCCTCTAGTCTAGTCCAGTATTCTAGCTACAAAAGTGGCCAATACAAGATGTGTCACAGGATGGGGTGGGAGCATGTTCACATATGTCCACAAGAAATGACAGTGAACAGTTAGCCCCGGATAGGGAATGTTGTTTCTTCACTCCCATCATTTTGTGGCTGGCTTATGACCTGAAACATGAGTGGGTTTTAATCTGTTGTTTCTCCTACCTACGGTAATGTAGATGTTCTCATTATCAATAAACCTTTATCCTTTAAAAAAAATCTTACAAACTTTTGACTTTACTGCTATTTAATGGCAGTGAGTTCCACAGATGAATTGGGTAAAAAAAGTTTCCTTTCATCAATTTTAAATTTGTTGTCATTTAAGTAAATGTAAAAATATATTCAGTGAACCCAGGTGAGGGTGACCCATTAATCTTTGTATTGACATTACAATACTCTCAGTGTTATTTCCTTTCCTTATGAATTCAGTGAAATCCTTTCCTTATGGATTTCACTCTCCCTCTTTTAACATCTATTACACATTGAGCAAATGTTCTTTTTTGTGTATGTGAAGCTGGTCAAAACGACAGAAAAACTGGGTCTGTCTTTGCAGCAGCTATGTTAATTACTTCCTTTTCACTTTTTTCAAAGTGTTAATAATTCTGTTTCTTAAAATAGGGTTTCAACCATTGGTCCTGGTATTCAAGACCATGCTCTTTTTTGTAATTCCAAGATCCATTCCTAGTGCTTTTAAAACAGAAACAATATTTGCCACTCTCCAGTCCTCTAGGAAAGAATTTATTTTGATGAGATTGCTTAACTTCATTAGTAGCTCACCTAGTTCATTCTGAAATTTCTACCACACATATGAATCATTTCATCTGCACCTGTTGCTCTTAGATTTATCACTTTGTTCTAGCACCTCATCTTAAATATATCCACAGAAGTTGAGGAACAGTTTCTGTGGAAAGGAAATTACTTAGCTTCTTTGCAATGTCTTTATTCTCCTTTAATTTTCTGTTTACTCTCTGCTAATCTAGCAGACAATGATGTCTCTCATAGACTTCCTGCTTCTTAGAAACAAATATTTTTTGTAATGTTTTGACTGTTTGCTCATCAATTCCCACTTTGCAAACCTGATATCTATCTTACATTTTACGTATCTTTATTTCATTTTCTGCTCTATAGACTTAACTATAGAGACTGTGTTTCTTTAAAGAAAATTCAAATATTATTGTTTGCCAGGCTGAAGCAATTATTCTGAGATATGAGTCTCTCCCTTATTTGTATAGGACAGTTTGGGACAGACCTGAATTTTTAGAACTAAAGAAACCCCCATAATCCTCTTAAAAAAAAAAAAAAAAGAGGAAACCATACCAGAGATCAACAAGCTGGAGTGAAACAATTGTGCTAATTTACTTCTCAGTTCAGTTTAAGTTTAAAAAACTCACAAGACATAATAGGGCAGTAGTGTTAAATTTAAAATACATAGTGGAGTGGGGTTTTTAGTGTGAGAATGTTACAGTATTTTTAAAAGTTTTTTTTTCATTGTTAGCTTTTTGTGCTATAAACAGTCCTTCGCTAAAACATAATCTAATAAATAAGTATGACTTGCTGACAAAGTCTGACCTCTCTGACCTTTCTGACCTCTTTTTTTTGCTTGATAAATTGGGAATGGCCCTGTGGCCCTGAAAGCTATCAGTTTTCGTTTGTATGGCCCTCAGTAGGCTTTGAGTTTGACATGCCTGGGTTAAGACACTCCAGTATAACCTGCAGTGTACTGCTTACCTGAGCTGAAACTCTTTACTGAAGCCCACAATGCTAGCTCAGCTATACAAGTGTTTCTCAACCTTTTTTTATGAAGTTCCTCTTTAAAAAAAAAAAATTACAAGTCCCCCCAGTACCTACAGTTTTCAGACACACATTTTTTTTCTACCATTGCAACACATTTGTTTAAACAACTTAATCGTAGCCATGCGGGTGATGAAATTTTGGGGTATAAAAAGCACTCACAAAAAAAATAAAGCATTGTAAAACTTACAACAGATATTCACTTTTCTCCACATTTCAGTTGTGTTGACGTACCCCCCAGACTTCTCTCGGGTAACCCTAAGGGTACTCATACGACTGGTTGAGAAACACTGAGCTATACTACTTCACTGGAGTGCAGAACCCTGAACTTTTCTTGGTCTCTCAAAACTACCAATGGTAAAAGAATGTGAGACATTTGGACAATAGAGTCAGACACACTAATCCTCAGCTGAAATCAGCCACCGTGTGGTTGAGATATCTCTGTCCCACCATTCTCCAGCAGGATCAGAAAGCTGGGCATTAGGTAAGTTCTTTATCTGAAAGTGGGGAATAAAAGGGATGGTATCTAAACTGCCTATGTCTGAAGTTACAAATTAACTTCCTGACCTGAACACTCTTAGCCTGAGCACTAAAGATTCATCTTTTTGATACATATTATTGATATCAGATATGTGGTGGTGATAGCCAGGACTGGGGAAAAGCAGAGTTAAAATATGAAGTCATGGACCATTTGTCAGATTCATAATCCCCCCAAAACAACCTTGCAACACAGGCACTTAACACACAGTCTAAAATGATGTTTCTTTGTTACTCCATCTAGGTATGTAATCCAGTTTACTATGGTACATATTGGGGCTAAGGGGTGGGGCAGGAGACCTCAGGCCCAGGGTTGGATGCAGCCCCCAAGGCTCAGCTCCCTCTCCCTCCAGCACTGAGGAAACTGCAACCGCTCTCCAGCCCCCCTGCTGCCCCACCGCAGGGCTGGAGCATACAAAATATACTATGCTGGGCCCCCCAGGCTCTGGTGTGTGAGAGGAATGTGGGGAGCATCTTTCTCCTCGGTTGCTGGCTATGTCAGTGAGGGGTTTGTGGTCTGTTTGGTTTGCTTTTCACTTTGTGCAGCCCCCAACTGATTTTTCTGTGCGTCAGTGGATTTTTCTGGGGCCCCCACCCCTGATATATATCAACATTGCCTACAAAATGAAGTAAGAGTAGTCCTGTAGCATCTTAAACTTAAAAAAAAAATGTAGAGTATCATGAGCAAAACCCACTTCTTCCATGTCTCTAAGGTGCCACAGGACTATTCACTGTTCTTAAAATTACAGACTAACACAACTACACCTTTGAGACTTAATTTTGTAAGTTTCTCCTAAATACCCAAAGCCTCTCTTGCTTTTGAGACAATAGGTTAAATAACTTACTTGGTTTATTTGAGGGTAAGAAAGAAAAACATGACAAAGTAAAGTAAAAGTGAAGAAACAGTTTTATATTTGTTTAGTTCTGAATATGCTGAGGCCCATTGTGGCTTATCTCTCACAGGAGTTTTTGTGGGATGTGTGGCTTCATTCTTTAGAAGCAATAATCAAATTCCTACAAAAGAGCTATAGTTCTAAAATCACCTGTTCTGATATACAGCAGTAATCAGTCTGAAGGAATCTATTCCATTCTTATCTTGAAATTGAAGGTATTTGCGTTCAGAATAAATTATGAATGGCAAACTGGAACCAGCACAAGTAAAGGGAGTGTGCAGAAAGGAAGAAAGAAAATATGTGGGCAGTAAATGTATGGGTGTGAGGAAGGGTTTCTGAATTACCTAATCTGAGTCTTCTATAGCACCTGTCCCCAAAGTATCTGAACTGCAAACAGAGGAAGATCTTAGGCCCTCCTACCTGTGTCAGAAGTACAGGGCAATATGATGAAGCCAGTGGTCCCCTGCAGCCTTTTGGGGGGGGGTAAGTATTTTCTATAGCTGCGGAGGGCATTAGATCCCCTGGCTGTGTCTACACACAGCCGCTTTTCCGGAATAAGCTGCGAGCTGCCTACACTGGCCCTTGAATTTCCGGAAAAGCAACGACACTCTACTGTACAAAATCAGCAGCTATTCCGGAAAAACTATTCTGCTCCTGCTCGGGCATAAGTCCTTATTCCGGAACACTGTTCCAGAAAAGGGCCAGTGTAGACAGCCCAGTAGTCTTTTCCGGAAAAAAGCCCCGATCGCGAAAATGGCGATCGGGGCTCTTTTCCAGAAAAGCGCGTCTACATTGGCCAAAGACGCTTTCCTGGAAAAAGGGCTTTACCGGAAAAGCAGCCTGCCAATGTAGACAGTTTTAAGCAGTTCCGGAAATTCATGACAGTGTAGACACAGCCCCTTTGTTTAGGGCACTATCATATTAAGCTGCAGCCCTACTGTCTCCATGTATTTTGAGTGTGGCTAGTTTCTCTACATCTTTTTTTAACGGAAAGTTGTGCAACAGACTCATGGTCATACTCTGGACCTGACCTTTGGTCTACAAGTCAATATCAATGACATCACAACACGGTCAGTTGTGAGACCTTCCACATTCCAGACACCAAGGCAGACCAATGATCTTGATTCAACCATGAAGACTTTGGGATTCCCAATAAATTCTGAAACATGGTAGAGGTCAACAGCACTCCATGCACTGAATAAATCAAGAACCTGGCAAATCACGTCATGATATATGGGTATGTCTACACTACAGCACTAATTCGAACTAACTTAATTCGAATTAGTTAATTCGAACTAAGCTATTTCGAACTAGTGCATCTCGACCTAAAAACTAATTCGAATTAGCATTTTGCTAATTCGAACTAGCATGTCCACAGTGAGTGGACCCTGAACCGAAGTTAAGGCTGGCCGGAACAGGACATCAGGTTAGGACTTAAGAGTGTGGAGCTGCTGCCTTAGGCTAGCCGAGGGCTGTGCTTAAAGGGACCCGACCCCCACTGCGGACAGACAGTTCTCAGGGTTCCCCGCTTGCTTGTCTACCTCGATGAGGGACAGCAAAGCAGTCCTGTCTTGGTGTGCCCTGAGTGCCTGCAATCGGCACATCACAGCACTCGGCCATCAGCCTGGCTGTACTTGCTGCAGGCTGCCATCCAGGGAGGGGGGGGGTCCAATCAGGGGGCTGTCAGGATCCAGGAGGCCCTGCAGGAGAGCTTCCACCTTGAGGAACCCGCAGAGCCACCCCAGTCCTCCCCATCGGGGGCTCGTGCCCCATTCCTCCCTCACCCCCCTCCACTTACCCCTCCCTAGCCCCCCTTCCTGATGTAAAAAATAAAGGACACGTGTTCAAAAATAGAAATTCTCTTTATTTAACAAAACTGGGCATGGGGGAGTGGGGATTAACCTCTGGGGAGACTGGGAAAAGGAGGTAGAAGAGGGGAAGAGACAGGGTGGGAGAGGGGAGGGGGAAACCTGGGAGGAGGGAGCTGGAAGGGGGAAGCAAGAGGAGGGGAAGTATCAAACTATGATACGCCCACATCTTCAGTACTGTGTACAGATGTGGTCTCCTCACCTCAAAAGAGACACCTTGGAAAGGGTTCAGAAAAGGGCAACTAAAATGATTAGGGGTTTCAAACAGGTCCCATATGAAGAGAGGCTAAAGTGACTGGGACTTTTCAGTTTAGAAAAGAGGAGACTGAGGGGGTATATGATAGAGGTATATAAAATCATGAGCTGTGTGGAGATGGTGCATAAAGAAAAGTTCTTCATTAGTTCCCATAACAGAAGGACTAGAGGACACCAAATGAAATGAATGGGTAGCAGGCTTCAAACTAATAACAGAAAGTTCTTCTTCACAAAGCAAATAGTCAACCTGTGGAACTCCTTGCCACAGGAAGCTGTGAAGGCTAGGACTATAACAGAGTTTAAAGAGAAGTTAGATCAAGTCATGGAGGTTGGGTCCATGGAGTGCTGTTAGCCAGGGGGTAGGAATGGTGTCCCACAAATGGCTTGGTCATTGTCTTCGGTCCATGACCTTCGGGGTAGCTGTTGTTGGCCGCTGTTGGCAGACAGGCTACTGGGCTAGATGGACCTTTGATCTGACCCTGTATGGCCGTTCTTATGTTCTAAGCTCAGGGTTCAGGGTCAGGGGTCTCACTGGACCACCTTGATTTTCATGCAAACCTGCTCCTGGGTTTGCATGTGGCCTTTGGTGGCCAGGCTGGCAGCTATCCTGCCCTAGACAGACACTTTCCTGTGCCTAGTGTGGAGGTCGTGGACGTTGGAGGCTCCCCCCAAACCTGGATGAAGTCCACGATTTCCGCAAACTTAATCTGCAAACTTAATAAGTGTACTTTCTATGCCAAGATCTAAATCGTTGATGAAGATATTGAACAGAACCGGTCCCAAAACCAACCCCTGCAGAACCCTACTTGTTATACCTTTCCAGCAGGATTGTGAACCGTTAATAACTACTCTCTGAGACCAGTTATCCAGCCAGTTATGCATACACCTTATAGTAGCCCCATCTAAGTTGTATTTGCCTAGTTTACTGATAAGAATATCATGTGAAACCGTATCAAACGCCTTACTAAAGTCTAGGTATGCCACATCCACTGCTTCTCCCTTATCCAAGGATTTATTATCCTATCAAAGAAAGCTATCATATTGGTTTGACATGATTTGTTCTTTACACATCCATGCTGGCTGTTACCTATCACCTTATTATGTTCCAGGTGTTTACAGATAGATTCCTTAATTACTTGCTCCATTATCTTTTCTGGCACAGAGGTTAAACTGATTGGTCTGTAGTTTCCTGGGTTCCTGAGAACGGATCTCTGCTTTCTGTCCTGAGAGCAGGACATCAATCAGTGACATGGCGTGGTTCCATGCTGAGGGATGAATTTGTGTTTTGTTGGGCTTAGAATGTTGTCTTCAGTTAAATGAGCTTGTAGTTGGCCTTTGTTTGCATCTTTTGAGTATGCTTAGCAAGTAGGGCATTAGATGGCTTGAACGGGTATAGCCAGGGTGGGTTGCTTGTGTGTTTTGATGGAGGTAGGGAGAATTCTCTCTCTGAATGAGGTGCTGGCTGTTTCAGTCAAGAATGGCACCAGTTGCTCATGACTCTTTCACAGGCCAGGAATAGAGTATGTCAAATTCACAAGTCTTGGACCAACTATCTTTGAGTGTCTAGAACTGTTTGATATGTAATAAAGATGTGAACAACTAGTCGACTCTCCGATAAGCAAATGCTTATTGGATAATTGACACACTAGTTAACTAGTCACACACACCCCTTTGTTGCCTCTATCAGAAAAAGGCAGCAAGGAGGAGTAAAAGAGGGTGCTGGCCCCATGCTCCCTGCAGCACTTTTGCCTTTGAAGTGCTATACTTCAAAGGCAGAGGCGCCCTTATAAACTAATCGAGTTGTTGACTATTTCATTAGCTGATTCATCTAAATGTAACATCTCTAATGTATACATGAATGAGATCTTTGAATGCAAGTGGGCTTTTGGTTGGTGAATGCCCATAAGGTGTGTCCATCCTGTTGGAGAAAACTTCCCAAGTGCACGTACAAAATAGGATAATAGTCCTTTGAGCAGTTCATACTCAGTGGTGATTTATGATTTTGGTAGGTTCAATGGAAGCTGATTGGAAGGTTTTCTTGAGACGTGATATTGCCCTCAATGCAGGCTTTGAGGAATTCGTTAAGTTTTGCATCTTGTCCATATCAGCCTTTGTGGTCCACCATCAGTGCATGAGTTTCTACCCCTTTCCATTTAGCTAGTGCATGACATCAGAAACATAAGGCAATGTATGGGCAATAAGGAGGGAATTTGGGCATTTGGAAGGTAGTATGATGATGGCCAAGACTCATATGGGTATGTCTACACTACAAAGTTAATTCGAACTAACAGCCGTTAGTTTGAATTAACTTTCATAGGCGCTACACATACAAACTGCTAGTTTGAATTTAATTGGAACTAGTGGAGCGCTTGATTCGAACTCAGTAAACTACATTCTACGAGGACTAACGCCTAGTTCGAATTAAGTTGTTCGAATTAAGAGCTGTGTAGCCCCTTAATTTGAACTAGTGGGAGACTAGCACTTCCCAGCTTGCCCTGGTGGCCACTCTGGGCACCACCAGGGAAACTCTTCTGCCCCCCCCCCCCCCTCCCGGCCCTGGAGCCTTTAAAGATGATACCAAGCTGGGAGGGGTTGCAAGTGCTTTGGAGGTGAGTGCTAACAGGGAGTTTACAGAGGGAATCTCCAGGTAAAGGAGAAGCAGATACAGGACTCTTGAGGGAAGTGTGTGTTGTTATTGTGGCTTTCTTGCTGTGTGCTGAGCTTGTGTTTGTGAGTGAGGGCTGGTATGTGGGTTTTTTTGGTTTGTTTCTTTTTCCCCCTGTATTTGTGAGTGAGGCTTTTTTTTTCCCCCTCTTCACTTCCCCTTTCCCTTCTCCCCTCCCCTTCATGGAGTGTGTGCTGTAAGTGCCAGGTGGAAACTGTTGGCTTCTAATTAAAATTTGAATTCTAGAAGCCTCTGCTGATTGGCTGAGCCTTGGTAGGGGGAGGGACTTTCAGGCACTCCAGGGCTTTATAAAGCAGAGAGCAAGCAACCACGGAGCTTGTGAACAGGTGAGTGCTAACAGGGAGTTTAGAGAAGGAGTTTGGAAGGGGAGAGGGAAGGGCACAAGGTTCTCTTGCCTTTCTTTTAAATCCTTTCTCCAGGACAGCAGGGATGGATGGTGATAGGTCTGCTGTTGTTACCTGCACAACATGTGCCATGTTTGTCTTCCTCCTGGAAGAAACAACAGATTTCATCTGCACAAAGTGCACGCTGGTCGCCATTTTGGAAAAAAAAAAAAAAGAGGACTGGAGGCCCAAGTGCTGACCCTACGCTCGATGAGAGAGGATGAAGACTTCCTCGATAGAAGGCAGCATTTAATCTTGCAAGCACGGCAGGTTCAAGAGCCGGAGAGGGCAGTATGGGACCAGGAAGAGAACTGGCAGCATATAACTTTAGAAGGGGGAAAAGGCCAGCACGGGAATCCCCCAATGATATTGAGGTAAGTAATCGCTTTCAGGCTATCTCCTCAGCCTCTGCAGTGGTGAATGCTTTGGAAGAGATCTCACAAGGAAGAAACCGCAAGGGAACAGCATCTACTGGAAGGCATGGGATGCGTAGTTCTAGGGATGGATGTGGTGGTGGTCGGGGACTCCCTTGTAAGAGGGAATGAGCCATCCCTCTGCCGTCCGGACCTGGAATCTCGAGAGGTGTGCTGCTTACCGGGAGCTCGAATTCAGGATGTGACTGAGAGGCTTACCAAACTGATCAAACCTTCGGATCACTACCCTTTCCTGCTTCTCCATGTAGGAACTAACGATACGGCCAACAATGACCTTGAGCGGGTCACTAAGGATTATGTAGCGCTGGGAAGAATGATCCAAGATTTCGGAGCGCAAGCGGTGTTCTCATCCATCCTCCTTGTTGAAAGGAAAGGACTGGGCAGGGATCGTCGAATTGAGGACGTCAATGCGTGGTTGTGCAGGTGGTGTCGCAGAGAGGGCTTTGGTTTCTTCCACCATAGGACTCTGTTCCGGGCACAAGGATTGTTAGGAAGAGATGGGATCCACCTAACCAAGAGAGGAAGGAGAATCTTCATGGGCAGGCTTGCAGGGCAGCCCTAGTGAGGAGGGCTTTAAACTTGGTTCTTTGTGGGACGGTGACCAAAATCCTTAGGGGAGTGGGAAAGTTGGATACTGGGAAGAAATGCAAATAGGAACGAGCAAGAAAGGAGGACCCCTGATTCGAATGGAGAAGATAGGGTGATCAACTGGTTATGAGGTGTTTGTACACTAATGTGAGAAGCCTGGGCAACAAACAGGAAGAACTGGAGGTCCTGGCCCAGTCCAAGAAATATGATTTAATTGGGATAACAGAGACTTGGTGGGATGACTCGCATGACTGGAGCGCTGTCATGGAAGGGTATAGACTGTTCAGGAACAACAGGCAGGGGAGAAAAGGAGGAGGAGTTGCACTATATGTAAGAGAGCACTACGATTGCTCTGAACTCCAGAATATAGAGGGAGAAAAACCTGTTGAGAGTCTATGGATTAAGTTTAGAGGTGCAAACAACAGCAGTGATGTTGTAGTTGGTGTCTGCTACAGGTCACCAAATCAGGTGGATGAGGTAGATGAGGCTTTCTTTGGACAACTGAGAGAAGCTTCCAGATCGCAGGCCCTGGTCTTGTGGGGGACTTTAATCACCCTGACATCTGTTGGGAAATCAGTATGGCAGTACACAGGCAATCCAGGAAGTTTTTGGAGAATGTTGGGGATAACTTCTTGGTACAAGTGCTGAAGGATCCGACCAGTGGCCGTGCGCAGCTTGACCTTCTGCTCACAAACAGGGAGGAACTAATAGGGGAAGTGGAGGTGGGTGCCAACCTGGGAAGCAGTGATCATGAGATGGTAGATTTCAGGATCCTGACCAAAGGAAGGAAAGAGAGTAGTAAAATACACACCCTGGACTTCAGAAAAGCAGATTTTGACTCCCTCCGAGATCTGATGGGCAGAATCCCCTGGGATGCTAACATGAAGGGGAAAGGAGTCCAGGACAGCTGGCAGTATTTTAAAGAAGCCTAATTGAAGATGCCTCCCAATGTATAGCAAAAGAGGCAAACATGGTAGGAGACCGGATTGGCTTACAGGGGAAATCCTTGGTGAACTTAAGGACAAAAAGGAAGCTTACAAAAAGTGGAAATTTGGACTGGCAAAGGATGTGAAGGATAACAAGAAAAGTTTCTACAGGCATGTTGTTAAGAAGGTGATCAGAGAGGGTGTGCGACCCCTACTGGATGAAGGAGGTAACCTAGTGACAGATGATATGGGGAAAGCTGAAGTACTCAATGCTTTCGTTGCCTCTGTATTCACGGACAAGGTTGGCTCCCGAACTAATGCACTAAGTGACACAAGATGGGATGAAGATGGGCAGCCCTTGGTGGGTAAAGAACAGGTTAAGAACTATTTAGAAAAGCTAAACGAACACAAATCCATGGGTCCGGACTTAATGCACCCAAGAGTACTGAGGGAGTTGGCAAATGTCATTGAGGAGCCTTTGGCCATTATCTTTGAAAAGTCATGGAGATCGGGAGAGATCCCGGATGATTGGAAAAAGGCAAATCTAGTGCCCATCCTCAAAAAAGGAAAGGACGACGATCCTGGGAACTATAGGCCGGTCAGTCTTACCTCGGTTCCTGGAAAAATCATGGAAGAGATCCTTAAGGAATCCATTTTGAGGCACTTGGAAGAAAGGAGAGTGATTAGGAATAGTCAGCATAGATTCACAAAGGGCAAGTCATGCCTGACCAATCTGATTAGCTTCCATGAGGAGATAACTGGCTCCGAGGACATGGGAAAGTCAATGGATGTGACTTTAGCACAGCTTTTGATACTGTCTCCCATAATATTCTTGCTAGCAAGTTAAGGGAATATGGATTGGATAGATGGATAGAAAGATGGCTAGAAGGCCGGGCCCAGCGGGTAGTGATCAATGGTTCAATGTCAGGATGGCGGTTGGTTTCTAGCGGAGTGCCCCAAGGTTCGGTTCTAGGACCGGTTTTGTTCAATATCTTTATTAATGACCTGGATGAGGGGATGCATTGCACAAGTTTGCAGATGACACTAAGATAGGGGGAGAGGTAGATACGCTTGAGGGCAGAGATAGGGTCCAGAGTGACTTAGACAAATTGGAGGATTGGGCACAAGAAATCTGATGAGGTTCAACAAGGACAAGTGCAGAGTCCTGCACTTGGGACGGAAGAATCCCAAGCATAGTTACAAGCTGGGGACCAACCACTTACGTAGTAGTTCTGCAGAAAAGGACGTGGGGGTTACAGTGGATGAGAAGCTGGAGATGAGTCAACAGTGTGCCCTTGTAGCCAAGAAGGCTAATGGCATATTAGGGTGCATTAAGAGGAGCATTGCCAGCAGATCCAGAGATGTCATTATTCCCCTTTATTCGGCTCTGGTGAGGCCACATCTGGAGTAGTGTGTGCAGTTCTCGGTCCCCCACTACAAAAAGGATGTGGACGCACTGAAGAGGGTCCAGCGGAGGGCAACCAAAATGATTAGGGGGCTGGAGCACATGACCTACGAGGAGAGGCTGAGGGAGTTGGGTCTGTTTAGTCTGCAGAAGAGAAGAGTGAGGGGGGATTTGATAGCAGCCTTCAACTTCCTGAAGGAAGGTTCCAAAGAGGATGGAGAAAGGCTGGTCTCAGTGGTGACATATGGCAGAACAAGGAGCAATGGTCTCAAGTTGTGGTGGGAGAGGTCCAGGTTGGATATTAGGAAAAACTATTTCACTAGAAGGGTGGTGAAGCACTGGAATGGGTTACCAAGGAAAGTAGTGGAGTCTCCATCCCTAGAGGTGTTTAAGTCTCAGCTTGACAAAACCCTGGCCGGGTTGATTTAGTTGGGATTGATCCTACCTAGAGCAGGGGGCTGGATTTGATGACTTTCTCAGGTCTTTTCCAACTCTATGATTCTATGAGGATAGAGTCATAATCAAAAATGATCTGGACAAATTGGAGAAATGGTCTGAGGTGAACAGGATGAAGTTTAATAAGGACAAATGCAAAGTGCTCCACTTAGGAAGGAACAATCAGTTTCACACGTACAGAACAGGAAGCAACTGTCTAGGAAGGAGTCCTGCAGAAAGGGATCTAGGAGTCAGAGTGGATCACAAGCTAAATATGAGTCACCAATGTGACACTGTTGCCAAAAAAGCAAACATGATTCTGGGATGCATTAACAGGACTGTTGTGAGCAAGACACGAGAAGTCATTCTTCCGCTTTACTCAAAGCTGATTAGGCTTCAATTGGAGTATTGTGTCCAGTTCTGGGCACCTCATTTCAAGAAAGATTTGGAGAAATTGGAGATGGTCCAGAGAAGAGCAACAAGAATGATTTAAGTCATGGGAAGATGACCTATGAAGGAAGACAAAGAATTGGGCTTGTTTAGTTTGGAAAAGAGAAGACCGAGAGGGGACATGATAGTGGTTTTCACGTATCTAAAAGGGTATCACAAGGAGGAGGGAGAAAAATTGTTTTCCTGAGCCTCTGAGGATAGAACAAGCAGCAATGGGCTTAAACTGCAGCAAGGGAGGTTTAGGTTGGACACTAGGAAAAACTTCCTGACTGTCAGGGTGGTTAAACACTGGAATAAATTGCCCAGGGAGGTTGTGGAATCTCCATCACTGGAGATATTTAAGAGAAGGTTAGATAAATATCTATCAGGGATGGTCTAGATGGTGTTGTGTCCTGCCAGGAGGGCAGGGGACTGGACTTGATAACCTCTCGAGGTCCCTTCCAGTTCTAGTATTCTAAGATTCTCATCCTCCTGGATCTCTAGGCACCACCAACACTGCTGACCATGAAATACAGCTGTCTTGCCTTACTAAGAGGGAAGACAATGGTTCTAGGGAATGGGCTAAAACAGTGCTTCTTAAACTGTGTTCTGAGGAGAACAACAGAGTTCAAATTGGTTGCCCTAAAAGGGGCAGGCAACATTTTGTATCTGTTCCCCGGGCTTCCCCTCTCCCCCCAAACAAAAAATCCTTGATGTTCCTCATAAAAAAATATATTGTTTGGTGTTCCTCTATCTTAAAAAGCTTAAGAAACACAGTGCCAAAATGATGTGGGTCCTTCCCGGATAGACTCATGCAATGAGTGGTACCAAGACACAGCACCGCTATTACTAAACCTTTCTCTTGTGGGGCTCCATAACCACCAATTCTGTTTCTGGTGCTTGTCAACATTTACATAGAGCCACTAGGCAAACTGGTCAAACAATATAAACGTAAGCAATATGCAGGGAAGCTCAGTTCTACCAACCTTTCTACCACACAACTACCACCAGGGCAGTCCAGTTCTTGGATCAGATCGACTCATGGATGGGGAATAGCTGGCTGAAGCTGAACCCGAGCAAGTCAGATGTGATGTTGCTGGGCACAGGAAAGCATTCCGAAGAGGTTGCTGTCATGCTGCTGTCTCCTTTGGTTGAAGGTTCACAACAATTAGTCAATTTAGTCCATAGCTTAGGAGTAATCATGAAATTCTGCTCATGCAACAGAATCTATACATGCTTCCTATCAACTCTGGCCATCTAGGAGACCGTATCCTAGCCTGGCAGACAATGACATGGCCTCAACTATTCATATCATCTCGACTACAGCAACGTGAATAACTTGGCCTAGAGCCTTCAGCCCTCAGGAATTTCAACTAGTATAGAACGCTCCAGTGCACTTACTCAGCAATGTGAACTCCTGTAAGCAAACAAAGCTCCTTACACTGTATTTCAAGTTAGTTTACAATCTAGTCCAATATCTTCATGGCCTCCAGGGCCCAGTCCTGGGAAATTTAAAAGACCCCTCCTAAAGATTCCGGATGAAGTCCATGGTAAAAATGACACTGCTCCATCCCAGACACTGCTCAGTCCATAAAAAGGGTAAAGTTCAGATGTGTAGGATACACATTTATGAGGGGCAAGTTGAAGGCTGTGGTATGAACCCGCCAAGGATCTAAGGATCACAAACCTCACCACCTTTCACTCTAAGCACAGGATGTATTTCTTTGACTTTGCCATCTCCAAATACATAGAAATATGTGCTCCAGACTCAGTTGTTTACTCCTCTGTAAACAATAAACTTACAATTTATTCCTACTAGGGATGTTAAGATATGGTTAATTGGCTAATCAAGTACTTGACAGAATTTTTATTGACTACTCAACAGTCAATAAGGGAAGGCAGCTCAGCTCAGTCCTGGCTCGTGTCAGGTCCGGGAGCTAGTCCCATCTGTGGCTCTGCAGTTGAAATGTACTAAGAGACAGGCCACCTGCCCACCCATCTTTTAGTACATTTAAACTGAACAGCTGCACCAGGGGTAGGTCCTGGATCTGGTGCAAGCCGGGCTACATGCCCGGCCAGAGCAGCCTCTGCCCGCAGCAAGCGTAGGCCTGCTGCAGGGAGAGGCTGCTACATGGCAGCCTTCCCTGCCCCCTCCCCATGCTTTTGCCTCTGATAGCAGAAGCAGCACAGGGGAAGAAGGGGGCACCACAGAAATGGTGTTGGGGGGGAAACTAGCTTTTAAGTTGGCTCCTAACAACATCAGCTTCTGCTCCCTCCCGCCCCCCCCCCCCCACACACACACACACTGCTGCCTCTGTATCAGAAGCAGCAAGGGTGGGAGACGAAGTGAGTAGTTGACTAGATTAACTGATAAACTTAGGTTTATCGATTATTTGAGTATTCGCTTACATCCTTAATTCCTACCCTTTGTTTCCTTTAAAGATCCAAGAGTAGAGTTTCCCTCTTATCACAGGACCACACAGCTTGCTTAAGAGCCACAAGTAACCCTTGTTCCAGAGATTGAGAGCCAAGTACAAATGCATCATCTGGATCGTGCTTATCTGCTGTGGCTAGATCGTGGCACTGGAGGGTTTTCAGAACAGATTAAGGATGTCGGTATACATGATTCTGGCTCAGCACGGGCAGCTAGATTGCATGGCTTCCTGAGGTCCATTCCAGCCCTACATTTCTCTGATTCTGTGACAAATGCATATCACCTTTCTATATGGACACTGAATTAAAAGCAACATTGCAGTCCAGTTTTGAAATACAAATACCTTCAGCTATGTAATTAATATCTGTCGTGTCATGGCACGTGGGAATGTGCACAGCATATATTAAAAAACCCTACAAAACATTACACGGGATGATCTGTGTTTATATTAGAGAAAAGCAAGAGAGAGAAGTCTGCTTTCTCCTGGGACTGAAAGGTGATGAGGTTTATTACAGTCCTTAACTCCCGAGACAGAGTTTACACGACAGACAGAGACCAGCCCCCTTAGAAAATTGTTTCCTGCACAGACTAACTTTACCCTTGTGGTGGGTACTCTCCAAGAAGCACATGTGAACCCTGGCACACCACCACAGAGTTCTAGGAGTTCTTTTGATATCATAGAATCATAGAATAATAGGACTGGAAGGGACCTCGAGAGGTCATCGAGTCCAGCCCCCCGCCCTCAAGGCAGGACCAAGCTCCGTCTACACCATCCCTGACAGATGTCTATCCAACCTGTTCTTAAATATCTCCAGAGAGGAAAATTCCACCACCTCCCTTGGCAATTTATTCCAATATTTTACCACCCTGACAGTTAGGAATTTTTTCCTAATGTCCAATCTAAACCTCCCCTGCTGCACTTTAAGCCCATTACTCCTTGTCCTGTCCTCAGTAACCAAGAGGAACACATTTTCGCCTTTCTCCTTGTGACACCCTTTTAGATATTTGAAAACCGCTATCATGTCCCCCCTTAATCTTCTTTTTTCCAAACTAAACAAGCCCAGTTCATGAAGCCTGGCTTCATAGGTCATGTTCTCTAAACCTTTAATCATTCTTGTCGCTCTTCTCTGTACCCTTTCCAATTTCTCCACATCTTTCTTGAAATGTGGCGCCCAGAACTGGACACAGTACTCCAGCTGAGGCCTAACTAGTGCAGAGTAGAGCGGCAGAATGACTTCACGAGTTTTGCTTACAACACATCTGTTGATACAACCTAGAATCATATTTGCTTTTTTTGCAACAGCATCACACTGTTCACTTATATTCAACTTGTGGTCCACTATGACCCCTAGATCCCTTTCCGCCATGCTCCTTCCTAGACAGTCGCTTCCCATCTTGTATGTATGGAACTGATTGTTCCTTCCTAAGTGGAGCACTTTGCATTTCTCTTTATTAAACCTCATCCTGTTTACCTCTGACCATTTCTCTAACTTGCTACGGTCATTTTGAATTATGTCCCTATCCTCCAAAGAAGTTGCAACCCCACCCAGTTTGGTAACTTAATAAGTGTACGCTCTATCCCAGTATCTACATCATTGATGAAGATATTGAACAGTACAGGTCCCAAAACTGACCCTTGAGGAACTCCACTTGTTATCCCTTTCCAGCAGGATTTAGAACCGTTAACAACAACTCTCTGACTACAGTTATCCAGCCAATTATGCACCCACCTTATCGTGGCCCTATCTAAGTTATATTTGCCTTGTTTATCAATAAGAATATCATGCGAGACCGTATCAAATGCCTTACTAAAGTCTAGGTATATGACATCCACCGCTTCTCCCTTATCCACAAGGCTCGTTATCTTATCAAAGAAAGCTATCAGATTAGTTTGGCATGACTTGTTCTTCACAAACCCATGCTGGCTATTCCCTATCACTTTATTACCTTCCAAGTGTTTGCATATGATTTCCTTAATTACCTGCTCCATTATCTTCCCTGGGACAGACGTTAAACTGACTGGTCTGTAGTTTCCTGGGTTGTTCTTATTCCCCTTTTTATAGATGGGCACAATATTTGCCCTTTTCCAGTCTTCTGGAATCTCCCCTGTCTGCCATGATTTTTCAAAGATCATAGCTAAAGGCTCAGATACCTCCTCTATCAGCTCCTTGAGTATCCTGGGATGCATTTCATCAGGCCCTGGTGACTTGCTGATATTATGGTCTAGAAAACGTAGTGCCATCAATAGAAAAGGGAAAGCTTGAGCCGGGCTCAATATTCTATGGTATGCATAGTAGAAGACAGGTCTGATTCATTTACTATAGCCCAAGTGGCAGCAAAACCATGCTGCTGCCTTCTAACCTAGCTCAAGTATCCCATGAGCAGATGGATGGCTTCATAACCAGGATGACTAGCACTAACTACACAGTAACCAATCACATTCAACTGAGGCCGGGTCAACATCTCACAGGACGGAAAGGAGTCTCTGTCTAGGAGGGAAGCAGCACAAGCAGCAACCAGGAACATGAAAGAGCTGGGCACAAAGGAGGAGCACAGGGAACTACAGACTGATCTAACCAATTCTGGATGTGGACCATGAACACAAGGAAGCTCATTCCCAACTTCAAACTCCTCAGATTACCACCACAGCTTCCATATTACTAGGGTTTAGGTTCAATCAGATGCTCTTCATTCAAGCACAGACACACCTGCATGGATTGGTATGGTCTTATCAGGGGAAGGCTAGACAGAACTGTGCGTCACCTGCATATTGCTGGCACTCGAACTGATGACATCTCACCGATTCTGTGCAACTTCTCCATGATTAATCTTTGGATTAATCTACTTTAGTGCATTCGCTTGGCACTCTGCCACCTCTCAGGTGGGAGAGCAGTATCTCATGGTTGACAGCACTGAATGCAGCGGTGCAATCTAGAAGGATGAGAATACATATCTGAGATGAGATGCCCTTCCTCATAGGAAAAGAAAGTGATGGTGTCCAGGGGCTCAGGGCTGGATTACCCAATAGGCAGACTAAGCACATGCTTAGGGCATCAGCAAAGCAGGGGCACCAAAAAAAAAAAGAAGAGAGTTTACGGTACAGTATTGTTTTCATTTTGAATTACATATGGGGGGCACCATAATCTTTTCAGTGCTTAGGGCCTCTAAAGGTCTTAATCCGGCCCTGTCTGGGGTACACCAGCAGTGCCTGAATTCAGACTCCCACTTGGTGTCTGTTTTATGCTTTCTCTCCCTCCCATACCATTTACCGGAGACGCCTGCCTGAGTGGTCATTTCTGTGGCTATGCTAAGGATAAGAATGCATGTCCACACTAGCTCCAGGAGGAACTCTGATTTCACCAGCAGCTTGGCATTAGTGGCTAATGAAAGATGACATGATCACCTTTTCTCAACAAAATGGTTTTGGATTAGGCCAGTGTCAGGGACCCAAAATGTGGTGGGCCTATGTTGTTCGTTTGTTGCTTTTTTCCCAGAAAAAGGGTTCTTGTTACAAAGGGAAACTGGAAACTTATTTCCACACAAGCAGAGACATGGCTGCATTGCAAAGGCCTCAGGGTAAGAATTAAAGACAAACAAAATAGAAACCTTTCCTGCTCTAATTAGGGTCTTCATTTGCCAAAGAGCCATTCCACAGCAGGAAGAATTACATTCAGGCCACGGCTTGGGTAACGTCTCCCAGCAGGTTGGCTTCTCAGAGCAGGCTCCTCTGAGCCAACAATTTCTGGTTACTTGGAGGCAAGCTGCCTGTATATTGTTTTAACTGGCCTGGCTTTTGCAGCGGGTTTTGCTGAGGAGCAGTTTTCTATTCTGAACACAGAGATAAAAGCTTCGTTTGGTTTGATATTCACCCCACTTTCTGTCTCTATTTCTTTTTTTAAACTTGGGAATTATAGGTTTGGAGTTTGTGTTATTTCTCTAGTAGACAGAAGTGTTTTCCCCTTAGCCACTTGATTCTCTGCCAGCGAAGACTGCTGGCTGGAGTCAAGCCATTCAATCAGCCCCTACCTCACCATTAACACTGTGGTGCTGGCGGTTGCAGTCCATTGCTGGTGATAGGAAATCCTAACTTGCAAGAGGTTAACCACAACCCATAAACAGCCAGGTTGGCTCATTACACCCTTAGAGTCAGCCCAAACGACTTTTTGCGAATTTCAACACTGTTCATGGGCTTGAGAGCCTGTCTTTTGGAGAGCTGAGGAACCAACACATCCCTCCCCAAAAGCAGTAAGAAAAAAAGATAACGAACTGTCTCAGTCTTTTGGATGCCTGAGAAGTAAAACCATTGCTCTGAAAGCTTTTTGCTACCCTCTTCAAGCTAATCAGACTGGGAAGCTAGGAAACCTCTGGGGTGCTTTTAAAGATTTGTTGGGAATCAAACTTCCAGATACAACCCTGTTCACAAGAAAACCTGCGTACCCATACCCAGATGCTGTCTGATGCATCAGAACTGTGTACACATTTTTTACTTTGATTGTTTCACTATGAATCTAGTGCTGGGGACTTAGCACAACTCATGCAGTAGCTGTGTAAAGAGGCCCAGAGCTCATCACTCATAAACGCACCCCTTAGCTAGAGTGACCATCCTATAGCTAAGTCTGACTGAATCCTGAAGCCCCTTTCTCTTTAGTGCCCTGCTATTCTATTCAAAACTCCATGGCACTTCTACCACCCCCTTTTCAGTTTTAGAATATTAAATCCATGCTCTTTACTCTCCTCTACCATGCCCTGAACAATCCCATTTTCTGCCTCTACATCTGCTCCCTCCATCTCACAGCTCCTTTTTCTCACTCTGGTTGCTAGCTTTCCTGGACTTCCTGCAATCTCATTTTTTGCCCCACTACTTGTCACCTCCAAATCTATTCTTTCCTATAACTGAAAGAGCAGCAGCTGGAAGGCTCTCACATGTCGTGATTTGGTCTGAAAGCTCTTTGTGGCATGAAGCTCCGCTCATGCACTTGCAAATGATTCACAAACCATGTACAATTATAGAGATCTAAAAACCTTACCCAAACGAAAAACAGGCCAAATCCTGAAGTCCTTTTAACTCAGCCAGAACTTCCTGTGACTTCAGTGGAAGTTCTGTCTGAACAAAGAGCCAGCAACAAGTGTCGGAAAATAACAGTAGTTTATTTAGCTTCACACTTGTGGGGACTACGAAGGAACATTCATTCTCAAAAGGAACATTTATGCAAAGCTGACTCACTGTTAGCAAATGCAGAGAGGCCAAAGGGAGAAGCATAAGATACGTCTTTCTTTGCATGCTGCTGCTCTTTCCATGTCATAAAAAACATGACCAAAATCTGAAGATGCCAGTGTAATAGTGAAGGCCTAGTAACTCTGACTTCTCATACTCACTGTTCTTCTGTAGGCTCCAATTCTCCTCACACCACTTATATCAGGTTGGCATCTTTACTCTGACAAGGCCAATATCTACTTCTCCATAGCCTCGCTGTCCAGCCCCATGTCAGCCTCTCCATATTTCTTTCTGTATGGCACTTAATGCGGCTGAGATCAAACTCCTCATCTTACATCCTCGTCTCTTGACACGCTCCTGGATTGCAACCCACCATTAACTTCCTCCCCTGTCAACAGAACATTGTCCTTCCCCTTCTCACACCCTTCTACTTGCTGTGCCTTAAGGAGACCACTAAAATTGAGACAGGAAATAGTTGCAACCCAGAGAGAAGCTCAGGAGGAAAAAGACGCATTCTCACCTTTGCAGTCCTGCACAATGTCAGCTGACTCTACCTCTCAGACAGTTTCCACACATGCTCTGCAGCCCTCCAATGACAACTCATCACCATTCCTGTTTCCACACACTTTCCATGATGTTTCTAGGAATGCCTATCTGAATCCATTGTTTGCCAAGTCACTCCCTGCTCCCTGTTCAAGCCACCCCTGAATCTGCCAGAGGCTTGCAGCTGTCAGGTTATGTGGTCTTGAGGCTTGAGCAGGGAGCGAGAAAGCAGTAGGCACACAGTTCTCGCCATGCCTTTGCTGAGGACTCACCAGCTGTCTATAGGCAAACCATCTTCCCTCTCTGCTTCAACATACGTCTATCCCATAACACCTGCTCACCCCCTTCCCATCTCCGGGACATGATGAAGATTAATTTGCTAAAATCTCATTTACAATGAGCTAGTCTCAGAAGGGGAGCTGTGTTAGTCTATAAGAGTATTTCTACACTTGCCCCCTAGTTCAGACTAGGGAGGCAAATGAAGCATACTGAAGCTGCTAATGAAGTGCAATATCCCACGCTTGATTAGCATATTCTCGGCTGGTTGCCATTTTAAAATGCCGGTAGCCTGAATTAACTCGCCGCATGAGACGCGGTAGACCAATTCAAAACCCTTCCCCCAAATTAACTGTTCCTCCTCGTGCAAGTAACTCCCCTCATGGGGAGGCTGAAAGCCCCTTGTGGCTCCCATCCCTGGGCAGAGAGCCAAAGCTCAGCTCACCCCACGCACAAGGTCGTGCACCAAAGGCAGCTGTCAGAAGGGGACATGGCAGTGGTTCCTTCCTCCAAGCAGGGAGCAGCCAGTGTCTCCCCTCAGCCACCTGGCCCTGGGCTACTTCCCCTGTGGGCCTGCTCCTGCACGGCACCTCTGGCTCAGGACGGGCCCCAACATCCCCAGGTCCAGCTGCCCTGAGGTCTCCCCTGGGAGCAATGGCAGCAACACGGCCACAGCCCCATTCCCTGCGGCAGGCTGAATGGGATTGCTCCCGTCCCAGGCACTGTTCAGTGATGTGCAAAGCTGCCTGGCAGCCCGGCCAGGGCAGATTCCAGCTCCCAAGGGTCCTGCCCACTCAGCCCTGGCCACAGCCTTTCAGGAGATGGAATCTGCACAGGCTGGGCTGCCCGGAGGCTTTGCAGTCCCTGACAAGTTCTGGAGCAGGGAGGTCGCAGAGGACATCCCTGTCATCCCACAAGGAAAACAGGTTTTAGATATAGGGAGAGATGAGCTTTCATGGGAACAACCTACTTCATCAGAGGAGATGGAACACGGAATGGAAAGTGGCAAGAACCCAGAATTTATAACAGAAAAAGAAGGTGAGGAAAAAACAAACCCCTGTCAGTTGTAGGACTGGTGCTAATGAGGCTGAGTGGGCTGTGTCCCAAGCCTAGCTTTCAACGTCAATGAGGTGTTAGGCATTTAACTCACTGGTGTCTTTGATAGTCTAATTTTCTTGCTGCAAATTAGGTCGCATTCTCTTATAAGCCACAAATTAGCCAGTAGGAGAGAAACAACTTGTACAGCTGCCTTCAAAGACCTGTACAAGTCGTAACCAGTACATGGCAAGAGAACTGTAACACTACAGTCCCCCGGCACCACACTGCCACCCTTGAAAGGGCCCCTACTACGTATGATTCCTGCAAAATATAAGCCTCCTTCCTTGCAAATGAACTGGTAATAAAATCTGAGATGGAGAAGTCCTGAAACTGTCTTCTCTGTGGCATGAGCCCATCTCAGATGTTCCAGAAACTTCTGCCAGCAGAACTAATAGAGCATCAACATCTCAGCTGAGTTTCCAGGAGCTGGTTTGTTGAGAGGCAGTTTGTAGACAATAGTTTCATAACTCTTCTTTTATGAACAGGTGCGTTCAGTAGAATTGTAGAACAAGCTCTTCGGGACAGAGCTTCACCCTCTTATTTGCTGCAGCTTGCCAGGGCACACTTTGAAATTCTGATATTAAATACGGTCTTGCAACTGCACTTCTGGCCTTAAATTTATCTTTACCAAGGGCTTGGTAAAGAATTTGAAAAGCTCCGGCTCCAGCTCTGCCCACCAAGATTTATGGCTATAATTTCCATAGGTACCATTTGGGCACAGACTCTGAATAAAACCTAGCACTAAACAAGAAAAGCAGCCACTCTCACAAAGGAAAGCAGTTCATCTTAGGGTCACAACATTCTGGGACATAACTAATAGAGCGGTTCTCATACCGTGGGTGGGACCCCAAAGTGGCTCAGAATGCCATTTTAATGTGGTTGCCAGAGTTGGCTTTCAACTGACTGGGCCTAGGCCAAAGCCAAAGCCCAGGGTTGAAGCTGAAGACTGACAGCTTTAGCCCTGGGTGGCAAGACTCAGATTACAGGCTTCCCAATGCCCCTCTGCCCATGGCAGCAAGGCTCAGTCTTCGGTCCCCCTTCCTGCAGGCATGTAGTAATTTCTGTTGTGTGTACGGTGCAATGAAGTTGTGATCCTCCCCTCCCCCTCCCCCCCCCCCACACTTTACACAAATTGGCTTGTGAATAGGAATATGCATCATTCAAAGATGCTTAGATACCACATGTAACCTACTGATATTAATGCTACAATCTGATGAATGTGTATATCCATTTTTTGTGCATGAATCACTTTTGTATGTGAAGTTAGAAATACAAAGTGTGAGTCTGTTTATAGTTTTAAATACGCTAATGAGAGCCATTACTCGTGCCCCAGAAAATTAATGACTCAGTGATCAACTGAATGCCTGCAAACAGTCTGTCTGTCCTGTGAGCCCAAACAGCAAATGATCGGGAGAGACATGTGACCTTACCACTTACTGGAATCCATTTTTAACCTGGAACCTGTTTTTCATGGAAAGGAGGGGGCATGCGAAGCTTGGTGCCCTGGGGGAAAGTCTATTTAAGTAATGGGATGCTATCAGCCCTTGGTCTTCAGCTGGTTTTTGAAACTGCATGGCACACCCTCAGAGACTAAAAAGGACTATGAAGGGCTGGAGACCCAAGTCAGAGTAAGAAACAAGCTCTGACTTGAAGCTTATACCTGAAATAAGAACAGCTTTTTAGGATAAGAACTTGCATGTAACAAGTTTCCTAGTGGATTAGAACTAGCTATGCATTTTCTATTCACTTTAGTTTAGTAACTTACTCTAATCTGTCTGTTTTCACTTGCAACTACGTAAATCCTACTTTTTTGTACTTAATAAAAACACTTATTTACTATCAGGCC
Source organism: Pelodiscus sinensis (assembly GCF_052426305.1). NCBI lineage: Eukaryota > Metazoa > Chordata > Testudines > Trionychidae > Pelodiscus > Pelodiscus sinensis. Next base: position 39,609,938 of record NC_143085.1, on the reverse strand, counting down.
CAGTGTAAATAACAGTTATCTGCAGGGAGCAACCCCTGTGTGCATCTCTCTTTCATCTACGGTTGCCAGATGGTTTCAGCAAAAAATACTGGACACCCTTGACATTACCTCACAATCTACATTACATCTTAGCTAGAAAATACCCGACATTTCTATTTTCTCAATTTGTTTCCCGAGCAGAAAGCTCAAATACTGGACTGTCAGGTTCAAAACCGGACACCTGGCAACCCTACTTTCATCGGTAAAGGCAGAGAACATACTCATGAGCTTTCCATGTGTACAACTTTTACACACAAAAAAAAGAGACTGATTTGTTTAGGGTTTTGATATATTTTGAGGTTTGGTTTCTTGGGTGCTGAGCCCATAGAACTCCATCCTCCCAGAGCTGAAGTGGCTCAGTGGCTCCATGGCTCTGCCTTTGAATGGAGCCCTGATGATCTGGCCCTACAGGACAGGATGGTGGGGAGCCCTGAAGAGCAAGGCAGCATGAACAATCCCAAGGGACTTCCGTGATTGTACCGATCACACTCACCTAAGGTTGCCAGATACTTATACAAAAAATACCAAACATGGTGGGGGAAAAATTGGTTGGGCGGGGGTGAAACTAAACTTGATGGGGGGGGGGGGGGATGAGGAACCGGGGAACCAAAGTTGAGAAGAAAAAAAAAATGCACAAAATAAGGCTCACTGGGCCTTTAAATCCCAGCGCTATACACTCCTTGCTCCCCCCTGCCCTATGCGGCAAAGGAGGAGTGTCCCAAGCAGCCTTCTGTCCGAGACAAACAGAAAATACCGGACATTTTACATGTCCGATATTTTCTATTTTTTTTTTTAACCAGACAAAGGCCACAGATACTGGACACCTGGCAACCCTACACTCACTCCTTCTGCAGGCATGTAGTAATTTTCCTTGTGTGCACAGTGCAATGAAGTTTAAGACACCCTGCTCTAATATAAAGGACTGGATAATGAACAGTAAACCAGATTTATAATTATTGTTTAATTCTCCCTCCCTCCTCTGATTCTTAAAATAGAATTAAAAGCCTCTCCTGTTAGAACAGCCCACTCCATACATTGGCTTTAGGGCTGCACCTATAGATCTGGAGTTTAAATGTTGATTCCTTGGTAAGAATGTCTGAGTTACAAAGAGTGTTAGAAGTGTAGCCATGGCTTCACACTCTTTAGCTCTCTATGACTAGATACGGCCTCCCACTCAGACGGCAATCTCAACCTTAACTCTGACCCATGCCAAAAGCAATGAAATACGATCATAAAGACACTGCACGGGTTCTTCTGGTCAGTCTGAATGTGGAGATGCTCTGACTAAAGTTCAAGGGCAATAAATACAGCAAAAAATGGGTTCATGGGAGGAGAGGGAGAGGAGATGGAAGTACACTTAACATTAAGGAGTCCTAACACTGGACTGAGGAAAGGTTGCCACTTCAGAAGTGGGTGCTTTCTCCCTCATACTAAAATCAACGGGAGTTAAGCTGTGATATTTCTTACCTCCTGCGAGCCACAGAAAGTACATCTCTCTTCAGTGGGCCTCAGGAGGGGCACAGGAAAATAAATCCCTTCTTGAGGACTTTGAGGCTTGTAAGAGAGGGCAGGTTTGGTGGTTTAAAGCTGGTCTTCAATACAGTCTCTTGCTAGCCATTCTGAGAATGGCCCTCCCCCAGGATCACTGGGGAAAAGGCCAGGCACCAACAATTCTAGGTTCCACCAGTTTAACATCTTTAAAATCCAACAGCCAGTTAGGATTGGAAATGTGCCAGTGAAAGAACCCCTTCTCTCCCCTCCCGCCTCTGGATGCAGCACAGGCGTGTACTCCCTGCCTGCAGGCATGCTGCATGGGCAGGCACTCCCTTTGTAACAGACAGGCAGTGTCACTCTGGAAGCCAGGGAAAGTCCAGGTTGTGTTGCTGCAGAGTGAGGGAGAGGCCTGGTCAAACAAGGAAAATGAGTCTCATTGTGTGGGCTGCACTGGGAAGGCAGGAATTCTAGAAGGGGAAAGGGTTCCCTTTGAAGCACATGGCATGATGAGCTTCCCAGTGACCATGGCAACAGGCTCAGTGGGTTCCCAGCCTGAGAACCAAGTAGCAACAGCCATGATTCAAACAAAACAAAACCAAAACACCCCCCACATCTGAAAGAGGAAAGGGGGAGAATGGGGGGGTGGAATGAAGCAGAATTAGCCTGGCAGAAATGGAGTGGCTCCCTGGTAGGCAAATCCAGCCAATAATGCCAATTGGGTTCATGGGGTTTCCTTTTCATTTTCAAAGCTAGCTTTCTTCTTTCTTTGGTCCCCTTGCAGCCCTATTCAGGAGCTCATCAGATCAGTGAAGCCCAAGCCTTTGCTTCGCCTGTATGCAGCAGTACCTTACACGGGGCTGCTCTGTGATCAAAGGAGATGTTAAATCAAGGCTGCCACACATCCCTTGCCCACCAATACCCAGGTTTCACTGCGATTCAAATGGGAGCTATTTTTAGGGAGGAGCAAAGAGGATGACACTCTTGGGCTTGGCTTGTCCTTCACTATATTATATAAAGCTCATTTCTGGTAATGCAAAGATCTCTCTCAAATTCTATATACCTACTTGGCCTATTTAATGGACAGAGAAAGAACCGGTGTAAACCACTGAAGAAACAGACTACGGTTCTGCCCCTACCAAAGCAGGTACCAGTGTTATCCAGCCTTAAAGTGAAGCAGATTTTTACATTTTTAATAAATCTCCAGACCTGCTTTCCTGTATTTCAGGTTAACTTGAAATTCACCTTCAGGTCTCTCCCTCTTGCTTCTAATTTGAGATAACTTAACGTTCTTCACCCAGCTGACACTATCATTCTGAAACTCTTTCCCTGTTACTCCCAATGGTATTTTCTTTGCAGCTCTTGATTTTCCTAGATCTTCTGAGTCATCTATAGTCCTGGTTCACATAAAAGTTGCATCAGTCTATCTGAAGGTGTGATTGTAAACCAATTTAGTTATACTATAGCAGTTCTGTATACAGACATTTTTACATATGTTTAAATGCTGTTTATATTGGTTCAGTTTGCAACCTGTAAATTATAGATGCAAGGTAAACGGACAAAGAATATTACAGAGTTTTAAATGATAACATTCATACAGAAAATTGCACATATTTAAGTTATTTTTAAATCGATCTAGTTAAATTTGTGTAGACAAGTCCTTTTCTTTTTTTCAACACTACCAATTTCTTACAGCATCAAATTGCCAGATTAAATAATCCAACTCTTTATAAACTACTTTCCACATTAAAACAACCTTAGTTCTGTTAATAGAATGGCTTCCAATAGAATTAAGATTTAAGGACAAATATTGGCAGATTCCCACCTGACTTCAGAGTTAGGAAGTCCATGTGATCTGGGAAAGGAGCAGAAATTCCAATGGCAACAATGTTGTTTCCTTGGTCAGAATGAAGATAAACAAGATAAAATCCCTCCCAGTGGACTACTGCTCTTTATGGAATTAAAGTCCAGCAGCCTTAAATGCTGGATTTTTACACAGACTAGCCCATGTCTCATGAAAAACTGTCTTTCCAAAAAGAGGGACTGCAAGTAGAAAATATATATGTGGTAGACAGATTTTAACTTCCATATCTTTGCTGAGATTTCAAAATATTTCCCTGACTTGTTAACTCAAATTGTTTCCACTATACCTGGACCTACTGGAAAAATACGGAACTTTTCTATTTTCCTCCTTTCTATGGATACAACCCAGATAAAGAACATGCTCACAAAGAAAAGGGGACTGCAGACAGGGGAGTTGAAGAGGGAGAGCAAAGTGACCCCACCGCCGAAGAGGCTACCCGGTGAGAGTACAAGCTGTGGTGTGAGTGTGTGCCTGTGCCTGACTGTTTGAATTTTACAGTTTGAAGTGTGAATTGAGTCTGATTCCAGGGAGTGCTAGCAGTTTCAGTTTCAGCTTCTGTGGCAGTTGGGACTGAGAGCCTGCCATTGTTCCCTTGATTGCCTCTGATTAGCCTCAGGCTCAGCCTTCCCCTGTGTGACTCAGAAGGGGGCAGGCCTGACCTAGGCAAGCAGGCTTTAAAAAGCCAGAGCAGTGCGACCAGGGGATTGCAGACAGGGGAGTTGAAGAAGGAGTTGAGCAGAGGGAGTGACTGATGGTGATGAAGACCTGTAGCGCTTGTGCCAGTACTTCTCCTGTCTCCTCCACCTGTGCCTGTATCCAGACAGAGAACCTGAGCATGGATGCCTCTACCCAGGTCCTGGTGTGGTCTTGCTGTAGTTGTGGCTTGCAATTCCCACTGAGTGATCTCCAGGCTGGGGGAGACAACCGTTGTGAAAGGTGCCTGCTGGTGGAATCTCTCAGGCAGCAGGTGGGAGAGCTACAGGAGGAGGTGGCCAGGCTGAGGAGCATTCGAAGCCATGAGGAATTCCTGGACAGTATTCCTGTGGAGTCCACGGAGGTCACTGTCCTAGGATGTGGGACTGTTGACCAGCCACTTATGGAGGAGGCGGTGGTGCAGGGTGAGCACTGGCAGCTGGTTACTTCCGGCAGCAGGCAGTGTTCCACCCCTGCTCCTAACCCTCCCACTGTGTTGTTACATAACCGTTACACTTTACTTTCTGCAGGAGACAAGGAGTCACCACCCACAGTGGAGGAGACCAGGCCTTGCACCACCAAGGTCGAGCAGTCTCCTGCCACCACTGCGAGGAGGAAACGTAGGGTAGTGGTGGTTGGAGACTCTCTTCTGAGGGGAACGGAGGCACCCATCTGTCGCCCTGACAGTTCATCTCGAGAGGTATGCTGTCTGCCAGGGGCCCGTATCCAAGATGTTACGGAGGCGTTGTCGAGGATTATCCGGCACTCTGACTACTACCCCATGCTACTCATCCACGTGGGCACAAATGATACTGCCAGGTGTGACACTGAGCGGATCAAGTGTGACTACAGGGCTTTGGGAGTACGGGTGAAGGAGTTTGGAGCGCAGGTGGTATTCTCTTCTATCCTTCCTGTCAAAGGTAGGGGCCCGGGCAGAGAGAGGTGCATCCTGGAGGTGAATGCCTGGCTGCAACGATGGTGTCACCAGGAGGGATTCGGCTTCCTTGATCACGGGGTGCTCTTCCAGGAAGGACTGCTTGGCGGAGATGGGGTTCACCTTTCCAGGAGTGGGAAGGCCTTGTTTGGACACAGACTGGCTAACCTTGTGAGGAGGGCTTTAAACTAGGTTTGACAGGGGCAGGTGAGCAAAGCCCACAGGTAAGTGCTGAATATGCGGGACTGGGAGATGGGTTGGAAATGGGGGGGACTACGGCCTATAATGGCAAGGAGAAAGGAGGGTCAGGGCACAACAGGGAGGCAAGATCAAATCAGTATCTTAGATGCCTATATACAAATGCAAGAAGTATGGGTAATAAGCAGGAAGAACTGGAATTGCTAACCAATAAATACAACTATGATATCATTGGTATTACAGAAACCTGGTGGGATGGGACGCATGACTGGAATGTTGGTATGGAAGGGTACGGCTTGCTCAGGAAGGACAGACAGGGAAAAAAGGGAGGAGGGGTTGCCTTGTATATTAAAAATGTACACACTTGGACTGAAGTGGAGATGAACATAGGAGATAACCTAGAGACTCTCTACACAGCTAAGCTAAAAGGAGTAAAAAACGAGGGTGATATCATGCTAGGAGTCTACTACAGGCCACCTAGCCAGGTGGAAGAGATGGATGAGGCCTTTTTTAAACAATTAACAAAACTATCCAAAGCCCAAGATTTGGTGGTGATGGGGGACTTCAACTATCCAGACATATGTTGGGAAACTAACACAGCGAGGCACAGGCTATTCAATAAGTTTCTGGACTGCATTGGAGACAACTTTCTGTTTCAGAAGGTTGAAAAAGCTACCAGAGGAGAAGCTGTTCTGGATTTGGTTTTAACAAATAGGGAGGAACTAGTTGAGAACTTGAAAGTGGAAGACAGTATAGGGGACAGTGATCACGAAATAATAGAGTTCATGATCTTAAGGAAAGGTAGAAGGGAGACCAGCACAATTGAGGTAATGGATTTCAGGAAGGCAGATTTTGATAAGCTCAGAGAACTTGTAGGTAAGGTCCCATGGGAAGCAAGACTGAAGGGAAAAACAACTGAGGAGAGTTGGAAGTATTTCAAAGGGACGTTGTTAAGGGCCCAAAAGCAAACAATTCCGCTGTGTAGGAAAGATAGAAAATATGGCAAAAGACCAGCTTGGCTTAACAAGGAGATCTTGCACGATCTCAAAATAAAAAAGGAGTCATATAAAAAATGGAAACTAGGACAACTAACAAAGGATGAATATAGGCAAGCAACACGGGAATGCAGGGGCAAGATTAGAAAGGCAAAGGCACAAAATGAGATCAAACTAGCTACAGGCATAAAGGGAAACAAGAAGACCTTTTATAAATACATTAAAAGCAAGAGGAAGACCAAGGACAGGGTAGGCCCACTGCTTAGTGAGGAGGGAGAAGCAGTAACAGGAAACTTGGAAATGGCAGAGATGCTCAATGACTTCTTTGTTTCGGTCTTCACCGAGAAGTCTGGAGGTGTGCCTAACGTAGTGAATACAAGCAGAGAGAGGGTAAGTTTAGAAGATAGGATACACAAAGAACAAGTTAAAAATCACTTAGGAAACTTAGATGTCAGCAAGTCACCAGGTCCTGATGAAATGCATCCCAGGATACTCAAGGAGCTGATAGAGGAGGTATCTGAGCCTTTAACTATGATCTTTGAAAAATCACGGCAGACGGGAGATTCCAGAAGACTGGAAAAGGGCAAATATTGTGCCCATCTATAAAAAGGGGAATAAGAACAACCCAGGAAACTACAGACCGGTCAGTTTAACGTCTGTCCCAGGGAAGATAATGGAGCAGGTAATTAAGGAAATCGTATGCAAACACTTGGAAGGTAATAAAGTGATAGGGAATAGCCAGCATGGGTTTGTGAAGAACAAGTCATGCCAAACTAATCTGATAGCTTTCTTTGATAGGATAACGAGCCTTGTGGATAAGGGAGAAGCGGTGGATGTCATATACCTCGACTTTAGTAAGGCATTTGATACGGTCTCGCAGGATATTCTTATTGATAAACGAGGCAAATATAACTTAGATAGGGCCACGATAAGGTGGGTGCATAATTGGCTGGATAACCGTAGTCAGAGAGTTGTTGTTAACCGTTCTAAATCCTGCTGGAAAGGGATAACAAGTGGAGTTCCGCAAGGGTCTGTTTTGGGACCCGTACTGTTCAATATCTTCATCAATGATGTAGATATTGGGATAGAGAGTACGCTTATTAAGTTTGCAGATGATACCAAACTGGGTGGGGTTGCAACTTCTTTGGAGGATAGGGACATAATTCAAAATGACCTTAGCAAGTTAGAGAAATGGTCAGAGGTAAACAGGATGAGGTTTAATAAAGAGAAATGCAAAGTGCTCCACTTAGGAAGGAACAATCAGTTCCATACATACAAGATGGGAAGCAACTGTCTAGGAAGGAGCATGGTGGAAAGGGATCTAGGGGTCATAGTGGACCACAAGTTGAATATGAGTCAACAGTGTGATGCTGTTGCAAAAAAAGCAAATATGATTCTAGGTTGTATCAACAGGTGTGTTGTAAGCAAAACTCGTGAAGTCATTCTGCCACTCTACTCTGCACTAGTTAGGCCTCAGCTGGAGTACTGTGTCCAGTTCTGGGCGCCACATTTCAAGAAAGATGTGGAGAAATTGGAAAGGGTACAGAGAAGAGCGACAAGAATGATTAAAGGTTTAGAGAACATGACCTATGAAGCCAGGCTTCATGAACTGGGCTTGTTTAGTTTGGAAAAAAGAAGATTAAGGGGGGACATGATAGCGGTTTTCAAATATCTAAAAGGGTGTCACAAGGAGGAAGGAGAAAATTTGTTCCTCTTGGTTTCTGAGGACAGGACAAGGAGTAATGGGCTTAAAGTGCAGCAGGGGAGGTTTAGATTGGACATTAGGAAAAAATTCCTAACTGTCAGGGTGGTCAAATATTGGAATAAATTGCCAAGGGAGGTGGTGGAATCTCCCTCTCTGGAGATATTTAAGAACAGGTTGGATAGACATCTGTCAGGGATGGTGTAGACGGAGCTTGGTCCTGCCTTGAGGGCGGGGGGCTGGACTCGATGACCTCTCGAGGTCCCTTCCAGTCCTATTATTCTATGATTCTATGAAGTTTATCATTTCAGCCACGGACACTCTATTGGGGATGTTCAGCCAGACTCTCCCAGTGGACTATATACAAAGTATCTAAGTCACACCTTAATACTATTATTTGGCACTTGGGGATAGGGAGGGCAAGAGCATATGTGAGAGATGTTTAGGCTTCTCTAACAGCAGTAGCAGAGGAAGTGAAAAATGAACTAAGACTTTGCTTTAAAGGAACTTTTGGCAACTCCAACATCTGTTTCACTTGAAGTCCTTGTGCTGCTATGAACTCCTTTTCCCAACATGTGCCTTCAGGCCTTCCTTTCTCCACCACAGCCTGTACCAATCTGCCAGGACTCTGCCACACTGGGCATTTTCTTAAGCAACTGCCAAGAGAATACAAACGTTACTGCTACTCTTTATAACTAGACCTTGCAGTTGGGAGGGGGGAAGGTTAGGGCGACACTGGTTGCACTGTATTTACAGCTGATCCATGTTTTCTATTCTTGTTTGCCAGGAATCCTGGTGTCCAAATTGCTAAAAGAAATCTTAACAAAGCAACTAGAAGTCAAATGCATCCCTGTCACCTCCTGCTGCAATATATTTGTTTTCTTAGCCTTGACTGATACTGTATAGGTCACATGGCTTTCTACAGTTATGTTGATTAGATGCTTAAAACATTTTTCCCACACAGACTTGTTTTTCAGGAGCTCAGTGTGTGTCCCCACATCTACCCATGTGTTCAGTGCTCATGAAAAGTACTGTTTTGAAAGCCCTGAAGGTCAGAATTCTCTATTTATACCCAGAAGCACAACAGGCCAGGCAGTGACAATTAGAGACGTAAATGGTTAATCAATAAGACTAACAGGCTTATTAGTTCTGGTTAACTAGTAGGGGCTGGAGCAGCTCCCCGCCCGCCCCAGGCAAGTGGTGCTCCAGGCCCGCGGGGCCCACCACAGCAGCTCCTGTCTATGGCAGGCCTGGTCCAGCTCCTTTCCCCTTCTGCCCACCCCCCTAGGTTATATCTTGCCTCTCCAGAAGCAGGGCTGGGAGGGGCTGACGGCTGTTTCCAGAGAGGCTTGGCTGAGGGCTCTGCAGTATAAAGCTTACTTAAGCTCTGTAACTGCAGAGCCCACACTGCAGGTAACCATGTAACTGCTAGGATTTTTAGCCATTACTCATTTAAACAAATGTTTATACCCCTAGTGGCAATTCAAGCTTCCACCATATACCATCTGCCAACATGCTGAATTCCTGATGTGGAGGGATTAGCAGTAAGGATGAAAAAAAATTAGCTCCCATATCTCTTGGTTAGCATCTTGTTTAAGACTACCTGCAGCAGGAAGCAATTAACGACAATTACAGTGATAGGTTTGTGGTGGGTTCATCTTTCTACAGGGAACTGGACTGAGCCCACCCTCATTCCATCCAAGCCGAAGCACTGCCAAAGGGTTATTGTCTGTCACGCCCAATATCGCCCACCAGTTCCAATCCTGGCCACCAACAAGTTATGCAAGGGTTGCCAGTCACACTGCACCAGAGTTTTCCACTCCTGGCTTGAGCCCTTCAACTGCTCAAAGATTGTTCTTTTCTGTAGCCGGTGGCAAAAACTAACATGCATCTTTTGATCTTCTTATGGAATGTTCCACCAACCTCTCTTCGTACACTACTGCTTTTTCCTCACTTCATATCTGCAGACATTTGATGATTTAATTGTCAAGAGCTTAATTACTTTCTGCATGCAGAAGATGTAGAGACAGGTTCTTTTTGGTTTATCCTGAGGAGGTTTGTCTTCTAATTTCATGCTCTCTGGCTGAGATCATTAGTTAGACATTCAAGAACTTTTTAGCATTTAACACAAGTGAAAAACCCAGAAGTTTATGTTTTTAGGATCTATCGCCTCTTCCAACATACAAGTGTTAGAGACAAGGTGGATGAAATAGCATCTTTTATTAAACCAACTTTTTTTGGGTGAAAGACAAGTTTTTGAGCCACACAGAGCTATTCTTCAGGTCTAGTTATTGCAATCAGCATGGCTCAATAGTTTGTCTCTCACCAACAGAAATCGGTTCAATAAAAAAAGGTATTCACCCAACTTCCCTTTCTAATAATATCCTGGGACTGACACAGCAGAACTACTCTGCACATACATAAGTATGTTCAGATTCACTTCTCCTAGATCACTACCAATCCTTTAAGCTGAGCTTTATGAACATCACTTCATTCAGATTCTCCCTCACTATTTATGTAGATGCTGTCTGGTAACTATTTCCACATGCTGTTCCATGCTTTGCTTTTCTCTGGCCTCAATCACTAATGATCTCCTTCTGGCCTTCTTGCCTCATCCCTTTTTGGCTTACATTCTGTCCAAATTCCATGGGTCATTTGATTTTTCCTTGCTCCTTTTTTCAGACATCAGCCAATACACACACCTGTAAAGTTGAAAATTTGTCTCTTGACACTTACAGATATTCATAGTGTACCATACACAAGCCTACAGAATCTAAATTTTTTATCCTTTCCAGGAAACTGGCCACTCAGGACTTAGTTTGGTTTAAATCAGAACTTTGTATCTTTTACTCTGCTGCATTATGGTTTGTACTACCTTTCATGCCCTGTACAGCACTGTAGAAATCATGAAAACCGCTACACAAATTAGTCAGCAAAAGCCTTGTTTCAAATCCTGCAATGCAGAACCCCCGAGTTTGCAGCAGAACTCTCAGGTTTCTGTCTGCCCTTTGCACACATCTAACCTTTGAAACTACATTGGAAACTGTATTGTGAGAAGTGTGTGTAAAATGAGAAATAAGAGAGGACATCTTCCAGCACTCAGTAAAAAAGCAGGAGTCCTTTCAATCCTGGTTTATGAGGGATCCACTGCATTTCAGAAAACCTGCTGTGGAAATGACTTTGTGACTGACTTCACAGCCAAAATACAAAGCCTTTTAATGCTTCCTCCTTGGTGTCTCAGGTCCAGTGAAAACCAAGCTCGGATAGCAGGGGGGTGGGTGGACAGTTATCTTTAGTGCCTGCCACCTGCAAGATCTCTGGGAGAAAGTGACATCGGTTGTCAGAGATGAGGTTGCAGAGGATCCTGAAGTGGCTTAACAAAACACAGGGAACAAGTTCCTTTGGCGCAGCTGGTATCAAAGGTATCGGAAGCTTGGAAGGATATTCACACTTTTCTCCACACCCTGAAAGACTGGTAGCTTTAATAGGGTTATCTCCCACACTAAAACAATTAGACAGGGGAAAGACCAGGATAGCAGGTTGGAGCAATGCTCCTGATATTATTTCTGTCACAGGAATGTTAAGTATGTTCAGTCATTGAATCTGCCCAATTCTAGCATCAGATCCTCAGAAAAATGAGAAACAACTCACTATAAATCGTAAAAAATGTTACAGGCGATCAGGATGTCGAATGGATAAATGACTGATGCTGCAAACCAATGTCATTCTATAGTTTAATTACATACATAAATGCACAAATGAGAGCACTGAGGTTGTGAAGTTAAGGCCTCAACACTTAGAAAGTGCCAGAATTAAGGTTTTCATGCATAAAATTAACTTCATTCAGCCCCTGCATGTATATGCATTACACGTTCAGTTATATGCTACTCTTTCCCCCCCTGAGAGGGCACCAATTTCATTTAGCGTACAATTTGGATGGTGTTCACTCATTCAATTTGTTTAAAATCCTTATTCATTATGTGGCTTCAAGCCTTATATACTGCATGCAAGCCAGCCTCTGAACTGAATACAGAATTAATAATATCCTGATGGGCTTTTCTGTAGTGCCCATCACACCAGTGTCTTCACACACAATGAATTTATCTTCACAAGATTCCTGTAAAGTACAGTGTTTTCATTTCCAATATAGATGAGGAATGGAGACGAAGATATTAAAGCCCAAACTGCCTAAAATGTCCATTAGTTTAGGTTCCCAACCTGAGATGCTTAGAGGTCAGATTAAAAAATGAAAACTAAACTAGCAAGAGTATTTTATTGTACTTTATTCTGCCAAAGCACAGTTGTATTTACAAGTGCCCTGCACATCCAAAAATCAGACCCCAGAAATGGAAAGTTTGGTTTAAATAACTTGCTAAGCATCACACAGAAACTCTGTGGCACAGACAGGGATAGAATTTGGCGCTCTAGAGGGGTATTTCATTTATCTCTACCACAAGATCATCTTTCCTCTTTCTACAACACCGTCTCCTTCCCTGTACACCTCTCAAATGTTCAACACATGAGGTGGAGGTTCTATTACCTATAGCTTCCTTCACTGCACAAGACAGATTTATTCCTAGCACCAGCTCTCCTACAGAGAGGGAAAGAGGGGTGCTATGGCCAAAAACAGTTTTTGATCACATATAAAAATCACAATTTATACAAACAAAGGACTGAAGTAATATTGGCAACCTTGATATTGGCATTTTTTTAAAAAAAGTCTGAATGCTTGACTTTTCAATCTCACAGTTTCATTATACAAAACTTCCTAAAGATTTATAAAAATCAAAACCTCTTCACATGGAGCACTACAGACTTCCACATGGCTCATCAGCAGAGTAGGAACTTTTAATCCATAGTACGGACTTCTATCACTTAAGCCAATAATGAGCTGCAGCAGCAAGAGGCTGTTATCATCTTTGAGGCCCTGACACCGGAGGAGGATGCAAGTCACATTTTGTCACTAGTTTTCAAAGCTACTTGCTAGACAACAAAGGAAGTTGAGGGCTCTGAAATCCTCTTTTTCATTTCAAGTTCTGGAGAAGAGTATTCTTCAGCTCCTTGTGCTCCCATCCCTCACAGTTTATCCCCAACCAAACTTACTCCTCAACAATCTGCATTTGAGTCAGGGGGCTTTCCCTTTCTCCTCCTTTCTCTCTGGGCACCTGCATAGGGAGCCCTGAATGCACAAAAAGGTTAGTTTCATTGCTCTTACTTCTGGTGCCTTGCACATGATCCCAGTGCTGCTGGACACAACCAATGCAACACAAGTCCTACTCTGCTACCACAATCCAGTAGTATGCTTAAGACACAATGTCCAGAGAAGTTTGCTCCGAACCTCGAGAAAACCCAGACAGAACCTGTAGAAATGGTGATTTTCTGAAGCATAACAACACAGCTAAATGTAAAGCTTTAAAAAAGTAAAAAAAGCAAGCTTGAAGACAGCCAGACTGGAGAATTAGAGTCCAAATGCTGTAAAACAAGGTCATATAATGGAAAGCACTCAGCAACCACAATGAGGTGTCATTTCCAACTACATCTGTAACAATCTCTTCCTTAATCTTGAGTCTTTGAAAAACACTAACCTAAAATGATAAGTGATCAAGCAGGACTTTAGCTGGAAGATCAAGAGAACTGGATATTGAACCAGAATAACAGAACTGCAGACACTGAGTTTTGAGTCATCTAAAAACTTACCTTCAGAGTAATGCTAGTATCAGAGCATTGCTCAGTAGCAACATGACATTAACAGAACTGGTCAATTTTTATGGCTCCTATTCAGAATCTCTGTGGGCTGTATCTAGTGAAACTGCCAAGAATTGAGTTAGTTCTATAGTACTGCTGCTACTGAATTGTTATAGCCCAGAGCTAAAGCAGAGGCACGAGTTACACACTAGAGAGGAGAATACACAAAAAGGGGATGGGGCAAGGTATAGAAGCTCAGACACCCTTCACTGGGAATGGATGGAACAGCAGAATACTCTCCTGTTCTTCTAGTAGCCAAGATGGTGGAGAAGCAGCCAAATAAACTCCTCATTCTGGTGAAAGTCAGGGAGAAATCCTCTTTCGATAAACCAAAGGCCCTGGCACTGGGCTGGAGGGAGGGGCACTTTCCAGCTGCCGGGAGAGGCTGGGAAAGGAGCTCACTGCCAAAAACTGGTACAAGAGACTGAGTCCGTGAAGAGGGCCCAGGAACACCTTCCTTTACCCTAAAACAAAAGGAAAAACTAGGTGGCACTTTAAAGACTAACAAGATGGTTTATTAGATCTGGGTCTGGCACAGGAAAGCTCATCACCTATTAAACCATCTTGTTAGTCTTTAAAGTGCTGCCTAGTTTTTCCTTTTGTTTTAGCAAGATCAGACTAACATGGCTACCTCTCTATTACTATTCCTTTACCCTATGCACTGCTCAGCAGTAGAGTGTTGGACTTTTCACCAGGACACTGCCCCACATCTTTTCAGGTCCCTCACTCTTCCCTACATCTTTCATATTAACCCCCAGCTAGTAGGTATCTGGTAAATTTTCATGCCTTATGTGTCTACAAAACTCCCAGAAAAGAGTTCAATATATTTAGTTTAACAAAGAGAAGGTGAAAGGGTGACTTGATTATGGCCTGTAAGCTCCTACAAGAGGAACAAATATTTAATAAGCTTGTCAGAATAGCAGAGAAAGATTCCATGCGATCTAGTAGCTGGAATGTGAAGCTAGGCAAATTCAGACTGGAAATAAGGCATAAATTCTTAACAGCAAGTGTAACTGGAGCAATGTACCAAGGGTTGTGGTGGATTCTCCAAACTGGCCATTTTTGAAAGAAGATGGGATATTTTTCTAAAAGATCTGCTCCAGGAATTGGAATTTGGTAAGTTCTTATGATCAGCGTTATACAGGTCCATAAGCCCTGGTCTACTCTTAGCCCTTATTTCAAAACAACAAGCAGATACCCACACTGCCAAGCCTGTTATTTTGAAATAATAGGCTGGTTATTTCAAAATAATAACTCCTGCTCCTCACAAGGCATAATGCTTATTTTGAAATAATTATTTCAAAACAGAAGTCTGTGGATGCTCCAATGCTGCTACAGTATTTCAAATTACTCCCTAGTGCTTCCTGGGGCTCTAAGTCAAGGTAGCGCGTCCACAATAACAGAGCCTGCCTTTTGCACTAATATTGAGGCTTTCCAGTAGTGTGGACATGCTATTCCAAAACTGTTACTTCGGGAGTTATTATTTTGACATAATTTCCTAGTGTAGACACATCCCAAGTGATCACAATAGTTCCTGCGGGCTTTGGAGTCTCTGATTCTATCCCATTCTATGCACCGCTGCATGACTGCAATGAGGGCACTACCAGCAGAACTTCTCCATGAACAAAATGGCCTGCTGTGCCCCTTCCTCTCCTCCAACCATGGTCCATACTGGAGATGCCCTTGATACAATCAGCATATCCAGCAGGAGACCTTAACAAGAATTTTCTTGGAAAAAACATTTCCCCCAGTTTTCCTCATTTGTCCCCTTCTAGAAGCAGAGTTGTGGGCTCCATTTATCCCAATTATTGCTAGTCATTCTTCCCTTACCTTGCCTAGGACAGTGAGGCATGGCTTTGGCTCCAGCTCAGGCTGTTCCAGCTTCACCACTCCTACCCAACCATACTCATACAAGTCCTCTTCATCATTGCTATTACACAGTCCCAGTGGGTGCATCTGAAACAGAACAAGGGGAGAGAAGAGAAGCTGGTAAATGCCTTCACCAAAACATTAACATCAAAACAAAACAGTGGACACTGATATGCAAGTACCAAAATATTCCACTGGTAGCCTTAATACAAAGCACAGTACATTTATCTGTGAAACACACAGTAAAGAGAGAAATATCTGCTTGCTGTTCAGACAGCGGCATGTCAGAAGTTGAGAGAAGTTCTAATGCTCATTGATGTTCCATCACTTCAAAAAGAGGTGTAACCGCTGGTATAAATAAAGGGAGCAGTCCCTTCATCATTGATAGAAGGTAAAGCATCTTTTGAAGGTTTCTAGAGTTAGGCTCCTCATATTTTTCCATATGAAAGAGAATTTGGCATCTGCCAAGTACAAGCAATAGAAAAAGACTCAGTTTTTGTATGTAAAAGGTAAGCACACTGACAAATTAACTACAACTCCAATATGAAACTGTTAGCATAATGTACAAAAATCATGTGTTCTAGAAGGGGCAGATTCTGATTCCCAAGTGAGATCCAGAACCATAACAACATCTCAAACCTACACACATGCAAAAACAACAGCACATTGCATTTATGATGAATGGGGCATGGAATTTGGACTCCTAGCCAACAGGAGATTTTTCAGCAGAAGACATGAGAACTTCTGAATCCCATAACTACAGTGTGTCTAGGAGTTACAAAGCCCCAACAGAGGTGGTTAGAGGTATGGAACGGCTGCTATATGAAAAG
Source organism: Pelodiscus sinensis (assembly GCF_052426305.1). NCBI lineage: Eukaryota > Metazoa > Chordata > Testudines > Trionychidae > Pelodiscus > Pelodiscus sinensis. Next base: position 39,593,578 of record NC_143085.1, on the reverse strand, counting down.
AAATACATAAGACTGGGACTTCTCAGCTTGGCAAAGAGATGACTAAATGGGCGATAATAGAGGTCTATGAAATCATGACTGGTTTGGAGAAAGTGAACAGGGAAAAGATATTTACTCCTTCCCATAACACAAAAGAACTAGGAGTCACCAAATGAAATTACTAGGTAGCAGGTTTAAAACAAACAAAAGGAAGTTTTTCTTCACACAATCAACCTGCGGAACACCTTTGCCAGAGGAAGCTGTGAAGACTAAGACTCTAACAGGGTTTTAAAAAGAGCTAGATAGATTCACAGAGAACAGGTCCATTAATAGCTATTAGCCAGGAAAGGCAGGAATGGTGTCCCTAGCCTCTGTTTGTCAGAGGCTGGGAATGGGTGACAGGGAAGGGGTCATTTAATGATTCCCTGTTCTGTTCACTCCCTCTGAAGCACCTGGCACTGGCCACTGTTGGCAGACAGAATACTGGGCTAGAACGAAGTATCTTATCCCTGACCTTTGGTCTGATCCAGTCTGGACATTCTTATGTTCCGAGATCAGTTAATACTCATATGAGGGAGTGTCCTGGGGAGTTGACGGAGGTGGAGGGGGGGAGGAAGATTACACAGAAGAAAGAGTAGAGTTTAGCTCAGAAGATGAATACAGCAGTCAGTGTTTTCATACAGCAGGAATTCAAAGGAACCCCCATGGCAAACAGACATTCCATCAACCAAAGGTGCAAACACTGGCGTGTCCCCAATTTTTACACTTCTGTTTGTGTCCTCCTATGCATCAGGGCTAATGCATTCTTAATTCCATTGCCCCCTTGGTCAGACATAGGCAATTTGTCTTTATGCCCTTGGGGTACATTTGTATACACAGGTACAAACAAGTTACACATCACTCCCAACATGTGAAATTGCCACCCTCTAGTGTTACCTAGTTACCACCCATTACCTCATACATCACTATCCATCATGTGTGTTGGGCTGTTTTTATTTCAAGTAGGAATAAGAGATCCTCCGGAAAAGAGCTTATTTTCCGGAGGATCGCGTCCAGACTGGCGCTTTTCTCCGGCTTATCTACAAGCCGGAAAAAAGCGGCAGCCATGAAAATGCAAATGCCGCGGGGGATATTTAAATCCCCCGCGGATTTGCCTATTCCAAAGTGCTACATTAGCATCCCTACTATGGAATAGGGGCCAATGTAGACACAGCCAAGGGGTTTACATCATCAACCCTGTTCATGCCAGATTCTGTTAGGACAGCGTGCTTTTTACTTTGCTTTAGTTAGATGTAAATTGGCATGGCCTGATGCAATTCCCCTCAGAGTATGTACATGGGAAGAGACCTCAGTCTAAAACAGGGCTACTAAACTTTGGAAGCCTCCAATGCCACAATGATACAGCACACATGCTGAGAGACACAACTTAAGTGTGGTTGAATATACATGCATTATATATGCAAATAGCCTCTTTCACACTGACGGGCATGAATACAAAGATTAAGGCAAGACTACACAACATGCAGGCCCCATTTAAGTCAGTTCTGCCGATATTAACACAATGCAATAGTTACCCGATTTCCACCCGTATGATAGCACTTTTAGTGAGCAAAGACAGCGCAAGAATTTAACTACGAAAGCACATTATCAACAGAAGACCATTCTACTGAATGGCCATTGTGGCGCGTGTGCCCAGTGGAGGCCATGTTCAAAGGGTCCCACCCGGAGGCCGTGTATTGAGCCCTGCATAAACCCAAACAGCACCATGGGCCACAGACAAACAGGCTGCAGGCCACATGTTGAGTAGCCCTGCTCTAAAACAATGTCTGGCCACCCTCAGACAACTCTCTCTCTCTGGCACAGGCCCAGCCTTAGAGACAATGGCATCTAGGCAAACATATTTTTGTGCCTCTGGCCCAGTGGTCATGTTGCCTCCTACAACCCCTGGCCCCTTAGGTTCCCCAATCCCTGCAGCCCACCTCCACAAACTCTCGCTTCCCTGCAGCACCCTAATCCCTGCACTGTGCTCCCTTCACCCATGACCTCTGCACAGAGCTGCCTTTGCCCAAACCCCTGCCCTATGCCCTCTTCCTCCCTAACCACTGTACTTCCCCTCCTGCACCCACACTGGGAAACTGACTTGGCTGCATGAAGTGACTGGCATTGTTACTGCTCGCAGCCAGCCACAGGCGGGTCCCCTAGGAGCGGGAAGCACGGGGAACTGGGAAGACACAGGGAGAGGTTCCCTGAGAGCTGTGGGCACAAAAAGACTTGCTGATCTCTTCTGTGCCCTGCAGTGAGTTCTCAGGTTCTTTCCTTCCCCTCACAACCTGGAAGAGGCCAGCGACTTCCAGCTCCCATTGGTTGGTTGAGATACCACATTCACCTTCCATTGGCTGGCCAGGTGACCCATGGAAAGAGGGACTGAGGACTGGGGTAGGGGAGGGGAAAGCGCTGTTCTCCTGTGAGTGGAGCGCGGAGGCTGGATTAGGAGACTGGGACACTACAGGGGCAGTGGCAGAGGAGAGGGTTCTCCCATCTTGCTCAGGATGGAGCAGGCAAGCTATCCCATGGTGTTGTCACATGGTGTTGAGACCAGGCTGCAGCCAGTGAGGGGAAGCCCAAGCCCCTTGAGACCTCCCCTGGCTACAGCACCCCGGGAGAATGCCGAGTTTCCTGAGCTCTAGGGCCAGACATGCACAGGCATCCTGTCCCACACCGGGTTTAGCTCATGACAGAACCTTATGGAGGTGCATTATGCATCTGGCAGCCTCTGTGCTGAAGAGGTAGCCATGATCTGTACAGTAAGAACAAATCTTCTTTTAAACTGAAAGAGATACAGACACAGCATCTACCACGTACAGCAGCAGCAGGATTTTAGCCTGGGTCTTCTATTCTCTAGCTCAGACCCTACCCACTTCAATATCAGAAGTGATTGCTAGCCTTCCCAAGGCCTTGCCCCCAGGTGCAGGAGTTGGTGCACACTTTCCCAAGAGGCTAGATGAGATGAGAAATCCTAGAATCTGTCCCTGAGTGGGAAGTGTGGTTCAGTGACTAGAGACAGGGCAGCCAAAACTGGAACAATAATCCCGTTGTACGTTTACCCTGTTAGAGACCTGGCCTCTATTCCTAACTGTGCATACAATGATCTTGTGTAACCGCCATTTTTCACAACGGGAATTGTAACTCATCCTTGACTGCCATCTACAGCTGGGGGGCACAGTCGATAATGAGGTAGCAAAAGGGGAATGATATAAACACTAGTTGGTAGAAGTGACATCTGAACTCAGTGCCCTCGAGCTGCCAGCTCTGGCCCATCTCCCTTAACCTAGAAGGGTATTTAGTGCAGGAGCTTCTCTCTCACTGAAACAGACTCACTTCTAAGTGTGGGACCAAGTCAGTCTGCATTGTTTTTTCTGAAGAACACTCATATACCTACATACAACTGGGATTATTACAAGAAGGGTGGCCCTGTTAGTCTGCTTCAGCAAAAACAACATGGTGGCCAGTGGCATCTTAAAGACTCTTTATGTGGGCACAAGCTTTCAAGGGCTGTAGCTCCCTTCATCCGATGCAACTGGTGAAGTGGGCTCCGGAGCATGAACGTTTACACTCTAATAAATGGGTTAGTCTTTAAGATGCCATTGGACTCCTCATTGCTTTTGCTGAGATGACAGTAGTGGCTACGTGAAGGAACACTACGTAGAACACAGAATATCAGCGTTCTTGTGAAAGGGATACACAGAAAGGCGACCAACCTGTACAATGAAACCACTACAGCAGCAGGCAAGTCCCACTCCTCTGTGAATCTGCAGCTGTTCCAGCTCTGGGAGGAAAGAGGAGGAGCCGGGATAGAGCACAATCAGTGGTGCTCCAAATGTGCTGGCAGGGAAAGGGAGTAGGAAGTGAGGGGCTCCAGTGCCCCAGTGCTGAAAGGAGGGTACATGGGGGGAGGACAGACAGGGGTTCCAAGGTGGTAGGTGGAACCCCAGTGGCCCATGGGCTGCTGTAGCACACTGCAGTGAAGGGCCATTCATGTCACCCACCCAATATTCATGGTTGCCCATCGCTGCTCTACAGCAATCTTAACCCAGCCCTTCATTCATTAAAACCATCTCCAAACAGCAGCACCCACTGCTAATCAGTCATAAGACCACTAGACAGCTCTGTCAAAGAAGCTCACACATAGTCCCACATGCCAAGACCCCATCATTCTACAGCATGCTGTGTGTTTCACTGGCCCACTTCAGAATCTGCCTGCAAATATTTCATAATCAAGCTGCTTTGCTCTTTTCCACAAGTCGGGAAGTCAATTTCTGCCAGAGTAATTGCTCCTTACATTACAACAAAGTCAACATCCCTCCACCAATATGGTTTGGATTTAAAATAGCATTCCCACTTTAGTGCAAAGAAGAATAGAGTGCAAGACCAGCACATAGTAACTCCTAAGGTGATAGAAATCTTCAAAATCATTGGCAGAGATCTGGTTTCTGGTCTTGGCTCTGGCACAGAATTAACTTGGGCGAATCATTTCCATTATCTGTGTCAATTTCCTTACCAGAAGAATTTGAGTAGTACTGATATACCTGCCATAGGAGCTATAAGTGACAGATTAAGGTTACTAGAAAAGCATCGAGAGCCTCGATGGAACATGCTACCAATGTGCAAAATGTTACACAGCCATTTGTTTTACATGGATAATCAATTGAACCTGTCTTCTAGTATCAGCTCATAGTACTGCTCCTTTAAAGCTTCATAATTCAACATTGGCTTAGTCTCTCTTCTGGATCTTTGATAATTCATCTGGTTGCATTTAGTTTGTTTATTTTTGGCTACCAACAGTGTTCTTACAAACAGCATGAGTACAGATCTTCCCAAGGTACAAACATTGCTCTGGCATTTAATCACAACATGCTACTGGCTCACACACACATTTAAAACCCCTCACCGGTTACCAGCCATTATCCTACAAAGGTATAGCAACCCAGCAAAGTAAATGAGGTTAACGACCCATTTAAGTTTGACATCAAACCTAATCTGACTGAGGTAAATGTTTAAAGTATTTTAACTTCCTGGCTGCAGGCAAATCTCACTCTCAAAAAGATATTCACAGGGTTTTTACTATTTTTACAAAAGCCATTCAACACCAGGAAATAGCCGAAATCATAAACAGTATGGTTGGCATACTGGCATGATTTTCCACAAATGCTTTTAACAGAAAAGTTTTTCCATTAAAAGCATTTGCGGAAAAGAGCGTCTAGATTGGCACGGACGCTTTTGCACAAAAGCACTTTTTGCGGAAAAGCGTCCATGACAATCTAGACGCGGTTTTGCAGAAGAAAGCCCCGATCGCCATTTTCTCCATGGGGGCTTTTTTGCGCAAAACAGTTTTTAGCTCTCTACACTGGCCCTCTTGTGCAAAAGCATTTGCGCAAGAAGGCTTTTTCCCCCGAGAGGGAGCAGCATAGTATTTGCGCAAGAACACTGACAATCTTACATTAGATTGTCAGTGTTCTTGCGCAAATTCAAGCAGCCAGTGTAGACAGCTGGCAAGTTTTTCCGAAAAAGCAGTTGCTTTTGCAGGAAAACTTGCCAGTCTAGACGCAGCCTATATGTGCAGACATGACACTTTTCTACTTTTATTTATTTGTAAAGGAGGGAAGTTTAATCTTAGATTAGAAACTTTCCTTCTTGTATACTTCATGATACCCCTTGGTAGGAGGGGTTGTGACTAATCTGGAGGATAGGGTAATAATTCAAAATGACCTGGACAAATTGGAGAAATGGTCTGAGGTAAACAGGATGAGGTTTAATAAAGACAAATGCAAAGTGCTCCACTTAGGAAGGAACAATCAGTTTCATACATACAGAATGGGAAGTGACTGTCTGGGAAGGAGTATGGCAGAAAGGGATCTAGGGGTTATAGTGGACCACAAGCTGAATATGAGTCAGCAGAGTCATGTTGTTGCAAAGAAAGCAAACATGATTCTGGGCTGCATTAACAGGTGTGTGGTGAGCAAGACACGAGAAGTCATTCTTCCACTCTACTCTGCACTGGTCAGGCCTCAGTTGGAGTATTGTGTTCAGTTCTGGGCACCCATTTCAAGAAAGATGTGGAGAAATTGGAGAGGGTCCAGAGAAGAGCAACAAGAATGATTCAAGGTCTAGAGAACATGAGCGATGAAGGAAGGCTGAAGGAATTGGGTTTGTTTAGTTTAGAAAAAAAGAAGATTGAGGGGGAACATAATAGCAGTTTTCAGGTATCTAAAAGGGTGTCATAAGGAGGAGGGAGAAAACGTGTCCATCTTGGCCTCTGAGGATAGAACAAGAAGGAAAGGGCTTAAACTGCAGCAAGGGAGGTTTAGGTTGGACATTAGGAAAAGTTCCTAACCCTCAAGGAAGTTAAACACTGGAATAAATTGCCCAGGGAGGTTGTGGAATCCCCATCTGTAGAGATATTTAAGAGTAGGTTAGATGAATGTCTATCAGGGATGGTCTAGACAGTATTTGGTCCTGCCATAAGGGCAGGGGACTGGACTCGATGACCTCTCGAGGTCCCTTCCAGTCCTAGTAGTCTATGATTCTATGTCCTATAAATAACCCTTTCCCACCTCTGATCTCTCAGCTGACTAGAAGCACAACAACATACTCCGAGCTCTCCCCTGACAGTGAGCTTCTAGAACTATAAGAACATAAGAACGGCCGTACTGGGTCAGACCAAAGGTCCATCCAGTCCAGTACCCTGCCTGCCAACAGTGGCCAGCACCAGGTGCCCCAGAGAGGGTGGACCGAAGACCATGATCAAGTGATTGGTCTCGTGCCATCCAACTCCAGCCTCTGACAGACAGAGGCCAGGAACACCATTTCAATCCCCTGGCTAATAGCCTTTTATGGACCTAACCTCCATGAAATTATCTAGCTTTTCTTTAAACTCTATTATAGTCCTAGCCTTCACAGCCTCCTCTGGCAAGGAGTTCCACAGATTGACAATGTACTGTGTGAAAAAGAACTTCCTTTTATTTGTTTTAAACCTGCTCCCCATTAATTTCATTTGGTGTTCCTTCTATTTAAGGAACTAATAAATAACTTTTCTTTATCGGCCCTCTCCACACCACTCATGATTTTATAAACCTCTATCATATCCTCCCTCACTTTCCTCTTTTCTAAACTGAAAAGTCCCAGTTGCTTTAACCTCTCTTCATATGGGACCCGTTCCAAACCCTTAATCATTTTAGTTGCCCTTCTCTGAACCTTTTCTAATGCCAGTATATCTTTTTTGAGATGAGGAAACCACATCTGTACATACTATTCAAGATGTGGGCGTACCATAGTTTTATACAGGGGTAATAAGATATTCTTCATCTTATTCCCTATCCCTTTTTTAATGTTTCTTAATATCCTGTTTGCTTTTTTGACTGCCGCTGCACACTGCGTGGATGTCTTCAGAGAACTATCCACAACGACTCCAAGATCTCTTTCTTGATTAGTTTTTACTAAATTATCCCCCATCGTATTATATGTACAGTTGGGGTTATTTTTACCAATGTGCATTTCTTTACATTTATCCACATTAAATTTCATTTGCCAGTTTGTTGCTCAATCACTTAGTTCGGTGAGATCTTTTTGAAGCTCTTCACGTCTGCTTTGGTCTTAACTACATTGAGCAGTTTAGTATTGTCTGCAAACTTTACTACCTCACTGCTTACCCCTTTCTCCAGATCATTTATGAATAAGTTGAACAGGATTGGTCCCAGGACTGACCCTTGGGGGACACCACTAGTTACTCCTCTCCAATCTGAAAATTTACCATTTATTCCTACCCTTTGTTTCCTGTTTTTTAACCAGTTCTCAGTCCAAGAAAGGACCTTCCCTCTTATCCCATGGCCATGTAATTTACACAAGAACCTTTGGTGAGGGACCTTGTGAAAGGCTTTCTGGAAATCCAAGTACACTATATCTACTGAATCCTCCTTGACCATATGTTTGTTGACCCCTTCAAAGAACTTTAATAGATTAGTGAGACATGATTTTCCTTTATAGAAACTATGTTGACTTTTGCCCAACAAATTATGTTCTTCTATGTGTCTGACAATTTTATTCTTTACTATTGTTTCAACTAATTTGCCCAGTACTGATATTAGACTTACCGGTCTGTAATTACCAGGATCGCCTCTAGAGCCCTTTTTAAATATTGTTGTTACATTAGCTATCCTCCAGTCATTGGGTACAGAAGCTGATTTAAAGGATAGGTTACAAACCACAGTTAATAGTGCCACAATTTCCCATTTGAGTTCTTTCAGAACTCTTGGGTGATGCCATCTGGTCCCGGTGACTTGTTACTGTCAAATTTATCAATTTGTTCCAAAACCTCCTCTAATGACACCTCAGTCTGGGACAAGTCCTCAGATGTGTTACCTACAAAAGACGTGTCAGGTTAAATGTTATTAGCCAAAATATTTAATTGTACTACAAAGAAACTAGCTTAATAGATTATAGACACATGGGACTGCTGATCATCATGTCAGGCCTCCTGTATGACTCTCACCATACAACTGCATTTCTCAAACTGTGGATCCCGAAACCCTCGCCCTCTCTCCTCCAAGAGGTCGCGAGCAACTGAGAGGGGGGGTCACGGTATCACAAAGTTTGAGAACCCCTGCCATAAGACATTTTTTATTTAATTCCTGTTTGAACTAGAGTAGATCTTACAGAAAAACATTTCATCTTGATTTAACACAGTCTGATGAAGAATCCCCATCATGATTAGAGGTAAAATTGTCCCAATGATTACCCATCCTGTAAAAAATTTTCAGCCAATGGATCATGTTATGCTTTTCTTTGATAGTTCAAAGAGCACTTTATTAAATATTTGTTCCCCATATAGGTACTTATAGACTCATCAAGTCATCCCCTAACCATCCTTTGTTAAATAGATTGAGCTCTTAGAATCTCACCATAAAAGGCAGATTTTCTAATACTTCAATTGCTCTTTTGGACCTTTTCAGAAATCTTTCAACATCCTTCACCAGGAGTAGACACACTATTCCAGCAGTGGTCACATCACTGTCAAATACAGAGGGAATATAATCCCTCTGTCTGTCTTACTGAAGGTTAACATTTATGCATCCAAAATTGTATTAGCCCTTTTAGCCATATCACCTCATTGGGAGCTCACATTCAGCTGACTATCCACCATGACAACCCTGTTTGCCAGTCACTGATTTCCAGGATACAGTCCCTCCATCCTGCAAGTATAGCCTACATTCTTGTTCCTAGATTCACACATTTACATTCAGCCATATTAACAAGTAGAAGTCCTGTGGCACTCCTTGTTTTTGTGGCTCCAGACTAACATGGCTGCCCCTGATTATTTTCTGCAACACTGAAACCCATACTGTTTGCTTGCACCCAGTTTTCCAAACAATCCAGATCACTCTGCATCGACCTAATCCTAATAATTATTTATTCCTCCATTCTTTAGGATCATCTGCCAATTTCACTAGTTATCAGAGGTGGCTGTGTTAGTCTGTTTCACCAAAACCAACAAACAGTCCAGTGGCACTTTAAAGACTAACACATTGATTAGGGTAGCATGGCATAAGCATTCATGAGCTACAACTTACTTCCTCAGGGGCAGAAGAGAAAAAGAAAGACAAAAAGGAAAAAAAGGGAATACAGAGATGGGAGTGTGACATCCGTGCTAATTAAATCAGAGCGGAGGTGGCTCATCTCCAACAGTGGTGAGAAAGTGAGACTACCTGAATGGGAAATAACCTACTGTATTACAAGAACCACTCCATGTGTTTATTTAGACCTTGGGTTAGGGTTATAATTAAGGTTAGGGTCCCAGGAAAGCTCATGATACTATCTATTTGTTAGTCTCGAAGGTGCCACAGGACTACACACTGTATTTAGACCTTGGTTCAGGGTATCAAATTTGCATATGAATTACAGCTCAGCAGTTTCTCTGCAGTCAGTTTTTTCTGTCGGAGAATGGCAACTTGCAAGTTTGAAACTGTGCCCAGAGGTTAAAATCATCTCCTCCCCCCCAGCCCGGCTTTTGGATGTTGCCATTCTTAATGTCTGATTTGTGTCCATTTATTCTTTAGAGATAGTCGGGTTTGTCGGACAGACATGGCAGAGGGACACTGCTGGCACATGAATAGATGTGCAGGCGAATGAGCCTTTGATGGGGTGGTAGATGAGGGTAGGTCCTGTGTCACTGTGATAGAGGTGTGGACAGAGCTGGCAATAGGGTGTTGCAGGGATCGATTCCTGGGTTAGTGTTTCTGTTGGGGAGGACTGAAGTTGGTAGCGAGTACTTGCCTCACCTAAACACATTAGCTGTGCCCCAGGAACATTGCTGGCTGTTCCCCTCGGCCAGGGAGCCAGAGCAAAGTGCACAGTTTGCTGCATTCCTCACTGTGGCTGGGGGGCACAGATAAACCTGGACCAGCCACAGCCAGGGAACATGTGCCCCTCCCTGGACATGTCCACTGGACATTGTGTCCATGGAGAGGCGCTTCTCACCTGGCCCAAAGCTGCTGTGGTGCAAGAGGATCCGATACACAGTAGCCTGATTTCAGAGGGGCACTACACTCAAAATACTGACAAAAGCCAATAAGAACTACAGGTTCTCAATCAAACATCAGTCAGCGCAGTCTATTGGCTCACTAAGGGTACATCTAGACTACAAGCCTCTGGCGACAGAGGCATGTCGATTAGACTACCCGGCATATGAAAATGAAGCAGCGATTTAAATAATTGCCGCTTCATTTAAATTTACATGGCTGCTGCGCTGAGCCGATCAGCTGTTTGTCGGCTCAGCACGGTAGTCTGGACGCTCCGCGGCTGACATCAAAGGCATTTGTCGACCTCCCAGGTATGCCTCATCCCAGGTGGGGTTGGGGAGGCGGATTCCCAGGAGCTGGTGGGTGCCTGGAGCTGGCTTTTAAGCCAGTTTCTCATGCATACCAGGAGCCTGTGTGTAATCATGACAGTTAACCAATAAGCCCAGGCTCCTCTGTTGACAATGTACACAATTAAACTTTCACATCCCTAATGACACTGGGTCATGGACAGAGGGAACACAGTTGGGGCAGATGGGCGCAGGCGTGGCCCTCCAGAAAAGAAGTGCAGTCACTGACATGTTGAAGCAAAGGAATATCCCAAGCTGAAGGGACACAAAAGCAGAGGCGCATTGGTATAACAGGGCTTTGGAGCTAGGGAGAAGAGAAATAGATTCCCATCACGAGATCCAGGGTTACTCAAACACATCTTTCATTGTGACAGTAATTTGCAGTTTATTATTTTCCTAGACAAGTATTTGATATTACTTAATAAAGGAAAAACCCAGGTGGGCAAAATATAACTTTTAAAATGTAAGCTGAAGGTTGGCTTTGCTTACCGCTGTCTCTCCTCATAGGAGGGAGTCTAGCCAAGGCCTGGGTCACTGCACAGGCTTCCACTACAGGTGTAGGGAGCCATCTTGCTGTGGAGGTGAGGAGGCATTAGTGCTTGGCTGCTGGTTGGTGAAGCACAAGGAGTGCAGTTCACTTTTCTAGTGGTTGTTCTGACATGTTTAGGGTACCACCCCCACACAATGGGTAATTCAGATTCTACCAGAGATGTTCTAATTACTTCTGAGGAGTACGCTGATCTTTGGCACAGAGGTATGGGCCTGGCCTCAGAGCCACTCTGATCTCATGGAAACCAGAGCCTTGACTCTACCAACAGTGTTCCCAGTGACAAGGCTCCGAGCAGGCATTAGAGCACCGCACCTTGAAAGCGATGAGAACATGAGGAGAGTGAGCAGTTTCTAAGGACCGATGTCACACACCCTTACAAAACCTGAACCCTTATCAAGCATATCTGCACCCCCTACAGTTTTCTCCTCCATCATTTTCTGTCCTCCAGGCTTTGCATCCTGGCAACTACCTCACTTGTGCACCCTGGTTACAGTGTTATGGTGCACACAGGTCTCGCTTCTTGCAGAGAATGTGCATCATTCCTGGTCGGCATAACGCAGTACGGCTCTAGTGATGCAGTCGAGTTTCATTACCCACCTGGCCCGCTACAGTAGATAACACTGACAGTTGCTAGAAGGCACATCTTGAGCATTGGCCTAGAGTGCTACTGCTAGTCTGCCACAGTGTCACTGCGGCTGGGGGTGCCAAAGTTAATCTCTGCCAGCACACAGAAACTGCAATATGATAACAGGACAGGTGGCAAGTCGTGTTTACAGTTAAATTGCACAGTAAGCTAAGAATTGCACACAAGAGTCTTACTAACTAAAAGTAACATCCTATTATTTTGGATACCCCACCCCTCCTGCTCATCCCCTTGTTTATCTCAGCCATGTGTTCTGTCTTGTCATTTAATTTACAAATGTTTTGAAGCAGGGATGATCATTTATAGTGTCCTAACACAGTAGGGCCGTGGCTTATTGGAGGTCCCTCCTGCAGTATAAAGTGTTAAACAATAATAATCTCCAAGACAGTAGTTTTCCCAGTGCTCTATTTTCAATGGCCCATCTCTGAATCGCTCTATTTTTGAGACAGTCTTCTAAACATTGGACAGTCATGTACTAAATCCTATCCTATTTTGCGCATTTTATCATTGTTTATTTGTTAGCTTATCACTGAACAGTCAGATGTGGACAGCTCAAAGAACACCATGTGCAATGTGGATGAACAAGCCAAATTACTCCCTTTAAAGCCACATTTCTCAAACTGTGGGTCCCAACCCTCCGGGGGGGGGGGGTCTCAAGCAACTTAGAAGGGGGTCGTGGTATCACAAAGTTTGAGAACCTCTGCTTTAAGGGGGTGAGATATTGATTTCTGCAGGAGAAACCAAGCCTTAAATTCAGCATCTGACACACAGAATGTTGTTCGGTTCAGCTATATAAACAAGGAAATGGAGCTGGGAGGAGCAGGGAAAGGAAACACACCCCTTCTGGCCAAAAAGCCTCGGAAAAAAAACAGCTACCTTAACATTCTCAAAACTCACCAATTCCAAAGGGTTCAGCTTACAAAGTTTTGTCTTTCCAATATGAATAAAAACAGGGTTTGCAAACTCCTCCAAATCCACCAAGCTTGGCTATAATAGCTGCTTTCTCTGGTTAGTGGAGAAGAATCTATGGGAACGTCTAAGCCAGTAGAAAGTACAGACAATGTTAAACATCTAGAGAAATAGAGAAACAGTCCCCTGGTGCACACTATCAATCGAGCTTTGAAACCATAGCACATCTCTTTAAGAAGTATCCAGCATAAAATCCTTGAAATTTACTGGGGCTCTTTCCACACATTTAAAAGGGCAAAAATGAAACCACAGCTGGGCGGTGCTTTTATCCAAGGTTACAATATCAGTATACTCTGTTAAGGGTTTAAATTAACTTCAAAGGAGCCGTGAGTTTTAAGTGGGTTACTGTTACAGAGCAGACAAACAGTGAAATGGGAAGGAGGGAGGGACATTTTACTGTGTAACTTTATCTCCTCCAAAAAGTCCTGGAGATTAAAAGGGAAAACTTCCGTCCTTTTGTCTTTTTCCCGTCTGCCAGGGTAGGATGTAATGGTATTACTAGCTTCCAAATGAACAGCCCAGGACCTCCTCTTAAAGACATTGTTACTAGATTAAAGGCTTGTATACTCTATCAACCCATAGAAAACTGTCTCCACCCAAACTGTCTCCACCTACTTTTCATAGGCCAGAAAAAGATTCTTGGAGTGGGGCTGAGAAGAAGAATAGTACATACATGGGAAAAATTTTCTAAGTCACTTTGTTCTAAATACCATTATGTCCCTTTGGCATAGTGTTTCTTCCTCTCAACCAACCAAACTTAAAAGCTTTCCCAAGAGGCCACAGGCACAGACTGGCAAACTAAGACCCTTCAGTGCTAATAATCCCTGGCAGGTGACAAACCACTGGAATCAAAGTGCTTAACCAACCAACCATTTTATTTTCCTAGAGGCTCTAGGTCTGTCTTTAGCAATCAAAGCACAGAAGCAAAACACTTTGCTGCACCTTACTGTCAGGGTGAGGGTAGCACCACCTAAAGTTTATCCTTTGAAATTCCACACTTCCTGCTCACTTCAAACTCTCATGTAATCTGTTTCTTCCCTGCTTGATCATTTTGTGCAACACCTTCCCTAAGGCTCTGTAACAAATCTGTGCTCTGGTAAGTAGGAAAGGGCAACCTCCATTCTCCATCACTGCTACCACCACCACCATCCCGCCTGTCATTCAGGCCTACAACCCTTTTGTCACCTTTGACTCTGACTTCTCTTTGGGTCCTCATATGAGCCTTGATCTAAATCTTGCTGGTTTTCCCTACAGAAGGTCTAAAATTCTCATCCAAGATCTCACCCCAATCACTACAACATCCTTCTCTCGATCCTTGACAAACACAGTCTTGTCCCACCCACACCTTTCCAAAGTGGTGCTGTAAAGAGAGTTTTCTTAGCATGCTGTTTTGACAATGTTGCCCCATCGGCTGGTGCCCTCTTGCTACTGCATCAAAAATAAGCTGCATAAATGCAGTTTCAAGCCCCCTCCCTCCCAGTCACTCCCTGTGTCATTGCACTCTGTATGCATAAGATTATGAACATTAATAGGACATACCCGGAATATGCTTTGTGAGAAATTCCAATGACGTGTTACCTAAGGCAAGTTATAATCTACTGAAGGATTTTCCCATTTGCATGGAGCTGGGTCCTGCTCGATTTCTCCAGGACCCCTCCAGCTCTAGTGTTCTGTGATTCTGCGTGTTGAGCATGGGCTCCAGGCACATGAGTGTCTTTTGGGTCAGTTGCAGCTGCGTGGACAGATTGACTCCCGAGGAGCTGATCATCCAAATCTGGGTAAACCTGAACTCCTTGGCAACAGGATAAAGCAATACATGTTGTGAAGACACCAGGCGCCGAAGGCAGCCCAAAGAGAGCCGTGAATTGGCAATGGGCACCCTTCAGTGTAAACCAAAGATACTTCCGACACAACAGCTGAATGGCTGTGTGAGACCAAGGGCAACGCACCAATCCACCAGCTCCAGGAGACGGATGAGGGAGGCTGTATGGAACTTGTGGTTGGAAACAAACCTGCTGAGTGCTCTCAGGTCCAGAATGGGCTGAAGGGCCCCCCCCCCTTTTACTTTGGGAACAAGGAAACAGTGGGAGTAGAAGGCCCTGCCTCTGAATCCTTGAAGAGGTTCCTCCACGGACCACAATTCCAGGAGCATTTGCACCTCCTATACAGTTTGCTTGCAAGAGGGATCCCTGAAGAGGAACGGGCAGGGACGGCAGGAAGGCAGGCCCAGAAAGGGATAGAAAACCCCACCTCCATGTGCAGCAGTACAAAGCAATACAAGCCCACAGCTGGAGGAAGGGGAACAGATGGTTAAAGAAGGTGGATAAGAATCCATGGCAGTCAGTCAGAGTTCTGTCCTCTGACACCTTCCTAGAGAGGTCTGCTTACTGTCCTCAGGTTTGTCCAGATTAGGGACAGGACGACTTCCTCCGAGAACTGTCTCGCTAAGCTCTGGGCATGGAAAGTCTTATGGCTGGTTGGGGCTTGAAAGCCTTTCGCTGAGTGGCTAGGGTATGCATGCTCAAGGACTTCATGGTATTCCTGGACTCCTTGAGGCCATGCACATGGGATTTAGGCTGTTCCACAGAGGCCCATGCTGTCAAATAGGAAGCCTTGGATGGTCTGCAGGACCTGCAGGGGAAGACGCAATGGCTGGAGCCATGCACTAAAGTGCACAGAGATGCCCAATAAGAAGATCTGGGCTGCTGAGTCTGCCACATCCAAGAATGACTGCAGGGAGGTCCTGGCTATCGTCTTGCCCTCCTGGATGAGCACCTCAAAATAGTCACAAGAGTCCCAAGGCAGGAGCCTTTGAAACTTCTGGGGAGAGTTCCAGGAATTAGTCACATCTGTTCAAAATAGCCTGTTAATTGGCTATCCTGGGCAGAAGCCCATGGTGGAGTACACCAGGTGGCCAAACAAATCAAAAGCTTAGTATCCCTGAACTTTAGAACCATCGCTTGATGCCTCGGTCTCCTTCTCATCTGCCTTCACCATGAAGGAGAAAGGTTTGAGATACTCAAACCCCTTGGCAGAAACAAAGTACATCTTTAGCCACCAGAGAGACAGAGGTGGGAGCTACCAGACCGTCTTGGCAGTAGCCTGGATAGTCATAGTCTTAGGAGGCATAACATAAGAACGGCCAGACTGGGTCAGACCAAAGGTCCATCTAGCCCAGTGTCCTGTCTGCCCACAGTGGCCAATGCCAGGTACCCCAGAGAGAATGAACAGAACAGGGAACTGTCAAGTGATCCCTCTCCTGGCATCCATTCCCAGCTTCTGCTTAGGGCAGGCTGCAAAAGGGAGAGGAGACACTCTCAACACTGGCTGGTACAGTCAGAGGTGAATGATGAAGGGAGGCCCGGGGCCACCAGCCACATGACACCCCAACCCCAGACTGAGGGAGGCCTAGGACAACACCCATCTGTCCCAGGCCTCACTACTCCCCAGCCATCTTCTGCCCTCTCCCCACCACTTCCCCCAACCAAGGTGGCCCAGGAGACTAACAGGGTTGGGGGGCTGGCAGCAACAGAGGAAGCAGAGCAAGGCAGCCCCAGCTTGCGTTGTATATCCAGCCACTCCACTTCCCACCAGAGATCAGGTCCCACCCCTTACCCCTGAGAAACATAACTGGAGAACAGCACGAGTAAGTCACATTGCTGCGCTTCCCGTACCACTGCCAGTGAGTGGTGGGGGTTGGTCCCTGCTGCAGACACCAGGCCCCCTTCCTATTCCTCCAGCCCTCTGCCAGCTGTGGGCCAGCCCTCCCACCCACAGGACTTGGCACAGGTGATACCCCTCCCCAAAGCACAGTGAAGACAGATTCCCCAACCACTCACAAACTGCCTCTGATCTCCCACACTGGTTATCCAGAAGCCAAAATTACAGAGCCCCTGTTATTGCTTTCCAGTTTTCTGGTTTCCAGTCAGTACCTAGGTCCAGTGCCATGAGAAGTTATTTTACAATTCTGCTCACATGTACAAAATGTTCTTCTGATTCCAAAGGGCTGCCCACATTACCAGGCTGCTTTACGTTTGGATCTTACCCAAAATACCACGCTGCCAGCCAATCCTTTAGTGTCTAAAACTAAAAGTTTATTATAAAGAGGGGAAAAAAATAACAAAAAGAGAGGCTGAATGGTAAAGCAGTTACATATACAGTACAAAGACTTCAAAGTCCATCAAATTCCTAGCCGTACCAGTGAGTTTGCTGACTTGAAAGTCCCACTGGAACAAATCCACAACTTGGGCAGATCATTCAATCCTTTGTTCAGACTTTTGTTTGTAGAAAGGTTACTCCAGAGGTAAGAAACTGTGCTAATGGCATAAGACAGCTGCATCTTCTCCATTTTATTCCTTTTGCCACGTGGTTTTCACTTCCTTTGTCCCAAACCAAGCTATCTACAGATGGACAGAAAGCCTGAGAGCTTTGTCCATAAGTGTGCCCCTGCACGCTTTGTTGAGTCACAAGTCATTACCCTTCCCTTCTTCCAATGGGCCAATTTAGCTGAAGGGTCTTGATGGCCATCAAGCATGCTAGGCAGTGCATTACAGACTGTCTGTGCATGTCACCCAGAGGCATAGCACAAGTTCTGTAATACAGACATACACACCTATCCATAACCCAAAACACTGAGGAATACAAACATATAATTTGTCTAGACAACATGAGCTATGAAAGAAGGCTGAAAGAACTGGGCTTGTTTAGTTTGGAAAGGAGAAGACTGAGAGGGGACATGAGAGTGGCTTTCAAGTACCTAAAAGAATGTCATGAGGAGGACAGAGAAAAATTGTTCTCCTTGGCCTCCGAGGACAGGACAAGAAGCAATGGGCTTAAACTGCAGCAAGGGAGGTTTAGGTTGAACAGTGGGAAAAACTTCCTGCCTGTCAGGGTGGTTAAACACTGGGATAAGTTGCCTGGGGGGTTGTGGAATCTCCATCCCTGGAGACATTTAAGAGCAGGTTGGACAGACACCTGTCAGGGATGGTCTAGATCAGGGGTGAGCCAAAGTCTCTCAGAGGGCTGGACCTGGCCTGAGCAGCTGTTCCCGGCTCCACCCCCTAGGAGCCAGAGCCCGGTGAGTGCTTTTAGCTGCTTGCATAAAGGACAGGCATGAGCCCTCTAAACAGAAGCAGTTGAAAGGGCTCTAGGACCCCGTGAGCTGTGCATCCCACGGCCACCCAGCCCTTTTCTGAGCAGTGCAGAGGTTCAGAGCCCCCAGCAGGCAGGGAGCTCAGGCTGGGGAGTGAAGGGGAGAGACACTCACTTCCTGGTGGTAGAGGAGCAGGAGCAGCAGCAGCTGCCTGCTGTACTGGCTCCAGCCTCTACTACCCTTCTCCCTTCTCCACCCCTCTAAGGGCCTGTACTCGCAAGGCGATCATGTGACCCAGATCATGCTGAAGATGCTGATGAAGGGGAGGAGGGAACTTTGCATCATTGCCTGCAACCAGCCAGGTATAAAAAGCTGGGTAAGTTACAGGCCTGCCAGATAGGCTCGACTGCTCTGCTTCTTCTGCAAATCCTGCCATGCCCTGTGAACTGCAAGCAATGTTGCAGCCTCCCCGCTTCGTGTGTCTCCCCTAGTCCTCCCTTGGGGAATTGTCTGGACTGGGATCCCCTGTGTTACACACGCACGTGAGTGTGTGTGTGTGCGCGCGCACGCCCCACATTTTCATGATGACATTTTAAGCAAAGTTTAAAGAGATGTTGATAGCTTAAGATAAGAAAGAAAAAGATTAAGAGAATTTTTTTGTCTGTTGCAGATATCTAAAATTCTGATCTTACTGATTTGTTTTTCAATCCTGTGTTACTAATTAGCACATGGTAAATTGTATTGCATTAAAGCCAAATCTTTGCTATCTGGTAGAGTTCTGGCTCTTAGGAGTTAGAAGTAGCAAGTCATGTTGTTTTCTGGTTGAAACTTTACTTGCAAGCTCTTTGAAACATGCATCTGTCTGTTAGGGTACGTCTAGACTACATGCCTCTGTCGCCAGAGGCATGTAGATTAGGCTACCCGACACAGTAAAATGAAGTGGCGATTTAAATAATCGCCGCTTCATTTAAATTTACATGGCTGCCACGCTGAGCCGACAAACAGCTGATCAGCTGTTTGTCGGCTCAGCGCGATAGTCTGGACGCGCGGGTGTCGACATCAAAGGTATTTGTCGACCACCCAGGTAAGCCTCCTGGGATGAGGATTTTCCTATGTCTGGTAGCCTAATCTACATGCCTCTGGCGACAGAGGCATGTAGTCTAGACGTACCCTTAGAAAGGGTAATGATACATGCACTGCAAGCTCTGAGAGGGGTAGCTGTTAGTCTAACTAAAACAACTTAAACAATGGTCCTGTAGCACCTTAGAGACTAACAAAAACTTATAAATAGTATC
Source organism: Pelodiscus sinensis (assembly GCF_052426305.1). Lineage (NCBI taxonomy): Eukaryota > Metazoa > Chordata > Testudines > Trionychidae > Pelodiscus > Pelodiscus sinensis. Next base: position 39,574,132 of record NC_143085.1, on the reverse strand, counting down.
ATGAGCTTTCCTGGGCACAGTCCACTTCTTCAGCCATGATTTTCTTTACATTTGATTTCATATTAAATAATCATAAACATTGCTCCTTGTTAATTATCACTTGTTTTAATATATTTTCTTCCACACCTATGGACTACTTAAAATACATATTTATATCTAGGGTTTGTGTTTGTACTGGTGGGTGCACATCCACATACTACCTCACTACTGGTGTTGCACATAAGAAATTTCAGCCCACCCAAAAGAAAATTCAGCCAGCCCAAGGATAAAAAAAATCTTAGCAGGAACAAGGCTCTAGTGCCCCTGGAAGCAGCGAGCCCTTTTAAATCGCTGGAATTGAAAGGGCTTGCAGCTCTTGTGCCCCACTAACGTGATGCCTGGGAGCCACAAGCCTTTTCAACTCATGCTATATGAAGGCTCTGCCCCCTTTGCCCAAGGCTCTGCCTCTTCTGTGCAAGGCCCCACCCCTTCCGGAGTGGCCTGCAACCACTTCAAAACTTTTTGAAGTGGCCCCCGTTCAGAAATCATTGCCCACCCCTGATCTAGATGGTGCTTGGTCCTGCCATGAGGGCAGGGGCCTGGACTCAATCTCTCGAGGTCCTTTCCCATTCTAGTACTCTATAGAACATCAGTTCTCAAACTTTTGGGGCTCCGGAACCCTTTACATGCATAAAAATTTATGCAGAGCCCCAGTGGTCCACTGATTGTATGTGTTGTACCTATCGATGTTTCCAGTTTGTCAACCTCGCGGAGTCCCTGGAGATGCCTCGTGGAGACCTGGGCTCCGCGAAGCACAGTTTGAGAAACAGTGCTATAGAATCCTAGAACACTAGGACTGGAAGGGACCTCGAGAGTCACTGAGTCCAGTCCCCTGCCCTCATGGCAGGATCCAGCACCATCTAGACCATCCCTGACAGGTGTCTGTCTAACCTGCTCTTAAATATCTCCAGGGATGGAGATTCTGCAACCTCCCTGGGCAATTTATCCCAGTGTTTAACCACCCTGACAGGAAGGAAGCTTTTCCTGATGTCCAACCTGAACCTCCCTTGCTGCAGTTTAAGCCCATTGCTTCTTGTCCTATCCTCAGAGGCCAAGGAGAACAATTTTTCTCTGACCTCCTCGTGACACTTTTTTAGGTACTTGAAAGCTGCTATCATGTTGCCTCTCATGGGTCTATGATTATTGTATTTGGCAGATGGTGACATTTTTGCAGATATCTTACGTGACATATCTGGCATAACTTTGTCATTCTACTATACTGATATGCATTGTATCCTACAGTATCCTCCAAATTCCATACAGCATCACATATGCTACCTAAAGAGACTGCCAGAAAGCCCTCATGCATGGTTCTCTCACTGGCTCCTGTCAGCTCAGTCAAAATAGACATCTCACAGGGGAGATGAATGGAGAACAGGCATGTTGAGAAGCAGGACTGTGCATGTGGTATGCATGGTGCACTCCTCCATAGCACAGACCTTGTAGCTGTCTCTGATAGCGTGCATCATCATTCCTCCCCTAACACTAGCTGAAGCACGGAGTGCCTGCAGCAGGGATCTATCAACCACATCTGCAAGATGTGGATACAAGGGCAAAAAAAAGAAAACTGTGCAAAAAGACCCCTGATCTAGCTACACAGAAGAACGCACTATGCACCTGTACACAGTACGATGAAGCAACAGATATGTGATACGTGAAAGAGGCAGGGACCTGGGAAACAACAGGTTCACTCCATAGAGGGTGGCACAACCCCTGCTGCTTCTGAGCCACATTGCTTGGGGGACATTATCAAGAGGCACCATACCTCACGCTTCCCTTGGGACAGCCCTGCTCCCAGCAACAACAGTCATCAGACTTGCTGGGAGCACACACACTAATGCAAGAGGTCTCCTAGAAGGATGCAAGGAAATTGCCTCAGAGTCAGGCATGTGTTCCGAGAGGGGCTTCTCAAAGAAATGCGACTCTCCCGATGCACAAATGTTCACATTTTAGATCCTCACTGTACAGGCAACAGCATGGTTCTGCAGACACTCATGTGACAACTTCCGTCAGACACAGCATGGCTGAGGTTGAATTAAGCAGCTGGCAGAAAGGGAAGCTTCTCCCTAACATGGCAGGAGCCCTTGCTGACAAGCAGTGCTGCTAGATCAGTGTCACAAGTGGTAAATGAAAGCTTCACACTGCAGTCCAATAGCACAGGGGATGTCCTAAACCTCATACAAGCCACAGGGGCCTCCAGCAAAGGAGTTCAGTCTACAGAAGAGCTATTAGAATGAGAAAAGATGAAGTACCTACAAAGGGAACAAATATTTAATAATGAGCTCTTCAATTTTGCAGAGAAAGACACAATCCAATGGCTAGAAGATGGAGCTAGACAAACACAGACTAGAAATAATGCCTACATTTATAGCAGGGAGATCATCATCACTGGAAAAATGTATCGGGGTTGCAGTAGATTCTCCAATGAAAACAATTTTTAAAACAAGATTGGATGTTTTTCCAACAGCTCTGCTCTAGGAATCATTCTGGGGACATTTTCTGGCCTGTCTTACACATGAAATCAGGCTAAAATGGTCCTTCTGGCCTTAGAAATTATGAATGTCAATAATCTGCCATCCACAAGCAAAAAAATCCCACACATTGAAAACCCCCAAACGTGAAACCCATTGTAAGCAACAAGTGAATAAAAAAGATGCCCCAGCCTCCATGCTAGCAGATGTAGAGGACTCATTAGCTACACCTGTAGGCTACACATTCACAAGATTTTGTTGCATCACATTGGTTAATTGCCTGGTGAGATTCCAAACAAATTAGATAATCCTAGTAACGTTCTCACAGGGTTAGGGTGCACTATGAAACCAAATGAAAAATAAAAATCCAACAACGAACAAGGATGAAGATGAGAAGGGAAAACTGTAAATCTCATCCAGGAGACAAAAATCTAAAAACCTACGCATATTTCTACCCAACAGTACAAAGCAAAGATGGGAATACATGGGCGGAAAATCAAGCTCACAAACACGCACTGTTGCAAAAACACATGCACACAGACACTGTTGCAAAATATTGTGCCCATCTATAAAAAGGGGAATAAGAACAACCCAGGAAACTATAGACCGGTCAGTTTAACGTCTGTCCCAGGGAAGATAATGGAGCAGGTAATTAAGGAAATCATATGCAAACACTTGGAAGGTAATAAAGTGATAGGGAATAGCCAGCATGGGTTTGTGAAGAACAAGTCATGCCAAACTAATCTGATAGCTTTCTTTGATAAGATAACGAGCCTTGTGGATAAGGGAGAAGCGGTGGATGTCATATACCTCGACTTTAGTAAGGCATTTGATACGGTCTCGCATGATATTCTTATTGATAAACTAGGCAAATATAACTTAGATAGGGCCACAATAAGGTGGGTGCATAATTGGCTGGATAACCGTAGTCAGAGAGTGGTTGTTAACGGTTCTAAATCCTGCTGGAAAGGGATAACAAGTGGAGTTCCTCAAGGGTCTGTTTTGGGACCCATACTGTTCAATATCTTCATCAATGATGTAGATATTGGGATAGAGAGTACGCTTATTAAGTTTGCAGATGATACCAAACTGGGTGGGGTTGCGACTTCTTTGGAGGATAGGGACATAATTCAGAATGACCTTAGCAAGTTAGAGAAATGGTCGGAGGTAAACAGGATGAGGTTTAATAAAGAGAAATGCAAAGTGCTCCACTTAGGAAGGAACAATCAGTTCCATACATACAAGATGGGAAGCGACTGTCTAGGAAGGAGCATGGCGGAAAGGGATCTAGGGGTCATAGTGGACCACAAGTTGAATATGAGTCAACAGTGTGATGCTGTTGCAAAAAAAGCAAATATGATTCTAGGTTGTATCAACAGGTGTGTTGTAAGCAAAACTCGTGAAGTCATTCTGCCGCTCTACTCTGCACTAGTTAGGCCTCAGCTGGAGTACTGTGTCCAGTTCTGGGCGCCACATTTCAAGAAAGATGTGGAGAAATTGGAAAGGGTACAGAGAAGAGCGACAAGAATGATTAAAGGTTTAGAGAACATGACCTATGAAGCCAGGCTTCATGAACTGGGCTTGTTTAGTTTGGAAAAAAGAAGATTAAGGGGGGACATGATAGCGGCTTTCAAATATCTAAAAGGGTGTCACAAGGAGGAAGGAGAAAATTTGTTCCTCTTGGTTTCTGAGGACAGGACAAGGAGTAATGGGCTTAAAGTGCAGCAGGGGAGGTTTAGATTGGACATTAGGAAAAAATTCCTAACTGTCAGGGTGGTCAAATATTGGAATAAATTGCCAAGGGAGGTGGTGGAATCTCCCTCTCTGGAGATATTTAAGAACAGGTTAGATAGACATCTGTCAGGGATGGTGTAGACGGAGCTTGATCCTGCCTTGAGGGCGGGGGGCTGGACTCGATGACCTCTCGAGGTCCCTTCCAGTCCTATGATTCTATGATTCTATGAAAAAAAAGATTCTGAGATGCATTAAGTGGCATGTTGTGAACATGATACAAGTAGTAATTCTTCCACTCTACTCTGCGCTGATTAGGCCCCAACTGGAGTATTGTGTCCAGTTCTGAGCACTACGTTTCAGGAAAGATGGAGAAATTGAAGACAGTGCAGAGAACAGCACAAAAATTACCTATATGGGAAGACCGAAAGAATTCAGTATAATCTGCAAACTTTATAAGCATACTTTCTAAGCCATTCTCTGAATAACTGATAAAGATATTGAACAGAACTAGTCACCAAACTGACCTCGGCAGAATCCCACTCATGCCCTTCAAGCATGGCTGAACCATCGATAATGACTCTGAGAATGGTTATCCAACCAGATCTGTATCTACCAGTTATGCTAGATTGTAACCCATCTAGATTGTATTTCCCTAGTTTTTTCATAATATCATGTGAGACTGTTTCAAATGCTTTACTAAAGTCGAGATATATCACATCTACCACTTCCCCTTTTCCACAAGGATTGTTACCCTGTCCAAGAAAGCTATCAGGTTGGTCTGACATGATTTGTTCTTTTATCATTTGCTCCGTTATCTTTCCTGGAACAGAAATTAGGCTGACTGGACCCCTCTTTTATACATGGGTTGTCCTAATTTCCCTTTTTCCAGATGTGCATTATATTTGCCCTTTTTCCAATCTTCAGGAATTTCTCTCATCTTCCATGACTTTTCAAAGATGATAGATAATGGCTCAGATAACGTCCTCAATGTCACATGGATCTCTATCATGTGTCTTAAATTTAAAGTAAGGCTATATAAAAGGATTTATGGTAAATCATCCCTTTTAATCTTTTCCATCTGTTCTTTGTTAACTTCTAAAGAAAGGTGTATTCTTATTGATTGATATCATTCAAACATTGATTTACAACTGAAGAAGATTTGGTGGACTTTTTGGCTCATTAGGAGGGAACACCATTACAATATAAATTTAAGCCTCTATATAGCTTAATATTTTAATATTCTTATTAACTTCACTACTTCACTGTATTAAAAAGAGGTGAACGTATTGCTTATTTACCATATAATTAAACTTTTTGTCCATGATGTGTTAAATGGCATTAGGACACTAAATGGAATTTATTTGAACATCATATAAATTATTTTTATTTATTTATTTATTTTTACACAAAATAATTTCAAAGCATGTTTCACGCTTAAAATTAAATGATTTAACAGTAAGAATAATGACTCTGAATTAAACCAGACTAGAAACTTTTTCAAATGTGCCTAAGAGAAAGACTGAAGTTTAAGGTTCTATTCACATATGTCCCTTGAAAATAAGACTGACTTCTAAATTACTTAGGACAATGCCATATGTAAACAGGATGGCTTCAAAAATTAGAACCAGGGAAAACATCTTTATAGAGAAAAGTAATCTAACTCTATAGTTTTGATAAATAAGCTGCATCTTATTTATCAAAGATGCTGTGAGCCCCTCTTTTATACATTAAAGTTTAAGAAACTATAAGTTCAGGACTTATTTTGTATTAAATTCAGATTTCATTTTAAACAGGTTCATTAAAAAAACAAAATAAAAAATCCAAATTGATTTTTTTCCAAAAATGATTGATGTTTACTTACTCTGGTCTTAAACAAGTCTTTATTTCTCAGCATAGTTACCTCTCTCAAATAGCCTTGCGATCTTGCCCAACTATCCAAACTGGACAGTGTTTTAATGAGTGTTCCATAAAACTACAGTGAGTGGCATTATTCATTCTACCAGACCTTAAGTCTTTACAGAGTGCATCCCATATTAGTCTTTCAGTAATTCTGCAAAGGATCAATGTCAAAAGTTAGCCATCCTATAATTAACTTAAGTCATTCAATTTACCCAGTTTTAAATTGGCACAACTTAGCTTTTGTTCAGTCCTCTGGAACTTGCCCAATATTGTAGGATTTACATTCAGAGTTCAGAGACCCTCATAACCAGTTCTTTACTACTCTTAGCATAAGCTGCAGGGCTGCACAGCAGCCAATTAAGCACCGTGCAAGTACTCAAGACTGCCATCAGGAGAGATTAGTCTATCCCCGCCCCACCTCAGCCATGGCCCCACCCCAGAAAGAGCTTTAGGGAGTCCTCTCCCCCCTCACAGCCCTGGGGAATCCTGTGCCCCAAAATCCTCCTCCCTGGCTCCATCCCATCACACCCCCAGCCACAGCTCTCTCCTCTCTGCATTCCAGTCCCAGCGCCACCCGAGAGCTTACACCTCCAGCCAAAACCCTCACCCATCCTGCACCCAAACCCCCTGCCCCAGCACTGAATCCCTCATCGCTGGCCCCACCCTAGAACTTGCATCCCTAGCCAGAGCTCTCACTAGGGTTGCCAGGTGTCTGCTATTCACCTGAGCTGTCCGGTATTTTCTGAATTTTTCCCCAGCCAGGAGGCGAAAATGTCGGGCACCTGGCAACCCTACAAACACTCAGCGCCCGGCCGTCCCCCTTCCCCCCCCCCCCCCATAAGCCCTCCCCTGACTCCCAACACCCCAGCCCCCCTGCTTACCTGGTTCCCCAAAGCTGCCAGCCAAAAGACATGGGGAAGCAATGCTTTCCCCTGGGTCTTAATGCTCAACTGCTCCCCTGTTCCTATCCCTGCACTCACTCTTAAAGGGGACATGCTGTTTTATTTCAAAATTTTTTTTTTTGGGCTTACTTGGAGTCCTTTTTTGTTTTGCTCAACAACTTTGGTCTCCCCTCTTTTTTTCCCTCCTTCAACAAAATTTTTTCCCCTTTTGTGTATGTGGGGGGGGGGGTTCAGTATTTTTGTTTCAACCATCTGGCAACCCTAGCTCTCACTCCTCTGCACCCCAATCTTCTGACCGAGCCCAGAGCCCCCTCCCACACTCCAAACCCTTTGGCCTTACACCCAGCACAAAGATTTGTTATGTGCACTAATATGAAGGTGTGTGACAAATCACTTCCATATGACAACGCACATAATTCATTCCACACAAGTGTGGAAAAAATTAGAGAGAACACTGCTCTTGGGGGCAAGTTATCCAGGTGTGAAGATACACAAGTCTCAAACTTTACTTGTTACTGTTTACTATCTTCCCTAGTGAAAGCTACTCAGGTACCTCTGTAAAATATAAACACATCATCTTGTTTCCTTCTAAATGCAGAACAGACCAGTTCTTCAATACGAATAAATATTTCTGAGTTAGTTTTTAAGAGAGCATGTGCTAGTGAAATGCGAGTGTGATTGTATGATTTCCTGTAGGAGAGGGAAAAGGGGAAGAGTACAAGCCGCCTTCTCCCTTCTTAACTAGGATGGGTTTGAGCCAAAGAAACCTTTCTTCAGGATTATGAAGCTGGGCTGGTTCCAAACTCCAAATATATTTACACACCTGGTTTACTGCCTTTACTCAAGGAGACTTGGTTAATTAAGTGGATTTTGGAATCCATAATGGAGTATAAATCTCAATTTCACAACTATAACTCTCTGTTCATTATATAACAATTTTAATTGCTGCATTCCCACCCTACTTCCATTTTAATTCCTTTAAAAGACACTCACATGCATGCACCTCTTTCTCCAGTCTGACCTTCACTGTCCCACACCCAACATCACTCTGTGACATGGATTGTCACTTATGCTGAATTCTTACTCTCCATTCCAAACACCTCTTTCAAGCCATCTCCCCCTTCATCTCTCCACTATCTCAAACTCTAACTTTGGCTCCAAGCCCCATCTCTTCATTCAAACCCTGTACTCTTTCTAATCTGCCTCAGAGACTCAAACTTCATCTCCACTGGGGATTACGGTAGCGTGTTGATATCATCATGGCCCTTCTGACTTCCTCTATCTTCACCAGTCACATCTTTCCAAGACCTATCTGTTGGCATGCGCACACAGTCTCCCCTTGCGGAGACAGGTTATTCTAAGACAATGGTTCCCAAACTGGTACTGGTTCCCTGGGGGGGCATGAAGAAATTCCAGGGAGAGGTGCACGAGGTGACCCAGCCCTGTCATTCCCCCCCACCCTAAGAAAGAGCCTGCGCTGGCACCCCCTCCTGCAAAAATGGATGTAGTGCCTGTACCTGCAGCATGCGGGGGGGGAGGAAGGGGGATAAGAGGAGGAAGGTCTAGGTCTCAGGAAGCACGTGCTGCCGTGGGGAGCGGAGGAGCAGGGTGCACGCTACCTGAGCGGTTGGAGCTGGCACAGTCCCGGGACTCCTCCTCCCCACCCACTCCCCCCACCAGTGCATGCAGCAGGCGGAAGGAAGTCAGGAAACGTGCCAGCTGTTTGGGGAGGGGGAAAAGCAGCTCACATACTTCCTGAGACCCAGACCTGGCGCGCAGCTATGGGACCCCCAGGTACCAGCCAAGCTGTCACTGTCCCCTCCCCCTGCCCAGACCCCTAAGAGTACCCTGCCCCCCTTGCCCAGGACACCATGAGTACTCTGCCCAGGGCCTCATCAGTAATCTGCCCCAGGCCCCACCAACACCCTGCCCCCTGGCCAGATTCCCACCTTCATCTTCCTAAGACTCCACCAGTACCCTGACCCCTGGCCAGACTCCTGCCTCCACCCTGCCCAGGGCCCCACCAGCACCCTGCCCCATGGCCAGACCTCATCTTGCACCCTGCCCAGAGACCACCAGCACCCTGCCTCTGTCTTAGGGCCAAACACCTACTAGCATTCTGCTCCTTCCCCCTCCCTCCTGGCCAGACACCTACCCCAGCTTGCTCCTGTACCCTATTTTACACCCAGATTTTGCACCCCAATTCCTATACTACTCATTGGCACACTGGATCCCCTGTCCTGCACACTGGAATTCTCTTTTGGCCCCACCTCAGAGTGTAGGAGCCCACAAATTCCACTTACCCAGGAAACACAGAAGAGTTAATTTGGCCTAAGGCCTTGAACCCCAGTCCTACCTACCCTCCCCTCATTGGGCTCGGGTGCCAGGGGAGGGAGGTGTCTCAGTTGGGGCCACATCAGTGAGGCTGGAGGGGTTGTTTTTTTGTATCTCACTTGTGTGGCCCCGACTGACTTTTCTGTGGGTCAGTGACCCCCTGACTCAAAACAGATTCCCTGCCCCTCCCATAAATAAAGACAATGCTGAAACACATTGTGTTTGACATAGTATTGTATTTAAAAATGAAGCCTGGCCAACAAGCCCCCAATGGGGGCCAAGCCCCATCTGACAGCAGCATCATAACACTCCTGCACCCCCCAGATCCCAAACCTGAGCCCATCATACACTGGAACCCCCTGTCCTGAGCCTCTCACATCCCCAAACTCCTGCCCCCCCATCCCCAGCCTTCTGCCAGAAGACTCCTGCACCATCCACACACTGCAGATCTGTGTCCTGAGCCCATCATACCCCCAGCCTCGCTGCCCTGAGCCCCTCACATACCCCAGCCCAAACTCCTGCACCCTCACAGCCACAAACCTGAGGCTTGCACAGCACCCCAACACTCCACCTGACCCCAACACTCTCCAGCCTGGAGCCCTCTCCCTGAGCCAGACTCCCCTTCTCCATCACCCCCTGCACCCAAATTCCCTCCTAGAGCTTGCACCTCTCACCCCTTCCCGCACCCAAATCCCTCATCCCTCAGTCTGGTATTTTTGCCTCCTGTCCAGTAAAAAAAACTGAGAAAATACCACACACCTAAAATGTCCGGTATTTTCTGATTTTTTTCCTGGCTAGAAGGCAAAAATCCCAGGTGCTTACCGGGTTCCGCAGTGGAGCTGTCTGGCCCGGAGCAGGGAGACCAGATAGACAGCTGCTGGAAGCCTGTTAGGGCCAAAAAGCCTCAAAAGCATTTCTTAAAGGGGCTATGCTACTAGGGTTTTTTTGCTCAACAACTTTGGTCTCCTCCCTGCTCCCTCCAACAGAATTTTTTCCCCAGGTATGGTTTTGGTTTGGTTTGGTTGTTTTTGCAGGTGGAGGAGGGGGGAGGTGTTCAGTATTTTTGGTTAAACCATTGGCAACCCTAACCGGAGTCCTTCCTCAGTACCAAGGGATGGCGCATGGACACTGCTGCACTGCGCACGAAGGCTGCAGGAAACAGCTGCAGCCAAAGTGCTGACTGATGGGGAGCTTCAAACAAGTCTCTTCTTTTCTGGTCTGGGCCTCAAGCCCGTGTACATTTGGCACTCTTCTCCCTGACAACGGTCCCGGAGAACTTGAGGCTGGAGTTGTGTAGGATGCCACATAGCATGGCTTCAGGCACTCCCTGCAGAGCAATAGGTTATGGCTGGTGATGGGAAGCCACATCTCTCAGCCACGGCTGCCTGACTTCATAGCCCTTCCCTGAGCAAACTGAGGCACCTTGGCTGCTACCTGAAACCCAGACATGCACAGCCAGCATTGGGCTGCACAGGGGGATTAGGTTTCTCTGCATGCCCAGATGTGCTGCAAGGTAGGGAGGGGTGGAGACCATGGCACGGAGCACTGCAAAAGCCTCTGTGTAAGAGAAATAGCACAGCAGACACTTGGGGCAGAAGGGGGTTAACCCCTGATCTTCTCCTCACTAACAATATGAATTACTGCCCTGGGAAGACACCACTTCTTTTTGCCTCTCAGGACCTGGAGTGTCTCTGGGGTTTGCAAATCTGCTCCTGAGCCCCTAAGAATCTCAGATTCCAAGTGTGAGGAGGAGAGCTGTGCAGAAGCCCTGCTCCGCCCGCCCCCCACCACCACCTCCCAAGGAGCAGAGATGCCCTAAGAATCTTTAGGAGTTTGGGCCTCTGGATCCTTTCCAGTGTTTTGCCCCTCGACCCCATGTCTGTTGCAGGGCTTACCTCTGAGCTAGCCAGGTGCTTCCTCCTTCATTCTTAGACTCTCCCTCCAAAGATCAAAAGCACCTAACAGGGCTTTCTTCAGTTCAAGGGGGGACCGGATATGCCAGAATGATTCAGAGCCCTGTATACTGGCAATGCTAGGGTTGGTTGGCTGGCCACAGGCAAGGCATAATTTCCCCTTTCCTCTTCCAGCATCACACCTGGGGAGCACTGATTAGATGGACGCGTGGGATTTTCAGGGCAGTTCTGCAATGCCTGAAGGGGGCAGAGGAGCCTGGCAGGGAGGTCCACAGCAGGGATGCTAGAGGTTGAAATGACCACTCTGTTGTTTTCCTCATCAAAAGAAAGACGAACATGAGACCAGGAGCGGCTCAAGCCATTCCTGCGCCCCAGGAAGTGGGCACACGACACATGCATAGTCCCCCGCCCCCCCCAAGAGCTGCCATCAGGTGCCCCCATAGGTTGGCGCCCTGGGTAGCTGCCTGGCTAGCCCCCCCACCCCCTTAATCCGGCCCTGGATGAGACACTAAGGTTTAAAACCTTAATGTGGTCAGATTTATCAGGGTCCTTGTTTCACTGACAGCAGCAGCAGATCTAGTGACTTGAGCTCAAAAGCAGAGTCTAGTCATGGAGCTGTGGCAACCACACTACTCCTGCACTAATGGCCCATAATTGTGGCAGTAGGAGGTGGTCTAAAGAAAGAGGAGAGGCCCCACACAACAGAAGAGACAGTGGCTATGAAAAGCCCCGTTTAGCAGTACCTGGCATATCATGTGTAGGGAAGCTGTGCAAATCCATCTCCAGGTATTTTCCACAATGTTCAGAATAAGTGTCATGCCTCTAAGGTTGTACCACTCAATCTTTGCTATTTATACCTACCTGGCCTATACTAGAAAAAGTCAGGACCTGTCATTCCAAATAGGTGGAGCAATTCTGGTGGTAGCAGCAGGGCAAACAGTATGATAAAACTATCTTCAGGTGGTCTGCAACATCATCTAACTCCAGCACAAACACAGGCTACAATGTCAAGAGTAGCCCTCAACCTGTCCTCCCCAGCAGCATTCCCTCTGAGATTTCCATCCATGAGCAGAGTGAGTTTTGTCTTGTGTACCAGACTGAGTTCATGTGCGCTTGTTCGGAGGGTGCCCCCGAGGCACCCAAGTTATTCATAAATATCTTATAAACCTTTCCGTTTTCCCTCTGCTGACATGTCTCCTGCCCTCCCCTCAACCCATCTGCTCCATTGGTGCCTTCTGCCCCCACCCTTCACCCTCGTCTGCTGTCCTGGATCCTGCCCTTCTCACTGCCCTCAGCCCATTGGGGACCTGCCCCTCTCCCCATCCTCTCTGACCCCGACACCCACCCTTCCCTTGTGTCCACCCCTCCTCTAGCCCCATCCCCTCTCCCAATACCGGCCTCTACATACCTGCCCTGCCTCTCTCTTCTGCCCTCTGGTGTTTTTCCCTCCCCTCCCGATGTCTGCCCTTCTGCTTCACCCCCACAATGCCCTGGCACCTGCACCTTACCATACCCCTGCACTCCTTGCTCTCTTCCTCCCTGGTGACCCTTCACTCTCTGCCCCAGTTCTCTTCATGCCTCTGAGCCCTCACATGACTTGCTCCATCCCCTGCCTTCCTCATGCCCACCTTCTTTCAACCCCTCTTCTCCATGTACCCACTGCTTCCCTGTCCTCTTCCTTCCTCTTGCCCCCACTGTCCCCCTCCCCCTCCCAGCCCCACTGACACCTTCCCTTCCGTTCCCTCCTGCCCTTTTCCTCATTGTCTCCTCTTGGCCCCCTGGCATTTGTTTCTCCTCCACTCTGCCCTTTGTTGCCTTCCCCTTTCTTCTCCTGCCCTGCCCCCTCCCCTCAGCACAAGTTCCTGCCTCTCCTCACCACTTTCCCCTTAGTTCTTCCCCTACCCCTTCCTTCCGTCTTCCTGACACCTGTTCCCTCAACCCCCTCTAGTTCCCTGGTTCCGGGGCTAAGCTGTGTGGAGGGTAGCTGCCAGCTCCATGTGCTAGGACTGGCACAAGGGCTACAGTGCTATTTTTAGTACTGTAGTCCTGGCCCCAGCAGCCGCAGCCGCAGCCCCAGCTGCTCCCCTGGGCGGGGCCACATGGCAGGCGACTGCCCTGTGAACCAAGCCGTGGTGCTAGTTTTAGTATCAAGGCCCAGGCTCTAGCTATTGCAGTTGCTATCCCGGCTGTGTGATGGCTGCCCAACTGTTCTTGGGGTGGTGTAGCCACCCAACATGCAGCCCTGCCCCAGGAGCTGCTGTGACCGCCGCGGTGTGGGCGGGACTGAAATATGAGGTGTGCGCCCACATAGGAGTGCACACCTTACAGGGAACCCTGCTCCTCAGTCTCTCACTTATTGTCTCCGGCATGCCCCTTCTCCACTTCAAACCAACTCAATTTCTGACCTCTCCTCCCAAATCTCCTCTCTTCCCCACCATTACTTTCACCATGCCTCAGGCCCTTGTCTTATTTCGGTCGAATATTCCCTCACCATTCCTGCAATTTCTCCCTTCTTCTCCACCCCAAATGCTCAAATTCTCTTCCACAACCTGCATCACTTTAAGTTTCTGCTATATTGTCTTATCTTCTCTGCTTTTCACACATCCCAACCTGCTCCCTCCTCTCAGTTTATATAAAAGCCTATAGACAAAATCATCTTCCTGTCTTTCTTACTCCTTGGACTAGGCTTCTCAGCTCTCCAACTCCTGTTTGTGCTTTCCTCTCATCTTCTCCATCAAGCTCAGCCTTGTAGAATTAGTCTTTAAGGTTCTACCTCTAGTAAGGATGTTAAAATGAAGGTAAATGTGTAACTGCTGAAACACTCAGCAGCTACACAGTTTCTGGCTCCCTACGAGCTGAATGGCACTGCTCCCAGGGAGCTGCTTGCCGCCTCACACTGCTGCTTCTGATACACCCCCTTAGGTTGTGTTAGGCAGCTAGAAGGCATAGCCCTGCCAGTGACAACCCTGGTGCCAGATCTAAGTGCCAATTTTTATGACAAGATCACTTTAAGCTCCTCTTGGCAATTATCTACACCTCCCTTGCTCTACAAGTAAAAAGCCTTCTGCCCTTCTCTCCCCACACAATCCAGCTTGCCACTGAAACCAGAGAAATAGCATGAACAAAAACCTCTCATCACAGCCACAGTCCGTGCATTGGGGAAAGGGAGCAGCATCTTCTCAGCTCTCCCACAGAAGGGAGAGCAATTAAAAATTACAGTGAAGCTTCCAAGTTTCAAGTAAATCTGCTCATTAAGAAGTGAGAGGCTTTGTGCAGGCCTGCCAATAGGTTCCCAATACAGTTCAAAAAGCTCCTCAATCCTGACTGTAATCCCTCTACGATTCCAATTCGGGCCTCCCCATAGAGCTTGAATGAGAAACCCAAATATTCTCCTGCAGCACTCAAACATCTCTACTCTGTGCCTCTCACAGACAGCAACCACTCAGAGTTATGTTGAGGGATCTGAGATGTGATCTTAGGAATCATACTCCATTTTTAACATGGAAGGACAGAGGCCTGCAGCATATGAAAGAGGGGGTGCATGAAGAGATAAGCAACAGCAATATAAAACAAATTCTACCTCACCTCTGGAGAGATTCAGGGGTCCATTTCTGATTATACAGTGGAATATATACACAAACATACTGGGTGTTAACCCAGCTAAATTTCATAGCATAGGACAGCAAATTCTGTTGCTTACCCATTTACTCTATTTTTTTGCCATCCCCATGGAACTCTGATGCACTGAACTAGAGTGAAAAGGAAGCACACCGCCCTGACAGCAGAATAATTTGAACAATTATTCTAAATCTAATTGTTTCCAAAACGTCATAGTTAAAAGGCGAAAAAAAATTTACACTCAAGATGAGTCTTCAAAAGCAATCAGAAGAGACTCAGTCTCTTTTGTGAGGACTTGAATTCTTTATCAGCACTGGGACCTGACAGACACACCATAACTTCCCTCCCCAGATGGTGTTTGACATTGATTTGGCTCCCTTAACATGAATTCACGCTGCCTTACCAGACAAGGTTTGAAAGTAAACGGATGATTTTCCCAGAGCAAAGCTATCTGAAAGGGAAGCTTGCATCACAGAGGAAATGCAAGCTCTCCCACTTTCCCCAAACTGCTGGATGTAGTCTGAGGCTGAGTTTGGTTACTCAGTGCGGAGTGCACTGTGGAGAGCTCCTGCTGCCCAGCCTTTTGGCTTTTCTTGGCAAGCAAGTCAGTTACTTATGAGCTCTCCATCGATTTCCCCAAACCCACTGCTTTTTCCAAAGGTTTGAGTCATGCCTACAACAACATGCCATAGTTCAGAGCAGATTAGGCGACAGCAAATGAGTACAATACAGTAACATACTCCTGTGATTAATGAACACTTCCCTTCCTGAAGGATACTTATTCCAAAGGAAAATCTGGTCCAAATCATGGCTTGTCCTCAGAAAGGGAAGCAAGAAATCTCCTGCCCAGTAAGCCGCTAACAGAGGAAAAGCCACTCATCATCCATCCTTCCCAGGTTAGCGTCCCCTAGCCATACAGTTACAGATGGTCTCACATTGTTGCTGATGTCTCCAGGCCTAAACCTCACCCTTCAGCTACTCCTAAGGAGAGTTCCCCCAAAGCTGCTGAAACACTAAATCAGCCCAGGCACATCCCTACAATGTCAGAGGCCTGCACAAGTTACCAGAGATCACCCAATCACCACCTTTCCCCTTCCTGTGCTCAGAGCTTCCCTCATGCATGTGCCTCCCCCTCTCCTGGAGTGGCTCCTACAAGGGCGCAGGGCTTCTCTCCACACCCAGTGTGACAGGAGGGAGCCCTTCAGCTCAGTGCCCGGCTGGCCAACAGAAGCATAGGGACGGGGGCAGGGAGAAGGCAGCCCTGCTGGCCAAATCACACACCATCTCCTAAAATAAGCCCTCTGCAATGTCCCTATCCCAGAGGGGGACAGAGCAGAGCCTCGTCTCTCCTTCCCCGAAGGCAATATTTTTGCCCAATCAGGGCCCTTCTGCCCTACCTCATCAGCTTGGTCACGATAGTTCGGTTCCCTCCCCCCACAGTGCCTTGCTGTCAGGGCCACTTCTCTCAGTGGGGGACCTGAGCCCACCCTTTTCTCCAGGTGTCAGCCCAGGGACCCCATAACTAGCAGCTGTCTGCAATGTCCCTTTCAATAATGGAGTTGCAGACCTAATCCCCTGGGCCACTGCCCCCAGCTCCAATACATCCTTCACCCTCACCTCAGGGCTGGTCCCAGAGGAGTCCAGAAGCCAGCCTGGAGCACCATCTGCCCTCCACAAACTCAAGCAAGGAAATGCCATACACCTCTTCTTATACTGACCGTCACATGACCTGCTGACTCCTGACTGGCTGAGTGGGAAGCAGCCCTTCTATGCAGCTCAGAGGCGCTCTCTACTGCCCCACCACAGTTGAAAATTAGAAGACTTCCTGCCAGAGTGGTTAAGCACTGGAATCAATTGTCTAGGGAGGCTGTGGAATCTCCAACACTGGAGATTAAGGGCAACTTAGACAAACACCTGTCTGGAGTGTTCTAAATGATGTTACTTTGTCCTGCCACGAGCGCAGGGGACTAGACTAGATTGTTTCTCTTAATCCCTGACAGCCCTGTGATATATTGAGGGAGAGTCAACAGCTTCTGTAGAGGAAAACAATGCCTCACCGCCTCTATTATCATTCTTTAAGGGGGCCAAACAAACATGTGGAAAAGGGTGAGGTAGTGTTTTTCAAAAGGAGAAAAAAAATAAATCAGAGAAAATCGCTCTATGAAATAGAGTAACAAAGCCATTTTAAAGAATTATTGCCTGTGTCCCTTAAGTCCAATGAAGTGGATGAACTTTCCATGCTAGCAGGAGCTAGAGTAGAGCAGATATTCTAAAGGTGAAAGCCAGAAGCTTTTCCTCAACATTCTGCACTCTTTGGACAGGGAACGCACCCAGGTGAGCAGCAACAGCACACTCTCATATGCAAGCACAACAAAAGCCCCACAATAGAGCTTTTTTGCAAGGATATCTTGCTAGGAACCTGTAACATTACAGGGCTTGAAGAATCCAATAAGTCTGCTTTTCTTGGCCATCAGTTGGGATTGTGTAGTTCAAACTAGCAGTGAATTTACAAAATAAGAATGGCTATGCTGGCTCAGACCAACGATCCATCCAACCCAGTGGCCTGTCTGCCAACAGTAGCCAATGCCAGGTGCCCCAGAGGGAGGGAACAGAACAGGGAATTCTCAAATGATCCCACCAGTCAAGGCCAGGGACACCACCTCCACCTTACAACAGAGTCCTGCTGAAAATTAATCTCAGAACCAGAAGCTTCAAGAAATCTACGAGTGCACTTCCTTTCCTCATTCCCCAAGAACATGGAAGATCTGAGGATTACAGCATGGGCTGGAGTTCTGATTTTATGTGAAACCAGGGCATGGCAGCTGAACACACCTAGCAAACAGAGAAACCCAGCAGGGAGGCTACACAGGCTAGAACTACAAATTAATGGCCATTAGGTTACATTTCAGCCAAGGTTAACTTGGATTAAGTAGTAATAGAGAGGTAGCCATGTTAGTCTGATCTTGGTAAAACAAAAGGAAAAAAATATGTAGCACTTTAAAGACTAACAAAATAGTTTAACAACTTGATGAGCTTTCATGGTCCAGGCCCACTTCTTCAGATCATAATCTGAAAGAGGACTGGCATGACTATATATAACAAAGGAATACAATGAAGAAAGTGAACACATTATAAACTAACAAATCAGATTTTAGAACAGAAGGTGGGACAAGGGAGAGAGAAGGAGGAAATACCTTATAGTAAGTCAATGAGTGGCTAATCTGGAGTTACTAGGACTATCAATAGGTGGGGAAGCTGTCTTTGTAATATGTAAGGTAATTAGCATCTTTATTAAGGCCCATTCGCAACATGTCGAATTTAAGCATGAATGAAAGTTCTGAAGTTTCTCTCTGTAATCTGGTGTTAAAGTCTCTTTGAAGTAAGACGCACGTTGTCAGGTCTTCAAGGGAATGCCCAGGTAGATTAAAATGTAGACTAACAGGTTTTTCTTTATGAAGATGTCGGATTTGTGGGCATTAATCCTTTAGCGAAGTGACTGAGCAGTCTGTCCTATATACATTGCAGAGGGACATTGCTGGCACATGATGGCATAAATCACATTGCTGGATGAACAAGAATATGAATCCTTGATCACATAACTGACATGGTTAGGTCCAGTGATGGTGTCACCATAGTAGATATGTGGACAAAGTTGGCAATGGGGTTTGTTGCAAGGGAAAGTTCCACGGTTAGTATTGATGTGGTATGCCCTGTGGTTGTTAGTAAATATCTTCCTGAGGTTAGGTGGTTGTCTATAGGAGAGTATAGGTCTGTCACCTAGGGCCTCTCGGAGTGTAGTATCTTGTTCCAGTATAGGTTGTAGGTTATTGATAATGCGTTGGAGGGGTTTAAGTTGGGGGCTATAAATGATGACAAGTGATGTTCTATTGTTGGTTTTCTTGGGCCTACCTTGAAGTAGCTGGTTTCTGGGTATTTGTCTGGCCCTTAAAAAAAACAAATTGAATTTCCCCCAGTGGGTAACTGAGTTTTACAAATGTTTGGTGGAGATCTTGAAGTTTTTGGTCTCTGTCAGGTGGTATTGGAGCAGATGCGGTTGAATCTAAGGGCTTGAGTATAGATGATGGATAGTATGAGGCATCCTGGATGGAAGCTGGAGGCATGAAAATAAGTGTAGCAGTCAGTGGGTTTTCTGTAGAGAGCGGTATTGATTTTGCCATCAGTGATTTCTATTGCGGTATCCAGGAAATGGATCTCTCGTGTGGAATGGTTCAGGCTGAGATTGATGGTGGGGTGTAGGTTGTTAAGATCTCTGTGAAATGCGTCCAATGTTTCTTGACTAAGGGTCCAGATCATAAAGATGTCATCGATGTAGCATAAGTAAAGGAGGGATAATAGGGGATGGGATTTGGGGAAACGTTCTAAGTCAGCCATAAAAATGTTAGCATACTAGGGGGCCATGCAGATACCCATGGTTGTGCCGCTGATCTGGAGGAATAAGTTGTCCCCAAATTGGAAATAACTGAGAGAGAGAAAGTTACATAGATCTGCTACCAGATTAGCTGTGGTAACCTCTGGGATAGTGTTTCTAATCACTTGTAATCCATCTTCATGTGCAATATTGGTGTAAAGAAATTCTACATCCATGGTGGCAAGGATGGTGTTATTAAGGAGGTTATCGATGTTTTGTAATTTTCTCAGGAAGTCAGTGGTATTTCAGAGATAGCTGGGAGTATTGGTAACATAGGGTTTGAGGAGGGAATCTACATAGCTGGATAATCCAGTAGTGAGTGTGCCAATACCTGAAAATGATGGGACGTCCGGGGCGTCTAGGTTAATGGATTTTGGGAAGCAAATAGAATAATCCTGGTCGGGGTTCAGAAGGCGTTTCTGTGTGAATTTGGTCCCTAGTAGAGGCAGGAAGTTTCTTAAGAAGACAGTGTAGTTTCTTTTGGTATTCTGAAGTGGGATAAGAGGAGAGAGGTCTGTAAAATGTGGCGTTGGAGAGTTGTCTAGCTGCCTCCTGTTCATAGTCTGACATTCATAATGACCACGGCACCCCCTTTGTCAGCTGGTTTGATTGTAATGTCAGTTCTTTTTGAGACTCTGGATAGCATAGAGTTCAGTGCGGCTGAGATTGTATGTCACTTGTTGTTTGCGCATAATGTCAGTCTGTGCATTGTTGTGGAAGCACTGAATATAGAAATCCAGACTGTAGTTACAACCATCAGGGGGAGTCCACATAGAATTTTTTTTCGCTTGGTGTTGATGGGGGGGATCTAGTTGGTCAGATTGATGTTCATTGGTAACTTGGAAGTATTACCATAGACAGAGGTGGCGAAAGAAAGCTTCAAAGTCACCACAAAATTGAATCCAGTTCGTGGGGGAGGTGAGGCAGAAATAAAGACCTCGGGATAAGACAGACTCTTCTGCTGGGTTGAGTCTGTAGCTAGAAAGGTTGACAATATTATCTGGTGGGCTGAGGTAGACACTGTTGTAGTATCCTGTGGCGTGGAGTAGTTTAGAACGTTTATTGTCTTTTCTTTTTATGTAAGGGGTAGAAGTATGTATTGTAGATTTCTTGTCTGGTAGAATAAAAGTCCTGTAAGGTGTAAAACAGTGTGGAAGTTTGTCTAGAGATGAGAGTTTCAAGCTTAGAAATGTCATTCTTCTGTTTCTTGTATAGGATACTCAGTAAGTGGCTCCTTAATTTCTTGGATAGTGTGTGGCACAGTCTCTCACTATAACAGTACAAACAAAATACAGGACTATGTAGCACTTTAAAGAATAATAAACCATCTTGTTAGTCTTTAAAGTGCTACATAGTCCTGTTTTTTGTTTCAGCTACACCAGATTAACATGGCTACATTTCTATCTATAATCAGTACATTATGATCGTAATGGGTTGTTCACTTTCAGTCCTTTGGCTACAATGTCCGTCTTTCTGCACTTGGATTGAAAGATGATGTCTGTCTGGATCTGTGCAAGTTTTTTCATATGGTTGATGGATTTCCATTCCAAACAGCTAAATGTAGTGCCTTGCATGTTGAATAGTAATAGAGAGGTAGCCATGTTAGTCTGATCTTGGTAAAACAGAAGGAAAAACTATGTAGCACTTTAAAGACTAACAAGATAGTTTATTAGATGATGAGCTTTCATTGAGCACTTGGCATTGCTATCAGTGAAATGACACAAGCAGGCTTCTCCAAACTGACCCTCCACTACAATTCATGCAAACTTTGCTAAACACTAATAATCACATTCTGGTAGTAAGACATTAATCCAAGTTTTACTACAACAAGTCTGGAATGTCTAAATCCCCTTTTTTGTCCTGTGACTGCAGAGGTGTTAACAGGCCACACCGTATTGAATGGTCTCTTAGGATGTGTGTTACACTGAACAGTCAGCTCCACTGTACATTTCACTGTGATGCTCAGCATTCCTTTACTAAACCCAAAGAGGTCCGAGTCACAGGAAAGCTCATCTCTCCCCAACAGAGCTTGGCTAATTGAGCAATATTATCTCACCCACCCTGTGTCTCCTTCACACTGAAGCAGAGCATGTTACACAGATCCAATGTGCACGCCAATGGGGCACGCTCCAATCCCAGGTATTCCTTGCAGAGGGCAGAGACTCGCTTGGATGTGAAGTTCTGCGTCAGACGTTAACCTTTGCATTTCCTCACAGAGTTTCATTAAAGACACAGCCCCACAAAGATGTCAATATCCACGCTAAATTTTGACCTCAAAGAATTAAAGTGCTTTAATTACAGCAACAAAATGCAAGTGCCCCTAAGAGAACAACGCAGGGACAGAGCCCCAGGTTGGATTTGTGGGGCGGAAGCACTTGCTGTGGCTTTGTCTACACAACAGTTTCAAGTGCAGCACCCAGCCACACTTTCACTGAAAGCGTGATCACAGCATGAGTGCCGGGAGAGAGCTCCAAGACAGACACCTGCACGAGGGGAGCAGCCAATAGCGCTGTGAGCACGGGTGGCAGTGCTGCAGCCTGCTTCACACTGGCACTTTACAGCATTGTCACTTGCAGCGCACTGGGGCCTTCATGCCCCGCGCCAGAAAGTTAACAGCACGGTAAAGTGCCAGTGTACACATAGCCTAGGTGGAAAAGAGCTGGAGATGGATTTGGGCATAAGGCCACTGATAGAGGGTAGGGAAAATTAGGTGTGAAAGAAGTCATTCATACTGTTTCAGCAGAAGTGTATTGCCAGTCACAGTACAGCTTAAAAAAAAGTCACCTGCCTCTTGTAGCTGTTGTTCTATGAGTGTTGCTCACATCCTTTCCGTGTGTGTGTGTGTGTGTGTGTGTGTGTGCATGCACGAGCGTGCATAGTTATCAAAGTTTTTCTCCCTAACAGTATCTGCTGGGTTGGTTGGGGAGCCCTTTGGGATGGCACCTTTATAGCAGTCTCTATAGGTCCTCGCTCCCTCAGTTCCTTCTTACCAGGATGACAAAGGAGAGGCAGGTGGGTCTTGGAATGGACATAAGCAATACATCTTTCACAGTTAGGAGAGGTAGGTCACCGTTTTTTCTCTTGAGTGCTTGCTTGCTCATGTCAATTCCAAGTGACGCGACTCCCAAGCACTTCCCTGGAGGGGAGGGTTGGAAATCACTGAGTTACAGCCTGGAGCATGGCTCTGCTGAACACAGTAGCATCTCTAGCATAATGGGATACAAACATGTGAACAGATGACCAAGTTGCCTCTGCAGATGTCCTGGATGGGATCATGAGCCAGGAATGCAGCAGACGAAGATTGTGTTCTTGTGGAGTGCATAGTTAACAGAGGAGCAGGAACTTTGGCCACGTCATAGCCGGTCCTGATGCAGGTCGTGCTCCAAGAAGAAATCCTTTGAGAAGAGACAGGAAGGCCTTTCATCCTATCAGTCATAGCAATAAGCAACTGAATGCATTTCCTAACCAGTTTTGTGCCATTGAAATAGAAGACGAGCACATGTCTAACGCCCCAGGAGCGGAGTGAACATTCCTTGTATAAAAAGGTCCTGATTGCATGAAACAACAAAACCACTGTAGGAAGAAATACTGGGTGTGGATGGAGCTGCACCTTCTCCTTCCATACAGAGGCTCAGATGTTAAATTCTAAACTCCCTTCTGGCTGCCCTTCCACAAAACGTAAAGGAGGGAGCATGTTGCCAGTTGCTCAAAAGGGAGAGAACACTAAGATTCCAGAAGGGAACTGGCTGTTTTATACGTGGGCAGGGTCTGTCCAGACCTTTGAGAAAACAGAGGGCTGCTTGCTAATCCCATTATGGGCTGAGTCAGGGTGGAAAGCTGAGATAGCTGCCAGGTGAACTTTACTGATGCCACTGCTATGCCCTGCTGCTTTAGATGAAGCAAATAATTCCGGATGATGGGGACTGAGGCCGCCATTGGAAGGATCCCTTCTGAAGAGGCCAAATGGAAAAAACTCTTCTACTTGGTCAGGTAAGTGGGGCAGATGGAAGGTTTTCTGCTGCTAAGGAGAACCTCTCTACCCAAGTTCAAACATGCTAGTGCCAAGGGGTTCCAAGCTGTGAGGGGAAGGGACTCCAGGTTGGGATGCAACAGAGCTTTCACCATCTCCAACAATTCCATGAATGGCTCCAATAATCCTGAGTGTTTTTTTAACATCTTATGGCAATGTAGACTCCGAAGAATCATCCAGTTCCCCACACCCTGCTCAGGCAGCTCTGCAGATACTGGAGGTTCCTACATCCTATGTTCGCCCCACTTATGACAATAATGAAAAGCTGTGAGCTCCATGCTTAGGTTGCCATAACCCTAATTTTTGACTGGAACCCTCAGTCAAAGAGGCATCCTAGCGGCTCTGGTCAGCACTGCTGACCAGACAGCCAAAAATCCACTTGCCACAGGGCTGGCAGTCGCCATACCTGGCTTCCTGCAGCTCCCTGGAAGTAGTGACACATCCCTCACCTTGTAGGTGGAAGAGTGGCCACTTGGAGTCAGTGCACTGCCCCTGCCCCGAGCATGGTCTGCCCAGAACTGCAGCCAAAGAGAGCTGCAGGGATAGCATCTGCAGTTGGGAGGCAGCATGCTGAGCCACTTGGTTGCACCTCTGCCTAGGAGCCAAGGGAGATGTTGCTGCTTGCTGGGAACTGACCAAGGTGAGAGGCATCAGAAGGCTACATCCGGAAACCCCACCCTCACACCACCCCTTTGCCCCAGCCCTGAGCTCCCTCCTACACCATGAACCCTTCATTCCTTGCCCCATGCAGAAGCTAAGGTTGCCAGATACTTTCAAAAAAATACCAGACATGGTAGGGGAAAAATGGGTTGAGAGGGGAAAAAAAATGGGGGTCCAAACTTGTTGGGTGAAGAAAAAAAAAAGAAAAAGAAAAAGATCACTGTGCCTTTAAATTTCCCCACTCCTCTTGCCCCTGCCAGACACAGCAGGAGAAGAATGTCCCCACCAGCTTTCCATCCAAGAAAAATATTTTACATATCCGGTATTTTCTGGGGGGGTTTTACCGGACAAAACGGGCAAAAACCCAACACCTGGCAACCCTAGCAGGAGCCCATGCCCCAGCCCAGGGCTCATATCCCCTCCCACCCTCCAAATCCCTTGGCCCCACCACCCCAGCCCAAAGACCCCTCCTGCACCCCAATATCCTGCCTCAGCCTGGTGAAAATAAGCAAGTGAGTGAGGGTGGAGGAAAGCTAGTAGCAGAAAGGGGGTGGAGTGAACAGGAGCAGAGCCTCTGAGAAGAGGCAGGAAAAAGGTATTTGGTTTTGCACAAATAAAGTTGCCATGCCTAGCCATGCTTCTATCACAGATCGTGGCAGTGTCAGGAGGGGCATGTGGATTTAGAATAAAAAGTGTGGAATATTATGGGATGCAGGATTGAAAATTGACCCCATACTCCCAGTCGCCCCTGGATGACTTGCTTAGGCCCCAGCAGGCATTGCAAAGACTTCCCAAAGCAGCCTGCCCTGACTAGTGGTGAACTGCACAGTGGGATAATTACCTATGCTACTTCCAGTTGGAGGATGCGCACTCCTAACAAAGTGTAGACCTACAAAAGCAGTGTAATTACCACAGCAGCTGTGTGCTGATAGAATTTAGGTCATCAAAATGTTGCGCAAACATGACCTAAACTTAACATCACTCAACAGCCCCATCTTCAGGCTTATTAAAAGGTGCTAACAGACTGAAATCTAGGTGCTAGAAGAAATCTCTCTGTGCATTCTGAGGATATCATTCAGTATCACTTCTCCCAGAAATGTGTATTCTGGAAGTTATCTAATGAGCAGTATGGAAAATACTGAAGTTGTAGCCAATAGATTCACATGCTTTTGGGATTTTGACCATTGCCAACTAATGAGACATTTTCACTGAGCTGTCCATAAAGATGCACAATTATTACAGAACCAAAATCATACCTGCCAACGCACACTACCTTGCATTGTTAATAAATGTAATCTGCATGGTGCTGTGCATTCACTTAAGTGTGTTAGATTCCTCTGAAGTTCCTCTGACTTTGACTCTTTATTCACCTAAATAATTTTGTAAATTTACAGATTTTGCCAGCTAATTGTTCTTTCCCTTTTACAGAATATTGTTAAGCAAGCTAAACACCACTTGTCCTAATGCAGAACTTCACACAGCCTCTTATCACAGGAAAGGGTTGAAAATTGGCCATTTATTCTTACTGTTTTCTTGTCTCTGCTAGTTTCTGACCCATGTCAGACATTTATGTCTAACCCTATGGCTACCTGGTTTCCAAAGAAGCCTCTTGAGAGATATGTCAGATTTTTGAAAGTTTGGGCTGCAGGCTTCAATCAAAAGAGTCCATGGCTACACAAATAGGGTTATAAGCTCAGTCGATAAAGGTAACAACAGTGTCTTCTGAGGCTACATAATATATGTAGATTTCTGCAAGGTGTCTAACTTGGTATCACATGACATTGATTAAAAAAACCTAAAATGTATAAAATTAACATAGCACACATTAAATGAACTTTAAACCAGCTAGCAAGTCTCAAAATGCAATTGTAAACATAGAATGGTCAGATGAGGGGCTTGGGAGGAGAAGGGGGCCTCTCCAGAACTTGTTCTTGGTCCTGTGCTATTTCAAATTTTTATCAATGACCTGGAAGAAGACACAATCATCACAGAGAGTTTACAGATGTGAAAATTGGGGAAATGGCAAATAATGAATCATAGAATCATAGAAAAATAGGACTGGAAGGGACCTCAAGAGGTCATCGAGTCCAGCCCCCCACCCTCAAGGCAGGACCAAGCTCCATCTACACCATCCCTGACAGATGTCTATCCAACCTGTTCTTAAATATCTCCAGAGAGGGAAATTCCACCACCTCCCTTGGCAATTTATTCCAATATTTGACCACCCTGACAGTTAGGAATTTTTTCCTAATGTCCAATCTAAACCTCCCCTGCTGCACTTTAAGCCCATTACTCCTTGTCCTGTCCTCAGAAACCAAGAGGAACAAATTTTCTCCTTCCTCCTTGTGACACCCTTTTAGATATTTGAAAACCGCTATCATGTCCCCCCTTAATCTTCTTTTTTCCAAACTAAACAAGCCCAGTTCATGAAGCCTGGCTTCATAGGTCATGTTCTCTAAACCTTTAATCATTCTTGTCGCTCTTCTCTGTACCCTTTCCAATTTCTCCACATCTTTCTTGAAATGTGGCGCCCAGAACTGGACACAGTACTCCAGCTGAGGCCTAACTAGTGCAGAGTAGAGTGGCAGAATGACTTCACGAGTTTTGCTTACAACACACCTGTTGATACAACCTAGAATCATATTTGCTTTTTTTTGCAACAGCATCACACTGTTGACTCATATTCAACTTGTGGTCCACTATGACCCCTAGATCCCTTTCCGCCATGCTCCTTCCTAGACAGTCGCTTCCCATCTTGTATGTATGGAACTGATTGTTCCTTCCTAAGTGGAGCACTTTGCATTTCTCTTTATTAAACCTCATCCTGTTTACCTCTGACCATTTCTCTAACTTGCTAAGGTCATTTTGAATTATGTCCCTATCCTCCAAAGAAGTTGCAACCCCACCCAGTTTGGTATCATCTGCAAACTTAATAAGCGTACTCTCTATCCCAATATCTACATCATTGATGAAGATATTGAACAGTACGGGTCCCAAAACAGACCCTTGAGGAACTCCACTTGTTATCCCTTTCCAGCAGGATTTAGAACCGTTAACAACAGCTCTCTGACTATGGTTATCCAGCCAATTATGCACCCACCTTATCGTGGCCCTATCTAAGTTATATTTGCCTAGTTTATCAATAAGAATATCATGTGAGACCGTATCAAATGCCTTACTAAAGTCTAGGTATATGACATCCACCGCTTCTCCCTTATCCACAAGGCTCGTTATCTTATCAAAGAAAGCTATCAGATTATGAAGAGAACAGGTGACTGAATTCAGGGTACTCTTGATCAATTGGTGAACTGGACACAACTGCATGTTAGCACACACAGGATTAAAGAATACTTACAAGATGGGGGACTGTCTGGGAAGCAGGGATTTTGAAAAAGACTTGAGGGCTGTTGGGGATAATCAGCTGAATATAAACTCTCTACAGGAACCGGTGGCCAAAAGAGCTAATGCAATCCTGGGATGCATAAATAAGGGAATTTCAAGGATGAGTGGACTGGTTTTCTTGGCCTGTGCAAATACTGAGATTACCACCAGTAGAATAGTGTGTCCAGTTCTGGTGCCCATGAGTCAAGCAGGAAGTTTATAAATTGGAGAGGGCTGAAAGAAGAGTAATGAAAGGGTTAAGAGCCATACAAGTGACTGACCTCTTCGAGTATCTATTTAATTTACCAAAAAGGTTATGGGGTGATTTGATTACAGTCTGTAAGTAACCATGCAGGGAACAAATATTTCATCATGGACTCTACAAGCTATCGGAGAGAGGGCTAATAGTTCAATCACTGGAAACTGACACTTTACAAATAGGAAATAAGGCATACATGTGACAGAGTAAATTAGCCTTAGAGCAATTTACCAAGGCTTGTGGTAGAGTTGTCATCACTGAATTTTTAAAATCAAGATAGGATGGTTTTCTATAAAATCTGCTCTTCTCATTTTGGCAAGTATTATGTCTTGAGTTACACACTAGATTCAGTGGGGTCTTCAGGTCTACAAACTGAGTCTCTCTGCAGGGCTCCTTAGCACCTCTGCTAATCATCAAGAGCAGCTGTGTTGCCCAGGAGAGGCCAAGGTCGGGGTGGAGGAAAGAGTCTTAAATGGGGAAGGGGTTCCCTGACAGCTAAGAGCACTGTCCTAGGAAAGAGGAATAAATTAAATGGGTTCCTACAGGCCGAACAGCAACACGTTCACTGCAAATTGAGCTGACTCCTAGGCCTATGGCACAAGCATCAAGCAGAGGAAGAAACGTACACTGTCACCATTTTCCATGTGCCCATTTCCGCACAAGGATGTTTTAGCTACAGTCAGAGAGGTGAAACCAGGGAGGAGGGGAGCTGGGAATCTCAAAGGAAATTAGCTAAAAATCAACCCTCCACCCAACCCCCACCTCTCATCTATAAACCAACACCAGAGAGACAACAAGCACACAGCAAGAGGTCATCTTCAAAAGGCTGGCTGCCAAGGGAAGTGAGTGCAAAGGCTAGGCATGTTCCTATCCAAGTCCAGCAGCTGCCAAAGAACCAAAGGTACAGCTTCCCTGGGGATTGGGGGAGCAGATGGCTCCTGGAATATAAAAATTGGTGGTTTTGTGCTGCCCAGCAGGGAGAGGGCAAGACAGAAAAATGCCTAAAAATATTTCCCTCCACCAACTTTTGCCTAGTGAATACCTAAGCCATTACCTAGATACACCACCCAGAAAGTGCCCCACTGTGCCCCTCCCACAACTAGGAGAGGCATAAAGATGGCCCTTTCCTGCATTTAAATGGCAATTTTCAAATTACAACTCACATCCCAGGGTAAGTGGGCAGAGAAGGATGGTGAAGGGGGAAGGGGGCTATTAGGTATTTACATTAGGAAAATTCCAGAGCAAAACTCAAAACATTCTCCGCCTGGAAAGAAGCTTACATCTTTGGGGGGGGAGGGGAGGGTTACAAAAAGCCAGCCAGGAGTCCGGTGGCAGATTAAAAGTGAAAATATTAATTGGGGCATAAGCAGCCATGGGCTGGATCCCACTTCATTATATTCATCTCCAGCCCAACAGAGTTATGCCCAAATAAACGTATTAGTTCTTAATGTGCCACAGGACTCCTACTTGTTTTTTGCTCAAACAGACTAACACAGCAACCCCCTTATAAAAAAAACCCCAAATACAAGACACACAACTACTAAGATCAGACTCTTATCTACTCTCACTGCTTGTTTCAAATTGATTGATTACTGGTTCTCAAGGGTTGCTCCTTGATGCACAGAATAACATATTTCTGTAAAGTTATGCTTCTGTAACCTTATTCATTGTAAGCCTGCTATGAAAATTAGCAGATGAGAGGTCAGAACCCATATAGTTGGTTTACATGATTCTGTATGTATCAAATCAAAAACAGGTATAAATAAGCATCAGAGGAATAGCCGAGTTAGTCTGTAACAGGAAAAACTTGAAAAACAACAAACAGTCTAGTAGCACCCTAGAGACTAACAAAACATGTAGATGGCATCCCAAACTTTCATGGCCACAACCCACTTCTTCAGATGACAGGATTTGCCTAATATAATGTAAAGATGTTGTGTCACTAATTGCAACATAAATGGGACCTTATTAGAAATCCTCATTAACTTCAAAACCAATCTGTTGCCAATTCACATGATTTTACTGTGTCTTTCTAAACATTTGGTTGGATTTTTAACCTCCTCTTCTCGAAAAAGATGTGACTACGTGAATGAGAATTTCAGTTTTCATTTAAAAATAAAAGTAATCCTCTAGCCTTAAAGAGAGCAGACAAAATGTGACCCACGTGCACCCTGCAAAAAGTAAAAAGCCTTAAATGAACATGTTAAAAATCTCAATGTATGAAAGTTTTGGGTTGTTGGCACTAAAATCAGGAATTGAGTAGAGAGGGAGTTTATTCACAGAACTCTAATCCTGCAAGCTCTGATCGCTGGAGCGAATAAACCAATCTCTAGTGTCATGTACGTTTATTTTTTGGGGTGAAAAACCAAAAAGCCTTCTTTATGTAGCTTCTCCAACCTCACTTTGTCCCTTCCACATGGCAAAGCAAACAGTTCATAACTCTGTGAAAGGAAGCTCTTAAATTGTCTCACCCTGCAGTGCTTCCGCCTTGAAATGTACTCCCCAGCAGGGACTCTTGTACATTTAAAAATTGGAACACTGCAGCTTGACCCCTGCCCACTCCCAGCATCTCTGTCTCTTTCTCCCCCACCCCCCATCCCCCGCTGCCTCTGTGATAGAAACAACAAGGAGGGCGGGGGAGGGAGAGAGAAGTGACTAGTCCAGGGGTGGCCAACCCACAGCTCATGAGCCACATGTGGTTCGCAAAGAAAAAAATTGTGGTTCCTGACAGAACCGGGACAGATCCCGGAACCACTCAAGTCAGCCACTGTCATGGCTGGGCTGCTGTGAGCCACATGCGTGCTCACAGCACACGCCATTCCGCTTATGGCCCCCAGCACACTGCATCATCTCCTGCACATGCAGGCTGGGTCGCACGCACCGTCCCAGCCTACATGTGCTAGCAGCCAGCTGCTGAGCGCACGCAGCGGCAGCAGCTCCAGGTGCGGTGCCAGGACCCGGGCATAAGGTTAGTGGGGGAGGGGAAATGCCTGGCTCTGGACAAGAGGAGAGGAGAGAAATCAGGTGGGAGGGGAGGTGCACATGGAGTCCCATGGTGGTAGTGGCGGGGGCACGGCTCTGGCTCCGGGACCCAAGCATATAGTTGGGGGAGGATGCACATGGCGTGCCAACCACTCAGAGCACGCGCATCACCTGGAGGAAGATGCACATCTGTAGCAGCGGCTCTGGGACCGGAGAATTAGGTTAGGGTGGGGTTGGAGCAGGGGTGGAGGACGCCTGGCTCTAGTTTTGGAGAAAGGGGGGGGGGAGGATTCGGTTGGGAACAAGCCCCATCTGACCGCAGCATCATAACACTCCTGCACTCCCCAGACCCCAAACCTGAGCCCATCATACACTGGAACCCCGTCCTGAGCCTCTCACATCCCCAAACTCCTGCCCCCACCCCGTCCCCAGCCTTCTGCCACAACACTCCTGCACCATCCACACACTGCAGATCTGTGTCCTGTGTCCCTCATACTCCCAGCCTCGCTGCCCTGAGCCCCTCACACACCCCAGCCCAAACTCCTGCAGCCACAAACCTCCAACCCTCCACCTGACCCCAACACTCTCCAGCCTGGAGCCCCCTCCCTGAGCCAGCATCCCCCTCTCCATCACCCCCTGCACCCAAATTCCCTCCGAGAGCTTGCACCTCTAACCCCTTCCCAGTGCTTTTTTTGAGAGTCACAATAGCAGTGGAGACAGTGTGAAGAGCCAGGGCAAAGTTGTTGAGCCCCAAAAGAAGAAAAAAAAAAAAAAAAAAAGAGTGCCCTGAGACAGATGTACCACCACCTATTTCCCCCAGCATGATTTTTTCTTTTTTGGCTCAACAACTGTACCCCGGCTCTTCATACTGTCTCTACTGCTATTGTGGCTCTTCATCTGGAACAGGTTGGCCACCCTGGACTAGTCATTTAGTCACTTACATCCCTAATCCATCCAGGCTAGCCTTTCTTGGCTCCTTGGACAGCATATCTCTTGGATACAGACCCACAACTCACTCCTCCCTAACTCGGGGTTTTCCAGGCTGCAGTGATATTTCCAGCAATCCAGACTGTCTACACAGGCCAGCATTTGTACTTGGTTTTCCCTCCAGAGGCTCTGATTAGAATCATGGGTTACAGTTGTACGTTACCACACAGCTCTTTGTATGGAAGCAAATTTTTGCAGTGAAAGCATTACACAAAAGACAGTTAAAAAAGGAAGAACCTACACACATGCCAAAATGCTTACTAGAGGTCTCCCCAATTCCAGCTGTGGGGTCTGGTACCTGTTAGTCAATCAAAACCCACAGCTGGCTTTTTCAGTAGATGCCTTTGCCCCAAAGAGCTAACCATCTAACAAGGCAAGACAAACAGGGTGGGAGAGGGAGCACAACACTTAGAGTCATGTGAGGGTGTCAAACTTCATGCGTTTGTCCCACAATATGGATTGTAGTGGCTTTAGTTAGGAGGGGATTGGTGAACTAGAAACGAGCCAGGAAAGGGGGGTGGTGGCTGGACTAGGAAGTAGAGGTCATGGAGCGACAAATGTGAAGTGAAGCACAGATGAAGAGACAGAGACATCTGAAGCAGAAACCAGACAAGCAGCACAAGACAAAGAAGGACACAGTTTTTTCACTTTTACACATTCCAGTCAAACTACACAAAGTCCCTCTTTTGGCAACTGTTATCAGCACCTTCGTTCAAAATAGCCCCTCCATCTTCCATTGCTCCAAGTGAGAATGAATCTAGAGAAAAGATGAAAAGGGGACATACCAGTTTCAGAGTACATAAAAGGTTGTTACAAGGAGGAGCGTGATTACGAACAGAGGACTGTTCTCTCAGGATGGACTTCACTTAAGTAGGGAGGGAAATAGACTTCTAGGATGGAGGCTGGCTCAACTGATTAAGAGAGCTTTAAACTAGGAATTTGGGGGAGACAGCTGGGAGATGACCAGGTAATCTCTAAGTCGGATTTTAACACTGAGAGGGAGGAAAACGAAGTAAGAAAGGATATAGCTGGGGGTAAGAGAATGTACATGAGGAAGGGTAGGGTGGATACTAGTCTAATAGGTCATATTGGAGGTACAACGTCCGTGCCAAATTGGGTAAAGAATGTGAGTGAGGCCAAACAGCAAAAATTAAGATGTTTGTACACCAATGCGAGGAGCCTAGGTAACAAAATGGAGTAACTAGAGCTACTGGTCCAGGAAGTGAAACCAGATATTATAGGAATAACAAAAACATGGTGGAATACTAGGCATGACTGGAGTACAGGTATTGAAGAGTATGTGCTGTTTCGGAAAGACAGAAATAAGGGTAAAGGTGGTGGAGTCGTATTGTATATCAAAGATGAGGTAGATTGTAAAGAAATAAAAAGTGATGGAATGGAGAAGACAGTCTATTTGGGCAAAAATCACATTGGGAAAGAAAACTATCTGATCCTCCCTTGGGATAGTGCTTGGGGTGTGTTACAGAGCCACCAGGATCCAATTTGGATATGGATAGAGACCTCTTTAATGTTTTTAATGAAGTAAATACTCATGGAAACTGCGTAATCATGGGAGATTTCAACTTTCCAGATATAGACTGGAGAACAAGTGCTAGTAATAATAATAGGGCTCAGATTTTCCTAGATGTGATAGCTGATGAATTCCTTCATTAAGTAGTTGCTGAACCAACAAGGGGGGGGATGCTATTTTAGATCTGGTTTTGGTGAGTAGCGAGGACCTCAGATGAAATGGTTGTAGGGGACAACCTTGGCTCGAGTGATCATAAGTTAATTCAGTTGAAATTAAATGGAAGGATAAACAAAACTAAATCTGAGACTAGGCTTTTTGATTTCAAAAGGGCTAACTTTAATAAATTAAGGAAATTAGTTAGGGAAGTTGATTGGACTAAAGAAATTATGGATCTTGAGGTGGAGGAGGCCTGGAATTATTTTAAGTTAAAGTTGCAGAAGCTGTCAGAAGCCTGTATCCCAAGAAAAGGGAAAAAAATTATAGGCAGGTGTGTTAGACCAAGCTGGATGAGCAAGCATCTCAGAGAGGTGATTAAGAAAAAGCAGAAAGCATATAAGGAGTGGAAAATGGGAGGGATCAGTAAAGAAAGATATCTTATTGAGGTTAGAGCATGTAGGGACAAAGTGAGAGAGACTAAAAGTCAGGTACAGTTGGACCTTGCAAAGGGAATTAAAACCAATAGTAAAAGGTTTTATAGCCATATAAATAGGAAAAAAACAAAAAAAGAAGAAGTAGGACCGCTAATTACTAAGGATGGAGTGGAGGTTAAGGATAATCTAGGAATGGCCCAATATCTAAACAAATACTTTGCATCAGTCTTTAATGAGGCTAATGAAGAGCTTAGGGATAATGGTAACATAACAAATGGGACTAAGGATGTGGAGGTAGATATTACCATATCCGAGGTAAAAGCCAAACTTGAACAGCTTAATGGGAGTAAATCGGGGGGCCCAGATAATCTTCAAAGAATATTAAAGGAACTGGCACATGAAATTGCAAGTTCATTAGCAATTTTTTTTAATAAATCTCTAAACTCAGGGGCAGTACCATTTGACTGGAGAATTGCTAATATAGTTCCTATTTTTAAGAAAGGGAAAAAAAGCCACCTGGGTAACTATAGGCCTGTTAGTTTGACATCTGTTGTATGCAAGTACTTGGAAAAAATTTTGAAGGAGAAAGTAGTTAGAGACATTGACGCTAATGGCAATTTGGACAAATTACAACATGGTTTTACTGAAGGTAGATCGTGCCAAACCAACCTGATCTCCTTTTTTGAGAAACTAACAGATTTTTTAGATAAAGGAAATGCAGTGGATATAATCTACCTCGACTTTAGTAAGGCATTTGATACAGTGCCACATGGGGAATTATTGGTTCAATTGGAAAAGATAGGGATTAATATGAAAGTTGAGAGGTGGATAAGCAACTGGTAAAAGGGGAGACTACAGCGGGTCATATTGAAAGGTGAACGGTCAGGTTGGAGGAAGGTTACTAGCAGAGTTCCTCAGGGATCAGTTTTGGGGCCAATTTTATTTAGTCTTTTTATTGCTGACCTTGGCACCAAAAGTAGAAGTGTCCTGATAAAATTTGCGGATGACAAAGTTGGGAGGTATTGCCAATTCAGAAAAGGATCGGGATATCATACAGGAAGATCTGGACAACCTTGTAAATTGGAGTGATAGCAACAGGATGAAATTTAATAGTGAGAAGTGTAAGGTTATGCATTTAGGGATTAATAACAAGAATTTTAGTTATAAGCTGGGGACACATCAGTTGGAAGTGACGGGGGAGAAGAAGGACCTCGGAGTCCTGGTTGATTATAGGATGACTATGAGCCGCCATTGTGACATGGCCGTAAAAAAGGCTAATACGGTCTTGGGATGTATTAGGCGAGGTATTTCCAGTAGGAATAAGGAGGTATTAGTGCCATTATACAAGGCACTGGTGAGATCCCAGTTGGAATACTGTGTGCAGTTCTGGTCTCCCATGTTTAAGAAGGATCATAGAACTGGAAGAGACCTCAGAAGGTCATCAAGTCCAGCCTCCTGCTCTACGCAGGACCAATTCCAACTAAATCAACCCGGATGAATTCAAACTGGAACAGGTACAAAGAAGGGCCACTAGGATGATCTGAGGAATGGAAAACCTGTCTTATGAAAGGAGACTCAAGGAGCTTGGCTTGTTTACCTTAACCAAATGAAAGCTGAGGAGGGACATGATTGCACTCTTTAAATATATTAGGAGGGATAAATACCAGGGAGAGAGAGGAATTATTTAAGCTTAATACCAATGTGGACACAAGAACAAATGGATATAAGCTAGCTAGTAGGAAGTTTAGACTTGAGATTAGACGAAGGTTTCTAACCATTAGAGGAGGGAGGTTCTGGAACGGCCTTCCAAGGGAAGTAGTGGGGGCAAAAGATCTATCTGGCTTCAAGATTAAACTAGATGGGTTTATGAAGGAGATGGTTTGATGAGATAACATGATCTTGGTAACTAATTGACCATTCATTATCAGTGGGAAATAGGTCAAGGGAGGGATGATAGGAGTTACTATAGAGAACTTTCTAGGTGTCTGGCTGGTAAGTCTTGCCCACATGCTCAGGGTTTAGCTGATCGCCATATTTGGGGTCGGGAAGGAATTTTTCTCCAGGGTAGATTGGCAGAGGCCCTGGAGGTTTTTCGCCTTCCTCTGTAGCATGGGGCACAGATCACAGCTGGAGGATTCTCTGCATCTTGGGGCCTTCAAAGTATTTGAAGGCTTCAATATCTGAGACATAGGTGAGAGGATTATTCTAGGAGGGGTGGGTGAGATTCTGTGGCCTGCATTGTGCAGGGGGTCAGACTAGATGATCATAATGGCCCCTTCTGACCTTAAAGTCTATGAGTCCATGAGAAAAAAAACTGCCCACCCCGTAAAAAGTTTGGCCAGGCCGCTCTTGCTGTAGTGGGCTGCAGCACTCCTTGGGAGAAACTGGCCACACCCTTCCTGCATACCATTGCCTTTAGAAAAAGGGAAGGTGTGAAAAGAGGAAAAATAGCCTCAGGACTCTCCTACCCGTCACTTTGGCGTAAGAACTTTGGGGGCTTACCTGGTTGCATGAAACCTGCTCAGTTTTGGCCCAACCCCTGGGACACAGACCCCCCACTTGGTGACCATTGGGCCATCTATGGTAATATGCAAGCACAAGAAAGCAATGTGCAGATTTGGGGATAAATACCCATCGCACAGTTCACTCGAAGAGGTCTTCACAACACACATACCACTGTGCATGTGCCTTCCCATATACTTCAAAGCGCTGCCGGCCTGATCAACTGACCAGCCACCTCCCCTGACTCTCGGGCATAACCAAGGCCTTCGCAACCGAATCAGTATCTTTGAAACGTTCTGTGTGCTGCATAAGTTGGTATGTATGATTTGATTTTTCTTGTTGTATAAGCTTAGTGTTGTAGTTGTACATAGAGTTTGTAATTATCACTGTTAATTAGTGTAGCTGGATATTTTTAGAATAGAGACTATTCCCCTCAACATTCCCATCCTTATATCTCTGACATGTTTAACTAGAAATCATAGAATATAATAAAATAAATAGGGTAAATTCATTATTAACATGGTTTATTAAAAAACTCAGAATAAATACTATAAATTTATCGCTGTTATAAATAAATATTTTTTATTTGATAAAACGGTCCACCTAGTTCTGTCCTTCCCCCCTTAGGCATGCATCATTGGACCTGTGATTCTCGCGACAAAGGGGAAAGAACTGTTCTTAATCGTTGAGAACAGGACAAGAAGCAATGGACTTAATCTGCAGCAAGGGAGGTTTAGGTTGGACATTAGGAAAATCTTCCTAATTGACAGAGCAGTTAAACACTGGGATAAATTATTTAGGGAGATTGTGGAACTTCCATCTCTGGAGATATTTAAGAGCAGGTTGGACAGACATCTGCCAGGGATGATCTAGATCAGTGTTTCCCAAATGGTGTTCCGGAGAACTCTAGAGTTCCACGAAGTGAAAATTAAGGTTCCTCAAGAAAATTCCAGTACAATCACATTTTATGATTAAAAAATAATGATAATTATGAATATTGTGATATGTTTTTAAATATGTGCAATTAAACTAAAATGTTCATCTCATGACCTTGTGTACTCTTTGTTTATTATCATCCTTCCTTATTTGTGGTCTAATTTTTCAGCTCCATATAAGACTTATTAGGGGTTCTGCAAAATTATTTCAAGTTTAAAAGGGTTCCGTGACCTAATAAAATTGGGAAACTCTGATCCAGACAATACTTAGTCCTGCCACAAGTACAAACATTTGAGGACTTCTCAAGGTCATTCAGTCCTAGGATTCTAAATAAGATGGTGGCTTCCGGGCTGCAAGGAGGGACGGTAACATTCAATCTCAGTGACCACAAGAGAAGAGAGATGCCCTTCTCAAAATGTCCACCTGACAGTCAACTTCACTACCATTGTTACAAATGTTAAATCAGAAGCCATTTTGAAAAAGGTCAGTCCTTTGTGGTGTTCTCAAGAGTTAAACATTTTTCAGCTCCCGTTGACTTAATGAGAAAATGTGCATTGTTCCTAAAATCTTTAAACGTAGCCATGAATGGTGGGTGAAGCAAGCCCCTAGCCCTACCCCATCTTCTATGGCCCAACCACTCACTGGAATCAAGCCACCTCCCCATACTCCCCCCCACACACACCCCCCCACAGACAGGGAGGGTGGACCCTGCGCGACTCCAGCCTCCCTGGCCATGGTGCTCAACAACTTTGCTCTCCCCCTTCCCACCTTTCCCCCCCCCCCCCCCCCACGCCCCAACCAATTTTTTTCCCCCGCCATGTTCGGTATTTTTTTGGGAAACTATCTGGAAATCCTAATTCTGGTCTCCAGTTACAAGGTAGCATCCCTCTTGTTCAGATCCACCCTTCAGTCTAATCGGCTTCCGTACCTAATGACTGGAAGGTAGCCAACGTGACACCAGTATTTAAAAAGGGCTCTAGAGGCGATCCTGGCAATTACAGACCGGTAAGTCTAACTTCAGTACCGGGCAAATTAGTCGAAACAATAGTAAAGAATAAAATTGTGAAGCACGTAGAAGAACATAATTTGTTGGACAAAAGTCAACATGGTTTCTGTAAAGGGAAATCCTGTCTTACTAATCTATTAGTGTATGTCTACACTACCCTCCTAGTTCGAACTAGGAGGGTAATGTAGGCATACCGCACTTGCAAATGAAGCCCGGGATTTGAATTTCCCGGGCTTCATTTGCATAAGTCGGGCGCCACCATTTTTAAATGCTGGCTCGTTTGAACCCCATGCCGCGCAGCTACACGCGGCACGGACAAGGCTTCCTAGTCCGAACTACCGTTACTCCTCATGGAATGAGGAGTAACGGTAGTTCGGACTAGGAAGCCTAGTCCAAACTACCTAGTCCGTGCTGCATGTAGCCGCGCGGCACGGGGTTCGAACGAGCTGGGATATAAAAATGGCGGCGCCCGGCTTATGGAAATGAAGCCCGGGAAATTCAAATCCTGGGCTTCATTTGCAAGTGCGGTATGCCTACATTACCCTCCTAGTTCGAACTAGGAGGGTAGTGTAGACATACCCTTAGAGTTCTTTGAAGTGGTTAACAAACATGCGGACAAGGGGGATCCAGTAGATATAGTATACTTGGATTTTCAGAAAACCTTTGACAAGGTCCCTCACCAAAGGTTCTTGTGAAAATTACATGGCCATGGGATAAGAGGGAAGGTCCTTTCTTGGACTGAGAACTGGTTAAAAAACAGGAAACAAAGGGTAGGAATAAATGGTAAATTTTCAGATTGGAGAGGGGTAACTAGTGGTGTCCCCCAAGGGTCAGTCCTGGGACCAATCCTTTTCAACTTATTCATAAGTGATCTGGAGAAAGGGGTAAGCAGTGAGGTAGTAAAGTTTGCAGATGATACAAAACTGTTTAGGATAGTCAAGACAGAAGCAGACTGTGAGGGACTCCAAGAAGATCTCACCAAACTGAGTGATTGGGCAACAAAATGGCAAATTAAATTTAATGTGGATAAGTGTAAAGTAATGCACTTCGGGAAAAATAACCCCAACTATACAGTATGATGGGGGCTAATTTGGCTACAACAAATCAGGAAAGGGATCTTGGGAGTTATCGTGGACAGTTCTCTGAAAACTTCCACGCAGCGTGCAGCGGCGGTCAAAAAGGCAAATAGGATGCTAGGAATTATTAGGAAAGGGATAGAAAATAAGACCCAGAATATCTTACTGCCCCTGTATAAAACTATGGTACGCCCACATCTGGAATACTGTGTACAGATGTGGTCTCCTCACCTCAAAAAAGATATTTTGGCCTTGAAAAGGGTTCAGAAAAGGGAAACTAAAATGATTAAGGGTTTGGAACGGGTCCCATATGAGGAGAGGTTAAAGCGACTGGGACTTTTCAGTTTAGAAAAGAGGAGACTGAGGGGGGATAAGATAGAGGTCTATAAAATCATGAGTTGTGTGGAGAGGGCCAATAAAGAAAAGTTATTTATTAGTTCCCATAATAGAAGAACTAGGACACCAAATGAAATTAATGGGTAGCAGGTTTAAAACGAATAAAAGAAAGTTCTTCTTCACACAGTGTGTAGTCAACCTGTGGAACTCCTTGCCAGAGGAGGCTGTGAAGGCTAGGACTATAATAGAGTTTAAAGAGAAGCTAGATAATTTCCTGAAGGTTAGGTCCATAAAAGGCTATTAGCCAGGGGATAAAATGGTGTCCTTGGCCTCTGTTTGTCAGAGGCTGGAGAGGGATGGCAGGAGACAAATCACTTGATCACTGTCTTCGGTCCACCCTCTCTGGGGCACCTGGTGCTGGCCACTGTCGGTAGACAGGATACTGGGCTAGAAGGACCTTTGGTCTGACCCACTACGGCCGTTCTTATGTTCTTAGAGGAGCGCAAGGCAGAAGGAGAAGTCATGCCAGGAGTGGAGGCCACTGAAGGTGCAAAGCACTGATGAAGAATTTGAAGGAAGACAGAAGTACACAAGTCCCAGAAGGAGGGAAATGGCCATCAATAAGCATGACGGGAGGAGATGAAAGTACCAAAAACAGGGCGGAGCAGAGTCTTTGCAACACATCCCAGAAGTTAAGTCTTCATATAGAAAGCCCTGAAGGGAGCGGACACGTGAGGAGTGAAGACGACATTAGCTGCAGTGTGCTAGAGAGTGTGAAAAGAGAATAGGCGAGGCATTTTCAGGAGTCCACATGAGAGAATCACACTGTGAACATTTTGCAGGAGCAACAGAGAGGAATGGCAGATTTTAAATGGGATGGTGGGAAAGGCTGCAGAAAGAGACGGTGAGAAGCAAAAGATAAACCGAGATTGGGAACTTGACTAATAGGGAGGATCCAGACATCATGAACTTTTCACTCCCTCACAAACAATGGCAGTGAAAAGTCAATTGCTAATATTTAAAAGAAAACAACGCATGGTCCTATAGCACCTGAGAGACTAACTAAAAACAGATCGTACCAAACACTGTTTACTCATGCCTGATTGTCTTCTCCCAACAGCTCAGCTCAGATTTGTACACTACCAGCTCCTCATTTGTCCCCTTCAGCCCACAAATACATGATTTCTTTATGGTGTTGCATTCTTCTTGCCAGAGAGCTGGATGCAATTCCCAACCAAAGGCAAAGCAGCCAAAGGTGCACCCACAGAATAACTGTACTGCTCACAAGGGGAAGACGTGAACTGCTTATGTAGGAATCCTATTTCAACACCCAACTACAGGAGGACAAGCACTAATCTTGCTTCTCACACCCCCTTATAATGCCCCCAGCTTAGTAGCCAAAAAAACCCTATTTCCCAGATGTGAAGCAGCTCACAACCCCCAACACTATTAGGGAAAAACAAATACAAAATCCTCAGCAAAATTCAACTTAGAACTAAAAGTCAGTCCCTGGCAGGAAAGCATGCAATAGGAAAATCTAGCACCAAGAATGAGGTGCCTTGGCAGAGGTGTTCAGGATATGGATTGACAGCAGGGCATGCTGCAAGGCAGCACAGACGCATCAAGAGCTGGGGAGTTCCCTAGAAAACAGTAGTGCCAGTGCTGGGGTGGTTTTGCAGTGCAATGTGTGGGAGCAGAAGCAAAGGAAATATGCACAGCACATGTATGTGCTGCCTCCAACCACAGTCAGAAGCAGCCGAAGGATTTTCAAAGGGACCCAGCAGCTCTATGGGAATGGGCAACATACTGGCAGATCAAATTCAGTATTGACAAATGCACAGAGTAATTTCAGCTAGTGAGCTACAGTGTTGAAGCCAAAGACTGAAAAGACAGGAAAAAAAATCTGGGGTGACAGACAGTTTACCAAAGGCCTGCGATTCAACCCAAAGCAGCAGCCATCAAAACCAAGTGTTATGGGGTCATATCCTGAGTCCCACACACTGGCTGAAAAGGAACAGTAAGTGACCAACTAGCTGTGGGCTCTCCCAGAGAGAGGAATTGGTGGGGGGTACTACAGCTAGAATTGGCATCTCCAAGCCACCTTACCAACACAGGGGCATTCCTCAAATAAAAAGGGGAGTGATTAGCACATATATGCATCAGCAAGCAAGGGCCTTTGCTATGGAAGAACAGCCTTGACACTGCTTCTAATTATCCTGGAAGTCAAAGTGGCCTGGATTAGAATGGTAAGGGCAGAAAGGCAGCAAACAACCGCCTAACACTGCCCCCTTTTCCTCAGGAGCACAGACTAGGGATGTGAAGGACTAGTCGGCTACCCAATAAGCAAATGCTTGATGGATAGTTGATTAGTCACTCCCCCTCCGCCCCCCACTTATCAAATAGAGGCAGCAAGAGGTGGGGAAAGAGAGGAGTACTTCAAAGCGGCAGCACTGCTCGGAGCCAGGGATCCATGAGGACTCTCCCACTGACCCCAGGCTCTGAGCAGCATGCCAGCTTTGAAATGTACAGGAGCCCCCAGCAGGACTCTGAGTCTCCCACTGATACCAGGCTCCAAACAGGAGCTTCTGCATTTAAATGGGCAGGAGCCCCCACTGGAGTTCTTGTACATTTCAAAGGCAGAATGTGGAAGAGCCTATCAACTGGTTGAGTAGTCGATGGAATAGTAAATTAATCGCTAGTTAACATCCCTAGCACAGACCTCTCATCTGGGCCACCTCAGCTTATGGCTCAAAGTTGATGAAGGAGATGGAAAAAACACCTAAGAGACAGGCCACATAAACCAATGGTCTGTGGTGAATTACTCCTTTATTCAGTTCCTGTCTCCTCTCTGTCATAAACCTACAAGCCTTTACCAAACAGCAGGCAGTGCTTACAGGGAAGCCATCAAGCAGCTTCTTCCCTCTTTGACAAGCATGAGCACAAACGTCTCTACCCTAACACAGATGCAAGGGGGGGGGGTGAGAGCTGCTGTTTCCCCCACTTGGGGCTGCCCAGGGAGGTTATGCTACTAGAAATGGTACTCCTACACATTGTTTTCCCTCCTCAACAGAAGGTGAAACAAGTCATGGGGAAATGAGTAAAAGTATTTGCTTTGCATCACGTTGACCACAGAGAATGCCACAGATGTTCTACTGACAAGAGTTTCTATTTGTCATCTCAAAAACTCATTTTTCCTCCAGCCCAAAGGAAACCCCAAACACTTCGTCACTTCTCCCCTCCCTACAGTGGGAATGTTTACAAGACATTCACTAGGATAGTATGGGATTAGGGATGTAAAATCGGTAACCAGTTACTGGTGATACTGGTAATGGAGTGGGGATATTTACTGGGTAATGATTGACAGTTACCCGGGATCAGCCCACTGCAGGCAAAAGGCTGCTCCAGTGCCCTTCCCTCCTCTCTTGGCTGCTATGTCAGCTGCTCCTAGCCCTGCACTGGGCTGCCCACTCCCAGCCTGTGTGCACTGGGAGCCGGCAGCCTTGCATGGGGCTAGAAGCATCCAGGGTGAAGCAGCCCCTGCCCATGGTGCAGGGGCCTCTCCAGAGTAGCTCTCCCTCCCCCCGCATGCACGCACATGCACATACACAGTTAACTAAACAAGCAGGATTTTACATCCCTATTTGGGATACCCGGTCCTATAAGACTCAAGATGTACATTCCAAAAGGAGATATTTGGAAGGGGAGCCAATTCCCAAAAATGCTTATAACCACCCTTCCCCTCTCCTGGGATCACACTTCAGAAATCCAGCCTGTTTACTTTGTAGTAATTTACAGAAGAAGAGGGTGGAGGGGAAATGTCTGTTGCAGTAAACAATACATGGCCCATCTCAGATCTGTACATTCCTTAGTGCCTGCAGGTCAAGTGAGTTAAAACCTAATCAGCATATTCCAGTTGTATTCAAAATCAAGATACACTGTGGAGGGGGAACACTGGAGAGGGGGGGACCAAGAAGGCAAAAGAGACTCAAAAGAACAAAAAAGCAGGTGCGGTGTCAGTGGAAGAATTAGAGAGAGCGCCTCCCAGAAAGAACATGCAATTTAAAAACCCCGCCCAAGCCCCCTTCTGTGCTGTGGAAAAGTAGCCCTCAAACTCCAGGTCAAGGCCTCCTATTTTGGCAACATTACTGAAGCAGCAAACAGGAAATTGGAGGACAGTTTAGTCTGAGTGCAACAATGGGAGTTTTTTTAATTGAATTCAATATGAAAACGAGTAGCAGTCAGTGTAGCCTTCCTTCCCTTGCACAACATAGTTTATGCTGGTCCTTCAGTTCCCATTTTCAAAGTGCAACAGCTTGTTTATACTGACAACACAGCTACAAAAAGGGGTCACCGAGGACAGAGAAAAGAAGTCCCCAAGGGTCTGCCAGCCAGATAAAAAGCACAGCTGTTCCTGACACCCTGGAAACCAGACTGGGATTGTGGAAATAAATCAATTAGTTGGATACATCTAATAAAATGATCAGCAATGAAATGTTAACTTATAAGTGGTTATCTTCAATGATACCCTGGTCAGAGTAGTATAATGTAAAATGGAATTTACCAGGGTTCCATTTTATATTTTACCTCAGGAATCCTGGGTTTCCCGCCAAAAACAGTCAGTGCACACTATCACAGATGCTTTTGCACCCTTCTCCATATCCAGTACTCACAGCACTCACCCGTTGCACTCAATCCTTTTGCTGTTCACTCAGCCATGA
This sequence comes from Pelodiscus sinensis, assembly GCF_052426305.1. NCBI lineage: Eukaryota > Metazoa > Chordata > Testudines > Trionychidae > Pelodiscus > Pelodiscus sinensis. The sequence continues at coordinate 39,529,799 of NC_143085.1, read as the reverse complement.
ATCTTTGTGCACGGCCCCATATGTTTGCACCCATTTGCTATCCCTGTTTTCCTGCCTTGAAGGGTTTAAAAGCTTTGTTCTGTGAAGGACTTGGGTTCGTTCACTCAGGTTGGTCTGTCTACCTGTCCATCTGTTTCTTTCCCTTGTGACGTTCCATTATCTAACTACCCATGGACTTGGAAGTGAGTTGGCAAGGTCAAACCTTGGTGCAGTGACCACCATGTATGAGAGAACGCTCCACACATTGGATTACTGGCGGATACCAATTGGATTTGGACTCTTAAGAGCTCACATACTAACGGATCTATTGGATTGGTACGCAGGGTCGAAGGACTACCAGGGGCCGAATCCAGCGGAACCATTCCACAAGGATCCATCAGTTCCAGGCATCCGTTCCGAGTGTTCCAACCTCCCTGAGTTCCTCCCTCACAGCTTAAAATTAGCTTTGAGGTAGTAGGTTGCAGTCATCAATCACCGCTTCCTATTGTAAAGTATTCCCTTCTGTTTCTGGGTCTGTCTATCTTCTATTTCTTCTAGGGATAGGGTGGGATTGTTATTCAATGTGTTTATTGTTGTGCTCTACCATTCTAAAATACATGGTTTGGCCCTAAACCTTGCGTCTTGATTGATTGTGATTATCAATCCAATGGTGATAGAGATATGCAACACCAGGTCAGATCTGGCTTCTGTGCAGAGACATCCTTGATAGCATAATTGGCTACAGCATAATTGGTTTACCTGAGTCTCTGGACCCCATCAAGCTCTAGTGTTGTTAACAGCCCACTGTAAGTTAATAGGAGCAGCTCACCAACCTTCAGAATTGCTTCAGGTTGTCTGAAGACTCAGACAGACAACTCTATTGTTCTATCTGGTTCACATTTAAAAAGGGGGGGTGGGGTTCTGTGGTACCTTAGAAACTAAGAATGTGTCTAGACTACAGGGTTTTTTTCGAAAAAAGTTCCCATGTCTAGACTGCTGCCATGTTCTTTTGAAAGTAAATAGAATGCGGCCATTTTTTCGACAGCAGAAAGCCTCATTTTCCGAGGAATAACGCTTTTTTTCCAAAAGTGCTCTTTCGAAAAAAGGCGCCATGTAATGCAAACTGTGCTTTTTCAAAAGAGAGCATCCAGATTGCCTGGGTGCTCTCTTTCAAAAAAGTGGCTTGCTTTTTCCAAAGTACTGGTTGTAGTCTAGACGCTCTTTTTTGAAAGAGGCTTGCAATCTAAATGTAGCCTAACAGTTTTTTAGGGCAGAAGCTTTATGGCAAAACTGATGAGCTGGAGTAGAAGCTAGAGGCACAAATATACATATACTTTTAATGAGGCTAATGAAGTCAGGGTGGAAGTGTCTCATTCACAGCATTTTGTGTGGGGATGTAAATATTAAGGGAGGGGAAACTGTATTTGTAGTGTGTTAACCAGTTGATATCCTCAATCCTAAATTGACTGTACTGAATTGCAAATAAACTCCAGTTCAGCTGTCTCCCTTTGTAATCAGGTTTGGAAATTCCATTGCAGGAGAATGGCTACTTTTAAATTCAGTAATCAATGTCCAGGTAGGTTAAAGTGCTCCCCTAGAGCAAGGCTACTCACACAGTTTGTGGCCATTTGTTTGTGGCCCACAGGGCAATTTGGGTTTACATGGGGCTTAACATGCAGCCTGTGGGTGGGATCCTTTGAACATGCCTCCACTGGGAACACACTCCACAAACGGCAAGGCACCTCCCAGGCAAGGTGAGCACTGAAAGACACAAGCAGACAGGATGGCTGGAACAGATGGGTACAGGTTGTCGGTGTTATGGGTACAGGTTGTCAGTGTTTCCAGCCCGCAGGGAAGGGGTGCCGGGAGCACCTGGGCATTGTGGGAAGTGCTTTGTATTCATGCTCGTCAGTGTGAAAAGTCATCTGCATATAAGTTTGCATATCTATGCAACCACACTTAAAATTGCAGCCCTCAACATGTGCTGTGAGTATCATCGTGGCCCCCAGGGCTTCCAAAGTTGAGCAGCCCTGCCCTAGAGGATTGTGTGTGTCACCATTCTGGATTTGTGTTTGTTTATCCTTTGGTGTAGGAGGAGTCCGCAACCTATGGCTCCCAACCCAAATATGGCTCTTCTGCAGCTCCAGCTCAACCCCCACCCCTCGCTCTCCCTGCAGCAGGGAGCCCGCGCTGGTGCTCCAGCCTCATGGCTCCCTACAAGACTGGAACACTACTGCCGGCTTCCTGTGTGCGGGGAGAAAGCCCTGAGGCTGCCCACTGGAGCCAGCTTGCAGGGAAGAAGTGGCTGCGAGAACTGCCACTTCCCTTCCCACTCCCTTGACTGGGGGGAGGGAGGGGAGAACAGCAGCGCAGAGACATGCTGATCCACTTGGCCCAAATCCAGTCAACAAGAGCAGCAGGTGGTGCCTCAGCTACGGTGCTGGGAGCCATGAGAAAGCAAATGGCCCACCTTTCCCCTCGTGTCCAGACAGCCCACTCCTGCGCCCAGCCTGCCCGTCCCCTCCCTCCTGGGCAGACATCCTGCCTCCAGTCCACTCCTCCACCCTTTCTTGCTCCTGCACCCTCCTTCCAGCCTGCTCCTGAACCCTAACTCCCACCCAGACCTCACAACCTTACCCCCTCCTGCCCAGATTTGGCATCCCCATCCCTATCCTACTCACTGGCAGCCCTGTCTCACACACAACCCCTCATGTTTGGCTCTACCCCAGAGCCTTTGGGGTTCCCCCCAAAGTCCACTAACTCTGGAATCCCAGAAGAGTTAATCTGACCTGAGGCCTTGAACCTCAGTCCTCCTGGGGCTGGAGCACCAAAGGATCAGGGCATTTCCGTTCAGGGCCACGTAAGTGAGGGTTGGAGGGTTTTTTTGTTTTTGTTGCGCTTCTCACTTGTGTGGTCCTCAACTGATTTTTCTGTGGGTCAGTGACCCCCTCCTCCCCACCCAAAAAAAGTTCCTCACCCCACCATAAAGACAGACACAATTTTGAAACCTTTTCTGTTGGATATATTTTACTTTATTTAAAATGAAGCCTGGCCAATAAGCCCCCAACTAGGGCCCAGCCCCCATATGGCTGAAGTGTCCTGTCCCCAGCCCTGATCCTGAAGCAGGACCTGAAGTCTGGCCCTCCCCCCCCATCTGGCCACAGGAAGGGCAGGTGACAGCCCCCCTCCTGCAGCAAGGGTAGGAGGGGAAGCTATGATCTGGCTGCAATGATCCTGGCCCTAGACCCTTGTCCAGACAGAGCTAGCCAGTGCAACAGCTCAGCCCTAGCTAGATAAGATAATCCAGGCCCAGGGTCCCACCACCTACTTTATTTCTCCACTGGGGCTCTTGTACATTTCAAAGTGGAAGCACCACATGGAGCCTAGGAAATCCCATCAACTATTTGATCAATCAAAATTTAACAACCCTAATACAGTGCTTTATTTCTGCTATTATTAATCAGCATGTCCATTCCTAATAATATGAAGTTTTGTATATTTTCAGTCGTGCAAATTGGCATTCTTATAGGACTCTTTGTTGACCACTTGTTCTGAATTTTGATGTAGTTTGGCTCTTTGGTTTGAAAAGGTCACCAACTCCTGTCTGGCTTGGGCAATGTACATGGTAAAGGGGAATTGTTGGCACATTTTTTAAAGTTCTTCATAATGGGGAAGGCTAGAAATTTTTTTTAAAATTAAACCCAAAAAACTGGAGCATAATTCAGATGCAGTCACCACCCACCCTCATACACAGTAGCTGCAGAGCACAAAGAGAGGCTTGATTTAGCCAACTGAAATGCCTACCCATCTACAACTCCCAGAAATGTCACCTTCCTCCCCAATTTACTCTTCTGCCTTCAATAATTATGGGGAAATTAAGTATGAAACAATTTCTCTACTGCTCTTTAACGAAAAAACCCACCACATCCTCTGGACAGTGTGGACTAGTGATAGGGGCTCCTCAAAAGAAATGGACTGACCCTATTCTCTTTTCCTATACCAGTGGTTTCCAAAGCTGGGTCGTGGGCCCGCCTGGGCCATGCTGCTTCCTGCAGCTCCCCGTGGCTATGGCAAACCATAGCCGATGGGAGCTGCGAGGCGCTGGAGCTATGGACCGTTAGATACACCATCGGAGGCCCGCTGACAGCTTACCCAAGCAGACCTGTGACCCAACTTTGAAAACCACTGCTCTGTATTCATGCATCCTGAACTTGCTCCATATGGTCCCTTGAAATCCAGGATCCAGGGTCAGAGGGTAGGAAAGAACAGCAGGAGGAGGGCTGAGCCACTAGATGTTCCTGCTTCCATCAGTATCTATTCCGTCTAACTCAACCCCCTCAAACATTTAAATAAAAGAGGAATAACTTCCATCCACAGCAACTGTGTGGTCTAAAGTAAGAAAAAACTAAACTAACAAGCCTGCAACATTTCAAAGCATGGGACCTCAGCACAACTGCTGAACCCCTCCAAACATTCAGGTAATCTTCCTCTCCGTGGCACACGCTTCCCCTTCCTAAAAACAAACAAGGGACAGCTTTGTATTTTTTTTAAATTTAAACAAACACCTGTCTCACAAGCTACGATTACATCAGCAAGAGGCTGCTTGTTCTCTGTAGCAACCCTGCCTTGCCCGGGCTTTGAAGAACCTCTCCAGTGGAGCTGCTGCTGCAGGCTTTGATCTTTACATTTCATCACCCCCAAGCCAACACTGATAATATCAGCTTTGCCTGCACAGTTTTAGGCAATGCAGCAGCACCCATCCCTGCCCAAGGGAAACTTTGCTAAGGACACGAAGTGGTGGTGCAAGCCCATGAACACGTGCTGCGTTTGTGCACTCTGCTGTAACATTTACATGGACAATCTAAGAAGAGGAAACATGGGGCCTATCAACTGCTGCACTTGGCATTTTTCTACACTACCAAGTTTTGTCAAGGAAATTAATGTTGGCGACTTCTGCACGTCAAAGTATGTTCACACTTGCTCCCTCTGTCCACAGGTTGTGTCCATAGGGCATTAGCTCGCCCATCAAGAGTGGGAGCAAAGCACTGAGGGCAGCTCTCATCCAGGGGTCCTTGAGCTGCAGTGCAGGGGCCAGCTCAGAGCACTGCTCCAGGAAGGTCGCTTTACGCATCCGAAAATTCTGCAGCCACTGCTCCTTCCCCCACCCCTGCACAATCCCACCATTCAGCACTGGCTCCCCTCGCCCAGAAGCACCTGTACAGCTGCTCTGAGACAGCCCAATGTAGTGCCACTTTGCTGCTGGCCATACCATGTGCCCTGTCAAGCTCCCTGAATCTTCTTCCTCTTGAAGTTACTGACAGAGGATATCCGTGCCACACGCAGCCCTCGTCCATTAACAGAGTGCAAGACACATGCAGGACCCATTCCCTCACTGCAAATGCTGGATTGCACAGCAGAGAATGGCAGCTGGAAAGACACTAAGGATGCCAGGAGCCCCTGGACAAAGTGGTGCCGGATGGGACATTTTACACAGGCCCATGATGTCCCACACTTTGTTCAGAGGGCCCACAACCCCAGTGACAGAGGGTGTCACCGAGCACTGTGGAATGCATATCCACCATGCACTGCTCCCACTGTCAGCAGGAGCACTAAAGAAGTGGACGCAGTCTGTCAGAGGGAGCAAAGTGTAAACGCACTGAGGCGACTTTGGCAACTTGTGTGTGTCAAACATTAGTTTCCTCAACAAAACTCAGTACTTCAGACCAATCCTTGGAGCCTTTTTAGTACCTCTCTTGCCTACTCTCTCTACTTCAACATGAAGTGATCCATCTACTGAGGTAGGATGAAGAAGTAGTATTCTAATAGGGGGATAGTAATGCTACGATGGAGCCAAATAGTCTGTTATGAAGCGGTCTCTCTTAGAGCTACAGAATTACATATGTTCAAAGGGAAAGCACAGAATTTCATATACCTCTTGGTGATCATTTCACTTGCAAAACACAATGCAAGAGAAGGCTGGGAAGATAAAGAAAGACTGTATGTGCCTCTCTTGCAGAAGGTTCCAGTTGTGTGGAAAATACTGAAGTGAGGAAATACCTGGAGTTCAGCCACTGGGAAGATCCAATGGCCACCTACAAACCTTTTCAGGGCTGTGAGGCACCATACAAGAGGAGAGAATTAAGGGTTATTTGAGAGGTGTAAATTAGTATGACACAGAGTTGTAATACATTAGATTAAACCCTGGCTCCAAATGCATGCCCAGGGTAGGCCCTGGAGAGTGAGGTGGTTGGCACTTAATCCAAGAAAGGCTAAAGAAATGCTAGTGAGAGGGGAGGGAGGCTCAAAAATATATGTAGCACTAATGCACTCAGTTTTATCCAACTAGTGAGGACACTTGTGAACGATTTGCCAAGGAGGCTCGCTATCAGACTGCTTCTGGAATCTTCAGTGGTACTGGCACCTAAGAGTGCCAGAAAACAGATTCAGACCTTGCCTCCATCACCACACGTCTGTGACTTCTAGACAATTAACAAAATGCACAAGGCTGCACTTGAAGGCCACTCTGAAGTTTCAACTAGTGCGGTGCAGCTGCTCTTCATGACAGGAAACAGCACTGCCACTAGATCCCTATTTCAATTATGCATTCAAGATGTTTATTCAAGTATAATTTTTATACTACATGAGCCCATAGCACAGCTGGAGAGTGCTGCTGGCCTCCCCTCTAGGGGAGCCAGCTGTCACCCCATGCAGCAAGCTCTGCACTACAGAAGTTATATTGCAAACCTCATAGAGAAGCCTCCATGGGAGCAGGATGGCCATTCCCTGCTGGCCCCACTTCTGGTAGGTAGCATCTAGCGTGTAAATGTAACAGAAACCCAATCAGCTGATGTAAAAGGGTTAAGTGTTAACCGATAAGCATCCCTACTGTGTAAGCCACCTGATGTTGGTCTGACTGTTGGCTGACCCAATGCATACAATTTCCTTAAGTTCTCCAAGTTCTATAAACATGTTTTTGAAGCTCTAAAAAATGAATTTTACCAGCTGGAAAAGGGCTTGCAGCTTGGGATTCCACTTTCTTCCCTTCTCTCCACCTTCACTGTGGAGAAATCTTACTTGTTCTAGACAGAACTGATCCTGAAAATTTTATCCTCACAGTTGATGGCCCTAAATATGGCCTACTCTATATGCCACGACCACCCCCATTAGCATTTGAAGACATCTATGAAAGGTTCAACACACATACAAAAGCCACCTTTCCCTTTACAAATACCTTAGCACTGTTTCCCACCCTTCCATTTATTTAAAAAAAATAACTCCACACCTGTACTTATTCTTAAAGAATTACTCATTTTGGGGAAAACAATTTAAATAGGAATAAAGCCTACTAAATTCTATAGAAAAATATGTACCTTTAACAATGAAATGCCATAGCTGTGTCCAACCAGTTCTGCTATAGCAAACTAGCCACACTCAACTCAAATAGCCAACATGTGGCTAGCGTGTTGGACGCCACGGCTCTATAGAATGTTTAGATCAACCTACAGAATTCTACAATAGGTTTGCCATCACGCTTTTGACCATTGTTTAAAATGTCTACAGAAATGCCGTCATCCACTTTTGAGTTCTAAGTCTTTTTCAGAAGGGTTATAAACATATGAAGAGAGAAGACTCAATATGATCATTAAGTATCATAAGTGGCAGGCTGGTTGTGTTTCAATTAGGGCTCTCAGTGCATTCATGTATTTAGGTTTCCCTAGCAAACAAGCAGTCTTTCCAAGCTATCGGTGTGTAGCAGAGAGGAGTAGCGTAGGGGTGTTCTAACAACGCAGTGTGGCGAGGGAAGGAAGGACAGAGAGCTCCACTTTCTTTTCACTAATCTGTACTATATTAATGCCTAACAAGCCCAACTCCATTTTGCTAGGCTTGGTACTTTCATGAAACATGCCAGTCCTCGCGCCTTTCTGTTTACACTCCACATAAGCGCACCACTCCAATGCTGAGCTTCACACAGCAGGCAGGACCCCTTTATCACGGGTTCCAGTTCAATCTTCACAAAGGAAGTCAGGGTTGGCAGCACAATACTGTAGCCTTCCCCAGAGGAGATTTTTCTCTCTGCTTCCCCTTCCTCCCCTGTACTACTCAAGACCCCAGCAGGATACCCAGTCTCATCCTACTTGACTTCCAGCAGCAAGCCTTCCTAGCTGGAGTTTTAAACAGACTAGAAATCCCTTCTAAAAAGGCCACCGCTTGCACCTATTTAATGTAGTGGGACAGTGTACTAAATTTACCTTCCCTCCCCCTCCTCCTGTGACCCAGGGGTCATGCCTACATCAACCCCAGTCCAGCTAAACCTTGGAGCAATGAAGAGATGGGCATTTGCTGGATCATTTCCTCTTCAAAGACCAGACCAGCTATTTTCAGAAATCCAAACTTCTTCCCTTCTGAGGTCACTTTATACCCCACCCCTCACACTCCCTATTTATTTTGGAACTGGACTTTTAATACTCCATTCATCTGAAGAAGTGGGTTGTACCCACAAAAGCTCATGACACCAGCTACATGTTTTGTTAGTCTCTAAGGTGCTGCAGGACTTTTCGTTGTTTAGGTTTTTACTTTATTCAGTGTCTCTCTTCTGCACAAAGAAAGGAGAGTGGGGTCTGCAGAAGGAGTGATTTTTAAAGCAGAGAGGATGTTTCTTTGTGCTGTATCCAGTTATCTTTTTGAGCACTTATTCACTTAAACATGGCAACACTGGGGCCTATCCCAAATCAAGAGAAGGCCGGAAATTAGCCATCATTTTCAGAGTCAAGAGACAGCCGGAGCCAAACAGGTGAGGTGATAACAGATGCTGGGCCCTGCTCCCACCTCACAGCCTGAGTGCAGGCTGCAGGCTGATGGCTAGGCAAGAGGACTGGAAACCGCTCCACCACAGCCGGGCTCCAGGTTTTACTCTTAGCTGCTCCTCCCACCACTTCAAAGGAGAAGTATTTTCAGACAACCCAGCAAGGAGTGTAAACTGGCCAGCTGCTTCCAAAGCAAGATTACTTAACTCTTGCACAACCAGCCTGCTCCCCTTCTGCAGGGGGATGGCAGAGAGAAGATCACAGGAACCAGAAATCAAGTTCATTGCAACACGTTAGCTGCTGCAGGAGACCCCTTTGAAACCGTCTCCTCCCCCTTTTTCAGGAGGAGAGTTTCTACTACAAACAAAAGCCCCACACACCTTAGAAAGGACACTTTAGGCGGTGCTTCAGAATGTCTAAGAGGCAAATTGTCAGTTCCTCCAGCAATGCACCCAGTGAGCAGACTATAAATATCCTCCCAGGCTGGCAGTTCAAAAGGATCCCAGCAATTCAGCACTTCAGTGGAAACTCCAGCTAACAAAATCCCCTCCTCCAGTGCTCACACACGCACGCACACACAGAAGGGCAGGTGATCTGGCTTTAGCACAAAAAGCAATTCAAATAATTCCAGTCTCTTCGTGTCATAGAATCATACAGCTGGAAGAGACCTCAGGAGCCATCAAGTCCAGCCCCCTGCTCTAGGCAGGACCAATCCCAACTCAATCAACCCGGCCAGGGCTTTGTCAAGCCGAGACTTAAACACCTCTAGGGATGGAGACTCCACTACTTCCCTAGGGAACCCATTCCAGTGCTTCACCACCCTCCTAGTGAAATAGTTTTTCCTAATATCCAACCTGGACCTCTCCCACCACAACTTGAGACCATTGCTCCTTGTTCTGCCACCTGTCACTACTGAGAACAGCCTCTCTCCATCCTCTTTGGAACCTCCCTTCAGGAAGTTGAAGGCTGCTCTCAAATCCCCCCTCACTCTTCTCTTCTGCAGACTAAACAGACCCAAGTCCCTCAGCCTCTCCTCAAAGGTCATGTGCTCCAGCCCCCTCATCATTTTGGTTGCCCTCCGCTGGACCCTCTCCAATGTGCCCACATCCTTCCTGTAATTGGGGGCCCAGAACTGGACAATACTCCAGATGTGGCCTCACCAGAGCCAAAGAAAGGGGAATAATCACATCTCTGGATCTGCTGGCAATGCTCCTCTTAATGCAACCTAATATGCCATTGGCCTTCTTGGCTACAAAGGCACAGTGTTGACTCATATCCAGCTTCTCATCCACTGTAATCCCCAGGTCCTTTCTGCAGAACTGCTACTTAAGTCATTTGGTCCCCAGCCTGTAACAATACTTGGGATTCTTCCCTCCCAAGTGCAGGACTGTACACTTGTCCTTGTTGAACTTAATCAGATTTCTTGTGGCCCAATCCTCCAATTTATCTGAGTCACCCCGGACCCTATCCCTGCCCTCTAGTGTATCTACCTCTCCCTCTAGCTTAGTGTCATACAGTGAAGTATTTAACATCCATGCTTGATTTCCTACCCCAAGACACACAGGTTGTTCGACCATCAGCACATCCCAACCTTCCACATGGTTCGGTTCTTCCCAGAGTGCGACAGCAACCACTGCAGCTGGACCTTCCCCACAGACTAGCTCTCAACTGGTGCCAACAGCCAGGGGCTATGCCCGTCCATCACCAAAAGGCGCCTCTGCGGAGAGCCTTCAAATACAGATCTCTGGCGCCAACACCCTTGTCCCTGCCAGCAGGAGAGGGAGAAGCAATGGAAAGTAAAGTATCACCCAGTGCCAGCTTTGTCCCTCAACTAAGCACATTCCCCCTCACACTTGCTGCTCTGTTGGGGATTCCCATCTACCCAAGATTTACATTCCTAGGGCAGACCACTGGGTCTGATTCGGGGAGGGGGGGGGGGGGAGATTCTTGTGCCCCAGTTACACGGGATTTTAACATCCATAGTCTGACGTAAGCAAGACTGGCACGTTCTGTTTGCACCGATTTAGTTTCAGGCCAAGACTAGAGAGAGGTATGTATAAACAAACGGATCTGGAGGAGAAAGAGCTGGGCTACAACAGCACGATGCAAGCAGCCCAGTTCCTTCTTCCCATCCAGGCACTCTGGAGAATGCTGCTGAGCAGACTATTCTCAGGGAGTGGCTACTATTTCCTATGGACTAAACATACTCAGAAAACTGATGCCCTTTAGCATGAACTGTCCGAAACAACTACCCTTGGAAAGCTAGGCCCAAGACACCCTGAAGGTACTTCACTGCCAGCCTGTCATTTAACAAAACCAAGGCTACTTCTTTGTGAATGCCATGGGTCCCTTCAACTGAGGGCCCAGCATGGGAAAGCTTTAAGGTCCAAAACACAGACCATTCTCCACCACAGCCCAAAGAGTTTCACAAGGCTAGCCCCAAGGCAGGAGCATGTGCATCAAAAACATTAATGCAGAACTTAACTCCCTGTACCCACAAAACACTAGGGCAGATGGGTCTATCCCGCTAACAGACCTCAAGGCATCAGTTCAACAACACACAAAAGTAGCCCCATGAGCTCAGACTAGAGATGTAAAAATTGACTAACGTGGTTAACTCTATAGATACACAATTTGTTTAACCATTTCACCACCAGCCACAGGTGGGAGACTACTCCAGTCCCAGCCCCAGCCAAATTACCACCCCTAGGCCAAAGTGAGCCTTTTGCCTCTCAACATGGCAGCAATAATAAGCTGCCTGACACTGGTTATTTCAGCTGGGAGCACCTCAAAAGCTAAGTGGTACACGACTTCCCCCTAAACACAAAACCTTAATAGGACTTATCTCTACCAATTACCATCAAAATTGACCAACAAATAAAAATGCTGCTTGGGAGCTGACAGCTTCAGTTAAGTATGTTTGTGTTGTATATTTTGATTTTGGATGTAGTTTGTAGGGATGTTTTTCCACAGTTTTGAAGCTTTAACATTTTGAATCTCAGCATTCTTTGTTATTGCATAATTGCTGTTTGACTCCAGAAGGCTCTAGCTGCAAGAAGACCTTATATCCATGGTAGCCACATATGGAGAGATACATCATTTTAATTTCATAAAAAAAGTAAGTTTGGCAGGAGAATAGACAAGTAGGAGGATTTTTTTTTAATGGTTTATTTTTAGGAATCGACATTCTAGTCCACACATGTCACTCAATAGCAGATGCACATGCAGTGCTGAGACACTTTGTTACCCCTCATTCCTTAGGCGCACAGACTCAGTGGTATTTATTGCTCATGCTCTCACACACACACACACCACACACCTCGACTTCCCCCACCAGCCAAATATCAACATGCCACTGCAAGCAGGTATGAAGGACAGCACTGACCTTAGGTCCTTTTTACTGCAAAGAATCCAACAGAGAAGGGTCACGTGCAACATCTCATAGAGAAGCTACAGGAAACTGGATACCTTTTTCCATCAAGAAATTGCACGTCCATTCCACTGCAGGTCACTAGCAGTTTGAGCTGGAGGGAGCTCAGAGTCTATTTAAACAGCCATTGCTGAACCTCCAATCCAAGTCTCATCACGTCACTGCTACACTGAGGAGAGTGATGAGAAGTGAATGTGTGGCCCGATGGCCAGGTTTCCTCCCTACAAATGTCCCGTATAGATACAGGAGCATGAAAGGCCACAAATGACCAAACTGAGTGAAGTATCCCTTTACTTGGAACTGCAATATCAGCCAATTGGTAGCACAAATCAATTCAGCCATAAATCCAGGAAAAGTGCTTCATGGTGTCCCTTTCCTCTGTCTGAAAAGACATACAAGAACAGCTCAGATGCAGGCCTTTCAGGTCTACTTCAATCCAGGTAAAAAGCTTAAAACTCGAACATCCCCCGTTTACTGGAATGAGGCTTTGGAAAAAGGAAGTTTTGAATGAATTAATTGATTAATGTGAAAACCTGAAGCCACCTAGGATGAGTATTTTGGATGAGGATGGGAAAAAAAAAACTGAAAAAACTGTATAAGGACACTGCTCCAACAGTTCACAACTCCCCTCCTCTCCCAGCTGAAGTCGTCATTGTAAGCAAGAAACTCACATGCACAGACTAGTGTAACAGAACATGTCACTAGCAGCTCCAAGGAGAGGAGGGGAAACACATTAACTTCACTAGGGATATAGTCTGAGCAACCCCTACAGAAATCTGATGGGCATAAGGTTTGAAAAGTGAATCATTTATCCACAAAAGATGTAAAGTCCTAGTTAAGCAATTAATTAGTAAAACATTAGGTCAACCTAATATTTAAGTGGTTAACCAACTAAGCAGGATCCAGCCCCTGCCAGAGCAGTCCCAATCAACAGGTCACCCAGGCCTGCAATGGATATAGACTACCCTAGACAAGAACAGCCCATCCACAGTGGGCCCCCTACAGTAGTGTTTCTCAACCAGTGGTATGAGCATATCAAGGCAACTGAAATTTGGAGAAAAATGAATGTTTGTTTTAAGTTTTACAGCGCTTTGGTTTTTTGTACTTTTTACATCCAAAAATTTCAACGCCCGCCTGGCTACAATTCAGTTGTTTAAACAAATGTGCCACAATGATAGGAAAAAACTGTGTGTGTCTGAAACTATAGGTATTGGGGGTACTTTTTTGAAAGAGGGGTATTTTTTTTTTAATAAAGGTTGAGAAACACTGCCCTACAGGACTTGAGACGCTCCCTGCATGTGCAGCCAAGGAGCTGCTCCAGCCCCCACCAATTACTGATTAACCAGAACCAGTAAGCATCCATTTAGGGTGATTCTTCCCAGTTAACCTTTCACATCCATAATCCACAGGAGGGTGGAAGTTTCAGGCAGCCACCAAACGGATTCTGATGGAAGTAAGTGCTAACCATTGCTATTTCAGAAATAAAAGAATCCAGTCAACTTGGAGCAGAGGGGGCAGCTCTGAGCCAAAATAGTGACTCTCTTTCACTTAGCCAGGTGAGCAGACCCAGGTGAAGGAGCTGTACTATAACTCAGAACTTCTCGCATCCTGTTGGAGAAAATCGTTTAGGTTGGTCACCCATGAAGCATCCACATTCTCAGATGGAGGGCCTAAAAGTTGGGATAAAGGAGGTAACTGTGGTCCTGGGAGATCACCTTCATGTGAGCAAGAGGTTACTCTAGCTTTGCTTCCCACTGCAGACTGATGCACAGGCCACTTGCAGGTGTGAAATACTGTAAATGGTGAATTCGCTGTAACTTGAAGTCTTCTAGAGATGGGATCTTTATGGCCCGTGGGCCAGATGTTTCCAAGTAACCCAGTGGCCACATCCCATGGCAAGTCTGAGACTCAGCATCCCTCTCCCCAGGCTGCAGTATGAACCCTGGCTTGCCCCTGCTTGTTAGAAGAAGTTCAATGAGGTTTTTATTTATTTTGAGGAAATTCCCACTCTAGCCACTTTCCTTGCCCGATCTATTATACCAATCACCTCCCAACATAAGTAATGGAAACAAATAATTATTAGTGTATGGCTGCTTTCCTGATATTTAGGTCTCTGCTCCAGAAAGCTCACAATCTAAAAAATATAAAGGAAAAGGGTGAAAAACCGACTAGCTTAACACAAATCAACTAGACTCACTAAGTCACAAGGCAAAGGTGCTTCTTGAAGACTCAAAAGATACACAAACAGCAATTCTATTCCACTAAGTTTCATGTTGAAGATGGGTGAATGATCCTGGAAAGAAAGAGGAAAATCATTCTGCACTGTGGATGTGGCCAGACCAGAGTGTGCCGGACTAGAGAGGTACAATCTGTAGTTTAAATGGTAGATTCTCTGAAACTTGAAGTCTCTCAATCATGATGTGAGGACATCAGTCACTCAGCCCAAGTGTAGGCATCTATTACAGCAACGGGTGGACACGGTCCTGTGGCCAGCAGTGTGCAGGTCATCAAACCAGAGGAGCATGACGACCCCTTCTGGCCTTAATGTCTATGGCAGTGGTCACCAAGCAGTCGATCGGGATCTACTGGTAGATCTTGGAGCCTCTGACAGGGGATTCTGACTGGTTTGGCCAAGAGGCTACCAAGAGCCAGCGCTTCAGCTGCCCCTCCCCCCACTGCTGCATCTCTCCTGCCCTTTGCATTGGAGCTGTCTCCTCAGGAGCCTCCTGCTTTCTGTGCAGGGCAGGGCAGGGCAGGGAGAAGAGCGGTGTCCACGTCAAGGTGCCCCCTCTCCTACTCTGCATCCTATCTCCACAGAGCAGAGAGGGGGGCACAACAGGACTTGGGATGGAGTTTGCTGGCTGCTTTTGGGAGCGGTGCAGGGCCAGGGCAGGGGTGACCCTGCCTTAGCCCCACTGCACCCCCACCCAGGAGCCACCTGAGATAACAGGGCCCAGCTGGAGCCCACGTCCTGAAACCCTGCCACAGTCATGAACCCCCTCCAGATCTCCAAGCCCCTACCTGAGCCCTGATCACCCCTGTATCTGAACACCCTCCCAGAGCCTGCACCTAGAACCCCTCCGGCACCCCAACTACCTGACCCAAGCTCAACTCAGAGCCCCCCCCCCCCAATTCCTTAATCCAAGACCAGAGCTTGCACCCCAATCCCCTGCACCAGCTTGGTGAAAGTGAGGGAGGATGGAGTGAGCAGAGGCAGGGCCTCGGAGAAGGGGCACAAAGGAGGCAGGACAAGAGTATTTGGGTTTCAGGTAGATCTTGGATTGCACTTAAATTCAAAGAGTGATCTTGTGCTTAAAAAGGCTGGAGATCCCTGGTCTATAAGAGGTCTCAGATAATGCCATGTGCATCACAAAACAAGATTTTAGCCAGTGCCCACTAACTGTTTGTCTTTCATGTTCTAGAAACTGAATTTTGAACACACATGTTGGAGCTGGAGTTCCTAAAGTGTCAAACACTCATTATCACAATAGTGATGTTAAAATTAGGTCAACTAATCGAATAGTCGATGGAATTTCCATCGACTAGCTGATAAGGGCGCTTCCACTTTGAAATGTAGCAAGAGCCCGCTGGGCTGTTACATTTCAAAGCAGAAGTGCCACAGGGTGGGCCACCCTGGAAATGTACAAGAGCCCCAGCAGTTAATAGCCAAAAAAGCCAATGTATAAATTAGTAATTCAAACCTCCCTGAAAGAGTGCTGTAAACAGGACTAGGGTTACCTGTTTCAGAGACTAAATATCAGCAGAAAAAAAATTAGTATTTTTGTAACATATGCACAAGGGACAAATTTAAGTATGCTCAGACTACCTTAGTTCTGACATTCTTAAAATTAATGATAAATCAAGCACTCTTTTATCCATTTCTTATAGTTTTTCAAAGCCTTCTACCTACTTTTGTACATAAATGAGATATGGCAAAATAGAAGCTGCCACTTGACCACACACAGCTTGAATCGTGAACCTTCATCAGTAGTGCCAACCCCAAAACCAAGGATCAGGCCTCAAAATAGCCTGAGCCTGGTTTACAAATAACAACAGAAACAGATTTTAGAAATCTAAGGTTGGTTGGGTTTTTTTATTTGACTTTTGGTTTTGGAAACTTTAGAGTTCATATTGTAAAGGTTTCTCTCAACCATAACTTTCACTTTTTATTTAAATGAGGTTCTCCTATAATATGACTCTAGAAGGTAGGGCTTTACACACACACACACACACACACACACACACACACAAAATGCAATAAAATAGTAAGAACTGGCAATATTCCACTGCAGTGCTTTTTTACTGACCCCATGAAAATCCATTCATATTTCACCTACTTGAAAATCCCCATTTGTGGATGCATAGTACAGCTTGTCCTTGGTATGCTCTCAAGATTCTGTAGCAGTGTACACCAGCCATGTGTCCAGCTTCAGTGTTTCACACAGAGTTCACCCAACAGAAAAGGGGGGGGGGGTGACTCCCTTTGGCCACCGTTTAACATAAAATCACTTTTTGGTCTAAGGGAACATACACTGGCGGGGGGGGGGGGGGGGACGACACACCAAGAGACCATGAGTTCTAGACTCTCTTCTGCTGATAAGTTGGGAAAAGTACAGAGTTAACTCATTGGTGGTGTTACATGTGGTACTAGACCTCAGATCTCTAAAGCAGACTAAGTCTCAGCTTTTTAGCTAAACAGGCTCTCAAAGAATTGGCCATAAGTTTGTGATGTCTGTAGAATGGGCTACCTCGGACACAAGTAAACCACGGTTTTAGTATTCCACTGAATTCTGTTTCTTCCTATAGGGTTGCAGACTTTTAGGTCTGCTGGTTAATGGTCCCACAGCTCAAAAAGGACAGCTGAGCCTCCTCTTCTTGTCCCATTTCAGAAGGCTCTGTGCACCATGAAAGCCTAACAGTCATTTCCATAAAGAGTCAAGAGTCGTTTAATAGAAAACTTCAGGCAACCCCAATGCAGGGGTCATGACCTCTCTTGCTGTAAATTACACCAAACCTACAGATACGCATTGTGCGCCAATCTTTTATGTTCTATAAAGCCATAACAATAGAATATACACTACGAGTCAGACACAAAAGGGCTCTGCGAGCAGCCGTGCCAAGGCACAAAAGGATTGGATTGAGAGCCCCATAAGTTCAAAGCCCTGCTATGTTTCTCTCAGCACCATTAAAGAAACGTACACAGATCATGTGACAGCTCACTAAATAACACCATTTAAGGTCACTCTTGTACAAGACTTCTGTATGAAGGCAGTTTTCCCAGACGGAGAGCATAATGAAGTAGAACGGAACTGTACCAGCTCATGACAGAAGTACTTCCTGCCACCATGTGAACACAAGACAAAGCAGCTGTGGTTCAGTACAAAAGGGACAGTCCTTCTGATCACAAGCAAGCGAGCTTGATTATGTGCAGATAAGTTCAGAACTAACTAAAAATCTGATTTCTGTTTCACTGTCCCCCAAAGAAAAAAAAGTTTGCTCCCACCATGCTCGAGAACGATGAAAATCTGACTTCTCTCTATTAGGTCCTCGGCCCACTACAGGATTATGCTTGACGGAGAAAACACTTAAGCATATAAGGCTCTTTCCCCCAAGTGCCTATTTCTCTTCTGGGCTAGACAGACCTTTGGTCTGACCCAATATGGCCATTCACATGCCAAAGTGCTTTGCAGGACTGATTTTTCTTCACAAAACCAGGCACCTAGTGTATTCCCAAGGGGCAATGGTTCTTCCCTTAAGGGATTCAGAGGGAATAAGCACACTAATTGGGTGAAGGATTACAGATTTTACTAAGCAAATATTAGGGTAAAATACAAAGCTTAATATTAGAGTAAAATACAATGAAGCAAATCTTAGAATAAAAAATACAATACTTAAGCCTAAGCAAACCTCAAAATAAAATGCAATGCCTATGTCCCTTCTGCTGCCGGGAACCCCATGAAGAAGGACAGCGGACAGACCCTTGTGGCCAATGTGTAGCACCTTCTGCGGCTTTGGTCTACGCCAAGGTTCCAATATTAGGAATATCCCCAGCACTTATATACTGTTAGATCTAGAGTAATCATCCCTGTTGTTTTGAGAACCTAAGAAGATCGCTGATACATTGCATATTTTCCTACATCCAGTAATTAGCTTGTTGATACTTTGCATATTTTCCCAGACCAAATAATTAGCAATCCTCAGGTGGGAAACATTCAGCACAGATAGCTATGTGATCTTCCCAAGCCCTCCTGCACTTCCATACCAGGTGCATGGCCTTGGGATCTGTCCCAGAACTTGAGAGTCAACAGTGCATTCCTACACTGTACCATCTTGAGCAAACAGCTCACTCTGTGAGAATCACAAAAGAATAAGAAGCAAAAAGCACAAATGGCTGCCTAGAGCATCCAGGCCTTTAAGAAAATGCAGGCACAAAAAGAATGATGGTGGTACACCACCTAATTTCCTCGACCTCTCAATCGTCTTTTGCATTTCCACTATACCTAGCATCATACGCCTCTTGACTTACAAGAGCAGACTTCTTCCTTACTCATTATGGTATCTACTGCAGGTTGGACCTCCATGGTCCAGCTCCCTCAGGACGTCAGCATGTTGCATCAGGGCATTTGCCCAACCAAGAGTAGGTCAATGGTCCTCTGGTAGTTGCTGACCTGCTCCTAGGTTCGTCTCTGGGCTGTGAGGGTCCTTGGAGCCTGGGTTCCTGGCCCTGTGCTACCAGGGCTCTTTAGGCTGAGGCTCTCTAGCCTAGAGCATCACTGGCACTCCTGGATGCTGCTTGCCTGCTCTTGCCAAGGGTTTCTACCTGGGGACTCCCCCCAGCCTTTGCCAGATCTGCCCCTGCCAGAGCTTCCCCCAGCTGTCACCACAGATTCTAGAGTGGGAGCTCCTCAGGGTTGGGCCCTCCAGCGCCCGCTGACCCAACTACTGCAGGACCTCTGGCTGGCCAGCCCCCAGGACTTTCTCTGGTCTGGCAATATCCATGGTCCTGCTGCTGCTGGACCAAAGTCCTGGATCTGGGAGGTTCAACCGGTGGCACAAACTGTATATTTGAGAGAGTTTGTCTGTGTGTTCAAAAACGCCTCCTAAATATAAGAGCTAGGACCACCAAATTCCTCTTATCACAAGATAAAGCAAGGTACGTACTTGGCTGTGCCAGGAAAGAGATTGCTTCTCTTAAAGCCAGACAGAAAGGAGACAGAATCACCAAGTACAGTCCACAAAACGGACATCACTGAGCGAGTGCTGGAAGGTCTCAGGACGGGCACACAGAGTGCCCCCTCTGCCTGCCAGCTCCAGCATAGAACTGCCACAGCAGCTCCATTCTGGGCTGGCGGGAGGGCTGCACCTCCCCTCTAGCTGTAGCCAGAGGAGGGGGTGCTTCCCCCCCTGAGCCATGGCATTCAGCCTGGAGCTGCCCCAGACTTGCTGCTGCTGGTGGTGGACAACCTCCATACTGAAACCCCTTCTCCAGCCCCACTTCAGAGCAATGACTTACAGGAAGCCTGAACATTTTCATTTTATTTTCAAAAACAAAAGCACCCCCACAAAAATTGAGGTAAGAACCCAAGCAACACCAAGTCAATTAAGAAGTTACTCACCCTGTGCAGTAACGGTGGTTCTTTGAGTGGCGTCCCTGTGGGTGTTCCACTCAGGTGACTCCACAGCAGTATCCGTCTAATGGAGGTGGGCATTGGAGTCTCTCTAGGTGGAAGAGGGAAGAACCGCCTCTGCTAGAAATGTGGAAGGTATCAGCCCGCTGTGTAAGGCATAGTGATGCACAATAGTACGGTGCGAAGACTATGTGGCTGCTCTACAAATGTCTGTCAGAGGCACATTATTGAGGAAGGCCATTGTGGTGGCCATCGCTCATGTGGAGTGCGCCCTAATGGGTTGCGGTGGCTGTCTGCCCTTAAGTTCATAGGCAATGTGTATGCAGCCTGAAATCCATCTGGATAGGCACTGAGTAGAAACTGCTGTTCCTATGCATGGTCCTGACCATGCAACAAAGAGTCTGACTTCCTGGTCGGTCTGATTCTATCAAGGTAGAACGTGATTGCCCTCCTCGCATCCAAGGGGTGTAATACAGACTCCTTAAGGGAGGCATGAGGTTTGGGGAAATGAGCCCAATTACTTACCAGCCTATTTACAAGAAAGTTAGCTATAACCTTAGGGAGAAACCTGGGATGGGGTCCAAGTATGACTTTATCCCTGGTGAATGCAGTGAAGGGCGGGTCTCCCATGAGGGCTGCGATCTCTCCTACCCATCTAGCTGACGTTATTGCCACTATAAATGCAACCTTCATAGATAGGTATTGTGAGGATATAGTGGCTAGTGGCTCAAATGGAGGCCTAGTAAGAATATCGAGGACCAGGTTCAGGTCCCACAGTGGTACTGGAGGGTGGATGTTTGGCCGCATTTTCTACAGGCCTGTGAGAAAATGCTTCACCAATGGGTATGTGAAAAGGGAGAAGCCTCTACTGAGTCATGGAAGGCTGTGATCGCAGACAGATAGACTGGTGCTGAGGGAGAGACCAGCGTCGCTGAGGTCCATAAGGTAGTCAAGTAAGGTAGATATAGGAACTGTGGTGGGATGCAGATTGCATCTCGTGTACCAATGTTGGAAACGCGTCCACTTGTCCTGGTAAGTGTTCCTCGTGGAGGGATGATGGCTGGTTAGAAGAGCTTGTTTGACCCTGTCTGAGCAGGTAAGTTCTTCATTCAGGAACCATTGAGGAGCCAAGCTGTAAAGTATCATGGTCTTGATATTGAGGTGGTGTGTAGTATAGCAGCGTTGTGTGAGGAGATTCAGCAACGCCGGGAGAGGGATCAGTTGCTCTATGGACAGGTAAGGAAACCAGGGCTGTCTCGGGCATGATGGGGCTATCAGGATTACCATGGCCCAATGGGATTGAATCTTGTTGATCACTCTGGAGATGAGTGGAAATGGTGGGAAGGCACAAAGAAGAGGAGCTGTCCAGGTGATGGTGAAAGCATCCCCTTCCAACCTCTTGCCTAGTCCTGCCTGAGAGCAGAATCTGTGACAAGCGAAGTTACTCACCTAGGTGCAGTAACTGTCGTTCTTCGAGATGGTCCCCATGGGTGCTCCACTGTAGGTGCTGGGCTTGTCCTGGTGCCGCAGGACAGAGACTTACTGCAGCAGTAGTCTGGTCAAGCTGCACAAGCACGGGAGCATCTCGCGGCTTTCGCACCCTTTCGTGCTGCTCAGTCCAGTCTGAGCCAGTTCCTCGTACCCGCCTCAGTACCTGTAATATATAAGGAAACAGAAACAGACTCCGAAGCGGGGAGGTGGGTGCATAATGGAACACTCACGGGGACCATCTCGAAAAACAATAGTTACTGCACCAAGGTGAGTAACTTCGCTTTCTTCTTAGAGAGTCCCTGTGGGTGCTCCACTGGAAGTGTCTGTACAGCAGTATCCCCTTCCCCCAAGCATAGAGGAGATTGGCTAATCGATAGAGGTCCCGAATCCTAAGGAAGGACTGCAGCTGTTATGGATTTATCTGACAGCCAACTTTGCTGTACAGCGTAATGCTCCACAAATGTCCGATAGGACGCCCATGGGCTGACCTACAGATGTCTGCAAGGGGAACCCCTCTGAGAAAGGCAGTGGAAGCTGCAATGGCCTTAGTGGAGTGTGCTCTAGGACATACAGGAAGGGGAATTCCCTGAACCATGTAACAGTGTGATATACATGTCACAATTAAATTAGCCCCCCTCTGCGCAGAAATGGGTTCACCTTTAGAACATTCTG
This sequence comes from Pelodiscus sinensis, assembly GCF_052426305.1. Lineage (NCBI taxonomy): Eukaryota > Metazoa > Chordata > Testudines > Trionychidae > Pelodiscus > Pelodiscus sinensis. The sequence continues at coordinate 39,507,795 of NC_143085.1, read as the reverse complement.
CTAGGGACAGAAGGAGCCTGTCTGTCTTTCTAAAGGGTTTGATGTGGTCAATATAAAAGGATAAGGCTCTACAGACATCTAAAGTGTGGAGAGTGGCTTCCTTAGGTGAGGAATGTGGCTTAGGGAAATAAGCAGGTAACAGTACAGGTTCGTTGACATGGAAGTCTGAACAGACCGTAGGTATAAAAGCCGGGTGGTGTCTAAGGATGACAATCTCTTTGGAAGACAGTATACGGAGGTACAGCCATCAGCACGGAGAGCTCACTGAGTGTGGAGGTGATCGCGAGTAGGAATACCAACTTCTGGGTGAGGACTTGCAAAGGTATTGTGGCCAACGGTTCGAATGGTGGGGCCGTGAGGGCTCGCGGAACCAAGTCCAACTCCCAAAGCGGAGGTGGCGTGTGTAAGGGTGGGTTCAAATTTGTTCGGCCCTTGATGAACCTCTTCAGGAGGGGATGTGCAAATACTGAAAATCCCTCAATCTGTTGGTGGAAGGCCACTACTGCTGCAAAATGTACTCTGTGATGCTAAAGCGAGACCCATCTGTTGTAGCTCTATTATGTAATCAAGTATAATATGGATAGGAGTCAATATGGGGTCCATGTGGCACTCTGAGCACCAGGCTGTAAATCGTGACCACTTTGTTAGGAACGTGGTTCTTGTGCTACTTGGTCTGCTATGTATGAGAACGTTTGACACCCTCAGAGCATAGGGCCTCAGTGTTGTTTAGCCAACTAGGTACCACGCTGTGAGATGCAACGTGTGGAGTTGTGGGTGGAGCAGGCGACCGTGGTCCTGAGTCGGTAATGGAAATAGCGGCAGCTGATAGGACGGGTAACAGGAAAGATGTAATAGTTGTGGGAACCAGTGTCGCCTGACCCATGCGGGAGCTATCAGTATCACTGTGGCTCGGTCTGTCTTGATCTTTTGTAACTCTGGGAATTAGTGGTATAGGTGGGAAGGCATACATCAGTGGGCCGTTCCAGTTGATGAGGAATGCATCTCCCAGGGAGTGGCGACCGAGACCTGCCCTGGAGCAATATTGAGGGCACCTTCTGTTGTTACATATGGCAAATAGGTCTATCGATGGTGTGCCCCATTCGCGGAAGAGGGAGCGAAGGGGTCTATGGTGATGCTCCTATTCGTGATCCGGCACAAAATTCCTGCTGAGGGAATCTGCTGTCACATTGTTTATGCCAGGTAAGTATGATGCCACAAGAATGCCGCCGTTGGTGATACACCAATTCCAGAGTCGGACCACCTCTGCACATAGGGATCATGATCAAACTCCCCCTTGTCAGCGGATGTAGAACATTGTGGTGATGCTGTCTGTGAGAATCTTCACCACGGACTTGTGAATGTGGTCGTGAAAATGTCTGCACACATTGAAGACTGCCCTGAGCTCCAAGAGATTTATATGGAGTAAAGTCTCTTGGGATGTCCATCGGCCTTGCACCGAGATTCCGCTCATGTGTGCACCCCATCAGAGGAGGGACGAGTCAGTAGTGATTTGGTGGCAGGTAACGGCTGTTGGAAAGGCACTCTGTACAGCAAATGTTTGTCCACGGTCCAGCAATTAAGAGAAATGACGACATTGGTTGGCATCATGACTCATGCGCACATCGGGGATGGTATGATTGTGCACGGTCGCTAGCCAATGTTGGAGGGCACAAAAGTGAAGCCTCACATGCATCTGACAAAGTGGGTCTTTGCCCACGAAAGCTTATGCTCCTACACTTCAGTTAGTCTATAAGGTGCCACAGGACTCCTCGTCGCTTTTGCAGATTCAGACTAACACGGCTACCCCTCTGAAAGTGAAGCCTGGCATTCACAACCACATGTCCCAGAAGCTTGAGAGCTAAGAGCACCTGCATCCTGTGATTACATCTTCAGATATCTATTTAGGATTGTATGGCCTGGAATCTGGCCAGGGGAAGGAATGCTCTTGCTGCCCTTGAATCCAGCCTCGCCCCAATGAACTCTGTGTCTTAGGTGGGGCATAAAGTTGATTTGTCCTTTTTTACTAGCAGTCCTAGAGAGTGGTAAGTTCATGTTGTAATGGCCAGCATTCTGTCTACCTTTGAGGGTGATTGACCCTTTATGAGACAGCTGTCGAAGTAGGGAAATATGGTGACCCGGTTGCGTCGGAGGTATGCTGCAACCACTGAAATCACCTTTGTAAACACTCATGGAGCCGCTGAGAGCCCAAATGGAAGGACCCTGTACTGATAGTGTTAGTTGCCCACCACAAACCTGAGGAATTGTCTGTGTGCAGGGTGAATTGTAATATGAAAGTAAGTGTCTTGCAGGTCGAGAGCAACAAATCAGTCATTGTGTTCTAGAGCTGGGATTATTGATATGAGGGTTACCACCTTGAAACGCTGTTTCCGAAGGAATTTGTTTAGCTGCCTGAGATCCAAGATTGGCCTCCAACCCGTCTTTTTTGGGACTAAGAAGTAGCAGGAATAGAACCTTTTCCCTCTGAATTCTTGCGGTACTACTTCCACCATGCCAATTCGCAGTAGATGATGTATCTCTGACCTGAGCAGATCGCCGTGACAGGGATTTCTGAAAAGGGACAGGCTGGGAAGGGGGGGGATTGAGGGTGAGATGGAGAGGAAGGGTATAGAGTAGCCTGTTCTTATAATCTCTAGCACCCACTTTCCTGTTCACCTTTTTCCAGATGATTTATGACTGTATGTTGAACAACATAGCATCCCCAAAGGATTTCAACTAGGTGCCTGCTGTTCACCTCTCTCCACTACAAAAATGACCATTTGTTCCTACCTTTTGTTTTCTGTCTTTTAACTAGGGATGTTAACTCACATGTAACTGCTGGGAGTTTTAGCCGTTACACACTTACACAGAGGGGAGAATGGCAGGAGTCAGTGGTCGCTAGAAGCAGTTTTTTTAAATCCAGCTTCCCACAAGCATAGCTCCTGCATGCCTCCTCTGCTGCCTCTGTGGGAGGCAGAGGGCAGGTAGCTCAGCAGGAGCCCATACACATGAGGAGCTTCCTTGGAAGCCAGCTTCCCACCTGCCCCATCTTCCACCTGCCCCCCCACCCTGCACACTGCTGCTTATCAGTTAATGTCAATGACTACACACTGACATCCCTACGTTCACCCAGGTCCTATTCCCTCCTGTCTCTGACTGTTAGCTTCCTTTAGAGCCTTTGGTATGGGACCTTCCTAGGTTTTTTTAATATCCAATACAGAATACTGAGTTGACAGCACCCACATTTGTACTGACTTCCTTAAAGAGTTCTAGTAGATTAAGGAGGCATGATTTCCCTTTACAGAGCTTGTGGATTCTTCCAACGTATCATATCCCTCCAGGTGTGATAATTCTGTTCTGTACTATTGTTTCAGTCAATTTGCCTGGTGCCAGAGTTAGGCTTACCAACTTGTTACAGCTAGGATTGCCTCTGCAGACTTTTTAAAGATCAGTATTACAGGAACTGTCCTCCAGGCATCTCATACAAAGGCCAATATTATGAGCCAAGTTAGCAGATACATGCCACTTGCAGTGTATTTCATTTCCTTTAGAATTCTTGAGTGAATGCATCTGGTCCTGGTGACTCACTACTCTTCAATTTATTGATTCATTCCAAAACCTCCTCTACTGACATCAATCTGGGACATGACCACAGATTTGGCACCTAAAGAGACTAATTCAGAGATGAGAATCTCTCCCCCATCCTGAGGATGGAAGACAGATGCCAAGAGTTCATTTAACTCCTCCATAAATGACTTGTCTTCTTGTAGTGCTCCAGCAGCACCTTGATCCAACAGCCCCAACTGATTGTTTTGCAGGCTTCTTCCTTCTGATGGTTTTGTGTTTTTTGTTTGCTGTCCTGGTCTGAAAATAAAATAAAGGAATCCTACAAGCAGTGGAAACATGGACAAATTGGCAAGAAAGAGTATAAAAAAAAATGGTACAAGCAAGCAAAGACAATACGAAAGGCTAGGGCACAAAATAAGTTACACCTACGGATGTTAAAATGTGCTTAAGTAACTGTATAACTGCTGAAAATTGCTAGAAAAAATGAAACAGCTTGTAAGCACCCAGAGGATACACATGGCAAGATGAAAAGTAAGACTGCACAGATCTGTCAAGATCAAATTACATCACACCAGCCAAATTTTCTTCCACATGATTACTGGCCCAGTGGATGGAGGGAAGTAGATGTGTTGTATCTTGATTTTAGAAAAAAAAAAATCAAAAGAGTGAACACAAAATTGACAAATTAGATTTTAGAACAGAGGGAAGGTAAGGGGGAAGGTTCATGTCTGTGAGGTAATGATGTTAGGGGTGATAATTGGGCAAGCTAACTTTGTAATGGGTGAGATAATTAGCATATTTGTTAAGGCCCATACGTAAAGTGTAAAATTTAAGCATGAATGCTTAATTTTCTCTCATTTTAAAACATGAGAGCTTGCCATTTTAACCAGACTGACCATTCTCTCAATGACCTTAAAATATGCATATAGCTTCTACAATATGCATGTTTTTGAAGCAATCTTCACTCATTACAAAGATAGCTTCCCCTGTTATCACCCCTAACATCATTAACTCAGACATGAACCTTCCCCCCTCACCTTCCCTCTGTTTTAAAAACTGATTTGTCAATTTTATGTGTTCTTTTTTTTTTTTTTTTTTTTTTTAATTGTATCCCTTTGGTATAAGGTCATGCCAATTTTCTTCCACTATTTGATCTGAGGAAGTGGGTCTGGCCCTCGAAAGCTCATCACCTAGTAAACCATCTTGTTAGTCTTTAAAGTGCTGCGTAGTCCTGTATTTTGTTTCAGCTACACCAGACTAACACTGCTACATCTCTATCAATTGATTTTAGAAAGGCTTTTGACATTGTACACATGACAGTTTCATAAATGGCCTTGGGAAATGTGGTCCAGATTAAAATCAACATATGATCAGCACACAACTTGTTAAAATAGCATTCTCAGAGAGTAGTTAGCAGTGCAAAAATGCATCACACAGTAGCAGCAGATCTAAACACACTAAGTATTTTCATTAATGACTTGGATAATGGAGTGAAAATATGCTTATAAAAAAATTCAGATGGCACTAACCTGCAAGAACTTTGGAAGATAGGATTAGAATTCAAAACAACCTTGATAAAAATGGAGAAGTGGTCTGAGAGCAATAAAATGAAATACTATGCTCTCTACTGAATTTCACTAGCAAAAAAAATGAAGTGCACAATGTACATAATTGGGAATAGTTGTCTAAGATCAAGGTGGGCAAGCTGCCGCTAGTGGGCCAGATTCAGCCTGACAAGCACTGGATCCAACCCATGGCTGCCTCACTGGGACCCTCATGCACAGCGGCAGCTGCTTTGAATGTGGCTGCTGTTCTAGGAGCGAGGGGGAAGGCTTTGTGCTCTATCCCAGCTCTCAGCAAAATCTCTCTGCTCCCACTGGCCAGTTTCCAACCAATAGCAGGTGAGATTTTGCTAGTAGCAGGGGCAGCCAACAAAGCCTCCTCCCTCCCTTCTTCACCCTGCCTGGAACAGAGCCACTTGGAGCAGCTGGAGACTGCAGCCTTCATGTTCCCGCAGGGCTTCTGACTGGGAGCTGCCTAGATAAGCACTTCCCAGCCAGAGCCTGCCTCTGGCACCGCCAACATTGATTCCTTAACTGCCCAACCCCGCAACTACCTGCCCCAGGCCATCACCCAAACCCTCTACATCCCCTTCATCAGATCACAACTCCCTCCCAGACTCTGCACCCCCTCCTAGAGCCCATCCCTCAGGCCAGAATCCTCTCCTGCATCCACACCCCCTCACGGACTCTACACCCCAAGCTTCTGCTGCAGATCACAAGCCCCTGCTTCACCCAAAATCCCTCTCAGACTCCACACCCCCTCCTGGACCCTAGTCTCCTACCCCAAGCTCCCTTCTGCACCCAACCTCTGAACCAGACCCCAAACCTCCTAGGTAGAAATGTGGCCCTTAACCACTTGCCACAATCTTGAAGTTGGCCCCCCATTAAAAGTGTCCACCCCTGAGCTAGATGGCAGTACCGCTGAAGAGGATCTGGGGGTTATAATGAATCACAGGCTGAAACAATCAACCAGTGGTGCAGTTGCAAAAAGAAGCTAATATTGTGATATGTATTAATGTGAATATCTTACAAGAAGTGGGGGGCAACTGTCCTGCTCTACTCAGCAGCAAAGAGGCCTCAGGTGGAGTATGGTAGTTAATTCAGAGGGACATGCTTCAGAAGAAATAGATAAATTGGAGAGCCCCCCAAAAAGAGAATAAAAATATTTAGAAAATCTGACCTATGAGAAAAGATTGAAAAAGCCTGGGCATGTTTAGTCCTGAGAAAATAAGTTGGAGAAGGGACCAAGATAATAGCCTTCAAATACATTAAGGACTGTTACAAAGTGAACAGCAACCAATTACTCTCCATGTCCACGGAAGGTAGAAAAGGAAATAATGGGCTTGATCTGCCAGAAGAGAGATTTAAGTTGGTATTAGGAAAAAAAATTAACTGTACCAATAGTTAAGTTGTAGAATGTGGAGGCTGTTGAATTCCTATTGCTGGACAAACATCTACCAGGGAATGTCTGAGCTTATATGGTCTGGCCTCAGAGCAAAGGGTTGGACTTCATGACCTCTTGAGGTGCACACCATACCTTTATCATTTCTGTGATTGTATGACTATTGACAATTCTAGAAAAAAAAATTTAAAGTGTCCCTATATATAACACTTGCCCCCAGATCCAAACTTGTCCCCCTCTGATGGGCTTCCTATAATATATACCAAACCCCTCAAAACCTTAAATCTCAGCACTCCCTAAATAAGACAGGTCTCTACAGAGAAAAAAAGAGTAGTCTGATAGAGCTTACTGGTGGTCCTTATGTCCCTCCTTAAGCTGAGACTCATTATGGTTTACCCATCCTTCTAATGCTGGAAACACAACTGCAGCTCTCAAGGGAGCACTGATCTAACGGTTTACAAGTCCTTAATGTATATAGCATGTTTATAAAATGGAATCATGCTCCCACATAGATTAAAGATATAAAAAAGTGGTTATCAGGCTAATCGTATGGTCCAGCGGTCCCCAACACAGTGCACCATGGCGCCCGCCTAGTGACCAGGGCTGGCCCAGTGCATGCGAGGCCCCTGCCCCTGGCAGCCCCAAAAGGTTGGGGACCACTGGTATAGTCAATATAATTTGTACAATTATTCGGTAGGACCACTCTGTAGAGCCACAGCAGGGGTTGCTCCAGGAGCTGGCCTGAGCTGGAACTGAGCAGTCCTGGCTCGTGCCATCTCTGGGAGCAACCTGTGCTACAGCTTTGCATCTTAAGTGTAGCAAGAGCTGCCAGGCCCTTACTACATTGAAAATGCAGAGACCAGCATGAGCAGGGACTGCTCGATCCCGGCTCACACTGAGTCCAGCAGTCCCTGTTGCAGCAGACAGGGGCTACTGCCAGAGGCAAAACAGAGGCCGCAAGGGTGAGGGGGGCACAAGGACCATGGGACCAGCAAGTACTCAGGCAGTCCCCACTGGCCCCGTGTTCCCGCTGTGGTGCTTTAGCCTTTGAAATGTAAAAGAGCCCCCCACAGGCAGGAACTACTTCAGTGCTCACTCATGCCATTTCCCTGCTGCACCCCTGCCACCTCCCCCAGCACCAGCTCTCTGATAGAGGCAGCAGGGTAAAAGAGCGACTACTTGAGTCACTACTTGGCTATCTGATAAACCTGTGCTTGTCCGATAGTCAACTAGTTGCTTACATCTCTAACACATAGGGGAAAACAGAGGCAGAGAAACTAATGCACTTGGACAAGATGACAAAGTAAGAGAGCAAAGAACGGAATCCTGGGCTTGCAGAATTCAAGTCTACTGTTTTAGCCACAAGACTATGCTGCTTCTTAAAGTTCACCAAGGAGGGCCTACACAAATGTCAGACCTAGCATCATCCCTCAACTCTCCAGACCCATCTCTTAATCCCAGCCTTTTCTCCCCTGCACAGCAGAAATACAAGCACTGCCACAATTACCTGCATCCCAGCTCAAGTTCAACATTCCCATCACTGCTGAATTTCTACAGATGAGAACGCTCCTCCCCTACACTTCTCCCTACATAACATCTAACTTTATTTCACCCCACAAGTATTGCAGAGTTTGTCCTTGTGAGGCAGAGGTCTGACCCCTACTTTTTTTATTATTAAAGAGAGGCACAAGGTAAGCATTTTGCAGCTGTCCCCTCTTGTAAAATTACTTGCACCTTTCCCCCGACCCCTACCACTGTAAAATAAAATCACAGACTCTCTCAGGCTTCATCTTCACTGAGTTCTTCCAGCAGAAAATATGCTAATGAGGGATAAGTCACAATCTCATTAGCATTTTTTCTGCCATTTCTTTTTGCACACAGGGTTTTTGCACAAAGAAGCAGGTGGATGGGCTTTTTTGGGCCCAAAATGAGACTGACTTATGCTAATGAGTCCCTCATTAGCATATTTTCTTCCAGAAGAACTTGCAGTAAACACATAGCCTCTGAGCCAGAAACTAGTGATCACTAGTTCCTGGCACAGGTCAGTCCATTTTGTTCCAGGAGCTGCCTTCCTCATTCCCTACGTGTGTTAGTACATGCTATGGAAGTTAATGTTCCTCAAGTGCTGGGCAGAGACAGATATGCAGGTGTAATCCCACTGGGTAAACAGCCATGAATATATATTTAGCCTGCTCCTTTCAATAGTCAGCATGATTGAGTAAGAATTGCTTTCTATCCCTTGCTCCACTACAAGTTACCCTGTAGAATTTGTCAGGCCCAATGTAGTAATTTCCGGACCAATCTGACAGATTTTAGAGGGCATGCAGAATTTGCCTTTATGCAGATTAGCTTCAACTCTAAATCAAGGAGGCTAGAGTGCCACCTTATAGTTCCTTCGCCCAAATGGGCAGGTAGTAAGGGGACCTGCACAGAGCTCTACCATTTGAGCAAACGTGAGTATGACACAATTATGCAAGATGGGCAGCGTAAGCAGATGAGGCTTGGGTGTGCCATAATATAGGTGCACATTTATTCTCAGCTTTATAAAAGGAATATCCTGCACCCACACCCCATTCCCTATCTTACCTGAGAAATAAAGGACATGATAACTTACTAAAATTGCTTAGGGGCAAAAAACTATCAGGTTTGTGGAGTGCACCAGTATAGTAACTGCAATCAGCAGGAGAGGACAAGAGATTAACTCAGTGCACCTTCCCCTACATTTTAACATACTAATAGCTGACCATCTCTCCCCTGCAACAGTGAGCAAAGAGCTTGCAGCAGTTGGACAGCTCACTGAGAGTCAAACACAAATTCGTAACTGCTGAATTGGTCCATTTAAGAGTCAGATCTTCATGCTGTTCACTCAATCTCACTGGATGCCTATATTAAGAAGTAACATGGATCCATCCTCTCTCCTCCTCTTCACCCTCCATCACTACACAAAGATCAGACAAAACAGGTCACGGGGATACATGTACCAAAAGGAACCCAGATTTTTAACTACACTGGGGACATGAATTGGCATGCCAGTTTTCAGATTGACCTAGCCAGTAGGGATGATTAAAATTTAAAAAAAAAAAAAAAAAAAAAAAAAAACACACACATCACATTAACCATGTAACCAATCAACATGCTATTGGTTATACAGTTAACGTTTTACCAGGGATGTAAGGGTGGGGAGGGAAGGATCCTCCCCCTCTCCCAGTCACCAGCAGGGTCCTGGCAGCTGAGTTTAACTATTAATCCAACACCAGTAAGCATCAGCCTATTGGTCACCCAATTAAACTTTTACATCCCTACTAATTACATATGCTGGCTTTAGAGAGGTTTGAAAGTTACATTTAAGATTACCAGGGAGTTTAAACAAAGACTATGGTGTTGCTAGTGCTCCACCTTAACAGCAGTGATCTGGAGCTAGTGCAGGCAGGGATTTGATGCTGATAAGTGTCTTCTCATAATTAGGTTTTCTGTTCACACCTTTGACACTCAATGTTTTAAGCACATGACTCAATTTAGCCTCACTGCACACGTGACATTCGGAAGTACTATAGATCTTCAGAAAATGAGGCTCAGAGAAAAGAGCAACTTACCCAAGGCATACAAAAAGCATGGCAGAGTCAGGATTGGCCTAAGATCCCCTCAAAACTGCCTGACCATATAGCTGCCTAATAAGTCCTGTGCAAGCTTCATTAAGGCTAGTGCCAAAAGCACAGCCTTTGCTCTAGCACAAAGCACAGCCTCCAGCACAGAGCTGTTGGTCCAGAATAAGGATGTTGACTAGTCAAGTAGTCGATGGAAATGCCATTGACTAGTCGATAGGCACTCCAGCATTCCTCGTTTGAAATATACAAGAGCCCCGTTGGGTAGCTGGCCCCAGGGGCTCCACGCATGCAGTGCTGCACAGCACAGCCAGGGCTCCCACTTTCAAGTGCTCCCACTTCCTCCCCATTGTTGCCTCTTATCTGATAGGAGGCAGCAGGGGGGGCGGGGCGAGGGGAGGGGCAGAAATCGACTATTAGACTGACTATCCAAGAAGCATTTGCTTATCGGATAGCTGACTAGTCTTTAACATCCCTACTCCAGAACTGCCACGGCAGCTCCCTGCTGGGGAGGGGACGGGCACCGCTCCCTCATCCATGGCACCTCTGTGCTAAGGCAGAGGGGCACACCTCTCCCCGCATCCATGGCACTCAACTCAGAGCTGCTGCTGCCACTGGCAGCCCCATGAAGAATTTAACTGCTGGTCAGAGTTACCAATAAATGCTACAGTTTAACTGATACTCTTGCATCTCTAGTAGCATCACCCCTCTGTGGATCAGAATACATCAGTTGTAAGGGGTACTTCTCCATGGTGCTTCAGGATCACCATGGACATTTCACAGACACTGGATGGTCTGGAAAGGTGCATGATGCACAACTCCTCAGTAGCAATGGCCAGCACAGGAGACTGCAGGCTGGGACTTTCTTGCTAGACCAGAAAATTACAGTGGGGGATGTGGAAGTGTCCATAGTGACCCTAGGTGATCCATTTTCCCCTTTACAGCCCTGGCTTGTGAAGCTTTACACAGGGCCCGGGGGCAGCAGCAAGGAGTGGTTCAACAATAGGGTAAGCCACTGCAAAACGGCTGTTAACTATGCCTTTGGCAGACTGAAAGGGGGATGAAGTATGGCAAGTATCCACACCCTCCTTGGCTGTGGCTGTAGGGTCCCCAACTAGGATTGTGTCCAGTTCTTTATAAAAAGAGCACATTGGGGGTACAACACCAGACTGGCTGTTTGCCTCCTTTACCTTCAGGTTTGCTTGCCAGAGTTCCTTCAGCTTAGCTCTGCATTGTAGGGACTCACTCTCACCCCTTCTCACACAGGGTTCAAAATGTGACCGTAAGTATCCCAGTTCCTACTAGTCGCTCACAGCTGTGATTGCACAGATTCTTCACCCCACACACTGATAAGAGCCAATCATTCTGCACTGCTCCAAGCAAGTGAGCCTTTTGAGTGATGCCCACGGCTGGTTCCCTAAGAAGTTGCCGGGAGGATCACTACACAACAAGCCAGACATAAGGAAATGGATTTTTAAAGTTCCTGGGTTTGTGTGTTAGAGGGGCACATCTGTTTACGTGGCTGAAGAGCAGCAGAGTTCAAAGCGCTGGCCAGAGCAGATAATTGAGCACCAGGGGAAACATGTGAACACGACACCACACTTACAGTAGTACACATGTGACTGTCGGCAAAGCGAGGGGAGAGAGACACAAAAGCCTTGTGCAGAGGTGGAAGTCTGTCACCAAAAATGGGCATTTGTCGCATCACAATGTTAGTGTTCTCTCGGTTTTGGCATCAAAAAGGGTTTCGAAGTGTTGGTACAGACTTGCCGTCCGGGTAGAAGCTTGCCAGAGCCTGACTATGTCTCTGGAGGCTAGCCAGGGCTGAAGCCTGTGCCCCCAAGCTCACACTACTCTGCTTACCCATGCTACAGGTCATACTTCATTTGCAGCAGACACACCCAATGGCTACACTACAAACTAGGGGTCTGATGCACCTGCTGACATACCAACAGACCCACCTGTGCTCTCACCAAGCTAACTAGAGCACAAGAATAGCTGCAGTTGACCAGCCCTGTCAGCAGAGGCACAGCTCAGCTGGATGGAAGACAAATGTACCTGGAACTGGGGCAACGGCTAAGCTGTGCTTGCACTGTCATGACTTGTGCCCCGCCAGCTACATGGCTATTTAAATGTCCCCTAGCTCTCATTGGGCCAGTACAAGGGTATGTGCACAGGAGAGGGGAACCAAATCCCCAACACCAGAGATCAGACACTGGTTCAATGTTTAAAAAAAAAAAAAAAAAAAAAAAAATCAGAATGGGTTTGCTACACAGGTCCTCCAAAGAGCCACTACCATTGTGAAATGGTATTTGGTAGAAGCCTGCAAACCTAGCTTCCTTAGACAGTGCTGAGATACAGAAGTTCTGAACACTGCCAGGAATGACCGAATGTATTTGTCCAACTACACTGAAAGGTGTGCTCCACAGAAGAATGTTTGAAAGAGCACACGTAGCTACAACCAGTACAATAAATGGAATTTGTGTGTTACCACAAGACATCTTAATCTTCTGTTTTGTGGCTAAAAACTAAAGTTACGGACCTTGTTTTGCACAGCAAAGTACAAAAACTGAATGCACAACAAGCATTAAATGCTCATGTGCTAGTAAATAAACAGAACTATGACAGTTGGTATCAGAGAGTTGGTAAGATAATACACATGATTGGAATATTGGTATAGAAGGGGACAGCTTGCTCAGGAAGGTTAGGCAAGGGAAAGAGGAGGTGGTGTTGAGTTGCATTAAAAATTAATACACTTAGACCGAGGTGGAGATGGATGTAGGAGACAGATGTATTGAGAATCTCTGGGTTAGGCTAAAAGGGGTAAAACACACAAGGGTGATGTCATGCTAGGGGGCTACTACAGGCCACCTACCCAGGCAGAAGAGGTGGATGACACTTTTTTTTAAAACAACTAACAAAATCATCCAAAGCGCAGGATTTGGTGGTGATGGGGGACTTCAACTATCCAGACGTGTTGGGAAACTAACACAGCAGGGCACAGACTATCCAATAAGTTCTTGGGCTGCATTGGAGATAATTTGTTACCTCAGAAAGTTGAGAAGACTACTGTGGGGGAAGCTGTTCTAGATTTGAAATTAACAAATAGGGAGGGACTGGTTGAGCATTTGACAGTGGAAGGCAGCTTGGGAGAAAGTGACCACGAAATCATAGAGTTCATGATTCTAAGGCAGTGGTCTCCAACCTTTTTACACCCAAGATCACTTTTTAAATGACAAAACAAGGAAGGGGCGGGGCAATAGATCTTGGCTTGAAGCCCCCATCCTTTCTGTTCTCTTCCTCTCCATCACTTGCTATCCCTAACCCTTATCTGCTATCCCCAATCCTTATAGTGCGGCTTTCTCCCTCCCCCCCCCCCCCCAATTCTTCTGTAGGAAGAGGTTTTTCCAACATTTGGCCTGTCTAGACTGGACCAAATGTCAGAAAAATCCCTTCTTTCGGAAGCCCCCTTATTCCTCCTGGGAAGAGGAATATAGGGGTGACTGAAAGTTCATGTTTGCTCTTTCACTAAAAGAAGCGGAAGAACAAACGCATCCCTGGATGCAGAAATGTTTTTCTGGGATATCTCTGGAATCCTGGAAAACTCCTGCAGTCTAGCCTTACCCTCGCTGTGTTGAGACAGGATGCGTAGGTTCTGGGGTGGGAATGAGGGATTTGGGTGTGGGAAGGGGTGAGAGGTGCAAGCTCTGGGAGGAAATCCGGATGCAGGAGGAAGTGGATAAGGGGACGCTGGCTCAGGGAGAAGGTGCCAGGCTGGGCAGTGTTGGGGTCAGATGTAGGGTTGGGGTACTAAGCAAGCCACAGACTTCTGCATGTGAGGGTTCAGGAATTTGGGTTGGGGTATGTGAGGGGCTCAGGGCAGGGGGTTCCAGTTTATGATAGGCTCAGATGTAGAGTCTGGGGAAGGGGGAGTGCAGGAGTGTTCCGATGCTGTGGGCAGATGGGGCTTGGCCCCAGGTTAGGGTTTGTTGGCCAAGTTTCATTTTTAAATAAAATACTATGTCAAACACAAAAAGTATCTGCGTTGTCTTTGAGAGGGGCAGGGAACCTGTTTTGAGTCAGGGGTCACTGACCCACAGAAAAAAAAAAAGTCAGTTGGGGCCATACACGTGAGATGCAAAAAACCTCCTCCAACCCCTCCCCCCCAACCTTCACTAATGTGGCCCCAAGTGTGTTGGTAGGAGCAGGGGGGACATAGTACTGGGGAAGGGCCCTAGTGGGTGCTGGGGCAGGGGACAGGGTTCTGCAGCAAGGGACAGGGTTCTGTGGCTGGGGCCAGGGGAGAGGGAACAGGGTGCTGGGAGGGCAGAGGACAGGGTTCTGCAGCTTGGGACAGGGTTCTGTGGCTCAGGACAGGGTGCCAGTGGAGGCAGAGTCTCCTGCATCTGCCTCCTCCCAGGATTACCCCCCTCCACCTAAGAGGGAAGCCAGCACGTGCCTCCTCCAGCCCCGACTCCTCCCCCCCCCCCCCCGCATGCGTGCCTACCTCGGGTCCAAAACCCCCACACACGCCTGCCCCTGTCCCCCTCCCCACGGGGTGCAGGGAAACCCCATGCATGCCTGCCCTGCGGCACAGGGAAACCCCGCGCACGCCTGCCCCGGGGCCAACTCACCCCTCCTGTGCCAGTGCAGGGAAGTTGCTGTGCTCCTCCTCTAGGGCAGATGCCCCCTCCCACAGCGTGCCCAGCAGAACAGCCAGCGCACTTCTGGAACCTACGGAAGTGGCGCTAAACTGCAGGACTTCCGTCCACCGGAAGCTGGCACTACCTCCTTTTTCACTGGAGGTAGATAGTGGGGCTTCTCGGGGGTGGGGGTCGTACACCTCACAATCAACTGGTAAAGGCCTTGCGATCAACCAGTTGATCCCAATTGATCTGTTGGTGACCACAGTTCTAAGGAATGGTACAAAGGAGAACAGAAAAATAAAGACGATGGATTTCAGGAAGGCAGAATTTGGTAAACCCAGAGAGCTGGGAGACAAGACAGGGGAAAAAAAACTGAGGAGAGTGGGTAGTTTTTTTTTTTTTTTTTTTTTTTTTTTTTAAGAGACATTATTACAAGGCCCAAAAGCAAGCTATTCCACTGTGTAGGAAAGATAAAAAGTATGGCAAGAGACCACCTTGGATCAACCAGGTGGTCTCACAGGATCTAAAAATAAAAAAGGAGTCATATGATGTGGAAACTAGGACAAATTACAAACTATTAATATAAGCAAACATCACAGGTATGCAGGGGCAAGACCAGAAAGGCAAAGACACAAAACGAGCTCAAACTAGCTACAGACAGAAAGTCTTGTTACTCTTTATATCACAGAAGACTAGAACTGAAAGGCACCTCGAGAGATCGAGTCCAGAACCTTACCCTCATGGCAGGACCCAGTACTGTCTAGACCATCCCTGATGATCCCTTCCAGTTCTAGTGTACTATGATTCTATGTAAGACCTCTGCCATCTCCCCACACTACAGAAAAGGGTGATTGAACCATGTCTTGTCAAGGGTATTGTGTAGCTACACAGCATTAACTCAGTTAGCTATCGCAAGGTAAAAATCAGAGTGAAGACAAGGCAACCTGCAGTTTCCATACAAATCAAATTCCATACCACTGCTATCTTGTGCATTTCCCTCCTCCTCTCTGCTCCATCCCCCTCTCCCCACACAACACAGTGCCTTATCCTCACTAGGACTGAGGTGCAGTTAGAGGACTTGTGTAAAGAACTCTTTTGTAGTGAGAACAAGGCCTTCCATTAAAAGATGTGGCATTAGCACATTAGTTTAATGCTCTTAAACTCTAGTACACACAAGAAAGCAGCAGCTTTAATCAGTGCTAGCTGGCCAGACTGAAGCCTAAAAAGGGTGTCACGGCTTCAGCTTGACCAGTCAGTACATGTAAAACTAGAGCAGAGAACATTTAGAAGCCTTCCAGTGTAAGGGTATTTAGGAGTGTGAATTTTTTTTGGGGGGGGGGGGGGGAAGAGGGGTAAAATTTCAATACCAAAAGTCCCATTGTAGAGATTTGTCTTTACCATCCTGACAGTGCTTTTGCCAGTACAGTTTTTTTATTTGCCAAAACTCTATAAAATAGTAGTACTTGTACACTGGGGAGAGTTTGCCAGTACAGGCAGTCCCCGGGTTACGTACAAGATAGGGACTGTAGGTTTGTTCTTAAGTTGAATCTGTATGTAAGTCGGAACTGGTGTCAGCCGCTGCTGAAACTGATCAGTTTCAACCGCGGCTGAATCTGGATGCCAGTTCTGACTTACATACAGATTCAACGTAAGAAACCCAGGCATCCCCAAGTCAGCCGCTGCTGAAACTGACCAGCAGCGGCTGAATCAGGATGCCTGGGGCAAAGCAGCTGGGGTGCTGCCGGGTTGGTCCGGAGCTGCACTGTGGGACCAACCCGGCAGCCCCAGCTGCTCTACCCCAGGGGTAGACAAGAAAAGCCTGGTCTGCTGGGGGGGGCACTAGCTGCTCCCCCCCCCCCCCCCCAGCAGACCAGGGAGACTGGGAGCAAAGCCGCGGAGCACGCCCGCAGCGGGACAGCCCAGGCGTGCTCGGGCTGTCCCGCTGCAGGCGTGCTCCAAGGCTTTGCTCCTGTCCCCCTGGTCTGCTGGGGGGGTCCAGCAAAGCCGCTGGACCCCCCAGCAGACCATGGGGACAGGAGCAAAGCCGCCCAGGCGGCGGGAGTTCCGCTGCCTGGGCGGCTTTGCTCCGGGGCAAACGACAAAGCTGCCCAGGCGGCGGGACTCCCGCCGCCTGGGCGGCTTTGCTCGGGTGTCCCTGGTCTGCTGGGGGGGGTCCAGCGGCTTTGCTGGACACCCCCCCCCACCCCACAGCAGACCAGGGAGACTGGGAGAAGCTTTTCTCGCCCCGGAGGACACGGGTGGCGACCCGCCGCCTGTGAGCTCCGGGGCGAGAAAAGCCCCGTTCGTAAGTCGATCCGCGGAAGTCGGGGACTGCCTGTATAGCAAAACCGGCAAACCTTGAGGCCCAGTTTATACTAAAGTAGTGAGCAAACCGCCTCTCAAACATTATCACCATGTGATATTGCCACTTGACAATTTGCTGGGGGAGAAGAAGGGGGAGAATCTCCATAAAAATGCTGTGCATGGGTGGATCAAGGCTGAGAAGGCAGGCTAATAACTTTGAGAAGTCAAACTAGTGCATTATATGCCTTACTTAGCAATCAACTTATTAAACCCTTTTTGACTAGGCACCAGGGGAAGAATACAAGCTAAAGAAAAAGACAGGTTAATATTATGCAAGAAAAAGTCTTTACTGAAAGTGAATCCCTCAGCTCTATAGTACAAAAGAGATAGGCATGCAAAAGATAAGCTGAAATATTTGATGTTCACATGGACAATACTATTCTGCTGGCTAGGAGAGATGGTTCTATGAGGAACTGAGTCTAAGTGATAAGTCACTCTGCTTTATTCTTTGAATTTTGCTGCAGAGGGAATATTGGAACTTCAGCAACTCTGCAGAACAAAGAAAACCAGACTGTCAGAACTGACAAGAAAATACTTTTTCACATTATATGTAATTAATTTCTGGGACTCACTACCATGGGAAGTCACTGTCTATGCCTACACAGCAACTAAACACCTACTGCTGGCTAGGTCAGGCTCACAGTCTGAGGAGCTGTTTCATTGCTGTGTAAACTTCCAGGCTCACTCGGACTACAGCCCTGGCTCCAAGATACTGCAGGGTAGAAAGGTCCCAGAGGCCAGCTTCCAGCCTGAGCATCTATACAAGCCAGCTCTAGGTTTCCTTGCTGTGCAGATAGAATTTAACATGAGACTCAAACCATGGCTAGACATTTATCTGAACAGCAGCTAATGAAGAACTTTGTGTGGAAGGCGTATTAAAACCAGAGCTGTGCTAATGAGGCAATTCCATTTCACAGAGGGTTTCAAAATTTCTATTTGATTTTGTTCGGAATCAAGAGGAAAAAAAAAACACAAACTGCTGAAGTTCCACAAAGGGGACTGGAGCCCTGGGCTCTTAGCCAGTGCACCAAGTGTGGTGCTGCAGACTCAGCAGCTCTGGAGTTCCTTACTCCAAGGTAGTCCAGAAGGGAAGCTGCCGAGAAGGCCTAGTCCAACCTGGGTCCTAGCAGAACTTCTGACAGAGCCACCCCATCTGTGGAACATTCCAATCTTCAAGAATCAGAAAATTACAATTTAAAACAAATTGTCAGAATTTTTCTAACCGGCTCTACTGGAAACTCATGCTCAGGACTTCTCCTGGTCTGCAGTAGCTAAAGAGGAGTGTGAGACTTAAAAAGGGAGCAAACTACTCCAAGTTTGCTGACTGCAGGGCTCTTCTATTGGCCCCTGAAGCATCTGCTGTTGGCCACTGTCAGAGGGAGGGCACTGAACTAGTTGGACTCAGGTCTGATGCAGTCTGGCAAAAACAATGCTCTTAATAGAAGAATGACCAAGCTGCATTAGACCAATGGTCCACTTAGATGAGTGTCCAATGCCAGGTGCCCCAGAGGGAATAAACTGAACAAGTAATGAAATGACCCATCCCAGGTATCCATCCCCAGCTTCTGACAGAGGCTAGGGGTACCATTCCTGCCCATCCTGGCCAATAGCCATTGACGGTCCTGTCTTATGTAAACTTTGAGCCCTGTTCTTGTCTTGGACTTCACAGCATCCTTTGCCAAAGAGCATCACAGGTTGACTACGCGCCAAACGCTCCCTTTTGTTGATTTTAAATATGCTGCCTATTCATTTCATTTGATGACCCACCACACTACAGGGCCTAGAAGAGAGCCAGTGTTTCTTCATAGTATTTTTTGTTTTGCATTTTCTGTTACATTCATAGCCTGCAAATCCACAACAGATAAAAGGGGAAAAAGCTAGTTGCTTAAGGGGGCACTTTTACTTGAGTTAAAAACGTGCACACTGAAGTGATTGTAGCTGCCTATAAATATTTGAGAACATCAAAGACAGTCCTTTTAAATTAAAAATACTGTCACACATAGGAACTAGCCTCTAGCACTGCCAGCTTCAACATGTGAGCCTCTGATCTGAGAGGCAAAGGCTCAGTTCCTCAAGAAATTTTATTCACTGTATTAAATCTCAACTGCTTCTTTCTTAAAGTACATTAAATACCTGATGAGTGAGTTAATTAAAGCTTAACTCTTTCAAGATATTGTCAAAGCACTTCAGAGCTTTAACTGACAAGGACACCTTAACATTTTCAATGGGAATTGTTCTAGATCCTAGAACACACACCACACAAATGTTGCAGTCTTCAGAAGAAATAGAATAGCTCCTCTAACCCAGGATGGCCATTCCTATGTTCGCCTTAGTATAAGTTTGATTTAATCTGATCATCACACAGAACAGATATTTCAGGAAAGTTCTGGGTATGTTCTCGGATTCAATATTCAACACTATTGAGGCTGTTTGGTCAAATATTTCAAGGGGAAATTCAGGGGACAGATCACATTAACAGAGTAACAGTAGGAAGTACTTTTGATCTCATAGTTCAGCCACTGGAAGCTGAATATCTCCCATTGGACACTTAAAACAATACTATTAGGCAAACTATTGCAATCTGTTAGAGTACAGCGGAGGGGAGCCTCAGGCTGGCAGGGTGGATGCAGCCCCTGGCTTGCCTGATCTGGTCCCTGAGGCTTAGGGGCCCCCCTAACATTGGAAAGCCCAGGTTGGTGCTCCAGCCTTCCCGCCCGCTGCTTCACCATAGGGCTGGAGCACAAGATCTACAAGGCTGCTCCCCCTCCCCAAGGCTCTGGTGTGCGAGGGGAATCTCTCTCCTCCTCAGTCAGGGGCCACATTAGTGAGGAGTTTTTCCCCTCTCACTTGTGTGCACATCTGACTGATTTTTCTGTGGGTCAGTGGCCCCGACCCAAAAAAAAAGTGTACTAACATGGGGGAGGGGGGACCTGAGGAAATTCAGTAATGATAAGATAAGTATTTTGTAGTAACTCTCCAATTAAAGGTGACTGCAATAATGCTTAAAAGCAATGAATAGTCTAGTAGCACCTTAAGAGATTAACAAAACACGTAGCTGGTATCATGAGCTTTCATGGGCACAACCCAATTCTTCAGTGACACCTGATTTGGGTTGTGCCCACAAAAGCTCATGATATGCTTTGTTAGTCTTCTATTGGCCCCTGAAGCATCTGCTGTTGGCCACTGTCAGAGGGAGGGCACTGAACTAGTTGGACTCAGGTCTACCAATGTTAACAACATGGAGTAATCTTTTGAAGACCAGATTGTTTGCAACCGTTACAGCAATGCGGTTTCCTTACCTCATGACCAAACGCCTTATTTTTAAAAAGCATTACTTAAGAAATTGAGAAGGATAGCACCGACAAAACACACACTCAGTACCAGGAACTATGGATCTGTACAGCTTATTTCTGGGACTAGATGGTTTGAAGACACATTTCTTCAAAGTTAAATCTGTTACAACAGTGCAAAACTGAAGTCAGGGCCCCACGGTACTAGGTGGGGTACTAGCACAGGGGGGCCATTCCTTCCTCAAAGAGCTTAGGAAACAAGTGTGGGAAACAAGACAGCACACAAGCCAAGTGATCAAAGTGATGGAAGCTACACTACCACTAGGAGACATGCCCTTTAATATATGCTACCACCGGGTTCATTTGGGGGCCTGGGGAATGCATGGGGATGAAGCGAACGAGAGGAAGAGACCGCTGAACGAGGAGTTGAAGGAAGTGGGAAGTAGAGCAGCAACAAGGTGTGGGAATGAGACTGGGTAGCTGAAGGGCTACACTCATGGAAGGCTGGAGATGAAGTGGACTAAGCCACCAATGGAATAGGGCAAATAAAGATCAGAAAGGAGAAGCTCAGATCTGGTTCAGAGGAAAGGAAGCCGTTACTCCATGAGGGAGGCTGGCTGTTATTCCCATGTCCACACCCACATTTCAGTAGGGATGGGCAACACTAAGACAGGAAGAACAAGTCCGCAAAATTAGTCTGTGCAACAGCTGGCTTGGGCTTTTTAAGTACCGTCTGTAAGCTGGTAAAATGTTTAGTTTTAGATAAGATGTCCCAGGTTTCAGCCATTTAAACCATACATTCAGATAAGCCCAAGCTATAATGGGAGAGAATCTATTAAACATCTTCAGGAAAGTGCCATTAAAGGAATTCACAGCCCGGAAGGCAAATTCCCCTGGAACACTGCAGATTCTTCTGGTACTAAACTAACGCACAAACAAGAACATAGCAGTTCTCAGAATACTAGCAAAGTCCCACAACTCTTAAACATCTGGCATGTCTACATGTCTCTACTTTTCTTAAACATTTCATTTTGGAACTGAGAGTTTCCATCCTTAATGTTTTCCCAAAGGTCAATTTATAGGAAGATTGAGGGGGGGGGGGGGGAGTCTTAAACATTTCATTTTTGCGGATAAAGAAAAAAATGTTTCCCCTCCCACACACAAATTTGTTACATTTTTGAACAGGCTCACATTTAAAAGGTTTGAGTTTGAATGTTGAAATCTGACCCAGAGTGCCATCAGTACTAGTGCCTTTGAAAAAAAAATTCCTCCTAATTCAGCAAACACCTAAAATCGGAAGCATTCAAAGTTTGCTTACCAAGCACATGCAATGAGTTCACAGGAGGAGGCATGTACTTGCAATGTGCACACCTGTGCAGCATGGGCAAGACAGTAGTACAGGCAGTCCCCAGGTTACATGGATCCGACTTACATCGGATCCCTACTTACAAACGGGGTGAGGCAACCCCGCACTAGCTGCTTCCCCCCAGCAGACCAGGGAGACACGAAGCTAGCGCACCCCCCCCCCCCCCACAGCAAACCAAGGAGACGCGGAGCAGCTTTTCTCAGCAGACACCTCAGCTTGAGAATAAAGGACTGAGGGAAGTGAGGTGTGGGAGAATAAAACTGAGCACTGGAGAAATGTTTGGCTAGAGTATCCCTTACAATATGTACCAGTTCTGACTTACATACAAATTCAACTTAAGAACAAACCTACAGTCCCTATCTTGTACGTAACCCGGGGACTGCCTGTACACAAAGAATGGCACTCCCTGAAAAGCCCTCCAGCCTCTTTGACCCTGCAAATTGTTTTGCTCCTCAAAATGATACAAGGCTGTACTGTACCTGAAGCACCATAAAACCAAAGTTTGTCAGTTAAACCTTCAGGGCAACAGAAAAAACATAACAGATATTAAAACCTGAATGCAAACTGACTTAGTTGTCATTGCTTATCCCTCCTCCCCCACAGCCCTCAGACAGATCTACACTACCTGAGAAAGCCAACCTAAGATACTTAGCTCCAGTTAGGAGAACAGCATAGAAGGAGTCAATGTACCGAAAGCTGAATTTCCACAGCATCCCCACTGCAGGATGTCGATGGGACAGATTGGTCCAGTGCCGTCCCTTAATCTTTACAACCCTGTGAAGTACCAGGCTCAATGGGGGTGCCATCAGCGGTCAATTTAGCAGGTCCTTAATAGACCAGCTTTTTAAAAGAGAGAAAGAGAGAGTTATTGAACCCCAGGAGATCAGAGTCTGGAGCAATGATCTCTGGGTAAGTGAAGACAGGCCCTTAAAGGGGTCACCAACCTTTCAGAAGTGGTGTGCCAAGATTGACTTATTCACTTCTGTTTACAGGACAGCATGCCAGTGATGCTTCTTAAAGTAAACAGCCCTACTTACAGCAGCTTCATTAATAATTTGTTGTTAACGGTTCTAAATCCTGCTGGAAAGGGATAACAAGTGGAGTTCCGCAAGGGTCTGTTTTGGGACCCGTACTGTTCAATATCTTCATTAATGATGTAGATATTGGGATAGAGAGTACGCTTATTAAGTTTGCAGATGATACCAAACTGGGTGGGGTTGCGACTTCTTTGGAGGATAGGGACATAATTCAAAATGACCTTAGCAAGTTAGAGAAATGGTCAGAGGTAAACAGGATGAGGTTTAATAAAGAGAAATGCAAAGTGCTCCACTTAGGAAGGAACAATCAGTTCCATACATACAAGATGGGAAGCGACTGTCTAGGAAGGAGCATGGCGGAAAGGGATCTAGGGGTCATAGTGGACCACAAGTTGAATATGAGTCAACAGTGTGATGCTGTTGCAAAAAAAGCAAATATGATTCTAGGTTGTATCAACAGGTGTGTTGTAAGCAAAACTCGTGAAGTCATTCTGCCGCTCTACTCTGCACTAGTTAGGCCTCAGCTGGAGTACTGTGTCCAGTTCTGAGCGCCACATTTCAAGAAAGATGTGGAGAAATTGGAAAGGGTACAGAGAAGAGCGACAAGAATGATTAAAGGTTTAGAGAACATGACCTATGAAGCCAGGCTTCATGAACAGGGCTTGTTTAGTTTGGAAAAAAGAAGATTAAGGGGGGGACATGATAGCGGTTTTCAAATATCTAAAAGGGTGTCACAAGGAGGAAGGAGAAAATTTGTTCCTCTTGGTTTCTGAGGACAGGACAAGGAGTAATGGGCTTAAAGTGCAGCAGGGGAGGTTTAGATTGGACATTAGGAAAAAATTCCTAACTGTCAGGGTGGTCAAATATTGGAATAAATTGCCAAGGGAGGTGGTGGAATCTCCCTCTCTGGAGGTATTTAAGAACAGGTTAGATAGACATCTGTCAGGGATGGTGTAGGTGGAGCTTGGTCCTGCCTTGAGGGCGGGGGGCTGGACTCGATGACCTCTTGAGGTCCCTTCCAGTCCTATTATTCTATGATTCTATGATTCTATAAAGAAAGATGCAGATCTTACCGAGTGGTGTGATCCTTGGCCTTGCTGAGTTCTCAATCTCAGGACTGTAGTTCGATACTTTAAGCAGCACACAAGCTTCTGAGTCAGGGTTCAGCAACCTACCGCAAGCCAGAGCAACCACAGGCCCATCCCCACTTGTTCTCCCCCCGCAGCAATCCTCCCACCCACCACCTATTCTAGGCCTGAAACGCCGGTGGCAAGCCCACACAACGCAGCCTCAGACCCAGACCCAATGGTAGCTGGCCCTCAATGTGTCCCTGGCCACTAGAGCAGCCATCCAAGCAGCCACCCCCCAACACAGCCCCAGGCCATCTCCATCCCCGTCCCTGCCAGCAGGAGCAGCCATGACACTCGCCTTCCAAGCACAGGAGGAAAGCGAGTGCTTCTGCGGAGGGGAGTGGGCTTAGATTAGCATTTTTTGTGCGTTGCCACACACCTTAAGGGAAGACTGGCACAGGCTCTCAGCTGCACGGGGGAGGAGAGGCAGGACTGAGTTCCTGCCTCATGTGCCAATGAAAGTTGGCTTGCATGCCACTTGTAGCACGTTTGTGGTAGGTTGCCAACCTCTGCCTTAGTCTACACTAGAGCAGTTACTATACTCATGCGTTGCAGGCAATTGGAGCAGTAGGAAAAGGAATGAGATCCAATTCTTCAGTACAGACAAGACCAGAGTTTCAAATTAAAAAGGGCCTGAATTTCTTAATGCTTTTTTTTTTAAATTTAAATAAAGCTCTCTCGTACATCATAAGACAGCAGCTAGAGCTATTTTTTTTCTCCTTTGCAAAGAAGGGTACTTGTTTAAGCAAATCAGGATAGAATGATCTGTGAGCATTGATAGGGTCAAATCAGGACTATTAGACAATGCATACATACCAGGTGTGACAGACCGGGCTGTGTCCAGGCACAGCTGAGGGCGTCCGCTCAGGGCAAATTGCTCGAATCCGGGGCTCCTTACAGCCCCCAGACTGGTGACCTCTCCAAACAGGCCACAAACCAGTCCCACAGAGCACTTCAGCAGCCTGCCTGAAGCCTCCCGAGCAAAACCCCTCCGACACCCCAGCAATATCCGTGCCTCAGATGGCCCCGGGCCTATACGCGGGGGCGGGGGGGGGGGGGGGGGGGGGGGGGAGAGAGTCCTAGCATCCAATCCCACCTACCCCGAACAAGTTCTGTTCAGTTCCAAGAAACCAGCCACAGATCCCTGGTCAATTTACCCTTTGGATCTTACCCACAAATCACGCTGGGCCAATCCTTTAGAATCTATATCTAAAGGTTTATTATTACAAGAAAGAAAAGCCTGAGAGTAAGGTTATTAAAGTACAGTACGTTACATGCACCGAATCTCCCAGTCCTCGATGCAGGCCCTAGCAGAGATGTTACAGCTGCTGGTTTAAAAGTTCTTGTTGCACATCCTATCAGGATGGGTTCACAGGTCTTCCGGGCTCTTCGATCCCTGCAATGCTGCCTCTGGGATGAAGTGCTGAGCTGAGAACAAAATGGCATTGACCACATGGCCTCTTTATACCCCCTTCCTGGCCTCTTCTGGTCTCAGCCAGTCACCTGGTCCTCAGCCTCTCTCTGCTGGCAGCTCTTGGGTCTCCACCCTCCTGCTTTAGGTGTGTCCTTGGGCCATCAAGGGCCATTGTTCCACAGGGCTTCACTACTCAGCCTGTCCATAGCAATGCTCAACCACATTCACAGAAATATTCAGCTTCCATACAGATTACAGATTCCTACCTACACACACAGACATTATACACTCACATAAATAGCGTACATAAGATCAGCAAACGATAAGCTCCCATTCAATACCCCACATGGCTCCCTTTTATACCAATTTCCAGGGCCAACACCCCCACCTAGGGGTGCAGCAGGGATCTGGCTGCTTCCCTCCAATTCCGTAATGTGACACCAGGTCAGAACACATACAATTAGACCTCCATATTTCCTCAACTCAGGGCTTTCAGTTGGTCATCTTTCACTGTACTTTAAATACAGACTATATATGGTTCTCTCAGAAGAGT
The DNA here is from genome assembly GCF_052426305.1 of Pelodiscus sinensis. Lineage (NCBI taxonomy): Eukaryota > Metazoa > Chordata > Testudines > Trionychidae > Pelodiscus > Pelodiscus sinensis. The sequence goes on along the minus strand of NC_143085.1, from coordinate 39,481,865 downwards.
GTACACTTATCTAACCAAAACCATGCAAGGGATCGCTGTCTCCACCTTTTCTCATCTACAAGATGTACAACTCAGACTACATACTTTTAGTAGTTTAGATCAAAGTAGTCTACACAGGAGTAAAAGACGGGCCTCACTTTGAAATCTCAGAACAAAGGGTCTAGATAGCTGTAATAAAAAAGGGAGCACTTTAAAATATATGCTAGGCAGCAAAATGGTCTAAACAGAAGGACAATTACTATGTAGTCTAATCAATGGTTTTATACAGCTGCTTGAGGGTTCTCTTAGTGCAGCTGCCTGTGTGTCTGCCAGCAAGCAAAGCAACATCAAATCATGTCTCTTCTCCATGTTTCACCTGGGACCACTCAAGGCACAAATTACTCAGCCTAGTGTAGTCACCCTGTCCCAGAATCACATCTGCCAGTACTTGGCACAATGAGGCCATGTGCCAATTCTGTCTATGGGGCACTATTGGCCACAACTGTTGGCAACACAAGGGCTGTAATTACATTTAATCCATCCTACTCATACGGATCCAGACTTAGCACAAGTGAGACAACAGAACATGCAACCAGTTGAAGAAGTTTTATGTTTTAGCCTCTAACTGCCTATTTGAAAGTTCACAGAACCTGGCAGAAACAGAGCTGGTATTGCAAATAGGCATTGTTTTTAAACAAACAAAAAAACCCATGCCTGACTTTTGCTCATAGCTTGGCTCTTGTTAACTTTGCTTTACAGTAGCAGAGCCTCGCTTGAGTCCAGGCCACCTTAGGCTTTACACCAGGCCCCATATACCAGGTGTTGTCTCTGGCTCTACCTCTACAGCTGCTCACATTTTGAAGGTTCTCAAATCACAAGAGCTAAAAACTTTACATCAAAGTTTAGATTCTACAGAAGAGGAATTTCTTGGTCTTCACACAAACTAACATGCTCAAATTTTTTTAAGTGACACCAACTCAAATCTAGTCTTTTTAAAAAGAGGTGGTAGAAGTGGTTCAGGTTGCAACATCTACCTTTTAAGTCCCCTGACAATTTTTATTCTTTAAAAAAAAAAAAGACTCACTTATATAGTTATTGTTCTCTCAAAGCCATGATCAAAACAAGAGACTAGGAGAGAGAAACAGAAACACTGACAACTATGGGTCACAAATGCCCTACATAACCAGGTTCTTCCTCCTTCTCATCTTCCTACCCAGTGTTTCTTGCACTTGTTTACCATCTAACCTAAGATGTAAGAAGACGGGGAACCAAGCTTCTGTGCCATCATAGACCTAGCAGAATAGGGACCCAATACAAGCTATGGGATACCACCATTACAATACTCAAGGTAACTGGTATGAGTAACCTCAAAAGTATGTTAAGTGCCTCCATTCAGAGAGAGAGAGAGAGAGACACACACACACACACACACACACACACTGAACTATATGCAGGTAGAACTAACTTAGCAATCTCTTTTCCACCCTTAACACTGCCAAGGCAGGTTATATTTCAAGAACAGCAGCTGTCTGTCATGTATCCACTATACAAGTTTGTCCACCTGACTGTTTGTTTATTCAAGAGCTAGGACTACCAAATTCAGTACATGGTTCCCTCTTGTCATAACTTAAAGCAAGGTCAGGGTTTGGTTGTGCCAGGACAACGGAGATGTGCTTGGAATAGGACTGCTTTTCATAAAGCTTCCAAAAGAGACAGTCACCAGACAGGTGAAAGGGGTTGGCTGGGGCATGGCCTAAGCCCCCACCTCCCAGGCATCATCAGGGATTTAAAAAGGAACACTGCTAGCTGTTCCTCTTCATCAGAGAGCAAGGAGAATGCAGTTTACTGCATCCCTCACTCTGGCAAGGGCATGCAGAGGCAGGCAAACCTGGACCTGCCCCAGGTGGGGAACATGCTTGAGAGGTGCCTCTCACCTGGCCCCAAGCTGCTGCAGTGTCAGAGAGCTGGGTTTGTCTTCTCTCCCTGCAGCATCCTGCACACTGAACCCTTTATCACCACCCCAGAGCAATGATTTAAAGGAAGGAAAAAAAACAAAAACAAAAACACACACGCAATTGAGTTAAGGACCCAAGCAACATCAGATAAAGCTTCTAGCTATATTTAAGCTGGAACAAGTAAAAAGGCTGAGATCACAAGATCAAATGCTGCCAGGCTACTGTGTGAGGAACTCATTTCACATCACTGGTTGCATTGTTTTGCACAAACATTCTGCTTTCAATAATGCTTGTTACTTCTCGCTTGTGAACGAGAAAGGACTAGTTATCATGTGGTTAGGCTATAGCTCAAGTTGCCCAGCACAAAGATTTTTCACTCTTCCCAGTGCCGTGCATCTATGCACAGTTCAAAATATTCCCTACAGTGAGCTGATTTAGAACACTATCTCCAGGGCTCTGCACCAGGGTAATGTTAGCACATTACACCAGGCAAGAAAGTTAGGTATCTTTTAAACTGACTTTTTCTCTTTTATTATTAAGATCAGAAAACATTGATGCTAAATGCTTTAATCATAGTTGTTTGTAGCTGTGTAAGTCCCAGGATGAGAGAGAGAAAGCGGATGAGGTAATGTGTTTTATTGGACAACTTCTGTTGAGCAAGAGACACTTCAAGTATACACAGGGCCCTTCAGGTCCGGGAAAGCTACTCAGTATCAAAGCTAAATGAAGGAAGAGATTGTTTAGCATGAATGGTCTCTTATAAGGTGAAGTGCACAGTTAACACATCTGCCGTAATTCGACAAAAGGTGTTAATAGGTTACAGACTGCTGTAATAAACCATAAATCCTGGGTCTCTTAAATCCATGATTGAGTGTCCAGCAGACTTATGAATTGAAGCTCCCAAATCTTGTCTTCTGAAGGTGTTGTGCAGGTTCTCTAAGGACGGAGACCTCAGCTATCACTTTGTGAAAAGCATTTACCCATGGGTAATATGGGGTTCTTAAGTGGGTTCCACCACACATCCATTGAACTCTATGAAGCACTCCCACAACTTTCTGGGCATCATAACTGCAAGTATATAGAACAAACTAGATTGCTCGGTGCCTTCACTGTACATTGCCCTACCTTATGATCTCTGGATTTCCAGAGTCACCTGAATTCCCTTGGTTTGTAATGCTTAGTTATAGGATAGTTATAACACGCCTGCAACTTTCATCCTTAAGTTACTAGTGTGTACTCACTATTAGTTTGTGTCTTGGAATTGAAGAAATTTTGGGCCCTTATATATTTTGGTAACCTCTCATCATAGTCCTCTGCGTGGCCCCAGAACAAGTTATCAGCACTGCCCCTCGGTAGGAATCCCAGAAGCCTGGGGGAAGGACTAGCAAAGTAATTATACAATTCAAATGCTTCAGAGAGGTAGCTGAGTTAGTCTGCAACAGGAAAAACACAAGAAACAATAGACTAGTAGCACCTTAAAGACTAACAAATCATGTAGATGGGATCATGAGCTTTGATGGGCACAGCCCACTTCTTCAGATGACCGGAGTGTTAGAAGTCCAGATCCAAGAATAAATAAACAAATATTCTTGGATTTGGACTTCTAACACTCCGGTCATCTGAAGAAGTGGGCTGTGCCCATCAAAGCTCATGATCCCATCTACATGATTTGTTAGTCTATTTGTTGTTTAAGTTTTTATTAATATAATGCTGACATACCCAACCTCCTGCTTAAACAGACATCACTGATAGGGTACATGCTAAGTGCTGAGACATGAATCTGGTTTTAAAAACACCTTGTGAGCTGGCAGGACCTAACTAAAGACATAATTATAAGAAAATACCTGGTTGAAACTTACAGATGTGCATGCTAGGCTATTGCATACATGAGTGGTGCAGTAATGTAAAGATTGTTTGCTTAACCCAGGGCAGATACCCTCAGGCAAGTCAGTGACAAAACCTCTAGAACAGGGCAGAAACAAGGAGGTTGAAATTAGAGGAAATACTGCACCATAGTTAGGTTAGCAAAGGAGAGGAGTCAAGGTGTGAACAATTCCTGGTTGCTTTGAAGACACCGTCAGGAACACCGCACTTGAATTTTGGCTCACCAGGTACCAAGAAACTCATAAGGCACTAGTACTATGGCATTCCCCTGCTGAGGGAATAAAGATGTGAATCTAGATTGCTCTGCTCAGAAAGTAGCCATAAAAACCAAGTTTAAAGGCAAGATTAGTCCAGATATACTTCTGGCTTTGGATTCAACAGGGAAATAAGCAGGCTCATCTCCATCCCCTGAGTTTACACACAAGGGCTTATTAGAGGTTCTATTCCAGCTCTACTAAGATTAGTAGTATGAAACTCCTGCATTCATTGCCAAGAAACCAAATTCCAAAAACAGGAGGAGGGGAGGAATTCTGAATACTGATCACCGCTGATGAATATGTTGCTCTCTGAGCTTAGGGTCACAAGCAATTTCAGAGAACTATACTTCAGCAGATGTCTGGAGTCGTGCATAATAGGACACTACAGCAGTACCTTATCACCACCTTAATGACAATGCATCCAGAAGAGATGAAACTAATCAGTTGTCTTCACATTAAAAAAAGATAACTGCCCCAAAAATCCAAAGCACTTATAAGCCTAAACCATAAATAATTCCATTTCCTTGTTCAGATTAGTCCATAGGCTCTCAATTTGAGAGAGAAAACAAAGCAAAAAACACACACACACACACACACACACACACACACACACACACACCAATCACTAACTATGGATGAACGAAGAGACAAGAAATGAAACTTTCCACTAACACATACAAACTTTGCTTAAGCCCATACCCTCTAATCACTGGCACCCTTCTCTTCTAGTTGCAGCTTTTATTCCAGCTACGTGCTTGTCAAGAGTCCAAGCCCGACCCCCATTATGCTTCAGTATTTATAGATGACCTTCATCTTTTTTCCCCTGAAAGATGTCAGGCAACTTGACAAGTAAGTGGACTCTGACCCTACATGATCCAAGAAGTGAGACCCAAACTATTGAGTTGTTTTTACTGAGCCTGCTTAAGACTCTGGATTTTGTTTCTATGCTATTATACTCCAATATCAATTATTTCTTGTGACATGTCTATACTAAGAGAACATCCAATCAAAATATACAATTCCAGATATGCTAATTATGTAGTTGGAGTCAACATACCTTGATTTGAGGATACCCACCACCCCACCAGTTTCCCTTTACACCTTGCAGGAGTTAAGAACTGGCCACTGATGGGCACACCCTCTGGGTTTGATTTAGCAAGTCTTAACTAGACTCTAAATCAAACTTCAGGAAGATCAATTGCAGCAGTGTCAATGTCCCTGGATGCTCTACCCTTCTACTGTCACTTAAAGGCTGACTAAAGCACAATCTCTGTTACTAGGGCAAAAATGAGCAAAAAAGAAACCAGGAAGACTGAAGTCCACATCCCTGGTCTTGGTCTACATTAAGTTTCTTTTCTAATTTACTGAAACCCCTCCTCCCCCCCCCCCCCCCCACACACACACACACACTAACAGTCCAGCAGGCTCCTCGGCTAAGTCTTTTTACATTCTTAGATGTAAGTTATCTGGGCCACCTGATTTAAGCATGTCCAATGTTAGTAGCTACTGTTTAACATCCTACTGCAATACTATTGGAATGGAATGAGTGCATTCATGTGATGACAATATCTATTCCCCTCCCCCAACAAGAGAACTGAAATATTTACTTGACAAATTCTGCCTCTGATACATAATTCTGTGCATTTCGAAGAAACTAATAATCAGGATTCTTTATTATAATATACTTAAAACTGCTTCTCAGTGTCCTTAACTCAGGTGGCAATGGATTTCTACTGGAGTACCTTGTAAGGATGTTAAAGGCTAGTCAACTATCTGGTAAATATTTGCTTATCCCAGAGGTGGCCAACCCATTCCAGACAAAGAGCCACAATAGCAGTGCACACAGCATGAAGAGCTAGGGCAAAGTTTTGTTGAGCCAAAAACAAACAAAAAAACCACCACAGCACTGGGGGGAAATAGGTGCTGGTACACTGTCCCAGGGCACGGCTGCTTTTTTGGGGGGGAGGGGTTAACTTTTCCCCATATCTTTGCAGCCTTGCCTTTGGGGGGGGGGGGCGGAGGTGCTCAACAACTTTGCCCTGGCTTTTCACACCATCTCCACTGCTATTGTGGCTCACAAAAAAAACATTGGGAAAGGGTGAGAGGTGCAAGCTCTAGGAGGGAATTTGGGTGCAGGGGGTGATGGAGAAGGGGAGTCTGGCTCAGGGAGGGGGCTCCAGGCTGGAGAGTGTTACGGTCAGGTGGAGGGTTGGGGTGCTGTGCAAGCCGCAGGTTTGTGGCTGTGAGGGGGCAGGAGTTTGGGCTGGGGTGTGTGAGGGGCTCAGGGCAGGGGGTTCTGGTGTATGATAGGCTTAGATTTGGGGTCTGCCAGGGGGGTTCCAGTGTATGATGGGCTCAGGTTTGGGGTTTGGGGGGTGCAGGAGTGTTATGATGCTGCTGTTAGATGGGGCTTGGCCCCAACTGGGGGCTTGTTGCTCAGGCTTCATTTTTAAATAAAATATCATGTCAAACACAATGTGTTTCAGCGATGTCTTTATTTATGAGAGGGGCTGGGAACCTGTTTTGAGTCGGGGTCACTGACCCACAGAAAAGTCAGTTGGGGGCCACATAAGTGAGATGCAAAAAACCAACCTCCCCACCTCCCTCAAACCTCACTAATGTGGCCCCAACTGTGCTAGTGGGGTCAGCAGACAGTGTGCTGGGGCAGAGTACTCATGGAGGAGGGTGGTCTGGCCAGAAGGCCCTGGGGCCAGTACCTGGGGATCCCAGGAAGCGCATGGGCTGCTCTTCCCCTCCCCTAAACAGCTAACGTGCTTCCTGAAATGCCCAGTCTGTCACTCCGCCGGGGACTTCCTCCCCCCCCCCCACTCCACTGCCTGTCTGCAGAGTGAGTGAGTAGGAATCCTGGTACTGCATGCCAGCTCCAACTTTTCAGGAAGCGTGCACTCTTCCTCTGCTCCCCACAGCAGCCGCGTGCTTCCTGAGAAGTTGGAACTGGCATGCAGTACCAGGATTCCTACTCCTTCCACTCCTGCGCAGGCAGGCAGCAGGGGGAAGTCCCTGATGGTGCAACAGACCCAGCATTTCAGGAAGCATGTCAGCTGTTTAGGGGAGGGGAAGAGCAGCCTGCTCTAACCCAGGCCCCCTCCCCTTCCCCAGAGCCAGCCTCTGCGCCTCCTCCTCCCCCCCCCCCCACGCTCTACCTCAATCCTCCTCTTCTCCCCTTCCCCAAAACCAGGCACAGACACCCCCCACCCAATCCCCCTCTCTTCCTCTTCCCCAAAGCCAAGCACGTACACACCCCGCTCTAACCCCATCCCCCTGCTCTAACCGAATTCTCAGGCCCCGGAGCCGCCACTACAGCCGCATGTCTCCCTCCAGGTGCTGGGGCATGTGCTGAGCGGCCAGCTTTGAACAGGAGCTGGCTAGAACACCATGCACAACCCAATCCTCCTCCTCTCCCCTTCCCCAGAGCCAGACACCTCCCCTCCCTGCTGTAATCCCATCCCCCTCCCCCCAACCTTATGCCCGGGTCCCAGAGACAGAGCCGCTGCGCCACATCAGGGACGCCACGTGCACCCTCCCTCCCCAATCCTCCTCCCCATCCCTTCTCCAGAGCCAGGCATCTCCTCACTCTAACCCAATTCCCTTACCCCCCCCTCTTCCCCAACCTTATGCCCAGATCCGCTGCCACCACTACTAAAGCCACCACCTGTGCTCAGCAGCTGGCTGCTAGCACGTACAGGATATGATGCAGTGCGCTGGGGGCAGTGAGCGGAACAGGGCAGGCCGTGAGCATGCATGCGGCTGACAGCGGCCTGGCCATGAGAGCAACTGACCTGAGCAGTTTCATCAGGAGTTGCAATTTTTTTCCACGGGTCAGCTGTGTGGCAGCTGTCCCTTTGAACCACACATTTGCACAATTCAAAGGGGCAGCTGTGGGGAGCTCCAGGGGAGCAGCAAAGGGAAATGAAGCACGGAGCCCAGGATCCGCTGGGGAGTCCCCTTCTAATTCCGGGCTCCATGGTTTTGAAATTCACAAGAGCCCCTGCTGGGGATTCTTGTGCATTTTAAACAAGGCACCTGCATGCAGCCCAGAGTCAGCGGGACTTCCCACTGACTCTGGGCTGTATGCAGAGTTACACATTCCTCGGAAATGTACAAAAACTCCAGGGGAAATTGACAACTTCTGATTTGTATTTATTACTTTCATCTTCCCCTTCCATTTGTCTTTATATCTCACTTCCCATAGAAAATCAGGTTACTTTTTAACCAAGAGAATCTTCTTCCTGGACAGTGGCTTTTGGGGCATCAAATGTAAACAGCTCCAAAATTATTCACATTTTTCGGATTCAATTCCTCCGCACAGCTGACTTGGCTCAGAGTAGTTTTCAACTTTTGTTGAACTGGCCCTTTTAAAGGCTGACTAGATGCACCATTGGTCTGCTTTTTATTCTGTTTGCACATTATAAATGGAATCATATGATGCTCCTTTACTTCTGTGAGAAGTTACTCTCTCAAGATGAAGTCTAGTACAGAATTCCTCAGTTTTAGTTACAACACATTTCAAGTTAGAAAGTCATCTATATTTTAGATTAGGGATGTAAAATCCCATTTAGTTAAGAACTTTGGTTAACCAATTAAACAGAGCAGGAGGGGGAATGCTCTAGGCAGGCTGGAGCAACCCCCTGCCCACCATGGGAAGGGTGTTGCTACAGCCCCTAGTGGTTAACCATAATCAGTAAGCCTCTCTCATTAAGAGTGAATGGGTAACTAATTCTAGATCAGGAATGCGAAGATTACCAAACACTGATTTCAGTACTGGAAGCCTGAAACTACCAGCATACACCACTTAAACTGAAGTCTGCCCTAATCATAGAGCTTCTTTTCATACACCTAGACTGGCACCCTATTCATTTAACAGCCTGTTTAATACTCTGGTTTGGTGCTCTGTAGAAGACACCAACTAAAACCCCATTATACATACACTTGTGTTAAGACATTTATCATTCAAGATCATTTCCTTCCAATTTATTGATGACTAAAATACTGAGTGGGTTCCCTCCCCTACACCTTTCCCCTTTTGCCCACTTGATTCTTCCTAAATAGATTATAATTAGGGGGCTATCAGTTAATCCACATGATTAATGCAAAAATATTAGTCTGATTAATTGCAGTTTTAATCCGAATTCAATTGGTATTTAACAGTATATTACATATTTTGGATGTTTTTCTACATTTACAAGTACACTGATTTCAGTCAGAACACAAAGTGTACACTGCTCACTTTAGATTACATTTACACTGTAAAAAATGACACTTTAATTCCTCATACAAGTACAGACAGTCCCCGGGTTACGTGGATCCAACTTATGTCGGATCCCTACTTAAGAACGGGGTGCGGGAACCCCGAACTAGCTGCGCGCCCCCCCCCCCCCCCAGCAGACCACCGAGACGCGCCGCAGTGGTCCCGCCGCCCGCATCTTCCGCGGCGAGAAAAGCTGCTCCCCACATCTCCCTGGTCTGCTGGGAAGAGGGGAGCCCCAGCAGACCAGGGAGACGTGGAGCAAAGCCGCGGAGGACGCGGGTGGAGGGACCGCAGCGCGTCTCGGTGGTCCCGCCGCCCGCGTCATCCACAGCGAGAAAAGCCGCTCCGCGTCTCCCTGGTCTGCTGGGGCTCCCCTCTTCCCAGCAGACCAGGCTTTTCTTGCCGCTGGTCAGTTTCAGCAGCGGCTGACTTGGGGACACCTGGGGCAGAGCAGCTGGGGTGCTGCCGGGTTGGTCCAGTAGCGCCAAGGAGCAGCACTGTGGGACCAACCTTGCAGCATCCCAGCTTCTCTATCCCAGGTGTCCCCAAGTCAGCTGCTGCTGAAACTGATCAGCGGCTGATTCCAGGAAGCTCAGGGCAAAGCAGCTCTGCCTCGGGCTTCCTGTAGTCAGCTGCTGGTCAGTTTCAGCAGCGGCTGAATCGGGGACACCTGGGGTACAATATGTACCAGTTCCGACTTACATACAAATTTAACTTAAGAACAAACCTACAGTCCCTATCTTGTACATAACCCGGGGACTGCCTGTACCAAAATGCAAGCTCTATCATTAAAGTGCATCTTACAAGTGTAGATTTTTGTTGTATAACTACACTGGGAAAAACCCATAAAAAACTTCACTGCCTGCAGTCCTCCTTATTGTTCAGCCACTCACTCAGACAGCAAGTTCACATTTCCTGCAAATGTAGATACACACTTCATATTTGCAGCGTTACCTGAAAGTGACAGCAGGCATTCACATGGCACTTCCGTAGCCAGCACTGCAATGTATTTGTGCGCCACACATGCTAAACATCTGACTCAAATTAAGAAACTGAATATACATTGGTCTTTGGAATCATTATTAATCAAAACTCCTTATTAGCATGGACGTATGTTCTCTGTGGTGTTGACTGAAGCATGAAGGGACCTGGTTTGTACACATCTTGTAACACCAGCTACTACAGTGCCATGCAAACACGTGTTCTCACTTTCAACTAACATTGTCAATAATGATGCTGGCTTCTTATCTCCTGCAAACAGACTTGTGTGCCTGACTGGATACAATAAATAGGACTGAGTAGACTTGCAGGTTCTAAAGTTTTACATTTTTTTATATATTGCTACAGTTGTAAATTGAGTTTATGATAAAAAGACTGCACTATAGTACTTTTAAGAGGTCAACTGAAGAATACTCTTTTGTATTTTACAGCATAAACACTTGTTATTTTTCAAGAGAAAATACACCGTTCTGTGTTGCAACTGAATATATTCAAGCGTACAAAATATCCAAAAATAAAAGTGGTATTCTAGTGTTTAATGGGGCTTTAAAAAAAAGTCACTTGACAGCCCTAGTTATCATCCCACCAGATTTCAGTAATACCAAGGAATTCCAATTCCTTATTGGTTACCAAGGTTCCTCAGACATTTTTTACCTGCTTATCCTTTGGTTCCTTGATTTTCCTTCTCATTTCTGTTGTGTGGAGGGCTCATACCTTCCTTCTTTTTATGCTCCCCTTTTGTTATTAGTTTAACACCCTCCTATCTAGCCAGTCTACCCTTACGAAAACTGATCCCCCCTTCTGAGGTGAAGGCCACTCGAAGTGCACAAGTCCTTCCTCCCCACAAAAGACTGCACAATATTCCATTCTTACCATCCATACCCTACCCAACTCTAGAGAAACATCCTGTGTGGTTTTGGGAAGAAACATATTGAATATTCTGAACATTTGTTGCTAATACATAACTACTGGATCAGACTGTTAGTCAATTTAAGGGCTACCAGATGTACAAAAACCCCAAAGGACATGCTTTACCAAAAAAAAACCACCCTCTTCACTCTAGTCACACTGAAGTGTTAATTCACCTCTGAGATATACCTCCCTCCAGCCAGACTCAGTTCAAGTAACATGAAAAACTGTATCACCTTTAGACAGAAAACTGATAAGTAATCATTTGATAAGCCTTATATTAAAGAAATTATGCACTTTTAGCTTTTATTTCTGACAGTTTAATTCTAATGCTTTCGAGACAAGCCAGCAACAGGAACTATTAATATGGGGCAGACATTGTACAAACACCCACATTTCCTTTATTCATTAAATTAATGGAGATTTCAAGGTCCCTTCCAGTTCTAACAGATAGGCAAGGTCAAGGTCATAGAGTCCAGTCCCCTGCCTTCACAGCAGGACCAAGTACCATCCCTAAATGGCCTCTGGAAGGACTGAACTCACAACCCTGGGTTTAGCAGGCTCAAACCACTGAGCTACCCCTCCCCCATTTCTAAATATTTCAATTCAAAATATACATTTCCACATTTTTTTAAAGTCATCTCTTGAATGAGAATTTTCTCATTTGTTTAAATGAACGGTTATAATATTAGCTATAGTTAGACAGATCTTTAACATAACCAGCCAAGTGATGTGCATTTCCAAGCTCTGGTGAATTTCAGCTAATGATCCCAAGCTCTAATATATATCTATGAAATCTGTTAAAAATGCAAGCCCTTCAGAAATTATACAAACAAGATTAGACACCATACAACTCACTCACCCGAAGAGACAGAGAGCAAAGTGACGTGCTACATATCTAAGTGTCGGAGCACACAGAGGAAGTGATTTTGATAGTGCTAGTTTTACCTGCTTTGGAATGACATCTGGCATACAGTTCACCCTCTAGTGGCTGAAATACCCCAGTATGAGTTATTTACATGAATTAAAATCTCGTTTGATTTCTAACACAGTACAGCTTGGAAGGTAAAGTCATGGCTGTGTATGCATGCACATAAAACCATTACCAAAAAATTATGCACAGTAAAAAAAGCAAAGTAGTTTTCTTCATTAAATCTTCCCTTCCTCCCCCCCAAAAAAACCCACAAAGTTTTTGGTTTTGCATTTTTTAGTACAAGGCAAAGCAGCTGGTCCATATCATAATAAAAGGTCAAGGAAGATTCACTTATCATATTTGCTTCTGTTATGTCACTTCAAATCTTTAAAATCTATTTATGTCTGTATATTTATATTTTAAAAGCAAGACAGTCTCTCAAGTTCTTTCATAAAGCCTCTCAACACCACATATTCAGAGTTTCATCTCATGCCAAATTTTCATGCTAAAAAAACAAATTTTAGTATTGTAAATCAAAATGGGACAACTTGATTTTTCCAGGAATGTATGTGTTTTGGCCCATACAATCATTTTAAAAAGTTAAAAGGTAAAGTCAATTGCTTCATTCCTCCATCAGCAATCTGATTTCACAATTCTTCTTGTAACAAAATTGTGTCATTTAGAAGATTTAAAGTTTCACGGTAAACTTTCATAAGAAAGCCAAGAAGGGAACAAGAACACTCTCTAAAACTACAAAAAGAAAATTTAGTATTTGTATACAGAATTCGTGCTCAACAAACCAATTCCATGGATGCTGTAAGTGAAATAAGAACTATTCGTGATTACTTAAATGGTATTTTAATAAGTTTGTTAATTTTCTTTACTTAGCCTACCCAAAAGAAAAATTAAGTCAATAATTGCTAATAACTGCAAAGGAATTAGATAAGTACTTCAAAAGCTCCATACAGAATAGGGAATAGAATATTTCTGCTATACTAACATTGGCTACCTGCACAGAAGAATAAAGCTAGTTTTAAGAGATGTTTAAATTTTGTATTAAATGGCTAACCAGAGGTTAGGATTGAGTGAAGGACTAGTGAATACATCAAACAGAGTGACCCAAGAAAGCTGAATACAGAGAAAGAACAAGGTAGATCAATCAAGTATTTCAGCATCAGAAATTGCATAAATGGCTAGAAATATATATATATATTCTGTTTTCAAAAGTTTTAAAACAGCAACTTCCACAGCTCCCTGGAATAAGCCTCAAATCAACTTTCAAACATTTTTAATATATAACCAGTGCCCAACCAACCAGGGTAAGCAAGACCATTCCACAGAAAGCCAAACTGTAGAAAAAGCTACATAATTCTGCAGAGACTTTTCAGCACATAAGGGAAAAAAAAAAATCACAAAAACCGATAAATGGGCAAAAAAAATCCAGAACCACAGCTTCTTGATTGCTTTCTCCAACAAACTTAAACACAATACACTTGAATACTTCCCTCTTCCACTTGCTACAAGAGTTGATGGGGGAGTCATATGGGCTCTCACACAGCATACTGGAGTTTTAATGCTTTGTTTTGCAAGCTGGAATGGTCAACCATTTCTACTCATGCAAAAACCACCTAGCCAGAGATGTAGTATTTTACCATGAGGCACAAGAGTAATTAATCTGTTTTCATGCAAGCTTTGCATGTTTTGAGAAGTTCCCCAGCATTGCAGTTTCCCAGGGGTAGCATACATGTAAGCTGGGCACAGGCACTTTCACCACCTCGTCTAACCTGGCTAAGAGCTGGTTTTTACTACTGTGCTGTGTCAAACTGTTGTTCCCAGTCTACCTAGAACTGTGTTCATTACTGCAAGTGCAAAATCTGTTAGAGTAGAAACACTGTATATTCCAAGAATGCAGGGAAATCCTAGCTACAGTAATTGACAACAAGCCAGGTTCACTCAGAGGCTGAGGAAAGGAACTGTCAATGGGATTTCTTTACAGCAAGATTCTAGCACATACGTCAAAGCCCCAAGCGAGCCCAAAGCACTGTGATTCTCAGGGGATGAGCAGGGTACCAACAAACACTGAACGCCAACACGACCCAGATGTGCACACCACTTAAGCAGGTTTAAAGAGACACCAAGCCTTGGCACTATGTAGTTTACATCCAGAGACCCCCCTGGAGTTTCTCCAATGCCTTTGCAAAGGCAGATGAACAGCATCAGTTACAAGCAGTGAGTTAGCCCCACGGCCTTCCTTCACATCTCAGACAAAGTAAGCCCCGCACCAGCAGAGCGCTGGCGATGCCTCCACACCAAGCTCCCTTTGGAAGGCAGCCCTCTCCCCTCAGAGAGGGAGAAGTCCCCAGGCTGCTGCGCTCCCGTGCCGGGGCAGGCGCCTCGCCAGGTGAGAGGGGAGCCTGCCCCGCCGCCAGGCCCTGAGCCCGCAGGACGGCGCCGCAGCCGCGCCCCACGTGCGGCCCCAGGGCCAGGCCCGGAGCAGCCGGCGGGGCTGGGGCTGCAGCGGCGACCAGGCCGAGCCGCCGCGGGGCGCCAGGTGCGGGACGCGGGCCCAGGGCGGCGCGGAGCCCCCGGCCTCGCCCGGCCCAGCGGAGCCATCTTGGGCCCGGCCGGCGGCGCGCGGCGCTCACCTGCACGATCTCGCCCTCGGCGCTGAGCGTGGCGCCGGCGCGCGCGAAGCGGCCCTGCAGGCCGGTGCTGAAGGTGCTGTAGTGGCCGGCGGCGCTGGGCTCGAAGAGCACCACCTCCACGAACGCCGTGTCCCGCGCCAGCGCGCGCGGCCCCGCCAGCAGCGCCAGCAGCAGCAGCGGCGCGGCCGGCCCGGCTCCGGGACGGGGCATCGCGCGGCGGCGGCTCCAGCTCCGGGGCGCGGGGAGGCTCCTCTGCCCCGCGGCGCCCAGCCCGGCCCCGCGCTCCGGCTCCGCGCCTGCTGCCAAGCCGCGTCCCTTTCATCTGCTCCACGTGACGGGCCCGGGCCTGGCCCCGCCCCGGCCCGCCCGCCCCGCCTCAGCCGCACCTGGCCGGGCGGGGGCCCCGCGGCGCCGCGGGCCGGCTCTCGGGCTCCGGGGGCAGCGAGCCGGCGAGAGGGGCTGCGGGCCGCGGCCCCGCCATGCGCAGGCTGCGGCCTGGGGCCTGGGGCGGGCGCCGCAGGAAGGGGCCTGCGGGCTGGGTCCTGTCGCTGTGGGCAGGGGCCTGCTTGTCAGAGCACCCTTGGCCGGAGCAGTGCCTGCGGGGCAGGGGCATCCCAGCCATCGCCTGCCCGCCTCAGAGCCTGGCACTCGCCCTCTCCCGACCGCCTCGCCTGGGGGGGAAGGAGGCAGCCTGTGCAGTACACAGAGGCAACACGTTTTTCTTTTGGGAAGGTTGGTAACCATTTTTCCTTTAAGGGATGACCTGTAGGGATGACTCACCAGCAGATTCACATGGAGGTAGGCTGGGAGTGCGCCTGAACACTTGTAGAACAACCTATCCAAAACTGGCTTTAGCCTTGAGCTGATGGGAAATGATAAGATGCGCAGCAAAAGTGTATAGCCATGACCCAGCTGGTGCTTTGCAGAGGTCTCCACTTGAACTAGGAAAGACACCTAGTCAAACAAGCCAACACTCTGGGGGTTTGCCACCATAAGTGAAAAGTGGGGGGGTTTCCCCCATGAAACCTTATGTCCAAATAAATCTGTTAGTCTGCAATGTGCCTCAGGATTCCTTGTTTCTGCAGATACAGAATAACACAACTACCTCTCTGAAACTGATCAACATGGAAACTGCCCATGTAAAACTGTAAAAAGGAAATTTTGAAACCCAGTCTTTCAGGTCACCCACTTTCCTTACTATGGTTATTGCAACCAGCATGCTATAGGCAGATGCAGGCAGGAGCATGGTGTAAGGTGGTTAAAGGAGAGTACTTTGCGGTCTAGAGCATACACTTACTAAGTTTGCAGATGATACAAAGCTGGGAGGGGTTGCAAGTGCTTTGAGGGACAGGGTCATAATTCTAAATGGTCTGGACAAACTGTAGAAATGGTCTGAGGTCAATAGGATGAAGTTTAATAAGGACAAATGCAAAGTGCTCCTCTTAGGAAGGAACAATCTGTGTCATACACACAGAGTGGGAAGCGACTGTCTGGGAAGGAGTACCACTGAAAGAGATCTAGGAGTCTATGACAGGGTGTACCAGCCCTACACTGGGAAAAGCTGGGAAAGAGGTTCAGTCTCCCTACCACCTCAATCCCTGAGCTGGGGGAGGGGTCAACACCCATTGATTACTGACTCTGGCTGTTAGACAGCTCTGCCCTAGTGAGAGGGCATTGACTGGAGACTCCAGCTGTTAGGCCACACTGTGCAGACGAGGGGCGCCTGCTCTGGGGAGAGGGGTGCTGACTAGAGACACCATCTGTTAGTGGGGAGAGGGGCGTTGACTAGAGACTCCAGCCATTGGGAAGCATTACCCTGCTGAGAGGGGTGTTTACTATATACTCCAGCTGCTCTGACACATGGCCCTGGTGGGAGGGGCGCAAGTGTATAACCACAGTTGTGTTGATGATACGTAAGGTTTGTCATGGTCCCAAAGAGACCAGGGCCATGGCAGCTCCCCTTGGGAGAGGAACAAGCCTATCAGCCCAGTACATGTGGTAGAGAAAGTGGGCATTTTAACACTATCCAACCCTTGACGTAAGGGGAAGAGTGAGCAACAGAAAGACTGAGGGAAGGAACTAGGAAAAAAAGAGAGAGAGAGAGAATGGATCCCAGCAAGTTCTTTGAATGGTTCATTGAGAACCAGCAGAAACAGGCCACTCAACAGCAGCAACAACAGACACAGCTGCTCCCACAGTTGGTCACTCAACAACAGCTACAGGCAGCCCAATAGCAGGAACAGCAGCTGCTGCTCTAGGAGTTGGCCACGGAGCAACAAGCCCAACAGGAGCAATTAGTCCAGCAAATGGCTGTTCTGTGGAGGTCTGCACCAGCCCCTGGCCCTCACCTGGCAGAGAAGGGAGCCAGCAGCAGTCTGTTGAGGGTGCCCATAACCCTGACCAAGATGAGTCCCAGTGATGTCCCAGAGGCGTATCTGGTTATCTTGGAGAGGATCACAGCTGCTGGCTGGTGGCCAGCTGACCATTGAGATTCAATCCTTGCCCCATATTTGACAGACACAGCCCAAAAGGCCTTTTGAAACTTTACACTCCACAAGAGATACTGGAATACTCCAAACGGAAGGCACACATATTGGACCAGCCTAGGATGAGCCCAGAGACATGCTGCTGACGTTTGTGCCAGGAAATGTACCTGCTTGGGACAAACCCAGGACAGTAGCCAGGTAATGTCCATGTTAACACTAGCTTCTTTTCACGGGCCAGGGAGGACAATGAATGGGCACCCTCCCAACAACTCCACTTAAGGGGGAGTCTCTGTGACAGGATGTACCAACCCCACACAGGGAAAGCTGGGCAACAAAAATGATTAAAGGCCTAGAAAACATGTGCTATACGGGCGGTTAAAGGAGAGACTGAAAGAATTGGGGATTGTTTAGTTTGGAAAAGAGAGGATGGAGAGGGGAGATGCTGGCAGTTTTCAAGTGTCTAAAAGAGAAGAATTGTTCTCCTTGGCCACTGATGACAGGACAAGAAGCAAGGGACTTAAATTGCAGCAAGGGAGGTTTAGGTTGGACATTAGGAAAAACTTCCTACACTAGAACAAACACTGAAATAAACACTAGAATACATTTAAACACTGGGATAAATTGTCTAGGGATGTTGTGGAATCTTCATCTCTGGAGATATTTAAGAGCAGGCTGGACAGACACCTCTCAGGGATGATCTGACAGTGCTTGGTCCTGCCATGAAAACACAGGACTGGACTCAATGACCTTTCAAGGGTCCTTTCAGTTCTAGCCTTCTATGATTCTATGGGAGGGTGGGCAATAATTTTTGACCAGGGGCCGCTTCAGATTGGTCTGGGGGTGGAGGAGCTGCAAGTCTTTGCTCCACTCCACCCCCCCAGAGAGAACCAACAGCTGTTCTAAACACCTAGTGGGTCTCTCTAGATACTGAGGCCCCTGGTGGTGGGAGGAGACTTCGCATGCTCCCCTCTGCTGCCCCCAGGTCAACTGGGGAGGGGGAGCATGTGAAGTCTCTTGCTTCCTATCCCTGCCCTGCAAGTCAACCACCAGCTGAGCTGCAGCTGGCAGTTGACTTTAAATGCTGAGCCACTTTCAGAGCTGGAGGAGACTTCATGTGCTCTCCCCTGCCCCCCAAGCCCTGACTGGCCTGGGGGTGAGAGAAGAGCATGGAATCTCCTCCCACCCTGCCCCTATCCTGCAAGAAGCCTGCAGTGCTCAGAAGCACCGTACCCCTCTCAGGCTGGGAGGGGACTTCGAGTGCTCCACCCAAGCCAATCAGGGCTTGGGGGTGGGGGAGACCATGCGAAATTTCCTCCTGCCCTGCCAGGAGCATGTGCACACCACGCATTGCTTGCAGGGCGGGGGCAAGACGGGAGGAGACTTTGCACGCTTCTCACCCCTCCCTCTGGCCCTAATTGGCCTGGGGATGGGGGATACAGCAGGGCCTCCGTGGGCCAGATTAACCCACTTGGCAGGCTAGATCCGGCCCATGGGGCCCTTGTTTGATGAAGGCCATGCTAATTGTGTTACCATAAGATTTAAATCCCATGGGGAAACAGATTTTTGTACCAGAGGGTATCATCTGTCTAACTCTTTTAGAAATCTGACAGTAATGGGTTTGGGAGAAAACGTGATCTACTACTCTGCGGTGGGTAATACCATTGAAATGGTTGCCATGTGAACTTCAGTAGAACTGTTGGTCAGGCTTTGCTGTTTTAGATGTAACAGTATTCCAAACTGATTAATGGATGGCTGCACTGGAGAAAGACAACTTTGCTATGACCAGACACAAAAAATGTTTCCAGGAAGCCAGGTAATACAGCTACCTGAAGGCTTTCTGGTGTTCAGAAGCATCTCCTGAACATCTTTTCAGCAAGTCCTTTCTTGTTGTGTTAGCTGAGAAGTATCCACACTTAAGTGGAAGTTTTGTAGGTTAGAATTGAGTAGACTGCCATGGGCCTGAGAAATCATATCTGAAGCTAATGGGTGAGGCAGGAGGCCTCACTAATTGGTTCAAAAATTAATGTTGTCAGGGTGCTTCTGGGGCTCTTAGAATGAAGCAGACTTACTGCTGCATGGCCGTGAGCAGCACTGGGCAGTAATGGAACTGGAGGAAAGGCACAAAGCACAGAATTCATCCGTGGTCACTGGGAAGCAACTGTTGCAGATACAGAGCAGAACCTCCCCAGTACCAAACAGGTCCACGTGTGGAATTTCCCTAGAGCTGGAAGATGAGCCTGGCCATATCTGGACCTAGTGACCATTCATGGTGGGGTGAGAAAACTGCTCAGATGATCTGCCAGTGTGTTCTGCCATCTCGCTAAGAAGACTGATCTCACTGCTCTGTCTCTTCTTGAGCAAGGCTTACATCACCTGCAAATGTGATGCTCATCACTGATGTGGGACTCCCCTGACATCTTAGGCGGTATGTGGTTCACAGACCAGCAGGACTTGAGCCTCACCAAGTGAGACATGATGCCAGGCCCCAGGTGAAATCAAATTTGACCCAAAAGGGACCCACACAACTAAAACCTAATGCTACACTATCTAATGAATGACTAGAAGTACTAAAAGAGAAACAAACTCTGTACAAGAGAGTGAGGGAAATAAGCTTGCCATCACAATGCAGGATGGAAAAGCGCTAGCCACCATTGTGGTTATGGACTGAGGGGTTCGGCTGCACTGCCATCTTATAGGGACACAAAATGGCACACAGCTGTAGTGAGCTCTTCATCTGCCTCCCACAGGTACCACTCAGGAGAAACATTCTCCAGTAACTACATGAGTCACACTCATAGAATCATAGAATAATAGGACTGGAAAGGACCTCAAGAGGTCATCGAGTCCAGCCCCCCACCCTCAAGGCAGGACCACGCTCCGTCTACACCATCCCTGACAGATGTCTATCTAACCTGTTCTTAAATATCTCCAGAGAGGGAGATTCCACCACCTCCCTTGGCAATTTATTCCAATATTTGACCACCCTGACAGTTAGGAATTTTTTCCTAATGCCCAATCTAAACCTCCCCTGCTGCACTTTAAGCCCATTACTCCTTGTCCTGTCCTCAGAAACCAAGAGGAACAAATTTTCTCCTTCCTCCTTGTGACACCCTTTTAGATATTTGAAAACCGCTATCATGTCCCCCCTTAATCTTCTTTTTTCCAAACTAAACAAGCCCAGTTCATGAAGCCTGGCTTCATAGGTCATGTTCTCTAAACCTTTAATCATTCTTGTCGCTCTTCTCTGTACCCTTTCCCATTTCTCCACATCTTTCTTGAAATGTGGCGCCCAGAACTGGACACAGTACTCCAGCTGAGGCCTAACTAGTGCAGAGTAGAGCGGCAGAATGACTTCACGAGTTTTGCTTACAACACACCTGTTGATACAACCTAGAATCATATTTGCTTTTTTTGCAACAGCATCACACTGTTGACTCATATTCAACTTGTGGTCCACTATGACCCCTAGATCCCTTTCCGCCATGCTCCTTCCTAGACAGTCGCTTCCCATCTTGTATGTATGGAACTGATTGTTCCTTCCTAAGTGGAGCACTTTGCATTTCTCTTTATTAAACCTCATCCTGTTTACCTCTGACCATTTCTCTAACTTGCTAAGGTCATTTTGAATTATGTCCCTATTCTCCAAAGAAGTCGCAACCCCACCCAGTTTGGTATCATCTGCAAACTTAATAAGCGTACTCTCTATCCCAATATCTACATCATTGATGAAGATATTGAACAGTACTGGTCCCAAAACAGACCCTTGAGGAACTCCACTTGTTATCCCTTTCCAGCAGGATTTCGAACCGTTAACAACAGCTCTCTGACTATGGTTATCCAGCCAATTATGCACCCACCTTATCGTGGCCCTATCTAAGTTATATTTGCCTAGTTTATCAATAAGAATATCATGTGAGACCGTATCAAATGCCTTACTAAAGTCTAGGTATATGACATCCACCGCTTCTCCCTTATCCACAAGGCTCGTTATCTTATCAAAGAAAGCTATCAGATTAGTGAACTGACATGGGCACTCTCTCAAGGAGTGTCTTTGTTGTGATAAGTCTTACCCATTTACTTAACTACAGATTTGAATGGGATTTACTCACACTGGCACAGCTAGGGGCACTGTACTGTGCCCATCACTGTGGTAGCCAAGCTTATGGCAATTAGGTATTTGTACGATGCCTTTAAATACATGGTCAGAGATACCTGACTCTGGAGTGAGCTGGATTCTAGGTGAAGAGTCATCAACACAACAGTTAAAAATACAGACCGACTAGGACAAGAGCCCACAGGGATAAGATGAGGCTTTACTGGATAAAGAGACTGATTGGGATGAGGAATCTGAAACTCTGGGACTGGCTAAGGCAAGGAATAAAGAAACAGGGTGAGATGGATTGGGGAGATGAGGCAGCAAGGTCTATTCCTAGAGCACATTTCCCTCCACAGTTTAGAACAGAATTTAAGATTCCTGATTTCCTCTGCTTTCAGCAAGTATCGGTGAAACCACCTTGGCAATATGTCCTGCACCCATTAGAGCAGGGGGAATACCCCACTACAGGTATCAGGGTATGTCTACACTACCCCCCTAGTTCGAACTAGGGTGGTTAATGTAGGCAACCGGAGTTGCAAATGAAGCCCAGGATTTGAATTTCCCGGGCTTCATTTGCATCTCGCCAGGCGCCGCCATTTTTAAATGTCCGCTAGTGCGGACTCCGTGCCGCGCGGCTACTTGCGGCACGGACTAGGTAGTTCGGACTAGGCTTCCGCATGTAGCCGCACAGCACAGAATCCGCACTAGCAGACATTTAAAAATGGCAGCGCCCGGCAAGATGCAAATGAAGCCTGGGAAATTCAAATCCTGGGCTTCATTTGCAACTCCAGTTGCCTACATTAACCACCCAAGTTCAAACTAGGGTGGTAGTGTAGACATACCCTCAGTTATTCCATTAGCACAAGTGGCAAAGTTCTGTGGGATGGATCTACAGCAGTGATTCCCAACCTTTTCGAGCATATGGACTCCTTTTTAATCTATTAAAATTTAGCGGAACACCCCCCTGGAGGAGAAAGAAAAAGAAAAAGAAAAGAAAGGATCAGGCCCACTATAATGGGCCTGATCCTTATTTTTAAACTTTCCATTGACCCCCTGAAGTACCATTGCGGACCAGCAGGGGTCAGCAGACCACAAGTTGGGAATCACTGCTCTCGAGGTTCCAACCCTACCAATGACCCATATAAGTGACAATGATGGAATTAGATTTTACAGAAAGCATGGGGGAACCAGTGAAAAAATGAGTGCATGCATAGGCACATGCACAGTTAAAATCCTTAAAAGTTAGGAAATGTAGAGATTAACGACCCTGTGCAAACCTAATTTAGTCCCCATGTGTGGAGTGTCATGATGCATACGGTTCCCACACATAGAGCCTCAGGCTTGTTCCATGCTCAAGATGGATTCACTTTAGGGATTAATTACACTGTTTAGTGAAGGAAAGTTAACTGTAGTATCCCCAGTACTTCTGTTGACTAAGGTAGAAGGTGAGTAATGAATGAAGCAGAGGTTTGCAGGAAGAGAAAAGATAGTCTCAAGATTAAGGTAATTTAATGTTGCCTGGATAATTGGATTAGATCCATGGCTCTGCCAAAAAAAAAAGTTCCTGTGTGATGCTGGCCGGGGCACTTAAAGCAAAGAACTCTTTGTGAGTGCTTCTTTTCCTGGGTTCATAACTTGATATGCTGAGGCTTGATTTTCAGAAGTGCTGAGCAGTTACGGCTGCACCTGAAGTCAACAAAAGCTCTGCTGTGAAGTGCTATATAATACCAAGCGCTCAGCTAAACAAATCCTGAGTGTTTCCAGTTGGGCATCCAAAGTTAGTGGATATTTTTTACCTGATTCTCTGTGTCCCAGACCGAAACCTGTAGAATGGGGCTCATCACACCTGCTCCCATTTCAGAGGGTTGGAAACACAGAGAGCCAGTTGAGTTAGATAAGAAGCACTTCAGTTTGCATCACTTAAGCACCAAGTAGAAGCAGCTACCATTGATTTTAATAGGCTAAGCTCCCGCACGCTTTAGAAGTTTACCCACAGCATTGCCTGTGTATCAGGCCAGAACATTTTTAATTAAAACAAACACTGTCGGTGACGTGGTGTCCAGGAGTTTACATCCTGTCGCGTTTGTGCTGTAGCACCCAATGACAATGCTAGGAGGAGAATTTGAGCCTCAGCTAAAGGTAACTAAAAAATGAGATGACTATAATTTTTTATCAAGCTATACTATTATAAAAGAAGAGGTGTCTGTCACAGAGAACATATGAGAATACACTGGAAATGAGAAGGCAGGGGACGGGGGCATGTGTGTCTGGGTTGGGTCCTCCAGTGTCCTAATGGATAAGGTGTTAGCTCCCAGAATCTGGGGTTGTGGGTTTGAGTCCTGCCCTAGAAAAGCCAGGTTGCTGCCTCCAGCTTCCCCAGGATTAGAGCTGGCACCAGCTAAGGATAGAGAGGTGGATTACCAGGTTCCCAAGGACTGGTGCAAGCAGCTGGCTTGAGCTGCTTGCTCTGACTACAGCAGATGGAGAAGTGACTGGCTTGGGGGAGGGTAGACTGCACATGTGGAGGGAGCCATGCAAGTTCTGGGGTGTGCAGAACAGCTCCCCCTAGCTCCCAGCACCTAGGCACTTTTGCCTTCGTGGGCCCCTTCCTCCATTAAGAAAAAAAATATTAAAAATTATTTTTGATGTAACTTTAAATACTTCAACATTTTTTTTTCTGTTTTAGGCAAAATTTAATAGATTTTCGTGGGCCCTAAAAGTTTCACTTTTTTCTGATGTGAGAAAAAAATTAAAACGTTTTCTTCGACCCTAAAAGTTTTTTTTTTCTTCTGATTTTAAAAGAAATTAAAACATTTTCGTGGGCCCCTAAAAGTATCCTGGGCCCTAGGCACTGTGCCTACTGTGCCTAAGGGATAAGTTGGCCCTGGCCACTGCAGGGCAGCTTGCAGACCCTCAGCCACACCTTCCCCTGCAGCTGGGGACAATGCTGGCTCAGGTTTGCCCAGTTTCCTGAGCCAGGCCACAAGGGACAGGTGAGCACACCAGCTTCCCCCTACCCAAGCCGGTGATCCCACCGAGGCACAGCTCTGCCTGCAGAGCAGAGACCCCAAACCCCAGCTCCAGTGTCCGTAACAGGGTTATTTATTGTAACAATCTCTCCCACATGGCAGCCAGATGCTACTCCATAGAGGGAATAAGTTAGCGGCCAATGGGCCAAGTGTGGAATGGAGGCCGCTCTTTGCCAGGAGTGCAGGGAGTCTGGCTGGCGGGTCTGCAGAGGCTGGCCAGGAGCCAGCCCACTGGCATTTGGATGACGGACTCCAGCAGCCCCACAGTGCTCTCCAGTAGGCATGAGCGGATGGCCGAGGGTGGGGGCAGAGTAGCGGGAACATGGCCATGGCAGCAGTGGGTCCTTCATTGGCAAGATGGGGGCCAGGTCTGCTTTTGCCCCCTACACCAGGCCACCCTGGGTATATACGTATGCCATCCCAACAGGGCGGGTAATGCTAGTACTAATAATAAGTTCTGTGGGAAGCTGTAGCAACCCTGAGATAAAATAAGCAATACAAATTCCTTCATGTGAGGACAGGAATTGGCATTCATATCACACTTCCCATCAGTACCCAGCCCATGCTGGGGAAGCTTAGTGGTCTAACCAAGGAACAAAATTTGGTAATGAAGCCTGGTCACATGCTGCCTGAGGCATATTGTGTATATACAGGAAGGAGGTGGCAGCAGCCTTCTTGTTAAGAGAAGGATAAAAAAGAATATTTGGGGCAGGTCAATACCTATAGCTAGATTGGCACTGTTGCTTTCAAGGCTGTGGTTTCAATTTAATGTACCTGGTGAAGACCGACAAGTCGATGGTATAGTGCTCTCCCATCCACATCTGTACGCCAGCTCCCTATGTGGTGGGAGAACATCTGCCAAAACAATGCGACACAGACATTGCTGTAAGTCAACCTAGGTTACCTCAATTTCAGTTACGTAACTCAGGTAGACTTTGAATGTTCGTGTCGACCAGCTCTTAGTAGGTAGCACTGGACAGAGAGAAAACAGTTGCTCACCTTTCATAACTGTTGTTCTTTAAGACGTGTTGCATGCGTCCATTACACTGTATTCTAGTACCTGTGCTGCAGAGTTTTCCTTAGCAATGCCTAAGGGGCCAGCCAGAGCTGTTCCATGATGCGCCTCACCAAGGCCCCCAAGGACCTCCAGTTCCTGCACGTGGTCTCTTGAACCATGTAATGGAAATTGACGTCTCAATGATGAGCTACAAAAAGTGAGTAACCATTCTCTCCTCTGTAAGTGATTGCATAGATTTGGTATAGTAAGCAACACCCACCCCAAACTGTTTCCAGTGGAGAAGGGGGTAAAAGTTACACCTGATGAGAGACTGCAGAATTCTGTCCTCACATTACCCTCTTCCCCTGATGTAAAAACAAGGAGCCTGGTGGCACCTTAGGACACATCTACACAGCAGGGCTAAAGTCGAATTAAGCTATGCAACTTCAGCTACGTCAATTGCATAGCTTAAGTTGAAATAGCTTAATTTGGCTTTTGGCACTATCTACACAGCAGGAGACAAAGGAAGACCACTCTTCCTCCGACTTCCCTTACTCCTCGTAAAATGAGGATTTCCATGAGTGAAAATAAGAAGTCCTCCAGCTCGACATTATTCTGAAATAATGGTTTGTAAGAGTAGATGCACACTATGTTATTTTGGAATAACATCATTTTTTGAGGAGTAACATTAGTTCGAACCAAGGTGTTTGGTTCAAATTAATGCGTCCCGGCGTGCACTTTCACTTTAGAAACAGCTCTTGAGCAGAGTAACATGCCGATCATGCTAATGAAGCATGGGATATTTAAATCCCCACTTCATTAGCAATTTCAATTGCCTACATTTGCATCCCTAGTTCGAACTAGGGTGCAAGTGTAGACATACTCTTAGAGACTAACAATTCTATTATGGCATAAGCTTTCCTGAGTTGCAACTCACTTTTTCCATGTAAAGTCTAGCAAAGATGTGAGCTGTGGACTATGTTGGTGTTCTCAAACACCATGGATGTGGACTGTGCCCTGGTTGAATGTGCAGATGACAAACTTTTCCACGAGCAATGCAGTCCCCTTGTCATTGTAGCCCATGATGCAGCTGATGATCCAATTGGGCAGCTGTTGTAGTGGTACAGGATGCCCCCTCATTCAGGTTGTCTCTACACTACAAAGAAAAGTCAGAAAAAAATATGCAAATTGCGAACCACAGTTTGCGTATCTTTTTCTGCTTTTCTTCCAAAAGAGGCTTTTCCGACATTTGGCACTTCTACACGGGGCCAAATATCAGAAAGAAAAAAAAAAACCTCTTTCAGAACATCCCTTCTTCCTCATATGAGGTTTACAGGGTGCCAACAAAATGCATCTGCTTTTCCGAATTTTTTTTCCTTGGATGTGGCAGAGCTTTTCCGGCATACCTCTGGTATCCTGGAAAAGCTCTATAGTCTGGACATACTCTCTGTCTTCTTAGGAGACAAATATTTAGGAAGAGAACAGAAGGTATCGTTCTACCTAGGAAAAATGCTAGAGTTCAGCTAAACATTCAAAGGCATCAGCTTTTGTTTGTCCATATGAGTATGTGGCTTTGGATAGAACTGGTGAATATATAGGCTGTTTGAAATGAAAAAAAAAATTAGATACTGATTAAAGGAACTTGGGATGTGGCCAATCTATTTGTATGGGGAAAATGCATATCTGGGGAGTCCATTACAAGGGCATGCCTTTCCTCTGCGCTCTTCATGGCTATGATAGCTACTAAAAATATCACTTTTGCTGAAAGATGTGACCATGAGCAAGAGTGAGATCCAAAGCAGTTGATAATACTAAATTCAAATCCCATTGTGCGACAGAGCCCTTATTAAGTAAAATCTGGACATCACTGGATTAGAGAAAATTCTTGCTATGATACAAGAGTGTAATGCGGGGATTGTGTCCAAGTGCACTTGGCTAGTGCTCACCATCAAACCTCACTGTTAGATGTAATGCGTAGTTCAAGATCTGATTTGTGGAAAGGTGTCCATGGTTAGGTCTCCAGACTGAGAACTGCTTTAATTTAAAAATGAAGTACCCATTCATGAAAGCTGCTTCTGAATGATGTACTTCCTCAGGGTCTAGTGGCCAAGGAACCAGACTATGACATGCAATGTCTAGGGGTCAGGTGCACTCTCAGGTCCTTGCTTGGAAGCAGAGGAAGAGGTGACTGATAGCTTGCAGAAGTTCATTTCCCACCATTGTTATCCCCTGTGTCAGCAGAGAGATCAGGAAGCTGAAAGGAATGCTTTGCCCTCAGTACAAGAGGGACTAACTTTTGCAAGTGAGGAGGCCTGCATGGATGACTGTGGTGATATGGAAGCTGCAGGGCTGGCCCACAACATTTTGGCACCTGAGGCAGAGAGGTCAAATGACGCCCCCATGCCCCCTCGCTTAGGCCAAAACTTTGAAAGGTCTCAGTTCTGCCTTCTTCCTCCATCACAGCATTCCACCAGCTCTGTCCATCTAGAGCAGAGAGAATACATATGCACCAGCAGCAGACACAATTTTCTGCATTCTAGCTCTTAGTGGCGCTTCTCCACAGTCTTCCACCTCATAGACTCGTTGGCTGTGTTTACATTGCTCCCTGTGACACACCCTGCCTGGTCCGCACTGATCTCAGGGGAGAGACCCCCGCGGTCCACAGGAGAGCGGCTGCCGCGAAGGCCGGCAGCCGACTGAATGGCGCGCGGCCAGCACGGACCCGCCGGAGGATGCGGGTAGGCGTGCGCTGCGGGACGAGGAGGGAGGCTCAAGCCGCAGCGCCGCGCCCGGCCAGAGCACCACGCTTTGCCTCGCAGGGCAGGGCCGCAGACGTACGGTGGGAGGAGGGCCGTGGGCAGGACGCCGGGGAGGCGGGGCTTAACCCCATAGCGTCACTCCCCAGCACCTAAAAAGGCGGCGGCGGCCTGCCCAGAAGGAGGAAGGGCAGGGAGCCGTCACCCTGGCTTCCAGGGGAGCCCGACATCTTGCACCCCGGGCAATGAGAATGACGGTGCAAGCAGCTGGCGACTCACCTTGGGACAGACCCGACGCCTTCGGCGGGGTAAGCGAACCGGCACCGGCTCGGCCGTGGGGGCCGACCGGCGGGGAGTGGAAGCAGCCCGGAGCGGGACCCTTTTGGCACCCGTGGGCAGACGAGTTGCGGGCATCAGCCCCGTCTGCCATGGGGGACAGCCACTAGATGCTGTTCTCCACTTAGGGCTCCGGGCTGGGACCCGGAGGTGAGGGTGGGCCCGGGTCCCCCACTCCCCACGCACCCCAACCCCAAAGCAGGTGTTCGGAACGAGAGACTTTCGCACGGGGGCGGGGCGAAGACTGAGTCGCAGCCCCGACTCCCCCCTCTCTCCCCAGACGACTGCTAGCCCCGGAGGGGCAGGGGGGGTCCCCGCCCCGGACCACAGGGGAGGGGACGCACGTGGCGGTGGGTCCGCCGAACCCCCCCCCACCCGACCTAGGGCAGAGGGGGTGATCGCACCCATCGGCTGGCACCACAATTGAACTGGGCTAGGGACGCCTGGGACAGTTAAGAGGCGGGTGGGTCCGCAGAGCCCCCTCTAACTCCCCGCCCGGAGGGATAGAGGCGCGGTGTTCGCACCCAGAAACCCCGTCACACACCCCTTTTCCGGAAAAGGGATGCAGATGAGACAAGTCAGAATCGCAAATGCAGTGGGGATTTACATTTTCCCCGCTGCATTTGCATGAACATGGCTGCTGCTTTTTTCTGGCTCGGGGCTTTGCTGGAAAAAAGCGCCAGTCTAGACGGGGGATCTTTCGGAAAATAAAGCCTTTTCCGAAAGGTCCCTTATTCCTCTTTAAATCAGGAATAAGGGACCTTTCAGAAAAGGCTTTATTTGGTTTGGGGACAACAAAATAACGGGAGTAAAAACCCCTTCCTCGCAGCTGCGGAGGAACCTCCTCTATTGCTCCTTTTTCGAGGAGCGCAGACACCTCCTGGCACAGGATGTGTTCGTAAGGGGTGTCCCTTACTAAGGACGGAGAAGGGGGTTTTGAGGGCGGTGGGCCTAGGAATGGGATTGAATACCCTCCATTTACTATGTTGATAACCCAGGCATCCGATGTTATTATGGCCCATGCATGGTCAAAAAGGGATAGCCTGGACCCAAACAGGGGCCAAGGGTAGGAGATTGGCACGAGACTCTCAAGCGAGGCGTCAAAACTGGGGCTTGCCCTGATGGGAAGGACCGTGAGGACCTCCATGCTGGGTATCAGTCCTGGGGCGACGACGTCGGCCCCTAGCCCCCTAAGGGTGCGCGGCCGCCCCGGAACCTCCACCGGAGGCCCGGGGACGGCACCTCCAGTAATCCCCATGGGGGACCTGGGGCTGCACCCTTCCCTGCTACCTATAGGGTAGCTGTCACCGCTGCAGAGCTGGTGTGTCGATGCCCAAGGACTTCAGGGTGGACCTAGTGTCCTTCAGAGTATTGAGCCTAGAGTCGGTGTGCTCCGAGAACAGAGCCTTGCCCTCGAAAGGCAAGTCCTGAATAGTATGCTGCACATCCGGGGGAATTCCCGAGACGTGGAGCCATGCCCCCCGATGCATAACGACACCAGCCGCCATCATGCGGGCCGCTGAATCCACCGTGTCCAGGGCTGCCTGGAGAGTGGTTCGCGAAATGACTTTGCCCTCTGAGGTAACAGCCGTGAACTCCTGATGGTCCTCCACAGGGAGACTGTCTCGGAAGTTTTCGACGGCCTCCAGGTGTTAAAGGCATACCTACTCAGCATCGCCTGCTGGTTTGCGATGCGGAGCTGTAACGCCCCCGTGGCGTAAACCTTACGGCCCAATAGGTCCAGCCTCTTAGGCTCCCTAGCCTTTCCAGAGGGCCCCGGCTGAGGGAGTCTTTCCTTTTGGGCCGCGGCCTGCACAACCAAGGACCCATGGGTGGGTTGTGAGTACAGATGATCATGCCCCAAGTTTGGGACATAGTAACGCCTCTCAACCCCTTTTAAGGTAGGGGTCAAGGTTGCCAGCATTTGCCACAGGGCGTTGGTAATCTTTGATACCGTTTTGCTGAGCGGTAAGGCTAATCGCGCAGGCGCGTCGTCCGTGAGGATGTCCACCATTGGATCTGTGTCCTCAATAACAGGTTCCACCGGCACGGCCAAGTTGGCAGACATGCGGCGGAGGAGGTCTTGGTGTGTGCGGGCATCCATTGATGGCAGACCCGGTGCAGGGTCTTCTAGTGCCTCGTCCGGGGACGACGATGATGATGACTCCTGAAGTGGCACAGGAACAGTTGTCGCCAGCTGCGGAGCTGTCTGCGTAGCTTGTGCTCCCGATGGGTCCACCTCCGGTGCCGGCGGTTGCGGTGCCGCTGGATCAGGTTGGGGTGCCCGGAGAGGGGAGGGAGGGGCTCGAGACAGGCATGGAGACGGACGGGAACGGTGCCCTGATGTCCCTGACCCCAAAGAAGGAGGTAGCTGACCTTGCCACTGGTGGTAGGCCCAGGGGAATCCAGAAAGGCCACTGTGGGTGTGGAGGCCATGTTTGTTGATTGTGGTTCCTCCTATGTCTGGACCATGATCTATGTGTCGAGGATGCCCTCAAGGAGCCCAAACGGACGGAGGAAGCATCCAAGTCCGAGGAATAATCGGACTCCAGCTAGGGTGGAGCCAATGAAGAGAGCGGGGCAAACCTTGCCATTGACTCGGGCTTGCCCGCATGAGTACATCGTGGCCGCACTATCTGTGGGGCCGGGGGACCCATGGCTTGTGCCGGAAGGCCCACTGACGGTTGCGGCACCGGGGGACCCAGGCCCGGTGCCGAGTGTTCAACGGCACCCAGTTGAGGCACCAGGGTGCCCAAGCCCAGTGCCGGCTGAATCACCAGCAGTTGTGGCACTGGGGTGCCCAGGCCCGGTGCCGGCTGAGTCGCCAGTAGTTGCAGCACCGGGGTGCCCAGGCCCGGTGCCGGTTGAGTTGCGTCTGGCGATTGCAGCACCGGGGTACCCAGGCCCAGTGCCTGGCGAGACCACTGGGTCAATGCCGGTGCAGATGAAGGCATGGAGACGGACGCCGGCCCCTGGGTGACCTCCACGGAGGAGAGAGATGTCTGAGTGGACGCCACATGGCTACTCAGATACGGCACCGGCACCGCCATGCGGGGAGCTGGCAAGGAGCTCAGCTGCATCTCAGGTCGCGCACGGCTGGAAACTCCCTGGGAGTAATGGCTCGGCGACGATAGGGGAGCCGAGGTAGCGATCGGTACTGACCCCACATGGGATGGTCCCGACGCATAAGCCACTGTAGCATGCCGACCTGGGCCATGCTGGGGCGAAGCCAAAGTCAGCCGAGCCTCCGACGATGGTGACCTCGACCTTTCCGAGTCCACCGAGGATAGCGAGGAGGTCGTGAGGCTAATAAGGTCCTGCACCGCCTCGAACGTATCCGGCGTGGACGGGAGGTGCGGAGGTAGGTGACCAGGACTACCTAGGCCTCCTCGGTGCCGACGGTGCGGAGAGGACGATACGCGCATTGGAGAGCCCACAGTGCGGTGCCCCACCGACGTTGTCTTCTTTGAAGGGGACCTTCCCCGGGATTTCTTCACTCTCTTAGTTGGAGGAGAATGCGATCGGTGCCGGGACATCGACGCCGACGCGCAGTGCCGGTGAGGGGCGTCCCGCGTAGAAGCCGGTGCACTGCGCACCGCAGGCTGATCTGGCGGCACCGGCTGAAGCGTTGTCTCCATGAGGAGAAGTTTCAGGCGGGAAACCCTTTCTTTTCTGGTACGGGGCTTAAAGGACTTACAGATTTTACAGGCAATAGCCAGATGAACCTCACCCAAGCACTTAAGACAGCTGTCGTGACGGTCACCCCTGGGCATAAACTTCCCACAGTCAGTGCATGTCTTAAAGCCTTGCGGCCCTGGCATTCCTTACCCCCAAGGGGGAAGGAACAAAGCAAATAACCTAACTATCTAACTGTGAGAACTATTTACAACGAATGTGAAAAACGGGAACCATTAACTAAGTAGGCTGGGAGATATGGAGATGCTCCAACGACCGTCGCTGTGGTAAGAAGGAACTGAGGTGGGGCAGCGCCGGCAGGGATACTTATGCCATGCTATGGCGGCGCCACTCCAGAGGGTGCCCTGCTGGCGCTACGGGTACCGCTAGGGAAAACGCTCCGGAAGACGCAGTGCATGCGGTGCGCACACCTACTTCGAATGGACATGAGCAACCACTCGAAGAAGAACATCCATTTTTCTAGAAAAACTACACTCACGTCCACGATGATATTGCGTACTTTCGACAGAAAGTCGAAAGAACTGAAGGGTTTTTCCAATGAGGGTAAACCTCATTCTATGAGAAAAAAAGCCTTTTTCAGAAAAAGGCGTGTGTGGATGCAGAAGAGGGAGTTTTTTCAAAAGAAGAAGCCTCCAGGAAAAAGCACAGGTGCCCTTGTGGCCACTCCGTCCACAGTTGTCACAACTGAAATGCAAGATAGTGTCCAGTCAATATAGACACTATCTTTCAAAAAAGCAGATCGCTTTTTCACTGTGCTTTTGTTGTGTAGACGCTCTCTTTTAAAAAAAGTTTTTCAGAAGATCTCTTCCAGAATAGGTTCTTCTGAAAGAAGCTTGCAGTCTAGAGGTAGCCTTAGAGAAGAAATCTCTGTTTGTGGCCTTCCAGGAAGGCTCTTTTGGCTGGGAAGGAACGCCTTCAAATTGCCTGCTGTGGGTCCTGATACTAGGGAAAGGGCAGTCTCTGTAATGGTATATCTGTGGTCTTCTTAATGTCTGGTCAGCAAATTGGACACTGGGCCCCAACATAGCCCTCATCCATGCACATTAGACCGTGATAAAGGGTTGCTCACAGTCACCACCACATGGCAGGGTTTGAGTCTCAGGGACCTAGCAACTGAGCTCTGCTTAGTACTAAAACCTAGGACTGTTGATTTATGAACAGTAGAGTACACTACGCAAGAGAGATAGAGGCCTGAGGACCCAAAAAAGAGTACCATTAACCCCAACCAACACTAATTCCATGCTCTAACCAGAGAGGTAAGGAATCAACTCCAAGCACAGATGAGTCATCTCATGAACACTTCAATCACTGGTGCATGAGATATGTGAACACACACCCCTAGTATAATGGGCACGTCCAATTGTGATGAAATATTGATGGAATATGGGTCCATTAAAGGATATACAGGTCTGTCCAAATTGGAACATGTTGCAAGCTAAGTCAGCATTGCTGGGATTCCATTTCACCAGAAAGTGCAAACATCAAAAAATAAGTTGTTTGAAAACAAATGTCTCATGTTTAAAATGTAATCATTCTGTATGATGTATAATACACTATTTTAATAACATCAAAATGGAAAAAAATTTGATTGCCCCAAAATGATTTTGGAAGAAGGGTGATCATTTTCATTTGGCAGGTTCCAAAATATATAATTTTTGTTCCAGTTCAGAATAAGGCCAAATGTGGAAGTCACAGAACCCTTTACAAAACTGAACTCTATTCTCCACACAGTTCTGTTACTAAGAAATGCAAATCGGCTTCAATTGCGAGTGATTGGAAGGCGAGAGCACTGGGAACCAGCTGATCCTGTGCTGCCCTGTTCAAGAAAAGTTTAGAGCAGGCCTGCAGTTGCTTTGATTTCCACCTCACTGGCACAGAGTTCTGACAAGACCAAGGGAGGATAGGAACAACTCTGCTGTGGCCTTCCCTCCCCAACATACTCCCCTCCCCTTTCCTCTTCCTACTAAAGATAGACAGAAGGAATTCATGCAAGAGGAGTCAACTCTGCCAGCCTTATGCAGGGCCAGTTCTCCTTCCGAAGGGAAGATTCTCCTTTGTCCAGCTATGACTGGAATCTGTCCCCTTCCCATCACCTGAGCAGCAGACAGGTCAGAGCAGACTGGTGAATCCATCACAAGTATGTTGGGGAAATAGTAATCCATTATAGTACTTGGCTATACAGGAAGGATCTATTTTAGATGCTGCACAAGTGCAGGGTTACTGTGTTATACTGGGAATCCTAATTTTGGAATTTCCTGATATGTGTGGTAAAGCTCAGCCTTGCATTAACTCTATCATTTCCTTTTAAGGAAGAGCAAAGAGAAGGGCAAGGCAAAAGTGTGTATCACTTTATTATCCATTATAACAGCATTGCTTTGGAGAACCCTAAATTGCTCGAAGACAAGGTTATGATCAGACCCCATACAGAAAAGGCACTACATATACCTTGATTTAAGAACAAAAGAACAACCACACTTGGTAAGGTCTCTCTAGCCCAGTATTCTGTCTTACTACAGTGGTCATTGCCAGGTGATTCACAGACAATGAACTTTACAGGCAACCCATTCCCAGTTTCTGGTACACAGAGGCTAGGGACACCGTCCCTAACAGCCATTAATAGACCTAACCTCCATTGATTTATCTAGCTCTTTTTTTAATCCTTTTATTGTCTTAATCTTTACAGCAGCATACTCTGGGCAAGACGTTCCAAAGGCTAACTGTGCATTGTGTGAATAAGTACTTTTGTTTATTTTAAAGCTGCTGCCTATTAATTTCATTCGGTGGCCCCTGGTTCTTGGCATATGGGAAGAAGTAAATAAGGAAAAGTTTACTTTTTTCAAACCAATCATGATTTTACAGATTTCTACCATATCCCCCTTAGTTGCCTCTTTGCCAAGCTGACCAGTCCCAATATTGTTAATCTCTCCTCATGAAAGCTGCCCATACCCTTAATCATTTTTGTTGCACTTTTCTGAACCTTTTCCATTATCAGTATATCTTTTTTGAGAAGGGGCGGCCACTTAGATATGAGCAGACTGTAGACTTAAACAGCGGCAAGATAATAATTTCTGTCTTATAGACCCCCAAACATAGCTTGCTTCTTTGACTGCTGCTGCACATTGAGTAAAACCTGAATTAAGATGAATGAAAGCTCTGATCTAAAATGGATGCTATATGAAACACTACTTCTATTCAGGAAGTGATCAAAGCGTGTACTTCCAGGTAAATAAATGCATCAGCTGCACTTGTCTGGAACCTTGAGTGAAGTTGTACTGCACAAATTCACTGAGACATTTTCAGTCCCTTCTATTGTCTGTTACCCCTTTGTTTTCAAATAGATGATTAATTACCTAGTTAGCATTTTTTTAAACAAAATCATTTGTTACAATGTAGTATAACCACATTGTTCACAGGATAGGACACAACATGACTGAAGAAATAATTTTTGTTGGACCAAATTCTGTTGATGAGAAAGACTTTATAGCAGTGTTTCTTAATCTTTTTAAGACAGAGGAACACCAAACAATAATTTTTTTTCATGAGGAACAGCAAGGATTTTTTGTTGAGAGAAAAAAAAGAGGCAGGGGAAAAGTTATTGAGCAAAAAATAGAAAAATAGGGCCGGGGGGCAAGTTATTGAGGAAAAAAAAGAAAAATAGGGTCGGGGAAAGTTATTGAGCAAAAAAAACAAGGTCTCCTGTCCCTTTAAGGGCGGCCATTTTGAACTCTGTTATTTTCCGGGGCACACCTCCAACTGCCGGTGTGCCATGGAACACAGTTTAAGAAACACTGTTCATGGCTTGTACAGAGCTCTTTTTCACGTTGTGTGTTATGCCAAGCGCAAAAAGTCAAGACTTTTGTTTCCCTTCTCTACATAATGTAAATGCACTTCAAATTTCTTTAGCCTTTTCATAAGGAATTCTTTATATTGACAGGTTATACTAATTATCCTATCTTTCTCCAGTGCGTTGAAGCATGAAAATATGTACTATTAAAGATGAAATCTAATAGCTAATTTTTTTGGCAAATGTAAATATTTGTAAAGGTGTAACACTTTTATTCACCTAATCCTTTCTGCACTTCCTGACAATATAGAATTCTTATGCTGACACCAATGCTATTTTAATTTGATGATAATTACTATATTTTAATCAGCAAGAGTACTATATTTTAATCAAGATTCTAGAGGAGGAGGAAGACTTTCACATTGATTTCTGTTTTAATTTAAACTGCAAAACTGACCATTGCCTAAAATTGACAATGACAAAGGAAATAAGGAAAACTGTTGCCAAACCTTACGATGAACCAGGATAAAAATTCTTCTAGATTCAAGGTAATCTGGAATTTTCATTTACTTGTGGTTAACTATATACACAGTCAAGCCTTCCAAGGTTAGTTCATCTCTTTGCAGAAAGAAGAAAATGTGGTAATTGGAGCTGCTTAGATAACAAGAAAAAGCCGTTTTTATTTTTCTGGTCTCTAACATGTCATGTTGCCAAACCACTGACTAGCTCAGGGAGCATCATTTAGACCAGTGCTGCTGACTGCCAGGAGACTCCAGCCTTCAGAATATGGCAGCTAGCTCCCCCTGCTGATCAGCATTAAGTTTGTATTTACTGCTCATATGACCCAAATGCGGTATATGGCATTAGTGGGGTAGAGATTGTTTTTCTTTTATCACCTGATATTAAGATATTAGCTCCCCATTGTGTTGCTAGCTTAGTCCTGAAGCTGCACAGGAATTCAGAGATCAGCAACAAAGTGATCCAGGGCCTTAAAAGTGAGATGATTGAGAACTTAATCAGCTATTCAAACAACCTTGAAAAGTCCCACTTGCCACTGGTAAGGTGAACTTCCCTGCTGAATGCTGATTCTATATCAGCTTCTGAAGAACCTTCATTTTTTAATATGAAATTACATTTCTAGTTTTGCAGCTCTGAAGTAAGCCTTCCAAATCAGTCTTTGCTATGGGCACATCTACACTGCACACTTATTTTGTAATAAGCTTTTTTGGAAGAAATACTCCGAAACAGCTTATTTGGAAATAGCGTGTCTACACAGCAAACGCCCGGCGAAATAGTGCTGAGCTATTCCAAAATAGAACATCCACACCGGTGAATCACATTTAAGGCCACCCAGACGCACTTCAGGCAGGGCATTAGGCCAGTACTGACTTCTTGGAGGCTATCTGGAGCTTGTGTTTAAAGGGATCCCCCCCCCCCAGTCAGCCGTGTCTCAGGCTTTTCTCCTTTGCCTGCCTCCCTGAGGAAATGGGGTCATTTTCTGCCCCCATAGTGAGTAATCACACTGGAGACCCATAGAAAATAAAATCCCACAAGCGGATCATGGAGTGAATCTACACTTATGTATATATAATAGAAGCCCTCTGGTGTTCTGATGCACAGGAAGAGTTCCTTTTCATGCTTGAGGTTCAGCAAACAGGAATTTAGTAATCTGGTCAAATTAAATTGAACTGGTCTTTAAACAAAGAAGTAGACAAATGCACATTTCAGTCCAAGCATGCGTAGAGTCAAATCAGCATTAAACATCTACCATATGATACAACTGTAGATTCTATACACCAAGACCTTGTTTGGGGTGCCATAAATCTTAAATTCAACTCTGCTTGTGAATCCTATACACACTCCCAGCCTTAAAAAGAGAAGTAGTATTTCTTACTATGCTGTGGAGAGCTTGAACCCGAAACCTTTCACCAAGATTCAGCAGGAGTCAGCTATTTCTCTGGTGGCACACCTGCAGTGTATGACCACACTTTTGCATGTTGCCATTACAACACGTGGTGCCTTCCTGAAAAGAGTTAGAACCTTCCCCTCCCTGCCCCCCCTTCCCCCGCCCTGGCACCAGGCAGAATTCTTCATTTTCCCCTCTTTCCCCTGTTGTGGGGTTACTGACACAGAATCTGGGATGGCTTGTAGCAGCCACTCCACTACCTTTCAGTATTAGGTGAAGAAATCCCTCTAATTTCTGCAGTGCTGGACAAACTTTTGCAATGGACAGAACTTGAATCATGTGAGACTAAATCTCTGTTATGCACCACTGATACACTGTGTGTACTGGCCAAGGAGCTACATGCCATCGAGAAAAGCAGGCTGCGCATCCACCCTGCCGCATGTCAGTGAGAGGCTCTGGCACAAGGGAGGCAGGACAGAAAGGTGTCAGTAGCTCCCTGCTGCTGGAGCCTTTCATTGCAGAGAGGAATTGCATTGCACTGGCAAGGGGCAGCATCCGACTGCCCGCCAGAGCCTGTCAGTGACTTGTATAGCTACACACCAGTGTGCACAGCCTGCTTTTCACTGCTGAGCTTTGCCCAGCCGCCGTTGCCCTGCCAGAGCCTTTTCCTGTTGGCAGCAAGACACCACACTACTAAAATGGGCAGCGTAGCTAATGTGGCACAACTTGGAGAGGAGAAAGCACGTAGGGGATATGTTAATTTCCACCCTGTCCTAGTTCAATGGCAGGTATTCCTCTCCCTCCACCTGCCCATTCCCTCCCCCCCGTCATGTGGGAGGCCGCTCTGCCTCACAACGTCTCTGTGCATTGCCTACCAAGGGGGCAAGAGTCTCTAGGTTCCGACCTGTCTCAGGGAGCAAGCAGCAAACACAATTGGGAGCCCAGACCCCTACTCTATAGGTTGGGCCTGTGTTCACGGAGTAAGTAGCAAGGGGGTAGGGCATCCTCGCTCAGGGTGGTAGCCAACCAATGCAGGCTTTCTGGCCTAGGAAAAGGGAGCTGGCCACCCAGGTGAAGTTGCAGTGGAGACATAGGCCCGCCCACTGCACTGCACTCCAGGGCCCTGGCAGCGGCAGCATGGTCTGCCCCAGGGTCTGCAGGGAATCCAGATGCCACACACTGCCTGGATCAACAGCAAGAACCAGGCAGAAGGGGCTAGATGAGGGCGTACCTGGATCTGTAGAGCATCCAGCTAGACAGCCTCGGGCAGTCCTGGCAATTTGTGTAATGCCAGCTTAGCCAGACAGTGGAGACAATGATGTCACTTCTCAGTGCTGCGCACGTAGTCAGTCAGTGGTGTGATCACCTTTTATATACCACCATAAATCCCCGCACTCACTCTCAGGGAGTGTGGATCACATGAGTGACTGAATACGAATAGACTAGCACCGTGTATTTGATTTACTGTAAATTTACTTGAGCAAAAACGTGCTTGAGGTGTGGACACGCTGCGGATTTTTGCACAAAAACCCTGTAGTGTAGATGTAGCCTCTGATACTTATCTACCCTCTGCCTCTTTCTGTCCCCCCTCCTATTTTTTTTCCTTCTTTTCCTCTCTCCCACTCCCTTCTTCCCTCATTTATTTTGGTTCTGGACATCCAACACTCCGGTCATCTGAAGAAGTGGGCTGCACCCATGAAAGCTCATGACACCAGCTACATGTTTTGTTTGTCTTTAAAGTGCTACCAGACCATTTGTTGTTTTTTAAGGGGTTTTTTTTTCACAGAACACTAAAAAATTTGCTGAGGTTCTTGCTGGACTACTTAATGATCTTTCCAAATATTGTTTGTACCATTAGCTAACTATTGTAAAGTGCTTTGGATAAGAGCGTTTAATAAAAAAAAATAATAATAACCATTCCTCAGTCCAGCTAAATAGAGTTATCGGAGTACAGTCTGAGAACTTCTGGTCTAAATGAAAGCTTATATTTGCATTAAGCTAATGTGAAAAATGTGTAAAAATAAAATGCACAAATGACACATGAATGGAAAAATAAAAGCTAACTTCCTCAGAAGAAACGTATTCAATTTGAAAAAAAAATTATTCAGATAACTTTCTTTCTATACTTTTTCTTTACAAAATTGTCAATTAAGTCATCATAAGTAGTATTTTGTAAAAAGGCACATTCATTGTTAATAATGCTGAACAGACTCATCATATTTCACAAATAATGTATAACTCATTTCAATACAGAAAAAGAATGTTCACCAGAAGCATTTGTGACAGGTATAGTTAAAAATATTTTCAGAATGGTTTGTACATTTAAAAAGGTTGCCTGCAAATCATCATGTACAAGTCTACACAAATCAACTGATGATCTTGAAGTACAGACTTCATCATTTTCAATAAAATGAATGAAATGTTTCACTTTGTCTTCAAAAAGATTTGTGTCTATGTCTTGTCGGTATAATTCATTTAGTTTCTCACCCTAGTGGCTTTTAGCTTCTTCGTCCATACTTCTGTCAAAAAAATGCAAAATAAATCAACAGGTTTCTTTAGAGATTCACCTCTACTCTGCAATTATACTATTATTGTGTCACAAATAGCATTTACGGTCTCCACGATGATCTTTCCCTTTTAAATTGATTTCTTTGTCTCTAGTTTTATCAAAAAATAACTTCCTGGGTTTTTTACGCTTCTCATCAGATACATCAGAGGAACCTATATTTTCTGTTAATGTTAGTGCCTCTGCTTCTACAGACTTACAGTCATTTCAAACTTCCTTGACAGAAGCAGACTGTGAGGGACTCCAAGAAGATCTCATCAAACTGAGTGATTGGGCAACACAATGGCAAATGAAATTTAATGTGGATAAGTGTAAAGTAATACACATCGGGAAAAATAACTCCAACTATATGTACAGTATGATGGGGGCTAATTTGGCTACGACAAATCAGGAAAGGGATCTTGGAGTTATCGTGGACAGTTCTCTGAAAACTTCCACGCAGTGTGCAGCGGCGGTCAAAAAGGCAAATGGGATGCTAGGAATTATTAGGAAAGGGATAGAAAATAAGACCCAGAATATCTTACTGCCCCTGTATAAAACTATGGTACGCCCACATCTTGAATACTGTGTACAGATGTGGTCTCCTCACCTCAAAAAAGATATTTTGGTCTTGGAAAGGGTTCAGAAAAGGGCAACTAAAATGATTAGGGGTTTGGAACGGGTCCCATATGAGGAGAGGTTAAAGCGACTGGGACTTTTCAGTTTAGAAAAGAGGAGACTGAGGGGGGATAGGATAGAGGTCTATAAAATCATGAGTGGTGTGGAGAGGGCTGATAAAGAAAAGTTATTTATTAGTTCCCATAATAGAAGAACTAGAGGACACCAAATGAAATTAATGGGTAGCAGGTTTAAAACTAATAAAAGAAAGTTCTTCTTCACACAGCGTGTAGTCAACCTGTGGAACTCCTTGCCAGAGGAGGCTGTGAAGGCTAGGACTATAATAGAGTTTAAAGAGAAGCTGGATAAATTCATGGAAGTTAGGTCCATAAAAGGCTATTAGCCAGGGGATAAAATGGTGTCGTTGGCCTCTGTTTGTCAGAGGCTGGAGAGGGATGGCAGGAGACAAATCGCTTGATCATTGTCTTCGGTCCACCCTCTCTGGGGCACCTGGTGGTGGCCACTGTCGGTAGACAGGATACTGGGCTAGATGGACCTTTGGTCTGACCCAGTACGGCCGTTCTTATGTTCTTATGTTCTTATGTTGACAAAACTTGTAACTGAAGCTAATGAAAGTGCAAAATTTAATCAATTTGTATCAACTTTTTGCAATGATTTAATTATTTGAAGTACATGATTCCACAAAATATTAAAAACAGCAATATCATACTTTTCAAACTTTTCTGCTAAGGATTTTGCTTCAGTTTTTGAACATTGTTTTCAGAATTTGATGTGGCTAAGTCTAATAAGGTTCTCTTTATAACATCACAGATAATTTTCAAAGCCAAAACAGCATCTGCATAAACAGATTACTTGATGTCACAAATTCTTTTGACTGTCAAATGTTTTCCATTTGCCAGGTCCAAACATGATTTTGACATACTCCACCGATGTATGGAAACCAAAAAAAAATATGTTTTGAACAAAGTCAAAAAAAAGTGTAGCTCCCTCACAAGATGCGGCTACAGCATTGCAGATTACATTTAAGGAATGGCTGGAACATAGTATGAATAAAACAGAGGGATTTGTATTGTTCAGTCTTGCTTGGAAACCTGAATATTTTCCTGCCATATTTGTGGCGTTATCAAAGCTGTGCCCATGACAGTTTTTGATGTCTGAATCTAAATATGCAATGATATCCAAAACCAAACATTCAGAAGTGTGAAATTTTAGTGGGACAAATCAAAGAAATCACTCTACAACTTAAACATTGCCAGTCACTTATCTTAAAATTAATGTTCTTTGGTCTACATACAGTATTTGGCATCCTTTACTTCATCAGTGAATTGGTTTCTGAGCTGCTCTGCCATTATAGTAATGCAGTCATTGTAGATTTGGTGGGTTAAAAAGTTGATCTTTCCTGAGGCACAATACAGATAATTTTTCAAATGTTCATTGAGAAAATTGTCAAAATCACTAAGATATTCAAGGCAGGTTAAAAAATTACCTTTTTTATTTGATACTGCTAGAGGTAGTCCCAAAGAAGACAACAGTTTCACCATTACAATAGCACAACTCAGCACTTTCTTGCAATAAGAACACTCCATCTCAAACTGTGCCGATAATGTAGAATCAGTTCTTCTACATACTTTGTCTTTGAACAAACTCACATGTAGCATTAATATGAGCTTTGGAAGTTTCATGATCAGCAATATCTTTTGCAACATTTCTTCAATTAGAGTGCCTATTGAAAAAAAGTTTGCAAAGTATTCCCTGAAAATATTAAAGGAAAATAAACATAACATTAGACTGCCTTTGAGGTTTCAGAAAAAAATCAACCAGTTTCCCATTTTTTTTCATCCTCAGGAAATGAGACTCACAAAGACACCAGAATTGCTTTTGTCATCCAACATCATGCTCTTCTCTCAAATTCTCCATATTACCTATGATTTTCAGTTTATTTACTAAGAAATATTCTGTCATAGCCACTGAAATACATTTTGGCCATAATGCAATGTCTTCAGTGTAGGGTTCTTCCCTCACTTTGACAAAACTACCAAAATTTTGTGTTTTCATTGCCACTTCAGAATCCACGTGTTCAACTTTTGCAGTCGTCATGGTATCCCCACAACTCAGCAAGTGATCAGATAATTGAGATGTTTTCTTGCCCATACTTTTTGATGAATGTCCTCTATTCAATACTTCAAGATTTAAGATAAGATGACAAACTGTCTTTTTGTTTAGCTTTGTCTTTTTGTCTGACCTTTTTTTTTTTTTTTTTTTTTTTTTGACTACCAGACTGATAGTACTGCTTCATTATTGCTAAAAAACTGACTGTCATTTTTAGGTAGATTTAAAATATCTGAAAGAGCAGGAGCTACTGG
This sequence comes from Pelodiscus sinensis, assembly GCF_052426305.1. Taxonomy (NCBI): domain Eukaryota; kingdom Metazoa; phylum Chordata; order Testudines; family Trionychidae; genus Pelodiscus; species Pelodiscus sinensis. Next base: position 39,438,422 of record NC_143085.1, on the reverse strand, counting down.
ACAATGATGGGGGGGATTTGGGTGCCCCCCAAGCACACACTTATCTGCAGAGTGCCAGGTTGCTGTCCCTATTCCAGCTCCTCCAAAACTTCTTGTTGAGGTTTTCCCCACACTTGCTTTTATTCTCACACCCTGTGCATGGCCCCACAAAGTGGCAAGACCACTTCATCAGCCTCCTCCTGGCCCTGAGTAAAGTGGCTATCTGTACCACCAGGAGGAGGATGCAGGATCAGAGGTGCTCTGTTTCTGTAGGGCCTTTTTCTGTTACTCCCTGGTCTCACGTATCTGGGCAGCATCTACTGGCTCCCTAGACATCTACAAAGAGCAGTGGGCACTGTCTGGGGCTCTCTGCTCAGTGTCCTCTGGATCCCTCGTTTCGAACTTATGTCCCTCATTCTTGTGCCCCTCATGTCCCTGCAATCACTTGTATCCTGGGTCCAGTGGCTCCTCCAGATGAGCTGGGGAAGGGGCCATTGGAAGTGGGTAGGTGCAGCATTTCATTAAGACCAAACTATACCCCCACTCACATACACACACCTACTTTACCTATCTAAGCTAAACTGCAGCAGCTACACTGCTATGTAGAGTCACACCACCAGTCTGTGCTGTGGAAGAGAGTGTACAATGTAGCTGTATCTTTACACAAACACCTATGAACCATAGCCTGGTCACACAGAAGAGGCAGTTGTTCCCAGCTGCTGGGTATTGTGAGAAGAGGCACTAGGTGGCGGGGGCCAGGGTGCAAAGCAGTTGGAGTGTAGGCAGCTCCCTGTAGGTCAGTGGTCCCCAACCTTTAGAGGCTCCCGGGCACCCGGGGGGTGGCGCCACTCATGCGCCAGGCGCCCGGGGGCAGGGCTGCGCATCCTGGGGCACACCAGGGGCGGGGATACCCTTGCACCCAGTGCTGGCATGTGCCCCAGGGCCGGGGCTGGGGCCGCCCGAGCACCTTGTGCCGTGGGCCTGGGGCTGGCGCCGCCGCCCGGGCCGCACGCCTGGGGCCAGCACCGGTGCTGCGCACCCGCATGTGCCCCGGGGCTGGGGCCACCCGAGCGTCGCGCGCCTGGGGCTGGCGCCTCCAGTGCGCCACGCGCTGGGGGCAGGGCCGGCCCAGGTTGTCAGCAGGCGCACACAAATGCCCCGGCGGGCGCTATGGCGCCCGTGGGCACCACATTGGGGACCACTGCTGTAGGTTGTTTGGCAGGCTGCTGTGCACTCTGGACAGCTCCATACCCTCCCCTGAGTTTTTGGTTCACTCAAAGGAGCTGCAGACCCCAAGGGAAGGTTTCCAAAACCCAGACCCTCCATGAAGCGTTAGAACAAAGCCAGCCCTCTCCTGCCAGCATGTGATCCCACAGCTTCTTCACTTCCCCATAGCACCTGGAGAAACACTCCCAAAGCCAAGGGGAGCGATGGGCTCCATGCCTGCCCAAGGCACATGGCAGAGAGAATAAACCTGCAAGATTATGCAGCTGTTACCCGTTCTGAAGTTGAAGGGAAGCAAGCACAGATGTAACCCACACATCTAGTGTGGTTCACCATCCTGTACAGTGGCATCAAATCACAGCAACAGCTAAGGCCACAAGACTCTACAGCAGGGGCTAGGAGCCAGCTGACTTTTAGCTCAGGGGGTAGAGGCTCCTATACTAAGCTTCAGAGGTCCCAGGTTCAAATCTGCCTGGAAGTGGTTACACATACAAACCATCCAACGTTGTTCACTGGGGCTACATCTACACTGTAGGCTTTTTGCGCAACAACAGTGGTTCTTGCACAAAAACTTGTGGAGTGTCTACACTGCACACGTGTTCTTGTGCAAGTAAATTTACAGTAAAGCGTCAGAACAGAGGGCTTCTTGCACAAGAGTTATTCCTCTTCCCACAAGGAATAAGCCCTCTTGCACAAGAGCTCTTCCACAAGAAGGCAGTGTGGATGGGCAACAGGGGTTTCTTGCACAAGAAAGCCCTACGGCTAAAATGGCCATCAGAGCTTTCTTGCACAACAGAAAGTCCACATGGCCATGGACTCTCTTGTGTAAAAGCACATGGCCGTGTGAACGCGCTCTGGCTCAAGACCTTTTGTGCAAGAACTGTTGCACAAAACAGTTATTGTGCAAGAAGCCTGCAGGGTAGATGTAGCCTGGGACAGGCTGGATGGAGCCGTATCATTGCCGCTCTCTTTGGCTCTCTCTTTCCTGGAAGCAGATGGTTGTGTATTTACAGTAGCAAGGGGTATGCAGCAGCCTCAGCTGCACCCGTATAACCATTGCCATCCAGCTCCACTTCCTGCCACCCAGTGAGCAGAGTGGGAAGGGCACTGACACCCTGCTGCCGCTGTGAGGCCCCCGGTACTCTCCCTGGTCACATCACAGAGGCCTTGGGGGAGGGATGCAATTGGGGGTAGAGCAAGGGTGGAAGAGATGAGGTGGGAGGTTGTCCCAGGCCCTGTACCCCTGCAGGTATGGCCCTGCCTACTTGCTTCCCTCCTTTGCACTCCTCAATAAAAGGTCTGAAGGGCGGGGCGGCCAGTGATAGAGCATTTATTATCTCAGTAAATAATGAAGGAGGGCAGGTTTCCTTAGGCTGATTCGCCTGATTTCCCCAAATGGGGCCCCACGCCTAAAAGGGCCCTGCGTCCTGAACCCAGAAGTGTGCTGGGCGCTATGGGCGGCGAGTTAATATTCAGAGCCGGGACCCTGCTCCAGCAATATGTGGAGCTGGGTCTCTCCCCCAGCTCTGCCTGGAGTGGGCCCCAGACCCTCCCTGCTGGCCCCCCCGTGCGTCGTCCCAGCCTGCCCCCAGAGTGTCCCCCCCGGCCCTGGACCTTCTCTGCCATGCGCAGCTCTCAGTGAAGCTCCCTCTCGCCGGCACACACTGCTGCTGCCATGCACAGCATTTGCAGGTGAGTGGGGAGGATGCCCGGGCGTAACGTGATGTCACAGTGCGGGACTTTAAAACTCCTCGGAGTCATGTTGTGTCATGTGGCCTGGCTCCGGGTTCAGAGCCCGGGGCCTGAGCGCAACTCCAGCCCCACAAAGTGGAAGGCAGAAGGTAAGGGAGGGGGAAAAATAGGGGGAAGGAGCTTGTGCAGAGAGGGGAGGGGGAGAGGAAGGGGCTTGTGCGGAGGGGAAGGGGGAAGAAAGGGGAAGGCACCATGAGACAGGATGGAGGAGAGACAAATGCTAGGGGGCCAAGTGCAGACAATGAGGAAAAGGGCAGGAGGGGAGGTGTCAGTGGGAGGGGGGACAGGGTGATGCTGGGAGAGCAGAGGGAAAGGGCATTGGGGGCTAGAGGGGGGAGGGGGAGTTGTTGCGAGAAGGCTTGAAAGAAGGGGTGGGCATGAGAAAGGTGGAGATGGAGCAAGGTATGTGTGAGGGCACAGGGACAGTAGGGGAATGGGGGCAGAGGATGGTGAGGGGGTGGGCATCAGGGAAAAAGAGGGCAAAGGGGACAGGAGCAGTAAGGGAAGGGGGAGGCACCAGGAGGGTGCAGGCCTAAGGGAAGGTGCCAGGGGATTCTGGTGGTGAAGCAGAAGGGCAGACACCTGCAGGGGAGGGACCAGCACCAGAGGAGAGAGCCAGGGCAGGTGTGTAGAGGGAGGTGTTAGAAGAGGGGATGAGGAGGGGTAGCTCACATGATCAGATTGGGGCTACTAGAGGAGTGGGCACGGGGGAGAGAAGGGCTGGCGGAGGGGGGCAGGTCTCAGGAAGGCTGAGGGCAGTGAGAAGGGCAGGAGTCAGGACAGCAGAGGAGGGTGAGGAGTTGGGAAGCAGCAGGCACCAGGGGAGCTGATGGAGCAAGAGGAGGAGACATGGCAGCAGAGGGAAAAGATAGAGGTTTATAAAATATTTATTAATAACTTGGGTGCCACAGTGGCACATTCAAACAAGCCACATGAACTCAGTACTGGTGCACAACACAAAATCCATTCTGCTCACGGGAGGAAACTCTTAGACTATGTCTACACAGGCAGCTTCTTGTGCAAGAACATCTTGCGCAAGGGTTCTTGTGCAAGAAGTCTTTCACAAGAACATGTCCACACTGCCATGTGCAAGCAGTGTGGATGCTTTCTTGCGCAAGAAAGCTACGATGGCCATTTTAGCCATAGGGGTTTCTTGCGCAAGAAATCCCTGCCGAGCATCCACACTGCCCTCTTGTGCAAGAGAGCTTACACCTGTTAGAAAAGAGTGTAGCTCTTGCACAAGACGTCCTCTCTTACCACGCAGTACTGAAAATTTCCTTGCACAAGGGTAGGCGGGCAGTGTGGCTGCTCTATGGGTTCCTGCGCAAGAACGGCTGTACTTATGTAAGAAGCGGCGAGTGTAGACACAGCCTTAGAGGGAGCACTTCCCACAACCTCTCTGCCCCAGAGTTAATGTCACACATGTTGGGTTAATGCAATTGCAGGACAGCTGCATGAGGGGGGTTTGGTGGGGGCCAAACTAATACCTGTTGGTAGGAGGATGGTGGGAAAAGTCCTTTGAGAGGGGTGACATGACACCTTTTACTTCTGATCATGTGTCCATCTTGCCTCGAGTGTATTACCTCCAGAGGCCTGGTTAACGGGGGTTAGGGGGTGTGGCTAATGGGGATTGGGGTGTTGTTAATGGGGGTCAGGGGGTGTGGCTAATGGTTGGGGTGTGGTTAATGGAGGTCAGGGGGTGTGGCTAACGGGGCACCACCAAATTATACACAGGAGGTATGAATTTAGCGCAGGATTTTCCTGTGTGCGTGTGTGGGGCCCTGTCGATATTGTTCAAATTGAGCCCCGCACTTCCTAAAGCCGGCCCTACTCCCCCTCTCCCCGCCAGCTATCAGGCAGCTCAAAGGGCCAGTGATAAGAACAAGCCATCTGCCATCCTCCCTCAGTGATAATCAAGGATGTGATGGCAGGACCTTTTATACGTTAAGAAAGCACATGATAGCATCTGGCCCAGCTGAAATTCAGACTCGAAAAGCCAGATACCCTGCCCCCCTCCACACACACACACATCTCCTGTCCTTTTTACCTGAAGCTTTGCTCCAAGATGAATGGAGTGGATGGAAACATGAACAGTGTCCTGGGAGGGACAGGGTGGGAACACCAGCTACGGTTTGGAGCTCCCAGTCTTATTAAAACAGAGTGAGAGCAGAACACTAAGCTAAAGTAGGATTTACTATGTGGATAAAAGTGCGACATTAATCTCCAAGATAAATAAAGCAAAACACTCAAACAAGACCCCAGGCTGTTGCTACGCAGCACACTCTTTGCCCAGGCAGTCCAATAGAGACTCTCATTGATGATAATTGCTTAGAGGCTTTAAACTATTCTCAGGAGACTTTAATTTATCCCATTAGTCTTCATGGTAACAATGCAGTGCTATTAGATATTTTGCTCTAAGGATCTCAAGTTGCAAGGTATGGGGCCAGACCCAAATTTGGTGATGGAAGCCAGGGGTTGGCAATAATTTTTGATGGGGGCAACTCCAAGAATTTGTTATGTGGTCAAGGGCCGCACTCTTCCATGAATTTAATGGAGGAGGTGCAGGATCTAGGATGTCGGTTGGGTGCAGCTAGGAGCTTGGGATAGGAGGTTGGGATGCATGGCCTGGAAGAGGGTTGTGACCTGGGGTGGGTGTACAGATGTTTGGGTTGTGTCCTGGGGCAGGAGATTGGGCTGCAGGGTCTAGGAAGTTGTGGGGATGCAGATGGTTTGGGTTTTGACTTGGAACAGGGGTGCAGAAAAGGAGGGGTGCCAGGTGCAGCCTCTTATTGGGAGGTGCTTACCTAAGGCAGCTCATGGCTAGCAGCCAGCAGGTCCCTAGTAGGTGTTGTACCTGCCCTGCCTCTGCACACCACTCAAAGTGGCCAGCTGCTGGGACATGTGCTCTCTGTGCACTGCTACAGGGGGTACTTAGTGTGCTGCCTGCACCACAAACATGGCCCAAGCAGCTCCCATTGGTGTCCAGCCAATGGGAGCTGTGAGTCTGTGCTGCAGGTGGAGGCAATGCACAAAGCATCTCACTCCACCTGGCTCATGGTGCTCAGAGAAGCACCTGCAGCCAGCTGCTTTGAGCAGCATGCAGGGGCATAGAGGGCAGGGAGCCTGCCTGAGGCTCCCACTAGGCTGCAGGCTGAATCTGGTGGCTTGGCAGACTGGATCTGGCCTGCAGACATATTTTGCCTACCCTGATGTAAGGGGTTTAGAGCTCGCATTGTGCAGAGATGGGGTAAACCACAATCTAGTTAGTTATATTTGATAAATACCTGAGCCAAATGGATCTATATCTATGGTATAATTCTCCTGAAGTCATGAAGCTACTCCATTAAAGTCAATGGGCCTGCTTCTTCTTTCACTTCTACCAGTGCAAATCTGTACCATTGTAGTCAGACAAGCAAGAGAGAAAGACCAGTGGATTTATTAGACCTGCAGTTAATTTGTCTCTTGTGTTATTCACAAATACCTAATTTCAGGAATTTTAGAGACTAGTCACCGTATTATCTAGGCATCAAATTGCACTTACTGCAAAATCTGTTCACCACACCTCCTTCCCAATAGTTCATTCATTCAAAGAATAGAAATCTCCTTAAATAACTGTCTGTTAAAAACTAAATCTCTATGCCCTGGTCTACACTAGGGCTACGTCTAGACTGGGATAATTTTGTGGAAATACTTTTAATGGAAAAGTTTTTCTGTTAAAAGTATTTCCACAAAAGCGCATCTAGATTGGCAAGGATGCTTTTGCACAAAAAGTGCTTTTGCACAGAAGCACCTGTGGCCAGTCTAGACGTGATTTTTGCACAAGAAAGCCCCGATTGCCATTTTAGCCATCGGGGCTTTTTTGCACAAAACAATTCTTCCCTGTCTACAATGGCCCTCTTGAGTAAGTATTCTTGCGCAAGAGGGCTTTTTCCCGAGCAGGAGCGTGAAAGTATTTGCGCAAGAAGCACTGATTTTGTATATTACAAAGTCAGTGTTCTTGCGCAAATTCAAGCGGCCAGTATAGAGAGCTGGCAAGTTTTTGCGCAAAAGCAGTTGCTTTTTTTGCCAGTCTAGACACACCCTAGGGCTTTATTTCAAAATAACCCCCCTTGGGTCAAATTTATAAGCAGAGTGTCCACACTACCAAGCCTTTTATTTTCACATAAGGGGGTCACTTATTTCAAAATCTGTACTGCTTTTCTCAGGGAATAACGCTAATTTTGAAATAGTTATTTTGAAATAGTGATAGTGTGGATGCTCCCCAGCTGCTCATTTGAAATAATGGCTCCCCAAAGTAATTTGAACTAATTACGTCCCAGTGCTTCCTGGGGCTCTAAGTCGAGGTAGTACATCCATATTAACGGAGCCTGCCTCGGGCTAATTTTGAGACTTCGTCATGGTGGGGACATGCTATTTCAATTTTTTTATTTCAGGAGTTATTAAGTCAAATTTTGTTATTTCTAAATAGTTTCTTAGTGTAGACATGGATTAAGTGAGCTAGGATAGGGGACATAGCCAGGTTACTCAAAAGACACCATCTAACCTTAACAATGCATTAAAAACTGAGCTTTGTAACTCTTTGGTTGTGTGTGGAGCTGCATTTGTTTCTAAGAAGTTTCAATCATCTTCATTTATCCTAGAGAAGATTCAGAAATAATTGCTGAAACTCAAAAGCAAAACAAAATCTAAATTCAAGGTAGACACATTCAGGCTGGGAAGAGGACATTTTTAACAGCTAGGATAGTTAACGCCTGGAACAACTGGTCTAGAATGTAAGAGGTTCTCTGATCACTTGTATTCTTCAAATTAAGACTTAAACACTAGGGCTGTGTCTACACTGGCCCCTTCTTCGGAATAGCCATGCTAATTTAGAACTTTGGAATAGGGAAATGTGCGGGGGATTTAAATATCCCCCGCGGGATTTAAATAAACATGGCTGCCGCTTTTTTTCCAGCTTTGGGAAAAGCCGGAAAAGAGCGTCCAGACTGGCACAATCCTCCGGAATAAAGCCCTATTCCGGAGGATCTCTTATTCCTACTTTCCCTATATGGCTTTATTCCGGAGGATCGCGCCAGTCTGGACGCTCTTTTCCAGCTTTTCCCCAAGCCGTAAAAAAAGTGGCGGCCATGTTTATTTAAATCCCGCGGGGGATATTTAAATCCCCCGCGCATTTCCCTATTCCAAAGTTCTAAATTAGCATGGCTATTCCGAAGAAGGGGCCAGTGTAGACGTAGCCTAGGCTCCAACACCATCACAAGTTACACACTTGTGAAATTCTATGACCTGAGTTGTGTTGAAAAGTAGGTGGCAATAATAATCTCCTCTGGCCTTCAGTTCTCTGGGTATAATTTTAGCCCCAGTGGTGAGGAAATGGTGAGACGAATGCTAGCAATCTCCTCCAAAAATAATAAAGCTTGTGGAACATAACTCTCCATACAGTCTTATCAGCTGGCAATAGTTATGGTGTTATACTCCATGGTCTTCATGATAATGTTCTGATATGAATATGGCATAGCTAAGGTATGTTTCATGCAAGATGGGATATGTGAGATATCATTGGAAAGGTTATGATTTACTGAATGTCTGTATCGAATTAATATGCATGTGTTATTTCTGTATCTAAAGTTAGGAATATGACTATGTAATAATTACAACTGGGTGATGACACCCACCAGACAGTAAGTCATCAGCCTTGACAGGCCATTAGGAAGAAACTAAAAAACTTTGAAGTAGGGCTGACAAGCAATTAAAAATATCAATTGTGATTAATCCTGCAGTTAATTACACTGCTAAACAACAGAATGCCATTTAAATATTTTGGATATTTTCTACCTTTTCAAAAAATATAGACTATAAAGTGTACTGTGCTCATATAATATTATTTTTTGTTACAAATTTACACTGTAAAACTAATAATCAAGATAAATAGTATTTTTCAATTCACCTCATACAAGTACTCTAAAAGTCTAAAGTAAATTCTATTCTGAGAGTGCAATCTACAAATGTAGATCTTTTTATGGTTCATAACTTCAGAAACAAAACAATGTAAAACTATAGAGCCTACTTCCTGTTCAGCCAATTGCTAAGACAAACAAGTTTCCTTACATTTCCAGGAAATAATGCTGCCTGTTTTATAGGCCTGGTCTACACTAGGAGTTTACACCAAATTTAGCTTCATAAGGTTGATTTTCTATATGACACGTCCATGCTACCAAGCCTGTCTTGTTAACCTTAAGGGCTGCTGATTTCGACGTCAGATACTCACGATTTTATGAGGAGTAATGCTATTCCTGACTTTGCCTGGATGAGTTTATGATCGTGTAGATACTTAAACCCAACTCTCCAAAAGACAAAAGTTTTGCTGCAGCAAGTGGCAGTGTAAATGGCCATTGTAAGTGGAAGGGCTCTTCTGTTTACACACAAATCCTGCTCATAGGGAGGAGACGTATTCTGTCGACAAAAGGGCTGACAAACAATGTTTACAGTGCTCAGCTTAAGCTGCATAGTGTAGACAAAGCTCATGTACAATAGCTTCTGAAAGTGAGAACAGGTGTTTTGTATTTGGCTGTAATGCGGTGGCATTGACCTCCCACAAGTGACCATGTCTGACTGAGTGTGTGTGCCTGCACTCCCTGGCTACGTCTAGACTGGCATGATTTTGTGGAAATACTTTTAATGGAAACGTTTTTCCATTAAAAGTATTTCCGCAAAAGAGCATCTAGATTGTCAAGGATACTTTTGCGCAAAAAGTGCTTAGCATCCATGCCAATCTAGACGCGCTTTTGCGCAAGAAAGCTCCGATCGCCATTTTAGCCATCAGGCTTTCTTGCGCAAAAAATTAAGATGCCTGTCTACACTGGCCCTCTTGCGCAAGTATTCTTGCACAAGAAGGCTTATACCTGAGTGGGAGCATGAAAGTATTTGCGCAAGAAGCACTGATTTTGTACATTACAAAGTCAGTGTTCTTGTGCAAATTCAAGCAGCCAGTGTAGACAGCTGGCAAGTTTTTGCGCAAAAGCAACTGCTTTTGCGCAAAATCTTGACAGTCTAGACGCATGCCCTGAGTTTTAAAAGTCTTTTTGCCTACTCATCCCTTCGACCAAGTCACACCTCTATATGAAATATTCAAAAGCCCTACCAGGATACACCCTTAAAAAGGGCTCAGCTCAGTGCCATATTCATAGTCTCTCAGGGTATGTCTACACTACCCCGCTAGTTCGAACTAGTGGGGTAATGTATGCATACCGAACTTGCTAATGAAGCCCGGGATTTGAATTTCCCGGGCTTCATTAGCATAAAGCCGGCGCCGCCATTTTTAAAAGCCGGCTAGTGCGAACCCCATTGTGGGCCCTGCTGACCCTGGCATTGAAGGCCTTCTGGGAGAGGCTGAGGTGTCCCATGTAGGACTTCATGAGCCAGGGTTGTAGGGGGTAGGCCACATCCCCCAGCAGGCACACTGGGATGTCCACGTCCCTGACCCTGATATGGCGGTCAGAGAAGAAAGTCCCTGCGTGCAGCCTCTGGCACATGGAGGAGTTGCGGTACACATGCGCGTCATGTGCCTTGCCAGACCAGCCCCCATTGATGTCTGTGAACTGGCCCCAGTGGTCAGACACGACCTGCAGGATCACCGAGAAGTACCCCTGCCTGTTGATGAAGAAGGAGGCCTGGTGGTCCAGGGCACAGATGGGGATGTGCGTCCTGTCAATTGCCCACCCGCAGTTGGGGAAGCCAAGGGTGCCGAACCCTTGGATGACCACGTCCAGGTCGGTGAGGCAGACGACTCTGTGGAGCAGCACCCTGCTGATGGCCTTGACCCCCTGCAGAGAGACACACAAACCCAAGGGTCACTGGGGTGCCCGGGTGGCTGGGAATGTTTGTTCCCCGCCACTGCCCCGTGCCCCACTCCCAGGAGCAACCCCTGCTGCAATCCTGGCCACCGCAGGCCATCTGTAGCGCGGCTGGGACGGACCGACCCCTCCCAGGGAGGGCACTTACACCACCTCCCCCCATTTTCCCTGGGGCAGCCCACGTCCTCCTTGCAGCCCCCCCGTCCTGGCCCAGTGGCTAGTGAGTGTCGGACCTGCATGAGCACAGCTCCGATGGTGGATCTCCCCACGCCAAACTGGTTCCCAACAGATTGGTAGCTGTCCGGCATGGAGAGCTTCGAGAGGGCCATGGCCACCCACTTGTGGAGGGGAATAGCGGGCTTCATGTGTGTGTCCCATTGCTGCAGAGCAGGGGCGAGCCACTCTCAGAGCTCCAGGAAGGTGTCCTTCTTCATCCTGAAGTTCTGGGTCCACTGTTGGTCTCCCCAGCACTCCAGGACGATACGGTCCCACCAGTCGCTGCTGATGTCCAGATGCCAGATGCGGCGGGGCAGGCTGGCGTCCGGGTGCCGCTCCTCCAGGGCCCCCAGTGGAGGCAGGGGGAGGGCCAAGGGGCTGGCCTGCAGCAGAAGGTTCCAGGCAGCCTCCAGCAATTGCTGCCAGGCTTGCAGCAACACATTCAGCATGAGCACCATGAGCACCTGACTCCATGGTGCCAACTGCAGTGGTGTCCCAAAGGAGAGTAACCGAAGCAGGCAGAGAGGAAAACACTTTGCTGTCCCTTGGTGAGGTAGGCAAGCAAGCGGGAAAGCTGAGAACCGGCTGCCCTGAGGGGTCCCTTTAAGCACAAGCCTAGATGCGTTATTTCGAATTAGCTTATTTCGAATTAACTAATTCGAAATAGGTTAATTCAAAATAACGCTGTAGTGTAGACATACCCAGAGAGAGTGATGCCTCTGGGACTTCCCCACCTGGAGATGGTTTCTTTGCCCTCACCTTAGGGCCTTATCTCAGTGTCAACATCAGTCCACACTGGCTCCCCACATGGGGCTGTGTGTGGTGCTGCTGCTCCCTCAAACAGCTATTCCACCAGGCCTGTTACTCCTTCAGGGCTCCAGAGACACTGAGCTGACTTTGGTCCTACAGCTTCTTCTTATAGGCCTCCTGGCCCCTGATTGACTGGTTCGTCCTGCAGCCACTCTAGCTTGCCTGGAGGGATGCTCTATGGCTATGTCCACACTGGCGGGTTATTGCACAAGTACGGCCGTTCTTGCACAAGAATCCGCAGAGCATCTACACTGCCCGCCTGCTCTTGCACAAGGAAATTTACAGTACGGTGTGGTAAGAGAGGGCTCCTTGTGCAAGCGCTATGCTCTTTTTTAACAGGTATAAACCCTCTTGTGCTGGAGCTCTTGCGCAAGAGGGCAGTGTGGATGCTCAGCAGGGATTTCTTGCACAAGAAAGCCCGATGTTTAAAATGGCCATCAGAGCTTTCTTGAGCAAGAGAGCATCCACACTGCCATGGGCGCTCTTGCACAAAAGCACAGTTCGCACATGGCAGTGTGGATGTTTTCTTGGGCAGGACTTCTTGCAAGATGTCCTGTGCAAGATGTCCTTGTGCAAGAAGCCGCAAGTGTAGATATAGCCTGCGACTTTCTAGTGCAGGGTGTGGCAGGACCACTGGGCTTCCGGTAGGGGGCCCCAGTGCTTGGTCCATCCCGTCACACCAGCCCTGAAAGGTATTTATATGCCAGAAATGTTACTTCATGCTTTGGCCATCATTCCAGAGGACATGCTGCCATGCTGATGATACTCATTAAAAATAATGCATTAATTAAATTTGTGACTGAACTTCTTTGGGGAGAATTGTACGTCTCTGGCTCTGATTTACCTGCATTCTGCTATATTTTTCATGTTATAGCAGTCTCAGATGATGACTCAGCACATGATGTTCTTTTTAAGAACACTTCTGCCACAGATTTGACAAATATGCAAAGAATCAATGTGAGATTCCTAAAGACAGCTACGGTGCTTGACCCAAGGTTTAAAAACGTAAAGTGCCTTCCAAAATTGGAGAGGGCTGAGATGAGAAAAATGCTTTCAGAAATCTTAAAAGAACATTTCAATGCAGAATCCAAGCCACCAAAAAGCAAATCAACCTTCAGCTGATGGTATCTGGCTCAGATGGTGAAAGCAAACATGCATCGATCCATTCTGGTTGGATCATTATTGAGAAGAACGCATCCTCAGCATGGATCCATGTGCGCTGGAATGGTGGTTGAAGCATAAAGGGACACATGCGTCATTAACCCATCTAGCACATAAATATCTAGCAACACTGGCTACAAGAAAACCCCTGATCTCTCTTTCACATGACATTATAAACAAGAAACGTGATTATCTCCTGAAAAATTGTAACTAAACGTGTTTGTCTGAGCGACTGGTCGAACAAGAAGTAAGACTGAGTGGATTTATAGGTTCTAAAGTTTTACATTGTTTTATTTTGAATGCAGCTTTTTGTACATAATTCTATATTTGTAAGTTCAATTGTAATGATATAGAGTTTGTACTATAGTAATTGTATGAGGTGAACTGAAAAATACTATTTCATCTGTTTTTGACAGTGCAAATATTCATAAGCAAAAATAATGTGAACACTATACAATGTTGTAGTTGAAATCAATATATTTAAAAGTGTAGATAAACATCCAAAATATTTAATAAATTTCCATTGGTAATTAATAGTGTGACTAATCACAGTATATTTTTAATCATAATTTTGTTGAGTTTATTGCATGAGTTAACTGTGATTGGCAGCCCTACTTTGAAAATACCAATCTCTCTCCTCCCTGAAAGGTGTCCTGGGGTGTAGCTATGATACCGCTAGGTCAGGTGGTTCTGTCACCTAGTACTAGACACCATCTTGGACATATAGTAATTTTCCTCTAAAAGGAAGGGGAGGTCAAGTTAGGAAATTTTAAAAATTCCTGCCTCGCATAAATGTTATTTAATGCTGAGATGGAAGGCAAACGGGACTCTCCACCATTGCCTGCCAGCCTCAGAAGAAAGACTCCTAAAGACACCTCAAAGGAAGGCAAATGAGGGGCGCACTTCGAAAAGAGATCTCATTGGATCTCTAAGCTTTGCATCCTATCTAAAATAGCAGTTAGGGTAACATATTACATTTTACAGCATGTTTCTTGAATATATAAAGTTTAGCTTGATTATTTTATTTGCTCAGTAATTTACTTTGTTCTGTTGGTTACCTCTTTCACCACCTAAAATTCACCTTTTGTCATTAGTAAACTTATTTCTTGTTTACAAGAGAACCCCATTTGTGTAATTCATATTTAGGAGGTACATAAGAAGCTGAGCAGACCTTCCTCCCCCAATTTCATATCATAGAATCATAGAGCTGGAAGAGATCTCAGGAGGCCATCAAGACCAGCCCCCTGCCCAAAGCAGGACCAACCCCAACTAAATCAACCCAGCCAGGACTTTGTCAACACCTCTAGGGATGGAGATTCCACATTCCAGTGCTTCACCACCCTCCTAGTGAAATAGTTTTTCCTAATATCCAACCTGGACCTCTCCCATCACAACTTGAGACCATTGCTCCTTGTTCGTCCATCCGTCACTACTGAGAACAGCCTTTCTCCATCGTCTTTGGAACCTCCCTTTAGGAAGTCGAAGGCTGTTATCAAATCCCCCCCTCACTCTTCTTTTCTATAGACTAAACAAACCCAAATCCCTCAGCCTCTCCTCATAGGTCATGTGCTCCAGCCCCCTAATCATTTTGGTTGCCCCCTGCTGAACTCTCTTCAATGTGTCCACATCCTTTCTGTAGTGGAGGGCCCAAAACTGGACACAATACTCCAGATGTGGCCTCACCAGAGCTGAAGAAAGGGGAATAATGACATCTCTGGATCGACTGGCAATGCTCCTCTTAATGCACCTAATATGCCATTAGCCTTCTTGGCTACCAGGGCACACTGTTGACTCATATCCAGCTTCTCATCCACTGTAACCTCCAGGTCCTTTTCTGCACAACTACTACTTAGCTGGTTGGTCCCCAGCTTGTAACTATGCTTGGGATTCTTCCGTCCCAAGTGCAGGACTCTACACTTGTCCTTGTTGAACCTCATCAGATTTCTTGTGGCCCAATCCTCCAATTTATCTAAGTCACTCTGGACCTTATCCCTGCCCTCCAGCATATCTACCTCTCCCCCTAGCTTAGTGTCATCTGCGAACTTGCTGAGGGTTCAATCCATCCCCTCATCCAGATCATTAATAAAGATATTGAACAAAACTGGTTCAAGAACAGATCCTTGGGGCACTCTGCTAGAAACCGACCGCCAACCTGACATCGAGCTGTTGATCACTACCTGATATCACTGTGGGTCTGCACTCCAAGGGAGGTAGATACCTGGGTGCTGGACAAGCTGAATCTTCACAGAGCAGATCTCAGAGCCTGTCATTCTACAGTTGGCTGTGGCCTACCAGTTTCTGTGTTGGAGGAGGGTTAATAGCCTGGCTCAGCAAGATAGGCATCAAGGGTGCCCATGCAGGCAGAGCAGGCAGGCTTAGCTATGTCTCTGCACATTCACTGGCATCTCAGAGAGGACAACCTATCACAATAATTACACTAACACCCTTACATTCTTTATTTGTGGCATTCCCAAATCAGCCATTCTGTGATTTTGTCCAGGATCAATGGTAAGATAACTGGTCTATAGATATGGGGCCATTCCATTTATTCTTCTTTTTAAATATTGACACATTAGCTTTTTTCTAGTCCTCTGGAACCTCCTCAATATTTGAGATATGTTAAATCTCACCATCAATGGCAACATATTTGTACAGGTTTGGCAGAAGAAAACTGTGAGATGCAGTTATCTAGTCCTGGAGATTCAAACTGACTTTGTACTTAGTTACTGTTTAATAAATAGTTACTGCTTAATAGCCTCCCTAATTGTTGCTGTCATGCAAACTTCAGATTGCTCAATCACTGAGTTAACGCTTTTGCTGTCAGACAGACAAATGCTTCGGTGTTGCTGTTTCCACTGAGCTTTCTGTGAAATTCAGGAGCAGTGATACACTTGGGCTTCTGGGATGAAGAAATGAATGTGATTAATTACCTTCTATGTAAGAGAGAAGAGTGAGTCTGATCAACATTGAACAATGGAGAACTCATGCATGGTGAGAACTCATCTACCTTCAGTTCTTTGCAGAGAGAAAGTTTACAGTCTTTAATCTTCTGGGAAAAACAACCCAAACTGCTGTAGTTTCCCAGGGAAGAGATAATTATGTGTGTGAAAGAGAATTTTCCATGTTACTTCTATGTCATTAACCCACCAATTCTGGCAGTTCTGCTTCCTAGCTCACTTCTCAGTTGCCAAGACATCAGCTGAAGATAGCAGGGTTCCAGGAAAAGTGCAACAACCACTTTTGCCCTGCAAATAGGTAACTGAATGCAGTATTTATATAAAGAGGAATTAATTTGTCTGTAGCCCACAGCCTTTGTCATTGACTCTAAGAGTGACAGCAAGGGTCAATCTGTACCAACTATGGTGTGGGCAGCAGTGATCCTTTCAGCCTGGAAATTCCAGTCACATAGAGTGGGAGGCACCAAAAGGCCATCATGTGGGATGACTTTTTGCCACCATCAGTCTGTCCTGGACTCAGACCAACAGGTGAGATATTAAAGTATTTGTGTTCCACTAATTTTCCTGAGTGACCCAGTCCTTCACACGAACGTCACATCTTCACTTCCAATAAATCAGGACCTATAGCATGTGTAGGGTTCCAGCCTGTGGATGCCCTATCTCTACCCCATCCCCAGGCCAATCTAGGCCTCCTCCTTTACCAAGGACATGTGGTGCTGAACAGTTCGCTCTAGGTGCCACATGCCCCTTACAGGGCGGGGACAGGGTGAGACTTCATGCACTCCCCCACCCCCAGACCCTGATTGAGTGTGAGGGGGAGTGCATAGTCTCCTCCCGGCCTACAAGGGGCATACAGTGCTTAGAGTGATCCACCAGATGTTCAGAATAGCTGGCAGTTCTTTCGGGGAGGGCAAAGACTTCACATACTCCCCCACCCCGAGGCCACTCAAGATCTATGGGTGGGGGGTGTATGGAAGTGTCCTGGCTCTGCCCCTTCCACCCAAGGCCCCCACCCCTTCCAGGATGGCCCAAGGCCACTTCAAAAAGTTGTGAAGTGATCCCCCTTCAAAAATTACTGCCCACCCATGCTCTATAGTCCCTACAAGTAGCATCCTAGAAATGTGTTCCTTTGGGGAAATCAGATAGCAACTGGTTAAGCAGAGCACGGCTCACAGTCAGCACCAGAAGTCCATTGTTTTCTTGGCAAGAGTTGGAGACTGCCTTCTCTCACCAAAAACCGAGAAATACTGCTGATGCAGCTGAACTGCCTTGTCGTTTGACTGATGAAGCCCACACAAAGGTAGATTATAGCTTTAAATGTAATGAAGCTCACTGTATCAGCAACTGCATTTTAACCCCCGAATTTCAGATGTTCCATGTTTACCACTGGTGTTTGATTAGTGATATGTAGGGGACTGGACATACTGCCGGAGCATGCCCTTGTGGCCAGGTATGGGGTAGCAGCTCCTTCTCTCTAGCATGCATTGCCAACCGTCATGCTAGTTCTGTGGTGAGCCACCTCGTCTCATAACTCAGCCCTCCAGCGTCTACCCAGGCTACGTTTTTAATCCATTCACCTTTCAGGGCTCTCCAGTCCCAAAAGCAGTGCCTGAATTTCCAGGATCTTCAGCTTCCCTGGCTGGGGACTATTAGCAGCCACTGGTCCTGAAACAGGATCTTCACTGTGGATCAGCCAAAGAAATCTCAAAGGCCCACAGCCACCCTCCTCAGGGACAGTCAGAGCAACACATCCCTTCCCACAGCTACTCCCCACACACACCCTGTAGGCTTTATTATCACTGACATTTGGCTTCTCTGCCCTCCAACTTCTCACAACTCAAGAAAACTTACCTATCATCCCAGACTCTGCTACCCCTGTCCTCCCTGCCTTCTTTCTAGCCCAGAGTTCGCTAGCTCTGACAACAAGCCTCCCTTGCGTGTTTCTGTCCCAGCCCCTTTTCCACTGCCTCATGCACCTTCTTCCATGAAGATCCAGGGCCTCCTGAGCTGGATTTGATCACCATTTAGGCCTGACATCCCTCCAGGGGCCACCAAGTGCCCCAATTGGGCTCAAGCTCCTGTTAATCCTGGTCAGGCCCACTGAAAGCAATTTGAGTCCTCAGGGCAGAAATCATTGGGCCCCCTGCCCTCATCCAGGGCCACAAACCCTGCCCACCCAGAGAAGCACCAACCGCCCCTTCCTGTCCACCAGTGGAGCACCTGTCCTTCCCCCTTTACCACACCCAACTTGTCTGCTCTCGGGAAAGCCACGGCAGCATCACTTCATTGGCAGAGGCTTTATTATGCCTCATGCAGGTCCTGGGACCAAGTGACCTCACACGGAACCTGCATGGTGCATATCCAAAGCCTCTTCCAATGAAGAGATGCTTTTTGGCAGAGCCACTCAGCAGAAACTGTTGCAATTGCCCTATGTGCCCCCATGGGAGGGCCTGCCCCTGGTTAATGAGTGTAGGGTACACACCCACATTATCACATGGCATTTCTAGGGAGAAGGGGACATGTCACACAAAGGCCTCCAGGCTGCACACCCAGCTGAACAAGGAGATGGCCATGCCAACTTCAGAACACATACATAGAGAAGGGGAAAAGCCAATCCCTGGCTGGGGGTAAGCAAGCTCACAGTGAAAAAGGAATACTTGTCCCAAGTGGGAGAGCCACTGTAATTTTGTAAGGCTGGAAAACATTCAATGTGGGTCACAGTATTTTAACCACAGATTTCTATTCAATCCTGATGTCTCTTTGCATCTCCTTCCTGGTGACAAACAGCAGGGATCGCTCTTCACCTAACCACTCATCTCCAGAAATAATCAAATAAAACAATTCCTGCTTACTGAGGGATAGGGAGAAAGACAGCCAACAAGTGCATAGGTACAGCATTACATGCCGTGGTGCAGCAAACGACTGGCAATCAAAATAGGCCCGGGAAATGGGTTGAGAACAGCCCTCCCCATGACGTCACCCCTGCGTGTCCCTCCCCCTTTCCCTGTATCCAGGGCCAGCTCTACGTTTTTGGCACCCCAAGCAAAAAATCTCCCCTTTTTGTCCAGGGAGGGTGCGCGCGCAAATGCAGATTGCGCAGCTTGCTGGGGGGTGGGGCATGCTGCAAGGGAAGCCCAAACCCTGAGGCATTTTCATCTCGTAGGAGAGCACCAGGGACTCCCCATGTGAGGACAATGGGAGGGCAGGTTCATCCACAGCAAGTCAGTTAAAGACTTCCGAAGCATGCAGCTGTTCACATCACCTAGTTCTGGAGTCCGGTCCCACTCCTCACTCTGCAAAGGGATTTTATTATTAGAAGCCTTATAATCACTCAGACTCCAACCCCAACACATAAGCTGTCCAACCCTTAGTGTCTATGGACAAGAATCAGCCTCACTATACAATGAGACAGTTCAAAAGGATTAAAAGAACTTTTCTTTCAACTTCCCAGCTCAACTGTCCAGAACAAGACAGGCACCAGAGAACAAAACCTCACTAGCCTAGGACCTATTCCATGAGCGCAGCCCTGTGCTTTCTCCTTCAGGGACAGACCACACAGCCTCTGAAGCAGGATGGATTGATTTAAATAGCTTTGATTTAAATCTCTAATTTTAATCATGACTTAAACCGGCAAGCAGAAAACCTTTGTTTAAATGAGCAATTAATAATTTAAATTATACTTTTAAAATATGTTCCTAAAGGATGGTTGAGTCTTATTGATTAGCAACCTTTAAAACATGTTGATTTACAACTAAATATAACCTTTATGCCAAATTTGGTGCTTCTATTTACTAACCAGGAGAATACACTCAGTACAGCTACCAACTAAATAAATGCCCAAATAATTGTGTAACTTACATGTAATCAGATTCTTAATTTTTACATTTTTATTCTATTACAAAATGGTGTGTAATAGGAACACTTAAGAGACAGGTTTTACCCCATTTATTATTTGTTAAGTGGTGGCTACTTTTTTTAAAACATATGATTTGCATCTACTTCTGTATGGACGGAAATTCTATTTAAAATAAACAAAACCAGCATTTAATTTTTGTATGAAATAAAACTACCTTAAATGTGAAGGACACATAACAAAAAAATATCCAAACACATTTTGCATCTAAAATTAATTTATTAAACAAAGGAAATATCCATAGTGAATTTAAGAGATCGATTCTAGTCATCATGTTCTTCAAGATGTTAGAACACTCTCATAACCAGTTTTTTACTGAAAGAAGAGGAAAACAAGTTTTTCTGCTTCATCAATTCTCGGTTTTGCAACACTGAATGAACTAATCATTGAATTGAACTAGCTGAATAAACCAAAGTGATAAAAACATTCTCTCTTCACCTGCAGAAGAAGCTACTGCTGATGTAAACACTAGTTCTGGATGCTTACACAGCAACCTACACTAGTGAACTGGTAGAATTTCTTTAAAAGTTGACAGGACACATGTTCTATTTAATTTTTAAATTTACTTCATAAGTTATTTAAATAGGTTATGATAAATTTAGGCCATAATTTTTAATTTAATTTTAAAGGTATATTCTTTAAAACAAAGCCTATTTAAATGGGATCACAATTCCAATTTTAATAAAGCTCTCCTGCCCCAGACAGGAAGGGACTTGGGGACTGGGGTGTTCCCAGTCCCCCTTCCTCAGACAAAGGGGGAGGGAGAATCACCTGGGTCCCAGGCAGGGTTGAGGTTGTCAGGACACACCAGGGGTTAGGTTCCTGGGAAGGTGTGGGGGAGGGGAGGAGAGGGTTCAGGGCCCCGAGAGTAGGGGGAAGGGCGATTGTTTAGAGAGCCAAATGGGAGATGGGGATCCAGGTGGGGGGGGGAGAAGAGGAGACAGGGTCCCAGCAGGGTTGCAGTGGGCCAGGAGGTGGGGTGCGGGATTGCTGGGCAGAGGCTGAGCCGGGGGAGGAGAAGAGAGGGAGGAGGTAGTGGGGGAAGGGTCGCAGGACAGTGGGCCTGGGCACACAGACCAGGGAAGACAGCTGGGCAAGGGGGGGTTCACAGGCAGGGGAGTTATGGGGCAGCCAGGGGGGGCCCATGGGCAGGGAAGTGGCCGGCCAGAGGGAGCACACGGGCGGGAGCCACACTCACTCGAAGGTAAAGAATAGGCCACCGGGCTCAGCGTCACCAGCAGCAGCCGCAGCCGCCCTGTGCCACCCTCCAGGAAGCACCCCAGCAGGGGCTGTACCTTGTGGCTGCCTGTGCAGAGCCCCCAGTGCCCTGGAACCAGGTACAGGCTCCAAGCAGCCGGGCACGGGGCTCCCAGTTCTGGGCGGCCTCCGCAAGGCTCCCCGCCTGCTCTTCCTGCAGGCTGAAATGCCGCCCCTGAAAACTTGCTGGCCCAAGCACGTGCTTCCTTCACTGGTTCCTAGAGCCAGCCCTGCTCCCAGGAATGGCTTGCCAGGTTTATTCCCCTCCTCCTCCAGCAACTGCCAGCCAACCCTTTGGACAACGGCCCACCAGGAAATTCCTGGTATCCCGCCAGGCCAGTCTGCCCCTGCCATGGTAAAAAGCACAGTATAAATTCTTGGGAGATAATAGAAATAACTCAACTGCAGTGATTATAAATATAAGCTAAATACAAGACGTTGTTATTATTGGACTTTTATTTATTTTTCTAATGCACAAAGTAGAAGCAAAAGTAGGTTTTCCTGAACTCATGGTGGATAATCCCAGGCAAATTTCACTAAACCTGACCCCAACTTTGTGCAAATTTTGAAGACCAAAGAACAGACACTGACTACAATAAGATGATGTGCAGGTTGAGCTGACTCTGATTAGCTCCTCAAAAAAGCTTTAAATCTATCTGGATATGCTGATTTGGAGGTCATTCTGAAACTGCATACTGCTGTTATTTTCAGATTTGAAAAATCAGATAGCATATCCAAAACTCACCACTTCCTACAGTTACTAGGTACTATGCTGGTTTGGGCTCCAGGGGTTCCTACGCACATGGGATTTTCTAGCATACATTCAAATAAGATTTGTGCTTCACTGAGATCACAAAACATTTAGAAATACCAAGGAGCTGCACAGAAAATATGCCAAATCTGCAGTGGCTTCCTCTGAAACCATCTCACAGGTATTAGGAGAGAAACAAATCTACCCTTCCCCTTCTGCCTTTCAGATGTCATTAGAAAGGGATCAACAGCCCTGATTCACTTTCAGATGGACCCTGGTCTCTAGAACTCCCAATCTCATTTGTTCTGTAAGAACCGGTTTCAGAGGCAGCCATGTTAGTCTGTTTCAGCAAAAGCAAGGAGTCCAGTAGCACCTTAAGAATAACAGCTCTCACAGTCCTTGGAACACAAGCCACTCCTTGCTTACAGACAGCCCCTCAGCTGGAAACACACACTCACCAGAAGCCACACACCCAAAAACAAATACACTAACACAGGAACCAATTGCATTGCCAGCTCTGTCCACACATCTACCCTAATAACACCATCACAGAACCTACCTACATCAGTCACATCATCAAAGGCTCATTCATCTGCATATCCACTAACGTGATCTGTGCCATCTTGTGTCAGCAATGCCCCTCTGCCATGCACTTTGGACAAACTGGACAGTCTCTATACAACAGAACAAATGGACACAAATCAGACATCAAGAGGGAGCATTTTAACCCCCCTGGGCACATAGTTACTGACTTGAAAGTTGCATTCTAAAGCAAAAAGCATCAAAAGCAGGCTGCAACGTAAAACTGCTGAATTGGAATTCATGAGCAAATTTGACACCATCAGATTGGGTCTGAATAGAGACTGGGAATGACTCATTACCATAAATAATTTCCACTTTAGGTATGAAAAAAAATCACAGAAGTTGCGCAAGATTCCAGAAGACTGGGAAAGGGCAAATCTAGTGCCCATCTATACAAAGGGAAATAAGAACAACCCAGGAAACTACAGATCAGTCAGTTTAACTTCTGTGCCAGGAAAGATAATGGAACAGGCAATTAAGAAATCCATCTGCAAACATCTGGAAAATAATAAGGTGATAGGTAAAAACAGGAATGGATTTGTAAAGAACAAATCATGTCAAACCAATCTGATAGCTTTCTTTGATAGGATAACAAGTCCTGTGGATAAGGGAGATGCGGTGGACATGATATACCTAGACTTTAATATGGCATTTGATACAGTCTCACATAACCTTCTTATCAATAAACAAGACAAATACAACTTAGATGGGGCTACTATAAGGTGGATGCATAACTGTTTGAATAAGCGTTGTCAGAGAGTAGTTATTAACGGTTCACAATCATGCTGGAAGGGCATAACCGGTAGGGTTCCACAGAGGTCTATTTTGGGACTGGTTCTGTTCAATATCTTCATCAGTGATTTAGATATTAGCATAGAGAGTATGATTATTAATTTTGCAGGTGATAAGCTGGGAGGGGTTGCAAGTGCTTTGGAGGATAGGGTCATAATTCAAAACAATCTGGACAAACTGGAGAAATGGTCTGAGGTAAATAGGATGAAGTTTAATAAGGACAAATGCAAAGTGCTCCACTTAGGAAGGAACAATCCATTTCACACATACAGAATGGGAAGTAACTGTCTAGAAAGGAGTACTGCAGAAAGAGATCTAGGGGTCAGAGTGGATCACAAGCTAAATATGAGTCAACAGTGTGACACTGTTGCAAAAAAAAAAAGCACACATTATTGTGGGATGCATTAAAAGGAGTGTTGTGAGCAAGACAGGAGAAGTCATTCTTCCACTCTACTCAAAGCTGAGTAGGCCTCAACTGGAGTATTGTGTCCTGTTCTGGGCACCACATTTCAAGAAACATGTGGAGAAATTGGAGAAGGTCCAGAGAAGAGCAACAAGAATGATGAAAGGTCTACAGAACATGAACTATGAGGGAAAGCTGAAGGAATTGGACTTGTTTAGTTTGGAATAGAGAAGATTGAGAGGTGAGATGATAGCAGTTTTCAGATATCTAAAAAGATGTCACAGGGAAGAGAGGGTGAAATTGTTCTCCTTGGTCTAAGGATAGGACAAGAAGCAATGGGCTTAAACTGCAGCAAGGGAGATTTAGGTTGAACATTAGGAAAAACTTCCTGCCTGACGGGGAGGGGGGGGGGGTTAAACACTGGGATAAATTGACTAGGGAGGTTGTGGAATCTCCATCACTGAGATATTGAAGAGCAGGTTGGACAGACACCTGTCAGGGATGATCTAGATGATGCTTCGTCCTGCCATGAGGCCTGGGGACAGGTCTTAATAATGTCTTGAGATCCCTTCCAGTTCTGGTATTCTATGATTCTCAACGTCTTATTCATAGAAGGGAGACCAGCACAATTGAGGTAATGGATTTCAGGAAGGCAGATTTTGATAAGCTCAGAGAACTTGTAGGTAAGGTCCCATGGGAAGCAAGACTGAAGGGAAAAACAACTGAGGAGAGTTGGAAGTATTTCAAAGGGACGTTGTTAAGGGCCCAAAAGCAAACAATTCCGCTGTGTAGGAAAGATAGAAAATATGGCAAAAGACCAGCTTGGCTTAACAAGGAGATCTTGCACGATCTCAAAATAAAAAAGGAGTCATATAAAAAATGGAAACTAGGACAACTAACAAAGGATGAATATAGGCAAGCAACATGGGAATGCAGGGGCAAGATTAGAAAGGCAAAGGCACAAAATGAGATCAAACTAGCTACAGGCATAAAGGGAAACAAGAAGACCTTTTATAAATACATTAAAAGCAAGAGGAAGACCAAGGACAGGGTAGGCCCACTGCTTAGTGAGGAGGGAGAAGCAGTAACAGGGAACTTGGAAATGCCGGAGATGCTCATTGACTTCTTTGTTTCGGTCTTCACCGAGAAGTCTGGAGGTGTGCCTAACGTAGTGAATACAAGCAGAGAGAGGGTAAGTTTAGAAGATAGGATACACAAAGAACAAGTTAAAAATCACTTAGGAAACTTAGATGTCAGCAAGTCACCAGATCCTGATGAAATGCATCACAGGATACTCAAGGAGCTGATAGAGGAGGTATCTGAGCCTTTAGCTATGATCTTTGAAAAATCATGGCAGACAGGGGAGATTCCAGAAGACTGGAAAAGGGCAAATATTGTGCCCATCTATAAAAAGGGGAATAAGAACAACCCAGGAAACTACAGAGTTTAATGTCTGTCCCAGGGAAGATAATGGAACAGGTAATTAAGGAAATCATATGCAAACACTTAGAAGGTAATAAAGTGATAAGGAATAGCCAGCATGGGTTTGTGAAGAACAAGTCATGCCAAACTAATCTGATAGCTTTCTTTGATAAGATAACGAGCCTTGTGGATAAGGGAGAAGCGGTGGATGTCATATACCTAGACTTTAGTAAGGCATTTGATACGGTCTCACATGATATTCTTATTGATAAACTAGGCAAATATAACTTAGATAGGGCCACGATAAGGTGGGTGCATAATTGGCTGGATAACCGTAGTCAGAGAGTTGTTGTTAACGGTTCCAAATCCTGCTGGAAAGGGATAACAAGTGGAGTTCCTCAAGGGTCTGTTTTGGGAGCCGTACTGTTCAATATCTTCATCAATGATGTAGATATTGGGATAGAGAGTACGCTTATTAAGTTTGCAGATACCAAACTGGGTGGGGTTGCAACTTCTTTGGAGGATAGGGACATAATTCAAAATGACCTTAGCAAGTTAGAGAAATGGTCAGAGGTAAACAGGATGAGGTTTAATAAAGAGAAATGCAAAGTGCTCCACTTAGGAAGGAGCAATCAGTTCCATACATACAAGATGGGAAGCGACTGTCTAGGAAGGAGCATGGCGGAAAGGGATCTAGGGATCATAGTGGACCACAAGTTGAATATGAGTCAACAGTGTGATGCTGTTGCAAAAAAAGCAAATATGATTCTAGGTTGTATCAACAGGTGTGTTGTAAGCAAAACTCGTGAAGTCATTCTGCCGCTCTACTCTGCACTAGTTAGGCCTCAGCTGGAGTACTGTGTCCAGTTCTGGGCGCCACATTTCAAGAAAGATGTGGAGAAATTGGAAAGGGTACAGAGAAGAGTGACAAGAATGATTAAAGGTTTAGAGAACATGACCTATGAAGCCAGGCTTCATGAACTGGGCTTGTTTAGTTTGGAAAAAAGAAGATTAAGGGGGGACATGATAGCGGTTTTCAAATATCTAAAAGGGTGTCACAAGGAGGAAGGCGAAAATTTGTTCCTCTTGGTTTCTGAGGACAGGACAAGGAGTAATGGGCTTAAAGTGCAGCAGGGGAGGTTTAGATTGGACATTAGGAAAAAATTCCTAACTGTCAGGGTGGTCAAATATTGGAATAAATTGCCAAGGGAGGTGGTGGAATCTCCCTCTCTGGAGATATTTAAGAACAGGTTAGATAGACATCTGTCAGGGATGGTGTAGACGGAGCTTGATCCTGCCTTGAGGGCGGGGGGCTGGACTCGATGACCTCTTGAGGTCCCTTCCAGTCCTATTATTCTATGATTCTATGATATCCACCCTCATTAAATTAGTTCTACTATAAGATTCCCATCTCTTTATCCCTACTATCTATTTCTTTTATTTTCCCTTCACCCATTTATTAAGTGAGTTGCAACTAGTGAAAGCTTACGCAATCATAAAATTGTTATGATTTAAGGTATCACCAGACTCCATCCTGTTTTTGTGGGAACAGTGCATTTTGAGGCACAGTCTCACAGGGGTAGCTGTGTTAGTCAGTATCTACAAAAACAAGAAGTCCTGTGGCACTTTAGCCTTGGTCTACACTAGGGAATTATTTCAAAATAAAAACAGGAGCATCCATACTATCAAAACCATAATTTTGAAATAAGGGGCTCGTTATTTTAAAATAATAACTTCTGCTTTCCACAAGGCATAGTGCTCATTGCAATATACTTATTTCAAAATAGCAGTAATGTGGACACTCCACTGCTTCTATTTTGGAATAACTATTCCCCAGAGTCATTCAAACTAATTGCTTCCCAGTGTTCTCTGGGGCTCTAAGTTGAGGTAGTGCATCCACATTACAAGAGCCTACCTTAGACTAATGTTGATGCTTCCCTGTAGTGGGAACACACTATTTTGATTTTGTTATTTTGGGAGTTATTATTTCAAAATAATTTCCTAGTGTAGACATGACCTTAGAGCAGGGCTGGGTAAAATACAGCCCAGGGGCTGGATCTAGTCCACGGACCACCCTGCCAGGCCCCTCAGGCACACTGCTGCAGTGGATTTAAAATGCAGTCTGGCAGCTCTATGCTCTGGAGCGAGGAGGAAGCTTTGTGTGATCTCCCCACCCCCAGCCCAATCCTCAGTTCCTATTGGCCAGAAAGAACCAGCCAATGTGAATTGACCCTTGCTAATCACTCAGTTCCCATTGACTGGAAACAACCAGCCAATAGGAGCTGAGAGATTGGCCTGGGAGATGGGGGCAGCACAAGTCTTTTCCCCCCTCCCAGAGCTGAGAACCACATGCAGGGAATAGCCTGCAGCTCTGAGTGATCTGGGGCTGTAGCAGGTAGGGAGCTCAGCTTGCTTTGGGGATGCTACAGGGCTGCTGGCCAGGAGACACTTAGGTAAGTGCCTCCCGGCTACAGCCTGTCTCTAGCACCGCTGCCCCTCCTGCACCCGAACCCCTTCCCCCAGGTCACCATCCAAACCCTCTGCACCCTCTGTCCCAAGTCACAACTCCATCCCAGACCCTATACCCCCTCCAACACACCTCCCCCAGGCCAGAATTCTCTCCAGCACCCAAACACCCTCCCAGATCCTGCACTCCATTCCCCTGACCCAGGTCTAAACCCCCTCCTACACCCAAACTCCCTCTCAGACCTCACACCATCTCCAGCACCCCAGTCCCTTACTCCATGTGCCCTTCAGTACCCAGCCTCCATCCTAGACCCCACACATCCTCCACAGAAGAGTTTGACCCTTGACCACTTTCAAAATCTTGGAGTGGCCCCTACCAAAAATTATGGCCCACCCCAGCCTTAGAGACTAACAGATTTATTGGAGTATAAGTGTTAGTGGGTAAAACTCTCTTCATCAGATGAACTGAAGTGGGTTTCACCCATGAAAGCTTATGCCCTAATAAAGCTGATAGGATACTTTTACACAGCAACATCATTTTGAAATAACTTGTGTTATTTCAAAATAACTTAGTCTGCATCTACACAGCAGGCAGTTATTTCAAAATAATGTTGAAGTACTGTCGAGCTGGAGAACTTCTTACTCCAACTCTTGTAACCCTCATTGTATGAGGAGTATGGGAAGTCAGAGGAAGAGTACTCTATTTCAAATTAAGTGCTGGGTAGATGCTCCCAATTTCGAAATAAGCTATTTTGAAATAAGTTACACAATTGACGTAGCTCAATTTGCACTGCTTATTTTGAGTTAAGCCCTGCTGTGTAGATGCACCCTCAGTGTCTAAGGTACCACAGGACTACTTGTTGTTTCTGGGTCACAGGTGCTAAAGGCATAGCTATTCCAAAGGAAAAAAGTTAATCCTTCACCTAACAACCCATATTGGAGAAGAAATCCTGTTCTCAATAGACCCATGCGCACACCCATTTTTTATCACCAGTATCTTGGGTGAATACCTCGTAGCATTCATCTTTTCAGACACATTTCACAACTGAAATGGGGCCATGTCATGTGAACAAGAAGCACATTCTGAGTTTCCACTTTTGAACTAACATGAACAATGGTAGGGTTTGTCATCTGCAGATATTTGCTGTAAAGATTCAAATACTGTCTTCATTTTCTGCATGGTGTACTTTCTAGAGAGTGGCCTCAAACAGCAGTTACCTCAGTATGTACTTAGGGACATCAGCCGCTAGATGTCCTCATAATTCTTCACCAACTCTGCAGTACAGGAAGTCCCCAGTGTGTTGTGTTCCAAAAGCGTGTTTGTAAGTCAGTTGTTTGGAACTCAGAATGCAATTTCCCATAGAAACAACATATAAGGTAGCTGAAATATTGTCTATTTGCACTGGGAAATAGAAATAGTCTTTTTATTTACCTTTGAGTGCTAGTGCTTGAAGAAATGCAGATTTAATAAGAGGAGGATGAGGAGGTAGGTGGAGATTTTGAAGGTGATTTCATGGCTTCCCCCAGCTGCCACCACCATCCCTGCAGGTTCTGTGCTGGCTCCTGCAGCTAGTCCCAGACCCCGGCTACTCTCCCACCACAGGCTATACCCAGCCCCCATTCAGCAATAGGCAGTGAATGTGGGGTCGCGGTCTCAAGAAGAACAGGGGGCAGCTGTGCAGCCAACAGATGGAAAGAAATGGCAGATTCCCCTTCCAAGCACCACTTCTCCCCAGTTGCTGGTAGTGTGACCACCCCCTGCTCCTCTGGAGTCCTCCAGACAGCACTTGCCCTGCTCGTCACCACCTGTGCCTCTTGCCTGCTACCGTAGGCTGCAGATGAAGCTGCAGGTCGATATGTGTGGACGTTCATCAATCGAATGTTTGTCACTCAGGCTAGGTCTAGACTACAAGCTTCTTTTGGAAGAAGCTTTTTTCTGAAAAGATCTTCCAAAAAAACTTCTTCCAAAGGAGAGCATCCACACTGCCAAAGCACATTGAAAAAGCGATCTGCTTTTTCAAAAGATAGTCTCCGCACTGAATGGACGCTGTCACACGTGTAAGCTGTGATTACTATGGACAGAATGGCCACCAGGGCACCTGTGCTTTTTCCTCCTTCCTCTTCTTTTGAAAGAACTCCCTCTGCCCCATCCACACACGCCTTTTTCCAAAAGAGCTCTTTCACAAAAAGGCTTCTTCCTCATAGAAAGAGGTTTACCAATGTCATAAAAACCCCTTAAACAAAATACAGGACTATGTAGCACTTTAAAGACTAACAAGATGGTTTATTAGATGATGAGCTTTCGTGGGCCAGACCCACTGCCTCATATCAAAAGTTTTATCATATGCGCGCCTGGGATGCCCCGCCGCCGGCTTCCCCCGAGGCTTTCAAAGCCGCGGAGGGGCTCCGGCGGGGGGGCAGCCCATGCGCGCCTGGGATGCCCCGCCGCCGGCTTCCCCCGAGGCTTTCAAAGCCGCGGAGGGGCTCCGGCGGGGGGGCAGCCCATGCGCGCCTGGGATGCCCCGCCGCCGGCTTCCCCCGAGGCTTTCAAAGCCGCGGAGGGGCTCCGGGGGGGGGGGCAGCCCATGCGCGCCTGGGATGCCCCCCCGCCGGCTTCCCCCGAGGCTTTCAAAGCCGCGGAGGGGCTCCGGCGGCGGTGCATCCGGCGTACAAGACGACCCCCGATTTTGGGGGGATGTTTTTTAACATCAGAGGTCGTCTTGTACGCCGGAATATACGGTAGTCCTGTATTTTGTTTCAGCTACACCAGACTAACACGGCTACATTTCTATCACTATAAAAACCCCTCTGTTCTTTCAATTTTCTTTCGAACGAACGCAATTGGAGTGTGGACGTAAGTGAAGTTTTTTCAGAAAAAATGGCCGTTTTTCAAAAAAAAATCTGTAGTGTAGATATAGCCTCAGGGAGTGCCTGTATGTCTGTGCATTAATGTTCTGCATTTGATAATAAAAACTAGAGCTGATGAAATAACAAAACAACTTCCACAGATACTTCTTTGAATTATAAGAATGAGCTCTTCCCATGCACACTCTGTTTTCACTTTCAATTATCCAAGCTTTACTAGTGAAAATAGTCTGGAGCACCTGGCACTGTCCACTGTGGGCAGACAGGACACTGAGCTAGGTGGGCCTTTGGTCTGACCCAGTCTGGCCGTTCTTATGTTCCCTGCAACACACGCGTTATGATAAGCACCCTTCAGACCTGCCCAAAAGCAGTTTTTCAGTTCTATAGTCAACTGTAATGTTCTGGGGGAGCTGCTCTATGCTGACCAGAGAACAATTAAACACCCTCGCAGAGGTGTGGGAGCTGTGCCAGTGGGAGACACTCTCCTGCCAACATAGTGCAGAGCACCCCACCGTACTACTCATGCTGGTGTAACTTATGTCACTCAACGGGGGGGGTGGGGGTTCTTACACCTCTGAGCAACATAAGATTTGCCAGCCCAAGTAGTTGTGTACACATAGCCTCATTCTTACCTACTTTCAAATATAAACAGAAATTACTCCCACGATGTCTTAAAGCCAACCCAAACTATCCAAACGAATAAAACAAGAAATACTGAATATTCAGGACAAATCATTCACAAGCTCTTGGTCTAAGAAAAACAGTTTGTGAATGATTTTGGATGTATAGTTTCAGGGTCTCCTGGCCCTGTACTCTGTTGTACCATATTAGCTTAGCAAATGTGATTTTTATTAGACAGATGTTTTTAAAAATAATGCAGGAGTTGTTTCAGAGAATATCCCCCAAATGTCAATTAATATAAATTTAGAGTAATGTTCTGATTTCCTGAAATTAAAAACACCTGTTTAAAATATTTCTGCCAGCAGCCAATAAATAATTGTAATGAATTTTAATGTGGCATTTTAAACAAATATTATCTATAGAAATATGGTTCATCAAAATAAAAGAATTAAAAGAGATAAAATAACTTACTGCCTGCCTTCAACTAACAACTGAAATATTCAAACAAGATAGGCCAAATGGAATTAATAGAATAAAAAATGATGCAACTTTTCTGAAAAATATATACCCATTGAATTTACTGTGATGTATAATCTGTGTTGTCTCAACACAGCTGTCTTCCTTTGATAGCTCTTCTTACAGTACTTAAAAAGAAAATTATTTTTACTGACTATCAGTTTGTTTAATTTCAATCAAAAGTTCGTAACTAAATTATATCATTACTGTCTGAACTATTTTGTTCTTGGAAGAAAAGAGGTGAATACAAGTTAAATATTAAACCACCTGCCAAAGCAATGATAAAAGGGGACAGAATTGCCTAACACATAGGGAGGTTTAATATTTTGAAAGCCAGAGTTTCTGGACTTCCTCTTCCTAAGATTCCGGTAAAAACTGAAACTTTTTGCGACATGCCTATCTCTAACAGGCTCTCTTCACTCATCTGGGGCACCAGTCTGAATAACTTGCATATCTCCTCTCTCTTCTTAAGCACTAGCAAGATTCAGTTTGTTTAATGAGTATAGGCAGGGCTCCAGCTCTGCCTGGCTATTCACACAAGCAATGTCACGAAGACCTGGTGCAACTAAAAGCTAATCAAGTAACTGGAACGAAGCCATCACAAAAGCTGCACATTAGTTTTGTACCTCCCTGAGCATGCAGACCAACCGCTGTCTCTGTTGTCCCGAACACTGCCCAGGAACTTTCAGCACAGTGAAGTCCACTCTGGGGGTGGAAACAGGAGTGGGGAGACGTTGCTGACACTGAAACTGTGTTTTTAAGATCTCTCATCTCTGAACTATTATTTTGCAAGTTGCATATGCTATTTAAGACAAAATTGCCTTTGCTATTTTCTCACACTTTGTTTCTTTGTTTGTTTGTGTTTCCTTTGCTTTCACTGTTGGTCTCTCAATAGAGCAGGACTCTGGGTAAGGGATGCAGGAGAAAACATGCAGATAGGGAATATAATGGGGTTGTTTCAAACTGTGAAACCAGGATTCCCATGAGCGTCCATGCAGTGAAAGAGATTTCAAAATGTAGAAAGAGGCTGAGAAGTGAGAGTGGGAATTTATGTTCACAATCTGGCACTGGACCAGGAAAACACAGGGTGTTACCAACAGGAGGTAGGTCACCGAACTTTCGTAGCTACATACGTTTACCACCCATACACCAAATAGAGGTTCCTGTTCTTAACCAGGATGTGCAAACATGGAAACTTACTGGAATGAGACTGTTGGGCACCTGGGATTTCAACAACTGGCTGTTTTCCCAAGAGAGCCGGTTCAACCTGCTGGATATTTGGACAGAAGCCAGTGTACAGACTGACAACACCCTGTGACTGAAAGCCTTGGGTTTGGCCTCTCCAATGTCACCTCAACTTGATCCATGTGAGGCAGGGGGGCTGTCAGGTGGGAACCCAACACTAGCTCCGAGAGGCGCCTTTATGCTGCTGTTTTGGCCTGTTCACATTAACGTCACTAGGCTCCATTGTCTGTATGCAGGGGATAGACTATGTCTCACGTCTTGCTACTCTCTCTAGAGCTGGGGTCTCCAACTCAATTAGGGCCAGGGCCAGTCCTCAAACCCTCCTAGTAGACCAGTGGGCAGCCCCTCTAGCAGGATCCAGGGGTCTCCACACATTCGCTCTAGCCCCTCCTGCTGGCTCAAGTGTCCCCTCCCATACATCCCCCAGCCCAGCCTGCTGCCCCTGAGTGATTTAAAACTCTCTGAGAGCCCTGCCACCCCCACTGGCAATGCAGGGGGGCTACAGTGGCTTCCAACTGCTAGCTCCATGACACTGCCAGCTTGCCCTGTGCCCAGGAGAGGTGTGTGCAGAGCTGTGCCATCCAGAGGTGCAAGCTGGGAAACCACTTACTCATTTTGTGAAACTGACTAGAGATCTGTGATGCCAACTCTCCTGGCCTTATCTCAAGCGCCATGATCACTGGGCTTTGTCTTTTCTTTCCTTTTTTTTTCTGGAAAGTCCCACCCACAGCATTAGAATTAAGCCAAATCTGGGAACTTCCCTACCTGATGCCTTGTGCCCTGCTGTACCAGTGATCGCTTTGAGTAGACTGTGCTGGTTTGTCAGTACAGGGCATTAGAAGAGAATCCCAGATGCCTTTTTTGTTTCTGTTTGTTTTTTTAATGGCAGACTTTCAGTCTCTCACTCCAGATGCCAAATAAAGACACCCACATATATTTCTCTCTGTGATTTCAAGAAGCCATTCTCTCCTGGAGGGGAGTGGAAGGATGATTCATGAGTTCTGGGCACTCGGGGTTGGCCACCAGCCCAGCAATAGGGGGGACTAAATGGGCAGTTGGCCCATGGCCTGGCACTTCAAAGCAGGGATGTCCCCACTTAACCAGTGAATTGGTGAGTACCACTCGTACCAGGACCCACAGGACCCCACCAGTTAAATGTAACTAATTAACTGGGATTGTACATCCCCAACTCAAAGAGTCTGGGGCTCCCAGCTGTCGCTACCATGACAGTGATGGAAGCTGGAGACCTAGCCCCCTCTGAATTGCCACCAGAGTACTGGTGCACTGCTCCGCCACTCCACATGGCGCTTGAGAGCCAGGGTCCTATGCTGCAGTCTGCCCCTTCTGCCCAAAGTGCCCCCTCCCAGGGCATGGACCAATTCCCTCCCACACCTTAGCCCCTGGCCCACGGTGGCAGTCGGCCTCACTGGTGGGCAATACACGACAGGCAAGTTGATAGTGTCTCCCCCTGTGTCCAGACAGAGTCCAGGATCCTACAAAAGACATGAAACTGATTCCTCATCCTGACACCCCCATGTCCTCATGCTGGGATGCCTCCCCCGCCACCCACTAACATGCGTGCTCCCTCCCCAGCTAACACCCATGCTCCCCCTCTCCCCTACTAACATCTGTGCTTTCACACTGAGATCCCCACCAAGGATAATCAAAAGTGAAACCCACCAGCCCTGCCCTGCTGGCTGCAAAAGCGCCTCAGCTTGGGCAGTTCCCTGGCCAGTGTGGTTCCTGGACCTCGCAGCGCCCTCTGCCACTGGGCCTATGTGGGCACCGTGGGCCTGGGTGTGGCTGGGAGCCACATGTGAGGGTAAGTAGCTGGCCCAGGCTCCTAGGCCAGCAGCTGCGCAGGTCTGATTAAATAACTTTTTCAAACTACTTCACAGGCTGGACTGGGGAAGTGGTTGGGTCAAAGATGGCCCCCAGACCAGGAGTCTGAGATCCCTCCTCGAGAGGCTGCCACATACAAGACCCCATCTGGAGACCTGATTACCAAACAGCTCCATTTTGCCATTTAGATGGGATTTTAACCATGTTCCTGTGTAATGTCAAAGCTCTGGAAAGTCCAAAAGCAAATCCTAGTGAACCCTAAATTCCACTGTTGCCTTGATCTGCAATGTGTAATGTGACCCCTGCCAGGGAAACCCAACCTTTTAGCAAACCAAACTGTTTACATGAGAAATGTTTGCAGAACTCCCCAGAAAACTCGAGGACATACTGACACCGTGTGAGAGCAGGACCAAACCTGCTAATCCATGTATGCAGATGTCCTTCGGAACTTGTAGTGGGGACCTGGCAGGGGCCATGTTCCACCATGTGCAGTGACTTTGGGCAGAGAAGAAAACACTTCACTTTGTGTGTGGAAATAAGTTTAGCCTCCAAACTAAGAGATCACGTGATCTTCTTGGAAGAGACTACCAGAGAGAGAATATTTGTCAATTTCTTCACAATTAAATCCTGGAATTTCAACATAAAAGGGATAGAACAGGGGTAGGGAACCTTCTGTGGGCCACTGACCCACAGAAAAATCAGTCAAGCACAGCACACAAGTGAGAAGCAACTTTCACTGACGTGGCCCCTGACTGAAAAGCAGCAAGACACTTCCCACTTCCCCTCGGGGTAGTTGATTTTGAGGGCCCACTAGGCTCTGGGGTAAGGCCAAGAATGGGGGGTTCGATGTGTGGGAGGGGGCTGCTGGAGAGTGGGCCTGAGTTGTGGTGTCTGGGCGGGCGGGAAGGTGGCGCAGCAGGCCAGGGGTGGGCAGGCTGGCAGGTTGAGTGCAGAAGCGAAGTGGGGACAGGCAGTCTGGGTAGGAGGGGGGTGCAAGACAAAGTGGGAGCGAAGGGTCTGGCTGACCATAGCTCCCCAGAGACACACATGGCTTAGGGTTGCCAGGTGTCCGGTATTCACCCGGACAGTCCAGTATTTTCGCCTCCTGTCCAGTAAAAAATTCAGAGAATACCGGACACCTGAGCTGTCCATTATTTTCTGATTTTTTCCCCAGCCAGGAGGTGAAAATGCCGGGCACCTGGCAACCCTTCAAACACTCAGCACCCGGCCGAACCCCTCCCCGGCCCCCAACACCCTCAGCCCCCCAACCCCAGCCCCATGCTTACCTGGTTCCCCAAGGCTGCTGGCACAAAATGGCTGCCAGCCAAAAGACTAGGGGAAGCACTGCCTCCCCTGGGTCTTAGTGCTCAGCCACTCCCCTGTTCCTATCCCTGCACTCACTCTTAAAGGAGACATGCTTTTAATGCTGTTTTATTTTAATTTTGGGGGGGGGGCTCAACAACTTTGGTCTCCTCCCTTTTTTTCCCCTTCAACAGCATTTTTTCCTGTTTTTGGGGGGGGGGGTCACTATTTTTGTTTCAACCATCTGGCAACCCTAACATGGCTCTGTGTCCCCCACCTCTCCCAGGCACTACCCCCTGCTGTTTCTATTGGCAGTGATTATGGCCAGTCTGAGCGGGGAGACTAGCCCCCCAGGAGTCTTGAAAGTCCCTATGGAGAGCCTGCAGTCCGCAAGGGGCCTACTGGAGGCTGGAGCAACCCCCAAAGCCTGGCTCTGCCCCCCCCCCCCCCCACAGGCTGTAGGGCGGCGGACCTGGTAGGTATCAGGGCCAGCACCCAGATGCTACCCCCTGGACCAGTTGCTGGGGGGATGCAGCTGAAGGCCTGGGCCAGCCTACAGTCCCTCACCCCCTGGACCAGCTGCCAGCCAGAGACAGCCCTCCCCAGAGCCTGCCCTCCCCCAACCAACTACAGGGCCAGAGGCCCCCCAGAGCCTTGGTCCCCCTACCCCTTTGGACAGTCTGCAGGGAAAGAGGGGTAGATAGATGCTGGGGCCAGCTCCTAGAGAATGCCCCCCTGCCAGTTGCAACGCAGAGGGCCAGCTGGAGGCCTGGGCCGGCCCACAGACTCTCAACTCCTCCAGACCAGCTGCAGGTCTGGGGGGGCATGCTGCAAGCTGGGGCCAGTCCCCATGCCTTTGCCCCTTCCCCAGACCAGCTGCTGGGCCCAAGCTCCTACCCTAACTCCTGCACCCCCTACACCTGCCAGCCCCCTGCACTCAGCACCTCCTTAATGACCCGAGGAATTCCGGGTAAATTTGCTAGAACAATACATACTTCTCCTTTAGAACTTACTGTCACTTGGTGACACCCAAAACCAAGAATTTAACATGAACACCCACTGCTCCATTAAACAGGTGTCATGGTTCAGGACTAGCTGCATCCCTACCCTTGCTGATCTCTGAGGGTACCCCTCAGTATCAGGCCTCAGGACTTTACCTCTACCGAGATGGAATTCAAAAATTTCCTTCTCTTAGAAAGGGCCTTGAGCTCCGGTACCCTGCATATAAACTGCTGACACAGCAGCTGACTGCGTTAAGCATGTGTAGTTCTGTCCTGCAGGTGCCTGTGACCAGTGGTGTCTATGGTGACCAGATGCATGTCTTACCTAAAGAGTTGCAACAATTATTTATATTACAGTCGTGTGTAGAATTCCTAGTCCTAGATCACTGTAGGGTAAACTGAGGCAGCCCTAAATGTGCTAGTAGGCCTCTAAACAGCATGACTCCATCCTGGGATCAAGCCTGGGAACACCACAGTCAGGATAAGAGCTGCAGGCAGTAAAAGACCCTAGGCACCATAACAACCACGTTCTAAAACACTCGGACAGGGTCCCAGTTGGTA
Organism: Pelodiscus sinensis; assembly: GCF_052426305.1. Taxonomy (NCBI): domain Eukaryota; kingdom Metazoa; phylum Chordata; order Testudines; family Trionychidae; genus Pelodiscus; species Pelodiscus sinensis. The sequence goes on along the minus strand of NC_143085.1, from coordinate 39,400,934 downwards.
ACGTAACACATTTTGCTTAAGATAACATTCATAAAATTTGCTTAAACTGTCTTGCTTCACTCCTAGATAATAAGCCTGAGAACCAAGCACTCCACCAACTCAAGGCCATACCCGCCTGCTATAGCAACATCATCATCTATGCAGACTAAAATGTTATTACTGCTTTGCTGACATGTTTTGGCATTTGAACAATAACCACCTGTATATTAATTAATGAGTTGTTACTTTGCAATGGGCGGAGATATTATGTAATCTTTAGTAGTTCTATTGGCTTATGTGCTCATTTCGTCTTGCTGCTAGACCTATCAAATCATTTTTCCTCCGTCCACCTGCTGACTATATAACCTATTGTATTGTGTTAATTAACCAGTGTTCACCAGGGTAACCCCTGCATGTCACTCCATCAGCTGGTGTATAATAAATCCTCCGCTTGTCTTCACCTGCATCCAGAGTGTCCTGGATTATTTCCAACAATCACCACCCCCTGGTCCTAGATGTGGTACCAACACCGCTCAGAAAGACAGTGCCTGTCCAAAGAGTGTATTATCTAAGACAAGAGACAATAAGTGGATAGGAGCACAAAGAAATAATCAGACAATATTGGTCAACATGACAAGCAGTAGTCTCAGCACACCAGCAACTCAATCATCATCCAGCTTTTGCTAATTATCAGAGAAAAGAGACATTTTAAGGAGGGTTTTGAAGGAGAATAATGAGTTACCATCATGACTTGGTGACTAGGCAAGCTTAACTTTGTCAGACACTCCTCTCCCCTGTAGCATCTGTGTGTCAGTCTGGTCCCCCCAAAAACTCCCTCTGACAGTATCTCCCTTTTGAAAGAGAATGCCCTTTTACATGACTAGGATCCTTTTGATCTTCTGGTTCCCAGGTGTTTTCTAATCCTGCTATTGTCTCAGGTGTTTGCTGAGAAATGCCTTACCCTGAGCTATTCTCCCCTTCTTGTTTTATTTCCTCTATTAAACTATTCACAGAGTAAATGGCCAAATAACCAGATAACATACAGTATTCATGCACTATTAACAGGAGTGTTGTGAGCAAGACACAAGAAACCCAATCTACTCTGCGCTGATTAGGCCTCAGTTGGAGTATTGTGTCCAGTTCTGGGTACCATGTTTCAGGAAAGATGTGAACAAATGGAGAAGGTCCAGAGAAGAGCAACAAAAATGATGAAAGGTCCAGAGAACATGAGCTATGAGGGAAGACTGAAAGAATTGGGATTTTTTCGTTTAGAAAAAAGAAAACTGAGAGGAGACATGATAGTAATTTTCAAGTATCTAAAAGAGTGTACAAGGAGGAGGGAGAAAAATTGTTCTCCTTGGCCTCTAAGGATAGGACAAGAAGCAATGGACTTAAACTGCAGCAAGGGAGGTTTAGGTTGGACATTAGGAAAAACTTCCTGCATGTCAGGGTGGTTAAACACTGGGATAAGCTTAGGGAGGTTGTGGAATCTCCATCACTAGAGATATTGAAGAGCAGGTTAGTCAGGGATGATCTAGACAGTGCTTGGTCCTGACATGACGGCAGGGGACTGGACTTGAAAATTTCTCGAGGTCCATTCCATAGTGTTCTATGATTCTATCATTCTATTACAGGGCAGCTGCACTTACACAACTAATATGCTCTGTTATGTCAGGCATAAAATATTATAAGGATACGTCTACACTACAGCGTTATTTTGAAATATCTAATTTTGAAATAAGATATTTAGAAATAATGCATCTACACATAAAATGCATTTTGAAATAGTGTTTTCCTATTTTGAAATAGCACGTCCACACTGGGTGGATGCTGAATCACATTTAAGGCCAGCTGGAACCAGGTCCGGCAGGGCATCAGGTCAGGATTTACTTTGTGTGGCTGCTGCCTGAGGCTAGCTGAGGCCTGTGCTTAAAGGGACCCATCCTGGACAGTCGGTTCTCAGCTTTCCCTCTTGCTTGCCTACCTCAATGAAGGACAGCAAAGCATTATGTCTCTGCGTGCTCTGGTTGCCGTCACTCGGGAAACCACAGCACTCTGTAACATGGAGCTAGAGCTGCCCCTGGGCACTCTGGTGATTCTTGTGGACGCGTTGCTGCGAGCCTGGCTGCACTTTCTGCAGGCTGCCATCTGGGAGGTCCATCGGGGGGCTGTCAGTATCCAGGAGGCCCTACAGGAGAGCTTCCACCCTGAGGAGCACTAAGAGCCTCTCTGGTCTGCCCCACTGGGGGCTTGTGCCTCATTCCTCCCTCACGTCCTTCCACTTACCACCGAACCCCACCCCCCTTCCTGATGTCAAATAAAATACACGTATTTTCATGAACACAAACTCTTTATGTATCAAAAGTGGGTGGGCGTGGAATGAAACTCTGGTGAGACTGGGGAAAGGAGGCAGGAGAGGGGAAGAGAGAGGGTGGGAGAGGGGAGGGGGAAACCTGGGAGGTGGAAGCTGGAAGTGGGAAGCAAGGGGAAGAAGTGGGAGGGGAAGCTCAGGGCTCAGCACTGGGGGGTCTCGCTGGACCAATTTGATTTTCATGCGACCCTGCTCCTGGGTTTGCATGTGGCCTTTGGTGGCCAGGCTGGCAGCTATCCTGCCACAGACAGCCGCGTTCCCCCATCTAGTGCAGAGATTATGGATGTTGGAGGCATCCCCCCCAAACCTGCATAAGGTCCATGATCTCCACCCTGGACCAGGAAGGCGCCCACCTTCTCTGGGCCCTGGCAGGCTCCTGGGAGGTAGCAGACTGCTCCTGGGGAGTGGTGGAGGGTTGGCTGCCAGTGGCTTGGTGGCTCATGATTTGGGGCCACTGGGTCAGGGTGATGTGTAAAAGGGAAGTCAAATCCCCCGGAGCTATTGATTCCCCTATGAGGGGCATGTACAATATACATACATTGCTAATGCTTAGATATATTTGCTATTTGTATAGGAGTAAGACATGACAAAGGTCAAGGCCTGTCACAGGTAATAACTTATAATAAGGAGACGAGGGGAAGTGAAACCAGTCTTCTGTTAAGTAGAGATATGGATAGATTCCACATCCTTTAAACTTGTGACCGGCTCAAGCAGGAAAGGAAAAAGGGAAGTATGGCTTGCCCATTGTTCAGCAAGTAGGCACTGTATTTAACCTCATTTGGAAAATTAACCTGACCTATAGGAATGCTAAATGTCAAAGATGAAGTAACCTATCATGTTAAGGCACCTAAACCAGGAAAGATGTGAACCCTATAAAAACCCCTGCCTATGAGATGTTGGTCGTCGGCTCTGATCTGAACATTGAGTTCCTTAGCCGTACCTTGGTTGCAACCAATAAACTTGAGTTGGACCCAGCCTGAAAGTGTGACTCTCTTCTTGGGGTAAATCAGACTAGCCTCCAAGGGGACGAAACCAGCAATTTATGCAACAAGGGCAGTGACTGGCTCTGGGCTGGCAGGCTTGGAGCTGGCACAGGCACTGTGGCCAGAGTCTACCCCTTTAAGGGCTCCGGGGAGCGGGGGAGGGAGAGAAGTATTCTTGGTTGAGGCCAGAGTGGCCACCAGGGCACACTGGGAAGGGCTGAAGGCCCCCTATTTCAAAATAAGTGTCTACACAGCACTTATTTCAAAATAGCAATTTTGAAATTGGCGTTATTCCTCTTGGAGTGAGGTTTATCAATTTCAAAATAAGCGCTCTGCTATTTCGATTTAATTTTGAAATAGCAGTTTGGGTTGTGTAGATGCTAGGAAAGTTATTTCGAAATAACAGTTGTTATTTTGAAATAACTTTGATGTGTAGACATACCCTAACAGAGGTAAGGAAGAAACTTTTCTATGGGCAGGTTATTCCAGAATTGTCCAGTGGGAGGTTTCTTGAATCTTCCCTGCGGGTGGATCATTGGTAATGCTTACGTTTTTGTTTCTTCTTTCAACATGTGTTTGTTGTGCTTGGAGAACTGTGGCTCTTAGTGGTGAATCTTGTCTGTCCAAGGTGAATTCACTGTGTCCTGAGATGAGCTGACAGCGCTATGTGAGTACTTCAAAATCAGACACACAAGGAATTCTGCAAGAGTGAGATGCATTTTGCCAGAACAATGGATTGGCCTCAGGTGAAGAACACCAAGAGGGTAAACAAAGAATGGCTGAAGCTTACCTAGAAACTACCTAGGGAAACCAAACTGTTCTCTTGCCAGTGCTACTAGTCCCTAACCCTGGTACAAACTCAGTTACAGTCCAAATGCAATTATTGACCTCCCAGGTCTGACAGGGATGTTTGAGTCCCGATGGAACCATTTTAAAACTATGATACCAACTGCAATTAAAATTAAAAGAACAAAATAACTAAGAGCACAGGTCTGAATTCAAACCAAGTCTCGGAACAACAGAAACACTCTTACTATCCCTCTGACCATCTGAAGTAGACCTCGCAATGCACAAGCTGTTTAGCTGGACTGAAGCCCAGGGCCACTGTCCATATGATCCGGCACACAGGCTGAGCTAACAGGTTCTTTTCTCAGAAAATGCCCTTGAACTCAGTGAGACTATTAAATGTTCTGCATCTTCCACGGCCTCTCTTCTCACTTCTTTCTCACAGCCCCTTTCTCTCTTCTCTTTCCACTGTTCTCTCTTCTCATGCAACTAACATTGTACTTGTCTTCCCCCACCCCTTCTAGTAAACAAGCCTTCAGTCTCCCCACCTTCCTTAAACAAACCATTGTTTCCTTTTGATATGGTGGCCACCTGGAACACAGCAAATAAGGGCTATATCATTGGGAAATAATGACTTAATCTATGGCAAAGATTCAGTTGCCTTCTCCAAGCTAAGGAATTTTGTGGAGATTTTCCAGGTTGTTATTACTGGTTGAGCTCCACAGGTGACAGCACTGGTGGGAGAACTCATAGAGAGAAGGTGCTGTGTAAAACCTACCTGAGCGGGGCAGTGGAATACATGGCGTTTGTCCCCTGGAACCTTGTGGGCACTCGCAATCCTGCCTGTGCTATGGGGAGGAGTGCTGTGCTGGTGCTTGTGTAACCCATGCACTTAATAGGGAGCTATCTCTTTAAGAGATCCCCATGTGGGAGGTAGGAGAGAGTTGAGTGTTACTGTTGCTGGGCAGATTTACCTCTTTACTCAGAAGCTTCTGGAGTTGTGGGTGGTAGTTTGGGGTCAGACTGCATGAGCACGCAGGCAAGGCAGATGCTTTTCTAAGGCCTGTGAGAGCTGGAAGACGCTAAGCCAGGAGCAGGCAGTGATGTTGTTAACCCCCTACTAGGGATAATACTACTTAGAGCAAGGAGACTGTGGGAGGAAAAATAACTTCTGTGTTAACTGCAATGCTTTCAATGCTGTTTGGATTTTAGCCAAACTGTTCTAGTCACTTTCTCTGTAAATGTAGCAATGGGGGAAGAGTCATTTCTGTTTTGTTAGTCTCAGTCTTTGTATTTTCTTGTAACAGGGTTTTCTTTGAGTCTGTTCACTTGTGAGTTAACTGTCTGGTTAATCAGGGAGCTGGCTGCCTAGGCCTGCTCCACAGCAGAGGAAGAGTCTGCCTGGACTCCATCTAGGGATACCAGGTAGTTCCCCCTCCCCCCCCCCAAAAAACCGAACACACTTGACCCGTGGCTTGGGGGGGTGGGGCCAGTCGGGAGGGGGTAGGGCTCCAGAGGAAGGGGGACGGGAAGCAGAACTGGTGGGGGGTGGGGTGCAGCCACTGGCCACAGCTGGAGTCCAACAGGCTGCACCTCCAGCAGGCACTCCCTCTAGTTGCTAGCAAAAGCTGGGAAGGAGCGGGGGGTGGGGCTGGGAGCCACTCCCCTCATCCGGCTTCTGCACGCAACCAGAGGCTCCCAGCTGGCAGGCAGGGCTGCAATCAGCATTGGGAGCCTCTGGTTGTTTGCAGAAGCCAGGCGGGGGGAGTGGCTGGGAGTCCCAGCCACTGCCCCTGTCCTGCCCGGCTTTTGCATGCGACCACAGGGCTCTCAGCACCAATAATGGCCCCGCCTTCCAGTTATTCCCCCGCCGCCGCCAGGAATTCAGAAAATACCGGACATTGCACATTTCCGGTATTTTCTCAATTTTTTTACCGGACAGAGGGCGCAAATACCGGACTGTCTGGTAGAAAACCGGACACCTGGCAACCCTAACTCCATCTGAGGATTCCCTTCAAGCAAGTGGAGAGATGGTTCAGACTCAGCATATGGTGCAGATTTGATGATCAGAGGCACAAACTGAGACTTCGGTGAACTAAATCTAAGCTCTTGGGACCTCTCAGTCTATTCTTATTGTGTTTGTGTGAACTGAACTGCTCAAATTTTAATTTTAGTTTTCTTTTCACTTATGTTTACTGTAACTATGGACATTCTCTGTGGGTTATAAAAAAGCTGTGTTCTGTGGTAAGAGTTAGATTATTTGTTTCTTCATGAGATTTTATATTCAATTCATTTCTTTAGTTTCTTGCTGGTCTCAGTGGTTAAACTACAAGCAGTCAATAAGAAACAAATACATAATTTACTGTGGAAGGCAGGGGTGTCAAACTGCTAGGCCTTGGGACATCCTCAGCCAGAGCCGCAATGCAATCTGGCCTGGGAGCCCCTTCCCACCCACACCCTGCCCTCTCCATCCCCTCCCCAAAGCCATGGCTTCAGTGATTGCTGGGGCTTAGTGCAGTGCAGCAGCAGCGACTGGGATGGCAAGAGCTGCAGGGAAGCAGAGTGTACTCGGCTGGTGCACTCACTCCACTTCCTCCCCACTCCTGCCACTGCTGTCATGTTCTCAGGAATAGGGTGCCATGGAAGGAAGGGCAGAGCTTGGGGAAGAGGAAGACAGCCTCCTTCACCCCACTGAGATGCCCAGGCTGGATTGTGCAATGGCTCCTGCCTCAAATGGTCTGTGAGTCAGGAGTTTGAGAGTCCTGCTATAAAAGGTTTATTCAAGGTCACAGAGTGAAACCATTTGGGGGCATCTGTGCAAATTTAAAATTCTGGTTGATACCACAAAGTAATGAAACTTCTGTGCCATGGAAGGCCATTCAGCGTGCCCCCCTCTTCTGACAAGCTTTAAGCGAGTATCACTCATTGTTAACAACCATCAGCACCTGAACAGGCCTCCCCTGGAGGGAACAAAAGCGTACCTGCAGGCTAGGGGAAACCAGCTGGCCACCTTGTCTGGGGGCTGGGAGAGCGGAACGTTACCAAGAAGGACAAAGGGAAGAAATGACAAACCCAGACAGTTATAAAAGTGCTCACAGGGGGAAGCGTTGGAGAAACACACAGGGGCTACATCTAGACTACATCCCTTTTTCGGAAAAGGGATGTAAATTAGACGTATCGCAATTGCTAATGAAGCGGGGATTTAAATCTCCTGTGCTTCATTAGCATAAAAATGGCTGCCGCTTTTTTTCAGCACGGAGCTTTACCAGAGAAAAGCACCAGTCTAGATGCTGATTTTTCAGAAAATAAAGACTTTTTCGACAGATCCCTTATGCCTCCTGCCTGGGAATTCGCCTGTCACAGATGGCTATCCTACTTTTCAAGCCACATCACAAAGCAGCCAGAGCACTAGACTTGGCCAGCTGCCTTTATCAGAGTTCTAAGTCAAGAGTTCAATATTTGGTTTACTTAACAGCTGACACCTCCTGCAGGACAGCCACTAATATTAGTCTGGACTTTTATTTGAAAACATGGTGTGGTGAAACCTGAATTTTTTGTCATGTATTTTATTAATCTGAGGCATCAGTATTGCTCTGTATGTTGCACAGCTACCCAGTGGATGCAAAAGGGTTAAAATTCTACTCCTGAAACAGTCAAATCAAGAAAGCCAGCAAGACAAAGCAATGTCCCACTGACTAGGCAATCAGCATCTAACAAGAGAAAGCTACAGCAAGCAAGACAAGAAGGGAATGAGTTGGGAAACAACTGGAAGGTAGCTAGAATAAGACTGGCAGTCTTGGAGGGACTCTGCACCCTGTACCTGGAGAAACAAGGAGGAGGACAAGAGGAGGAGTCAGAGCCAGAGTCCAACACAGCTTAGCTGGCTCATCATGGGGGCAGTGATTTGGCCAGGATGGAGGTACTAACTAACCCAAGGACTTTCAGATTCTGTGCGTCAGGGGGCTAGTAAAGGGTTAGGTGCTTTGAAAAGGCTGCCTGTGTCTCTTTAAATGCACCTTGAGAGTGTTGCACCCAGTGCAAGCTTCCGACAGGAGTCTGGATTGGCAGGCAGTCACAGAGCATCTGCGATAGCAGATACTAAAGGCCTCTGACTCCTAGAGGCCATGGGCCTGCCTATGTGGATCTGTATGGGTCTCTGTGGCCTGGCAGACTAAAGGGATCACTGTCAGAAGTGTGTTTACAACATACTGGATCCCATGACTCAGTGACACAATAAAACTGCTATTAATAATATTAAGATTATTTAATAAAGTTTTGAGCAGGACTGATACCTCAACCATCCAGAATTAGAAGACTTGCTGTTAATAATGCTGCATATCTCTTCGGCCTTCTTTTTGCTGACCTTATCACTCTCTTGTTACCCCTTCAGTTTTGGGACCCACAATCACCAGGTGCACCATTTTACATAAAAGTGGAGGAGCTGAATTAAAATTCCAGGGGCTACTCAGGCACCTGAAAACACAAAAGCTGCGTCTAGATTAGCATGATTTTCCGGAAATGCTTTTAACGGAAAAGTTTTCCGTTAAAAGCATTTTTGGAACAGAGCATCTAGATTTGCGGAAAAGCGTCCGTGCCAAAGCACTTTTTGTGGAAAAGCATCCGTGCCCAATCTAGACGCGTTTTTCCGCAAAAAAGCCCCAATCGCCATTTTCGCAATTGGGGCTTTTTTGCAGAAAACAAATCTGAGCTGTCTACACTGGCCCTTTTGCACAAAAGCTTTGCCCAAATGGGAGCAGCATAGTATTTGCGGAAATTCAAGTGGCCAGTGTAGACAGCTGGCAAGTTTTTCCAGAAAAGCAGCTGATTTTCCGGAAAAACTGGCCAGTCTAGACACAGCCATCGATTCTTAGAAGATAACTTAGAAATAAGCTGATAGAAACATTACCTCTAATTCCTTTATTTAATAACAAGCATTAAATAATGTCAGACCACTCAGCTGCAATACTAACATATTTCTCACATCTTGTATCAACTCTCTTAAAGGCTGCTGGTTAGATTTTAAATTGTAAAATATATTCTTACCTTGTTCCTAATTCTTGAATACAACAACTGAAATATTTGTAGAAAAATCTAGATTACTTTCTATCACTTTTTGCAGTTCACCAAGCTTCAAATAGATCATTTAACTTTGGAAACATACTACTACGGCAGGCCCTGTGAAATTACTGCATCTGCCTGGGGCTGAGGGGGTGTTACCTGATTACAAATAATAGACTAGAAACTGGTTTTAAAAAGATGTGACAATGATACTTTCAAATCACCTTCACAGTATTGTCCATCCCATATGGTGAAAAATCATGAATCAGGCTCACCTAAAATCATGTGGTTGGCTTTAAACTCACACGTATGTGTAAAAATAATAGATTAGGGATTTGCCTACACTTAGAAGTTTAAAGCACTGCCACAGCAGCTCTTTAATGTGGCAGTGTGGTCATGGCAGGAACCCTGCAGGTAAACAACCACCATGAGGAGGGCAGCTAACAGCACTGGGAGCCTGATTAAGCTGGTGCTGTACAGTGCTGTAGCTTCCTGCACTGGGAGAGGGGGGATGTTTTTTCACACCTTTGAATGAGAAAGTTACAGTACAGTAAGTGGCCACATAGACAATTCTTTGGTCTTTTTATTTGCCTTCTGGTTTTTTTTAGCCTTTTGGATGCACTGGGGTCATGTTTTGAAGATTTCTCCATGGTCACAAGGTCTAAAACATTTTTCTTTAAGAATGAAGGCAGAAATCCTCACAAAGCCATTTGATCCTAGGAGCTGAGGTTTCAAGGAAACAAATCATCATAAGGCTCATGACAAAATCATGAGAGCTGGCAACAGACTTTTACTTCTATTTAAAGGCTAATTAATTTCCAGAAGGCTCTTAAGCGCAAGCTATAGGACTGACCGGCAGGTTTCACAGGAGAATAGTTAAACCCAACTCCAAGAACATTTCACGTTTTAAAATGAATAAGACACTTCTGAGCTGCAGCAAGGCCGCCGGCGGCAGGACAGGGAGCAAGGGGGGTGGCAGCGCCGGAGCGGCGCAGTGCGGACAGAACCGCACGTTCCTCCTGCGCCGCGCGGTGCCCGTTGTGAACGCGGCCGGCCCTGCGCACCTCCGCGGCCGACGCTGTGACTGGCGAAGGCCCGAGGCGCCGCGGGCTGGGCGGGAGACACCGGGCCCAGGAGCCGCTTCGCGAAGCACGCGCCGGGCCGGACCTTTGGCACAACGGGGCGGGGCCCCCGGCGCTCGCTCAGCAGCCCCGACAGCGACCCCCCCGCGGGCCCAGCCCCTGCCGCGTCGGGCGCCAGAGGGGCTGAGGGTGCAGGAAGCGGGCGGGGGGGATTCAAAGCGCCCGTTGGCCCCCCCCCTCGGCCGGGCTGGGACTAAAGCGCGCGGCCGCTTCCGGGTCGCGCGCCCCATGAACCCGCGCCCGGGCCGTGCAGCTGATGCAATAAGGCCGAGGCGGCCGAGGGCCCCGCCCCCGTCTGACGCAATATATTTGCCCTTTGGCCCCGAAGAGGGCCAATCGCAACCGCAGCAACGCTTGTCGTCACAAGGCCCTGACCAATGAGGCCGAGCCACGGTGGCAGTAGAAGGGGGCGGAGCCCAGCGTTCGCTCGGTGGAACGTTGGTCGCAGCTGGGCTCTCCGCTCAGAACACCCCGCAGCCCCGCGCGCGTGATGGTGCCGCTGCCCGGCCCCGCCGCCCCGCGGCTGCTGCTGCTCCCCGGCCAGGCGGCCGAGCCCCTCTCCCTCGTGCTGCCGGCGGGCGGCGCGCGCTCCCCCAGCCCCGAGCCCTCGCAGCCCGCGCGCAAGCGGCAGCGCCTCACGCACCTCAGCCCCGAGGAGAAGGCGCTGCGCAGGTGGGCCGGGCGCGGGGGTGCGGGGCGGCGGGCGGAGGAGCGAGTGGGGGCGCCGGGCCGGGGCTCAGTGCTGCTCTCCCCGCAGGAAACTGAAGAACCGCGTGGCGGCGCAGAGCGCCCGGGACAGGAAGAAGGCGCGGATGAGCGAGCTGGAGCAGCAGGTGCTGGAGCTGGAGCAGGAGGTAGGAGGCGGCCGGGCGAGGCGCCTGGGCAGGCGCGGCGCTGCTGAGCGGGCTGCTCAGGTGGTCTCTGTGCTTCTTTCAGAACCAGAAGCTCCTGCTCGAAAACCAGCTGCTGCGGGAGAAGAGCCAAGGCCTCACGGTGCAGAACCAGGAACTGCGCGTCCGCTTAGGGCTAGATGCACTGGAGACACCAGGCAAAGTGCCCAAGGTGAGCCCGCCTGCCCTGGGAGTCTGGGACAGCCAGCTCCACTGGCCGTACCTGGGCTGAGCCTGCAGAAGGTTGGCTTACATACGCATCCTGAGAGCTAAAGTCCTACTGTAATCATTAATAAGTAGGCCTGTACTCTCTCCACTGACAGCTTGGAAATGCCCTTCCCCCACCAAACTTCAGAGTGCATTCAAACTCCTAAAATGTACATGTAAGCTGGACTCTGTGTAATTTGCTTTTTACTCTTGAATTCCAAGTTGCATTAACTGTGGCCACAAACTGGTTGGTGGTGAGTGAATATTAAATCTATGCCACAAAGGGGAAATAATGGGCTGGAGAGGTCAGTTTTCCTCCGGGGAAGGAACCAGTTTATGGATGTTAGCCACAGCAGTGTGTTATGAACACATGCCTATGACTGTTGTCTCACTTGCCAGTCTCTGCAGCACTGGTCCTTGTTCTTGGTGCTAGCCAAGTGACATTGTGATTCAGCCAACAGGCAACCAAAGGATGGCTGCATGTCCCTGGGGCAGTATCACAGCCTTGCAATAACGGCAAGAACTTCAGCACATGGTTTGGGAGTCCAAATAACTCTGGATAATTAGGCTTCTCTTCTGATGCAGATGGTGATGGAATCACAGGTGGATGAAATCAGGATGGTGACCGGGTCCGCTGAGTCCGCAGCACTCAGACTACGTGTTCCTCTGCAGAAGGTGCAGGCCCAGCAGTCACCCCTCCTGACGCTCTCCACATGGATTCTGATAGCAATGACTCTTCAGACTCTGAGGTGAGCAGCCATCCTTTTTACAGAGCATGAATTTTTGAAAAAACTGTAGCCAAGTGGATATCCAATTCATCTGCTTTGGTGCTCGTGGCAGTAGAATTTGAGCTGTAACACACCAGTAACAGTTCCAGTGTGAATTGTTGAGGTAGCTCTTGATAGAAAGGCATATTTTAAAGGCCCAGAGGCTCTTAGACACATTTGTACTTGTGAGTCTTGGGCAAAAATTGCTGACATACAAGTTGTGTCCAAAAAATCAGAATCTAGGTGAGGGAGGCAGTAACTTGTGTTGGACCAACTTCTGTTGTTGGGTCGACAGGGTTTCAAGCTCTGTGTGAACTCAAAACTTGTTTCTCACCAACAGAAGTTGGCCCAATGAAAGCGATTACCTCACTCACCTAGTTTCCAGTATTCTGGGGCCAATACTGCATAGTCCATATTGTAAGAAACCATTCAATATGAAGTGGCCTGTTAATGCTCCTGTGGTCATAGGACAAAACCAGATCAAGAAGTTAAGCAGAAGTTATGCTGACTATTTTGAAGGCAATTAAATAGTATATGATTTGATATTGTTCCCATACCCATTATTCAGCTCTTGCAACATGAAGCACAGACTCCCAGAAATACAGGCCTGAAAGGGGTGGAGCTTGAGAAATTTGTCTAGGTCCCGGCACTGAGGCAGGATTTAAGGATACATAGAAAATCCCTGACAGTCTTGTCAAAGCTGTTCTTAAAAACCTCCAATAACAGGGATTCTGTAACCTCCTTGGGAAGGTAGTCCAGTGTTTTATTATCTTTATAATTAGAAAGTTGTCTTGATAGCCAGCCTAAAGCTTTGTCTGTGCTAATGCTTTTTGTTACTCACGGGTGTATTTTTCACACCCCTGACCAACATCAGTTTCATTGACAAAAAATGGTGGTGTGAACAGTGCTGTTGGCAGGAGATCCCTGTCCCACTGACGTAGTTATTGCACTCGTTGGGGGAGGTTTCTTTATGTCAGAGGCACAGTTGTTTTTTGCAGGCAGGGTGCAGATACACAGGAATCCTTGCATACGTGCCACTGTAAGGTCTGTAGTGTAGAGATAACCTGCAGCCATGGAGATTAGACTAAGTCATTACTACTACTTCTCCATGTCCACTGAAGGTAGGACAACTATCTTGATCTCTGTAACAACCCTTAACATAACTGAAGACTGATTTCCCCGCCGTGCAATCTTTTCTGAGGACTAAACGCGCACGCACAGGTTTTTAACATTCCCTCTCCCTGCCCCAGCTCAGAATTCTTGCAGTTATGTCACTTCTGTTGATCTCTGGACATATTCCAGTTTCTTCACATCTTGCCCAAAGTGTGGACTTGGTGCTCCAGACTAGATCTCATCATTGTTGCAGAGAGCAGGGTATTTGTTCCATGTCTTACTCAAGAGACTCACTGTGCCCTAGAACATGTAGCCTTGTTGCAGCTGCATCACATGTTGACTCATTCTGTTTGTGTGCACATGAAAGCCCTGAGAAATACAAACCTTCAAAGCGTGCCTTGCATTGCTACTGTAGCTTTGGACAGGTTTTAAGTAGCCTAATTTTGTGAAGTCTACTGGCTGCTATTCAAGTGTTGCCTTGGTTCCAAGCGGTCAGAGATACAAAGATTCGTGAAAGCTGCAAGCCGAGGAACATACAGGTTGAGACTGATAACCTTGTGGTCATGGAAACTACTGCTCTGGCTAGCAGCTGGTACTGACACTTTATTCCCACATCTAGCCTGTTTGTTGGCTCTACAGAGACGGGAGGCAAAGAAAGCTTATTTGTTTGAACAGTACCCACCACTGTGCAGGGTACCTGATCTTGAGATGGCCCCATTAAGACTTCTGTTATGCAAGTCAGTAATGAGAACAATCTTATGGTCCCAGTCAAACTTGGGAAGGGTTAATGGACAAGAAAGCTCAGGCTTAAGTAAATGACCATATCAAAGTACATGTGACCATTCCTGTTGTTGCTGCCTTTCAGTGCCTATCAGGCCATATTGTGCCAACTCTGTCTGGGGGGGCTGGTTTCAAGGGTGTGTTTGAGTTGTGTACAGTAGTCTACATGCCCTTTCTAAAGTGCTGGGTTTTGTGTTCCACAGTCTGATCTACTGTTGGGCATTCTGGACAGCCTGGACCCAGACATGTTCCTCCGGTACAGTAATTCAGAGTCAGCGTGCTTGGAAGAGCTGGAGGAAGAGATCTGTGGAAAAGAATCAGATTCCTTACCAGCCTCCCCCACTCCCTCTCTGGGGTCCTCATCAGCCAAGTTGGAGGCCATTAATGAACTGATCCGGTTTGACCATGTGTACACCAAGCCCCTAATCTTTGAGATCCCTGCTAAAATGGGCAGCCACACTGATATGCTAGCGAAAATAGAAGAAGCATCGCTCTCTCCCTCAGAAGACAAGGACCTTTCTCAGGCCTCAGTCTCAGTTAAAAAGGAACCCATAGACAACTTTTTGCCTGAGCTGGGTATCTCAGACCTGCTCTCATCTGAACACAGCCTTGAGACCTCTTGCTGTCGGTTGGATGCAGGTAGTGACTCTGGATATGAAGGCTCCCCTTCTCCCTTCAGTGAAATGCCCTCTCCACTGGGCACAGACCATTCTTGGGAAGATACTTTTGCCAATGAACTCTTTCCCCAGTTGATCAGTGTCTGACATGTTCATTAGTGTTGCAGAAACCATTCCCCCCCCCCCCCCTCATTTTTTTTCTTAAGCCAGAAGTAGAGTAGATGGCTACTTCATAAAGAACATTACTCTCTTTAGAAGTATTTTCACCGGGCCTAGTATTGCTAATTTATACCCATCTTAGGCTACGATTGTATACTTTCTCTTGAAGAGGAAATGCTCATTTTCCTTTTCAGAGACTAAAGGTAATGATAACCTCAGAGAGAAACAAGTGTTCATGTACCTAAACTGTATCTTTCCCAATTTGGGAAAATCCTCCATACATAACAGAAATTGACTTTGGGGCAGATGAAAGCAGGTGGGATAATGTTCTTGACACAGCAGTTGTCTGCCTCAACATTTGGGCTGTACTTCTCATGTACATTTGGCTCAACATAACATTAAACATCTCTTGTAAATTTTACGTAACTTACTATGTAAATGCTTCTGAAAGTTTTCTATTGCTGTTTAGTTTCGATGAATTGCTTCTCCACTTAATATTTAAAAACTGTGCAATTAAAAAAGTGCAATGTAAATGCTCACTCTGTTTCTTTCATATTACAGATTATAGTGTGGGGGAGAAGGTCTCAGTGCGTCTGTCACTCCATATTGAGTATATGGTAAAAGGGTGGGTGTTGTAATGGTTCTCTTATTCTACAGGTATATGAAATGGCTTGTTTCGGTGCTTCTCCTTGCAACAGCCCAGTACAGCTGTGGGACAAAACTGGTTACAGAACAATCTTTGGTCTGATCACATACCAAAGCCTTATAGGAACTTGCTACATATGATCCAAAGTACTCACTCTGCTGGGGGGAGCAAAGACTTTGGGCTTTTCTACACTTAAAACACTACAGCTGTACATAAAGAGGTCTAAATGAGCTGTTACTGCTCAAGAAAGAGATCTTGGAGTTGTTAATGGCAAATTCTCTGAAAACATTCCCTCTATATACAGTTGCAGTTAAGCTAACAATGTTGGGAATTGTTGGCAAAGGGGTAGCTCACGGTATTTGTGCCTCTGTAAATCCATGGTATGTTTATATTTTGAACACTGGTGCAGAGCTCACTGCCCCCTTTTCTATATATATATTTTAAAAAAAATTACCTGTGGAATAAGTGATGTCATCACCTCATGATGTGCACAGGTTGCCGGGGGTAGTCATGGATGGGTAAGGCCCAGCCCCCTTCTGGAATCAAGTCCCATCCACTGCCAGCCTAGCCCTCTCTGGCGGCTTTGTGGTGAGCCAGGCCTAGTGCACCTCATCCCAGCCCTCCCCAGCCACCAGGGGCAGAGTTACTCCTGGTGTGGCCTCAGCTGGAGGAGGGTCAGCATTAGGTCACGACCAGGGAGTTGGAGGGTAAGAGAAAGGGCCTGGGCTGATGTAGCCGGGGGAAAGGCAGGGCTGCCTACCCTTCCAAGAGAGGGGGGGTTAGTGAAAGTAGCAGGCAATGGGCATAGCTTCCTTGTAAAGATACATTGGAAAAAGTACAGAAAAGCAAAAATGATTAGGGATATAGAATAGCTTCTATGCGAGAAGTGGTGTAGCTGGGCTAACTTAGGGTTAGGCCTTTGAAGACCAGGCTTTTGTAAATTCCCAGTGCAAGCTGCAATGCAATAGACTGAAGAGTGGCAAGATTGATGTAGTTCAGATGAACCTGATCTAAAGCCTCTAAGACAAGGGTGGGGAAATCGTCGCCCACAGGATGGATCCAGCTCACTAGGCTTAGCCCCTGGTGGGCTGGTGCCGCTATATTTACCTGCGCCTCTGCAGGCATGGGTGACTGCAGCTCCCATTGGCCACAGATCACCATTCCTGTCCAGTGGGAGCTGTGGGATACTAGGCTATATGGTGATGCGGGCACAACTCAAGCTGTGCTCTGTAGAAATAACTTATAGCTCATTGCAGGTCTCTTCTACTGCTTCTCTTGGTTGTTGGGAAGCTGTTAATTTAGAATCCAATGAGCCTGAAAAATAAGCTGCTCTTCTTGATACTAGCTTAATTAGTTATCAACCACAGCAACCCCTAAAGCAGCATTTCTCCAAGAAGGCCACGAGGAACTCTTCTTACGGCCACAGCTTCATGGGTTGAAATATTTGTAACATGTAAACCAGCTTATTTGTGTTTCGATTCTGGTTAGGTCTAGTAAAGAATAGACCTGTACGTTATTTTTTGATCTGAACCCCCTCCCCCCCCCCCCACACACACACACAAATAAATTATAAAGATTTAGACATGTATTTTGGTTTTTACTAACAGTTAGTTCTTTTAGGGAAAATTGTCAGAGGCCACCAGCAAGAGTTGGGAATGGCCCTCTGAGACTGCAAAAAAAAATTGTGAAAATCCCTGCATGAAAATGCTAAGAGCCTCCTCTATTTGAAAGAGATTCGGGCTTCTCAGATTTCTCTCTTCTGGCAAGAAGAAAGTCACTAATTTTTAATAATCCAATAAGTACATTCAAACAGTAATCCAGTATAAGGGAGGGAACTTCATATCACATCCCACTGCTTCTGTTTCAAACACAATCAGCTGTAGACAGTAGTGTTAAGTACTGGAAAGAATGGGTCCATGCCTATTAATTTTATGAGCACCTATTTACTAAAGGTCAGAGATTTTCTCTGAGTTATTTCTGCAGGAATAAATGTGCGTTCAGTATCGTATGTAAGATCCTAATATAATATAAGGATGAGTGGGAAATGGACCTTCTACATTTACTGAGCATGAATAGGTCTGAGGGCAGCATTGAAGTCCACAGCCAGGAAGAAAGCCAGGGAGGATTAGGCCTGACATTCATTAGAGATAGAGGGAGCTTTCCAAGTTTCGATAAAGAGACAAGTCAAACTTGGGAGTGATGGTTGGTAGAAGACTCCATGCAAGCAGATGAGATGTAGGAGAAGAGCAGTTGGGAAACTATGCTGAGGCTACATCTACACTGAAGCATAGCTCAAATTGCATAGTTTATTTTGAGCTCTTAGTGCAATGTAGATGCACCCTGAAAGAAGAAGAGCAGTTCCTGATAGCACCTAGAACAGCTTGACTGAAAGAAAATCTGGGATGGAAAGGTGAGAGACGGTGAAGGCAGAAATTCTGAATTGCTCCTTTAGGAAACTTTAGCAGCCACACAAAGCAGACAGAATGAGGCTGAAAAAAATAAGACCTGTCTATTGTTTGGATTACTAGACCACCTAGGTTTTCCTCATGGACCAGAATCTCCTGAGCTAAGTGCTATACAGACACAGCAAAGAGATGGTTCCCAATGCTCAAGAGCATGCTTACAAGGTAAGTATAAGAAGACGACAGATAGCTACAAACCCAAGGAGTTCAAGAAAACAATGCAGCAGTATTGATGAGCATGAGAGGGAGTGGCCTTAGCACACCTGCAGCCTAATCCATATCTATTTTTTGTAAGCAACACCAAAAAGAGGAGTGTGAAGAAGGCTAAGCATGCATTTTGCAAATGTTTCCAAGAGGCCCCTCGCAATCATGAGGGACAGCAAGAGAGAAAGCACAGAAGTTGCTTGCTTGAAATGTTAACTAGTTGGTAACAGCATTTTCAATTGTGGGCCAATCAGACAGGAGCCAACATCCTCATACTGAAATAGAAGTAACTTCAAAATGCTACCAATCTATTTGTTGTTTTTCAAAATGTAACAAAACAAGTAGATGGTTTTATGGGCACAGCCCACTTCTTCAGATGATCAGAGTATTGGATGTCCAGAACTAAAATAAATAGGGGAGAAGGGAAAAATGGGAGGGGGGAAACAAGAAGCAGTGGGCATAAAAATATCCAGGGGAAAGCTGAGCTGGAATGTAAAAGGAAAACAAATAGTCTATAACAGTGTTTCTTGAACTGTGTTCCACGACACAGCAGTTGGAGCTGTGCTGTGGAGAACAGAGTTCAAAATGGCCACCCTTAAAGGGGCAGGTGACTTTTTTGGCTCAAAAAAAAATCCCTAGTGTTTCTCATAAAAAAAATTGTTTGGTGTTCCTTGGTCTTAAAAAGTTTAAGATACTCTGGTCTATAAATATCTAAAGACTGGATAGTCAAAAGAGGCAGATACAAACCATTAATAGATAATTAGAGAGGAAGAGTACTAACACCAGATACTACACAGACAAAGAATCATTGGCACCTTCATTGTTTGGTAAGTTGATAATGTCCCAACCATCTGGTATCTTTATTTAATCCACTAGCATGAGTATCAAACTTGTGAATGAATTGAAGTTCCAATCCTTCCCCGTGTATTTGGCTTGTAGAATTGGTCTGTAACAAAACAGCCACTTGAAGATCTGTTAATGAATGCCCAGGTAGGTTGAAGTGTTCCCCAACAGGTTTTTGTATGTTCCTTTTATGAATATCTGATTTGTGTCCATTCATTCTTTCCCATAGGGACTGTCCAGTTTGTCCAATATATACTGCAGTGGGGCATTGCTGGCATTTGATGGCATAGGTCACATTCCTGGATGTGCAGTTAAATGAACCTTTGATTTGGTGGCTTATGTGGTTGGCTCCAGTAATGAATTCGCTTGTACAGCTATGTGGGCAGAGTTGGCATCGGGGCTGATTGCAGGGCTGGGTTCTTGGATGTTTGATGTAGCTGTGTAGCATGGTTACCAGAGAGAATTTGTTTCAGGTTGGGGAGTTGTCTGTAAGCAAGAACAGGCCTGTCCTCGAAGGCCTCTGAGAGTGAGGGATCATTTTCCAAGATAGGTTGTAGATTGCAGATAATGCATTAGAGCGGTTTAAGTTGTGGACTGTAAGAAATGACAAGTGGAATTCTGTTATTTTCTCTTTTAGATCTGTCTTAAAGTAGTTCACGTCTGGCTACTTTTTTGGCTCTGTCAGTCTGTTTTTTTCACTTCTGCAGGTGGGTGTTTCAGTTTTAGAAATGTTCTATAAAGATCCTGTAGGTGTTTGTCTCTGTCTGTGGGGTCGGAGCAAATCTGGTTGTATCTTAGGACGTAGCTGTATACAATAGATTGAGAAATGTGTCTAAGATGGAAGCTGGGGGCATGAATGTAAGTGTAGCGGACAGTAGGTTTCCAATAAAGGGTGGTGGAAATTAGTCCATTATTTGATTGTACTGTAGCGTCCAGGAAGTGGATTTCTCCTGTGGACTGGTCCAGGGTGAGGTTGATGGTGAGGTGGAAGTTGTTGAAATCCCTATGAAATTCTTCAAGAGTCTCTTTCCCGTGGGTCTATATGATGAAGATGTCATCAATGTAACATAAGTAGAGTAAGAGTGTTAGGGCGCGAGAGCTGAGGAAATGTTGTTCAAGGTCAGCCATAAAGACATTGGCATATTGTGGGTCTATGCGAGTGCCCATGGCTGTGCCACTGACTTGAAAATACAAATTGTCTCCGAAACAGAAGTAGTTGTGGGTGAGGACAAAGAGGCAGAGCTCTGTAACCAGGTGTGCAGTGTTGTCATTGGGGACGGGCCCTGATAGTGAAGAGGAGCAGCACAAGTGTGGTGTGCCAGATCACAACTGCAAAGAGAGACAAGACTGTTGTATGCTGAGTGGTGCTGCTTCCTGAATGCCTCTGAGCTGCGGAAGGCCAGAAAGGAGGATGTTGCCATCCTCAAAACGAGTGCTTGCACCGGCTTTTCCCCACAGCAATTAGAAGTCACAGATCCCCTGACCCTGCTGCTGCAGGATGTGGCATATACCACATAAGCCACACACAGCTACTATACACGTTATTTCACATATATGAAAACAAACACATTAAGTATTCAAATCCCTCAGACTAAGGGTGGAGAGAGAAAATCAGATGTTAAAAAGAAGTATAGAGAGGGACATGGGGCCCGAGCAATAAAATAGAAGGGTTTCACATTCATGGTAAGTTTTAAGTTTCAATTCTTTACATACAAAAGTAGCCAATATCTGAAAGCTGCACTCAAAGTCCTCACAATTCTGTACATTGTCCACAAAAGCACAGTAACATCAAAAATAACTCACTGAGGCCATGCAGCCCAGCCCATTGCTCTTGTGGCCATGGTCCCCTTCCTGCACAGATGTGGATGTGAGAAACACCTGGCACCTAAAGGGCTGTTTGCTCCTTGTAACTGCTGTCAGCTTGCTACTCAGTTGCTGGATGAGTCACATGCAGTTTGCACATTTGACAAGGACTAAAGCATTCACGTCTGGGAAAGTATTACACAATTGTGACAGTTTGGTTATATCCATAACACCCTTACAACATGAGGTACAGAGAAGGGTACAGAAAATGCTCCTCCCCTACACAGTTGCAGCTAAGGATTCCTGGCAAGGACTAGAGCTGTTAGTTCCTGGAGCTCTCATCATTTCATGCATTTTTACCTCGTGGCAGCTCTTGGAGATTTTTTTGTGGTACAACATTCCACTTTGCTACCATCCTGAGTGAGCTAAAATACCTACCTTCATGCTCATGATTTAACTGAGAAGTTGCATTTCCTATGCACCTGCAGTGGTTGATGACCAGATGAAACACTAGATAAAGCACGGGACACATTGAGAAAGTCATAACTGTCTTAGGCGACTTATTAGAGAGTAAAGCCTTTACTTTTTTTAACAACTCACCATAGCAAAAGAGACTCTGAAAACGAGAATACTGTTTTAAGAGCACCAGAGCCATTCAGCTGTCTGAACAGCTGCATAGTTTCTAACATGCCTCACACGAAGAAAGTCTGAGGGTGGTTGGACAGGCAATTGATGCTTCTACTTACAGAAACCTGCTCACCCTACTCCCAGGGACAACTTGGTAGAGTCTCCAACTTCTGCTGCCGAGCCTCTCTTAAGGAAGAGTGTACGGGGCAATGTATCTTGACTCATGGGCTACGTCTACACTGGCATGATTTTCCAAAAATGCTTTTAACTGAAAACTTTTCCATTAAAAGCATTTTCGGAAAAGCGCGTCTAGATTGGCAGGATGCTTTTCCGCAAAAGCACTTTTTGCGGAAAAGCGTCCGTGGCCAATCTAGATGTGGTTTTCCGCAAAAAAGCCCCGATCGTCTTTTTCACAATTGGGGCTTTTTTGTGGAAAACAGTAAGATGCTGTCTACGCAGGCCCTTTTGCGCAAAAGTCTTTCGGAAAAAGACTTTTGCCCAAATGGGAGTAGCATAGTGTTTCCGGAAAAGCACTGATGATTTTACATGAGATCGTCAGTGCTTTTGCGGAAATTCAAGTGGCCAGTGTAGACAGCTGGCAAGTTTTTCTGCAAAGGCAGATGATTTTGTGGAAAAACTTGCCAGTCTAGACACAGCCATGGCGCATCTGGGGCAAGGCAGAAGGCTCAGCCTCAGCAACCACCTCCCTGGTCTTATAGGAGGCTTTCTCTTCCTCCACATTGGAGGGGGGGAGGGATAGAAGAGCCGAGCCTGGGCCTGCTGCTAACCCTGCATTCCCCGAACAAGGACCCAGTCCCATAGGGTGTTCTTGGATAGCTGGTAGGCAGGGTCGGGGCTGAGGGTTTTGGGGTGCTAGTGGCAGGGCAGCAGAGGGAGGGAAAGCTCCTCCAAGGGCAGGCCCTCTCCCACATCTGGTAGTAACCTCATCACACCCTCCTCCATGGGACTGCAATGTCTGGGCATACTGGGGACAACCCTCCAGGACCGAGTGGAGTGGTGGTAAGCTGGGAGGGCGGAGCGCACCAGGCAACCAGGGTCAGCAGCAAGGATGGAGCCTCCTGACACTCAGGGGTCTTCCACTCTCCCGTGTGCTAGGGCAGAGAGCAGTCCTGTCGGACACTTCCCAGCACTTGGCAGTCGTAGAACCGGGCACCCCCCAAAGAACAGTGCGCCTGCACCAAAAAGGCCCTGAGTGCTTCCCTGGCACATACTGCTGGCGGCACCTGAAGCTGCACCTGTTGGTGGAAGGAGAGGATGTGACAGAGGGGAGGGTCCTGGCAGCCCAGTGGGACAAGGCTACTGACAGACAGCTGTTGCCCCAGGCCAGAGACAGGAGGTAACAGGCCTGCACTGGAAAGAAAGATCAGGACAGAGGCCAAACATTGCCAGGTTCCCCCAGCTTCACAGGGGTGTACATACCCCTCACCATCAGGCCCTTCTCCACTGTTTCATGGGTGGCAGCCAAGAATGCCAGGAGGAAAGCAAACTTGGAGCCTCCACCATGGCTGCACGTCCCACTGCCCTGGCCACCAGCCACACACACATCTCCATATGAGGCTGCAAACACTGCTGTGCTTCCCGCTTAGAAAACAGGGGAGCTGGCAGGAGGAGGGGCCACAGCCAGAGGCTGCAGAGAGGGGCACCCGCAGAGCTGGCAGGGGAAACATCAGGAAGAGGAGGGAGGAACATTTTGGCAGCCCCTTCCATGAAGGTTCAACCTTTTCAATGAGACCCTTTTCCTCCCATGGCCCTTTCTGCCAACTGGGGATATGAAGGGCAGGAGCTAGAGGGTCCAGCACCCAATGGGGTAATGAGAGGCAGATTATCAGCTGGAGTCCAGGTGGTAGCCATGGAGGGGGGGGGGAACAGCTGGAGGAGGGGCAGTTGGTTCCACCAAGGGGGTCTCCCCAGTACTCCCCTCGCCATATCCAGTGGGTGTGGGAATGAATGCTGGAGAAGGTAACGGAAAGGTCAACTGCCCCCACCAGAGTGCCTGTCAAAGTGAGGAGGGGGGATTGCGGACACAAGGTGGGAATTGTGGCTGCACCGGAGGCTGGGAAGGACTGGTGCTATTGCAGGGTGGTGCAGTGACAACAGGGCTCCATAGAAAAGGGGAAGCAGAACAAACACAGCTGGGGGGGAAATATGGGTACACGAGGCAAGGGAGCTGAGATAGGGACACCAGGCTGGCAGCTGACTGGGGGCAGGGCAGGTATACCAAGGGGACCATGGCAATGGGGGCACAGGGAAGCAAGAGGTGGGTGGGGCAGATAGCCAGGGGGCAAAGCAGAGGGCGGGGAAATCCACTAGGCAAGATCAACAAGGGCGGGGAGGGGCCCACATGCAGCCTCTGCTGCCAAGTCCCGGGCAGTGAAAGACAGGCTGAGCTGAGGAGGAGGGAGTGGAGACAGACATAAAAAGGGGTGATGGAGGGAGTGAGGGGTGGCAGATGGACTTGAGGGGGCTCCATGCCACTGCCCCGTGTCCCCACAGCAACAGATTGTTCCCCCACCAAGAGCAGAGGTGGAACAGCCGCTCAGTCCAGCTGGAGGCCCTTGCACAGTGTTCTGTCCCCCACCCCCCTGACTCCCCAGCAAAGGTTCTCGTTTCTCTAGGCAGGAACAGTCTCCACATAGGACGGGCAGCAGCCACAGGGAGTCCAGGGCCCCCTCAGGTGGTAGCTGCAACAGCAGGGACAGCATCCCTCACTCCCCCACTGGGGAACAAGCAGCCACCCCACACCCCTCCCCATGGAGCAGCAGAACTCAGGCCACTCACAGCTGGCAAGGTAGCACCGGGGGGGGGGGAGAGGTCATCCTGGTCTCAGCAGCAGACAATTCACATCAGCAACAGCAGCAGAGGTGGGGTCCCTTACTCCCCCTCTGGAGAGCAGGCTAGCAGGACCCCCAAGGGCAGCAGCAGCTGCAGCCAGGGAGTCTACATCCACCAGGGTAATGGGCAGGAGGCCTGGCCCTGTCCACAGCTGAGTGCAGCAGCTCTACACCACGGAGGCATGCAGCCAACGGGAGGCCTCTCAGTCCTAGGCTGATGGAGGCCTTATTCCCCGGGGGCCTAGGGTAAGGTTGTCTCAGGGCACTTAAGGCCGCGCCCCACAGACAGGGGGCAGGAGAGCTGACCAGAGGTTAGGGAAGTACGGCTGCCCTACCCAAGCAGAGCCTCCCCCAGCACAGAGGACCTAGGAGGCAAACAGCCCACAAGGCAGAAGGTAGAGGGCAGACCCAGGTTCCTTCACTAGCTTCCTTCCCTTTCGCTCCAGGACCCCAGCAGTGCATGACTGGGGCAGGTGGCATCACCCAGGCCCACCCCACTAGGGAGAGGCCATAGCAGGGGCAGGACCTGTTGCAGGGGCAGCTTCCATTTGCCATATGTAGCAGATGTGGCTGAAGTTCGGGATGTTTCTGACATGTCTGCAGATACAGACTGAGGCAGCTGCCCTCCAAGACGCTCATCTCTGCTGTGAGGGGGCATAGTTACACCTGGCTGGCGTCCACTAGCAAAATGCTCCCAGTCTAGCTTGGGGGTGGGAACCTTCAGCCCCTGGCCTGTGGCAAGTCTCTGTGCTGCGGTACAGAAGCCCTGTGCCTTGTGCCCTCCGCCGGGCTCAGAGCTTTTAACATGGTTCAGGATGGCTACCCCATACCCAGTTGGGGACCCTGCCGCAGTTGCCCCAACTGCCCTATCAATGGGAGGGACCCAGAGAATTATGGGGGGCCTGGCACAGTGACAGCAAAGGTCATCTCCCCTGCACTCACTGCCATGGCCGGATCCTGCTCCATTCTGCCACAACATGTTCTCCTGGCCCGCTATGCTTGGCTTCTCCAAGGCAGTGGGAAGCCCAGCACCCTGGCCCTCCCCGACTCACTGCTGCGGAGAAGTGGGGCACAGAAGGGCAGGGTGGAGCACTCTGGCTGCTGCTGCCCTGCACCAAGCCCCTCTATTCCTTTGGGACATATTGTGTGGGAGAAGGGCCAAGGGGGTAGGGGATAGGCCTGGGGAATGGGGGGGTGTTGCTCCAGGCCCCACTTTGGGATGGCCCTGGCTGGGCTGAAACTGCGACTGCTGGCTAGTAGTGAGCAGAGAAGCTCTGTGTACTGTCCTCACTAGCAGGTGCTGGCCCTGCAGCTCCCATTGGCTGGGAACCATGGCCAATGGGAACTGCAGGTGCAGCTCCTACAGACAAGGGCAGCCCCATGAGCCTCACTGCACCATCTACTGGGAGGCACCTGAAGTCAGTGTGCCACACCTCAATACCCGGCCTCAGCCAGGTCTCCTGCTGCACCGCAACCCCTTCATCCCCTGCCCTGCACCAGAGCCCAAACCCCCCCTCCCACACTCCAACTCTCTTCCCCAGCCCTGAGCCTGCTCCAGCACCTCAACACCTGCACCACAGTGACCTGCCCTTAGCCCACCCCTGTTCTGAAAACCCCTTCTCCCAGCTCCACCCTCAAGCCTGTACCCCCTCAACCCTCTGCTCCAGCCTGGAGCCTCTCCCACATCTAGAACCCTTCGTTTTTGGCCCCACGCTGGAGCCAGCAGGAAACCCCAAGCCTCCATGCACCCCCCCCCCCCACACGGAGCTGCATGAGGCCCCCAAGTGAGTTTTATGGGAATCAGTGGCCCAACAGGAAAAAGGTTCCACACTCTGGTACAGACAGCGGGGTGGGAAGGCCTATTCAGGATAGTCCGCTACTAGGGGAAAGAATAAGCTTCTCCTTAGGCCTCTCTCTTACCTTCCCAAGAACTCTCTAGCCAGACATTGTGTGAGGGCTACTATGGCTCCGGAGGGCGTGTGTGTAGGTTACATTGCTCTGGGCTTCATTTTGGGTGCATTGCCCACACACTGATTTTGGAACCAAGGGTTCGTACTGCATGCTCAAACTGAATAAGGCAGGGAGAGACATCACTGGCACAAGACAGACCCTGGAAACACTTAGGGAAGTACTGGGCCCAGGATGAAGGGATTTCTAGCCTGTGTATGAAAAACTTGGTGGTTCCAAGCTCTGAAGCAAGTGCAGCTTGTACCTTTAAAACTGCAAGCCTGCTTGTATCAGCACTCAGTTCAGATATAAAGCAGTAGTTTCTCTATATATTTTGGTTAGTCTCTAAGGTGCCACAGGACTACTCGTTCTGCATGGCTGCCCCTCTGAGACTCACCCTATGTAGTATGTGAAGCTTGGCAAATAAACAAAAATGCAGACTGGGCATTCTGTTTGCTATTCCTTATAATCACTTAACATTTAACTTTGAGTTGATAAACATTTTATGGTTTAATTTAAACCCAGTGTGCCTTTAAGCGTCTGGGGGCAAATCCTATCTAGGCCTACCAGAGGCTTGTTAAGCCCACACAGAGAGGAAGATGAACTGGTAATAAATTCATACCCAACAGAATATTTTCTGTTTACTATTCTGTCACCTATTCCAAGTTGGTTTTCTTCCTCCAGACAAGAACCCTCTCAGATCTTTCCCTTTTTTTCCTCCCATGCAAGACCCTTGTATCACTGCAACTACTATGAACCACTGGCATGTCCAGGCCCACAGGTGCTCCAGCCCACCCGTTAATATTCACATCCCTAATGCTGATCGATAGGGTTTCATGTTTCCTTGTATGCGCTCATTGGCCTGTGTCCATCTGCTCTTTCTTGCTTGGAATGTAAACTTTTGGGGTACGGAACAGTCTTTGTAGTGCCTAGCACCATGAGGACCTGAGTCAATTCAAACAGTTACATGCTACAGGAAACAATCCTGTATTAACAAGGATATGTCTACACTACCCCCCTAGTTCGAACTAGGGGGGGTAATGTAGTCATTCGGAGTTGCAAATGAAGCCCGGGATTTGAATTTCTCAGGCTTCATTTGCATGATGCCGGCCGGCGCCATTTTTAAATGCCGGCTAGTTTGGACCCCGTGCCGCGCGGCTACACGCGGCATGGACTAGCTAGTTCGGATTAGGCTTCCTATTCCGAACTAGCTGTACGCTGGCCAGCATCAATGCAAAAATGGCGCCGGCCAGCATCATGCAAATGAAGCCCAGGAAATTCAAATCCCGGGCTTCATTTGCAACTCCGAATGACTACATTACCACCCTAGTTCGAACTAGGGGGGTAGTGTAGACATACCCCAAGGGAAGAGACTGAAATTAGATCTTTACAATAGGCCTGTAAGCTCCACGTACCGAGAGTGTTTGATGGAGCTGACAGAGTTTGTACACGAAAGAATGGAGCATATCATCTTTCGCACCTACTAATCAGAGTTGAATTTACATAATATTTTACCTTAGCGCATTACCTCAGTAT
The DNA here is from genome assembly GCF_052426305.1 of Pelodiscus sinensis. Taxonomy (NCBI): domain Eukaryota; kingdom Metazoa; phylum Chordata; order Testudines; family Trionychidae; genus Pelodiscus; species Pelodiscus sinensis. Next base: position 39,373,162 of record NC_143085.1, on the reverse strand, counting down.
TGCAATGGCTGGATAACTCCCCTGAAGACCTTATTTATTGACCAAGAAGTGTGCTGGCAACATCAGCATGCAACACCTAGCGGTGTGTGTTTGAGTGGGAGTGCTTTGCTGCTTCACAAACAGGAGGGCCAGTTAATGTTTGTTTCTTACTGACAAAGTAGAGAAAGTTTAAAAAACAGATCTGGGGGACCTGGAGAATAGTCCCTCCATCTGAAAAAACATTTAACCCTGGGGCTGTGAGCTTTCAAAAGAAAGGCCTCGTTTTATTTAGTACTAGAAGACTTACCTGGCATTGCCTGGGTGCAGCCCGCAAAGGGTTTGGGGCCATGGCCCCTGGCTTCTCCCCTGGTTGGCGCAAAGTGCGGAGGATGACCGCACACCCCAGCCACTGGCTTCTTCCTGGTGTCAGGTAGATGGAAGGCCCATGCTCCCTGGCTGCCAGCTTCATCTTGGGGATGACCATGGGACAGGGTGGTGGGAGCCTGTAGGCTACCTGCCAATGCTTCCTGGGCTGTTCCAGGGCCAGCGGGTTCTGCGCAACAGCCATTCCTTGGGACAGGCCAGCCAGTGGCTTTCTGCTACAGCACTTGCTGCCCCCCCGGTGATCGTTACACAGTATAACTCCCACCTACTAGACCCCTCCCTTTCCACTGTATGAGACACAATCCCATTCCAGGCACATCCCATTGTCCTGGCACAACCACACCTCTGACCTTGCTTTAAGTTAGGGTAAGAGGAAGCTGCCAACCAGATTTGGTGGTCCTAGCTTTTACTGTTTAGGACAGGGGTGGGGAAACCAAGGCTAGAGGGCCACACCCAGCCTTCAGCTTTCCTGGATTCAGCCTCCTACGTTCAGGACTCCCACCTTCCCACTGTCCCATCTACCCCCCGCCCCTCACCCTCCCACAGGGCTGGTGCACACAAAATCTACTAGGTTGGGCTCCACTGTGTGAGGGGAATGTCTTTCTGTTTCTAAGTCAGGGAACACAGTGAGGGCTTCCCTCCCCACTTCTCACTTGTGTGTGGCCCCCAACTTTGTGGGTTAGTAGCCCCCCAGCCAAAAAAGTTTCCCCACTTCTAGTTTAGCAGGAATTATTGAACAAATGGACTCTCAGACTGATACTGATGCATGTTTTAAAATATATATATTGATAGCAGGCTAAAAGTTCATAGTGAGGACTCTCCACGCGATTACTCCTTCAGTTTTGCTACCACAAATGTTTTATGCAATAATGTTGCAACTGTCTTGGGTTCTATTCAAGTTGCCAGGGAATCTAAGACAAGGGTTGAACAAGAGACTACTGCCACCTCCTGGGCCTTACGCACACGAAAAGCAGGGTTTTCCAAAGCAGTGGATATTAGATGACAGCCTTCCAGGAACTTGCTGACAGTACGTTCTGTGCTTGTATTGTGTCTCTTGGCTCAGCCATTAGGGAGCTGGCCAAGTGCCAGCAGGACATAAACAAGAACCAAATCCAGATCTCCTTCCTATCAAATGTTCACGACACCATCACCCAGCATTAGCATGCATAGCTCCTGGCTTGGAGGGGAAACCATGTTAATCTGTAACTAAAAAAAACCTTAATTGGTTTTGTAGCACCTTAGAAATTAACTAAAAATATATATATAATTTTGTGTGTGTGTGTCAGGCCATCTGCAGCCTTTAAGCACTGCCTTCTTCATGGGACTGGCTCCCGGTACACGAGAGATCCCCTCCTACCCAGGACCTCTTATGACAACTATACTCGGTTAGAACACTGGAACGGTCAAGTCAGCAAAGGGAGGCTTGTGGTCTATGCATGATGCTGAGCTGGTAGAGATACTGGCCTTGTTGTACAGGGTGAACCTCTCTACTAGGAGAGAGCCAAGCTGCAACGGGAGCCTCGAGACCTGACTGGTGCCAAACCAGAGAATTTGCTGGACCACAGGAGGTCAAGGTCAGTATTGCATATAAGCATTACCAACACATCCACTGCTTGCTGGGCTGTTAGCTTAAATTTACCCCAAATGTCTTCTAACTAACAGCACAGAGCACTGGAAGCCAGGACCGGTGGCTGTAAACAAACTGAATGGGACTGAGGGAAATGTGGCCACACCCATGATCAGTGGACATCCAGCTAACTGAAATCATGCTGGACTACAGATGTTGCTGGCCCAGAGGTTCAACCTGTAGGACAAAGCCAGTTCTGATTCCTACTTTGCATTCTCTGCTTGTTTACATTTAAATATAATACAGTGTATTTAGTTGTGTCATTGTCAGTGCCCAGTAAAACTTGTGGACTTTGAAATAGAAATGAAGATAGTGAGAAGTGGAAACTAGGGATGCTAGCATTTAGTCATTTAAATGACTAGACACTAAGCCTGGGCATATCGGTAAATCCAAATGACTACAGCCAACCTGCCCCCACCCCTTTGGGGAAGGGGAACAAGGCAGGAGCGAGTGCCAGGGGTGGCCTGCTTTTAAGCTGGCTCCTGCTGAGATGCCTGCCTCTCCCAGAGGCAGCAGCGTAGAGGACAGCTGGGAACTGGTGCTCAGGGAGAGACAGCTTAAAAAGGCACCTCCCCACAAGCACCAGATTCCATGGACCCATCTGCTTCCCCCCCCCCCCTCCCCACTGCTGCCTCTGATACAGAGCATGGGAGTGGGGGAGCGCGAGGGGGCAGGCAGGATGCTGGAAGAGCCTCTGTCCGTGGGGTGCTGAGGCCCTCGGTGAACTAGGGATGCAAGCAGTCAAGTAGCTGACTAACCAACAAGCCTAGGCTTAAGGGTAGTTGAGTTGACTACTCACATTTCCTCCCCCACCTCTGTATCCAAGCCAGCGGGGGTATAGTGGGAGAAGCAAAAGCTGGAGCTAGGGAGAACCAGCTTACAAAGCAGGTTCTCCCCAGCACCATCTCCACAGTGCTGCTTCCCCCCCCGTGCTGCTGCTTCTATTAGAATGCATCCCACAAAGCAGTCCCTGTCCATGTGGGTCCCACATGTAGCTGGGACCCTCTGTGGACACGAGCTGCTGAAGCCAGTGAGAGCCAGGACTGAGTCCTGGGCCTACCCCTGCAGTGGCTCTGCAGTTGAAATGCAGTAAGAGACGACCCAGCACGAGCCAGGACTACATGATTAGCCAACTACCAGTTTCTTAACTTTCTTACCATGGACAGAAGCTGCTGCCACCCCACACTGTTGCCTTTGTATCAGAGGCTGCAGTGTGGGGCAGCAAACAGGAGCCAAGCTGCAACGGGAGCCAATTTAAAAATTGGCTCCCCACAGACACCGGCTCCCACCTGCTGCCTCACAATGCTGCCTCTGATACAAAGGCAGCAGTGCAGGGTGGCATGGGGATCCTTGGGAGTGAGGCTGGAAGCGCACTGGCTGCTGGACCCATCCCAAGGGAGCATTTTAGTAACCATGTAACGGTTAATTGTTGCTGGTACACTATTACTAAAATACATGATATCTAACATCCCTAGTGGAAACCAAGCATAACATCTTAATTTCCAGTGTGTTTTACAGCAATTTTAAAAACTTTATTGAAAATTATGACATACAAATGGTGATTTGGTCCCAACAGAAGACAAACCAGAACAAGATCGTTCATATTTCAAAATAAAACATCCAGAAAGAATATTCTCAGTATTGCGCCCTCACTTAACATGCAGAACCAAAAAAACCTTAATCAAGCTAACAATAGAACTGTCAGGACACAACTTTTGTATCGTGCAGCTGCTCACATCTTAACACGTTTCCTTAAAGCACAATTTAGTTCAATTAGCAACCCATTTAGTCCCAGGATGGGAAGCAGTTTTCCCTTTCCCTCATCAAAGGAAGAGGAGCTTTGAATGGTTCCCCTTAATATAAAACAATAAAGACTTCTGAAAACCAAATTAGATGTTTACTAATTAATGCTGAACTGCTTTGGAGAACATCACTCTCTGGCTTAGGACAATGAACATGTTTCCAATAAACCACTGAGAAATCTTAATTGAAGTGGTAGAGTAGTACTAGGGCTCAGAGAAAACTGCATCAGCACAGAATGTAAGGAGAAAACATACATCTGAATAGTAACCTTTGGCACACATACGAAGGAGTTAAGACCATAGGCAGAGTATAGACACGTTTTCCTCTTGGACATTCAGATTAAAATATTACTTCTAATATTTTTTTAAGAGAGGAAAAAAGAGCCCTATTTGGATTTAACACTTAGCACCCTACGATCCTCCAGGTTCCTCTGTACCATAATTTTAGGTATTGGCAAGATGATTCCATTAAACATATGAATGTTTCCTCCTACTCATTCACTGAACTGAGGACCAGAGCCATCTGATCAGTAGAATTTGAACTGTGACCCTTTTCAAAAGTCATACAAGTGAAGAGCAGATCTCTGTTTGGAAGCACTGCAACCCCTTCTAACCTCACAAAGCAGACAATGATGTTTTCCCTTCAGCACTTCCATATTATTTGACTCTTTTCCACATGGTGACACTGCAGCCTCCCAGATGCTGTAGAATTTAAGTCTCATTTAGGAATTAATAGCATTCACATGAGAAGTTTTACATATTACATACAGGAAGCTTTCTCCGACCTCACATAAGTTAGCTACAAGAGCATATGAAAACTGCACACATTTGCTGCCCCATACAAAAATCAAGGGCTGAGATGTCAGGTTATGCACCAGTTTCCAGCCTAGCTCAATGCTGATTCAAACAACAGAATAATTTTAATGTGTAGTTCTTAAACACTGTTTAAATATTAAACATTAATGCTCTTTCAGAATCTGGGGCAAGAAGATTGGGATAGAAAACCATATTAATATCAGACAGAAATGACAGTTCTCTACCTAACTCCGAACACCCATGTTAGAAAGAATATCTCCTTTCAGCTAAAATGCCACTGACAGCCAAAGGAGCAGAAAAGCTGCCTGCAAATTAAATGCTGGGCTTTAAAATGCATAAAATGGGTTGTTAGCAAGAAGAAGGTCTAATCACATCATCTATTAAGGTGATATGCTAAGCAAAGTAGTGTAGACAGTTGCCTTTCCAATAAATCTAAAGCTTCTTTCCTGCGGAGCCATTGTATGGGCTTCCTCCTGGTATGGGGGAAGTCTAGGCAAACAGATTGAGAATTACCATCCTAATATCGCCTTTACCCAGAAGAGTATTTTCACAAAGGGAACCTCAGTTCAGATGTCTCCAAGGAAACCTTGAGACTGACGGACTCATGAGATTACTTGGTTTACCACATACCAATACATTTGTTGTACTACTTTCTAATAAGCAATGAACTGGATTCCTTTCCTGCAGTACTATTATCTGGAATAAATCCCTGCAGTGTAAGTTAATAATCCAGGTGCAATGTAAAAAACTACAGAAAATCAGGATATAGTTTTTATGATGCAGGTTTCTGGTTTACGTAAACTACTAAGTCCAGGTTTAACTGTAGAGTCAAATTCTGCTCCCTTTGCTAATACAAGTAGTCCCACTCAAAGTTTGAGGTTAGTCACGTATGGCAAGCAGGATTTGGCCCTTACTGAGACAACATTTACACAAAGCTCAGTTAAAGTAGCTCCTCTAGATCTGATTCACACATTTTCCATTTCAAGATTGAAGTCAAAAGGTGCGTCAGAAGTATTTCCAAAGGCTATGTCTGGCTTTCCAATCTGATACAGACCAAGGGAGAACTGCAGCCAAATCAATCAGCTGAGAACATTCTCTAGGCGTCTGCTTTACGAGCACAGAGAAGTATATGCTCCAAAGCCTTAATGGCTCTCCAAGTAGAAGGGTTGTCTGAACCACCGACATATTCAATCTCAGCACTTTGTTCCTTACCATGGCGACTAAGAGCACAGGTGCAATCAGCCATTTGGAGAACCACTTCCTTGCACCAAAGGCCACTGGATTTCTTGTCAAAGATGCTGCTTTTAACAGACTATAAAGCTTCTCTTCAATCTCCTAAAGTGGCAACCGCAGATTCTTCTGATTGTGACCCAAAAAAACCCCCAACTCCCCCAAAAAACAGAAAATCCCAACAACAACAACTTCCTGTCCATACCTCATAACTGGAAGGTAGAGGGAGTGAAAGTCAGCCACAGAAATCTTCAGAAATTCACCATTGCAGCCTGAAATCTGACTTCTATAATTCCATCTCCTCTTCTACACTCCCAGATGTTTCTAGGCTACTATACAGACCTGAAGGCATAGTTTGTTGTGCTTCAGAGAATGTTTCAGTTTGTGGCTGGAAGGGAGTTCCAAGAGCTGACTGCTTAGCTTGGCACCCTTCTGTAGCTTGCTGCTTGTAGTTCTTAGCAACAGAAACAGATTTCAGTTTATCTGTGAGGAACTCAGGGAGAGGTTTCCAGAGCACCAGCTCCATGGAGGGTCGGCTCCTAGAAGGGATAAGAGTCTTAGTTTAATCAAAACTCTTTCAATTACAGTAATGACAAATGAAAACCACCTAACTTCATCATCCGTTTACATCACTGTGCAGAATGTCCCCCAAAGTACGTGTACTGGTTTTTCATCCAGTCTACTAGAGACAGTTCCAGTTCCGCCCCTTGTAAGACTATTTCACAGCCTAAGAGGAGGTTTCTTGATTTTCATCATAAGTTTGCCCTTTCTTCGTTCATTGCATTACTCAATTCTAATCCCACGTGGAACATGAAATAATTCTTCTCTCCTACTGCACCAACCATGAATCTCATTATTGTTCAACACACTGAGACTGTTCCCCTTGATATGGAAAGGTACATACACAAACAGCAGGCTACAAGGTTAGTGAAATGGAGAGAACACATAACATTGTGTATTCTAGGCAGCATAAAACAGTTAGCTCTACATGAATTTACCATTCTATCAGAAATTGGAAGTATGCACTCTATTTTTTTCACTACATATAGTGCCCTACTACACAATGTAGCACTGGTTACATCACATACGTACTGTCAAAGGAGAGTCTTCCCTCAAACAGTAACACTACAAAGAGTTACAGTGGAATCAAGTCTTGCCCAATAGAGGAGAGACGGAATCCATGGGCCAACCCCCTTTCCCCCATTTGGGTATGTGTCTGTGTAACTCCAACATTAATTCCAGAACTTACATGGACTCTATTATTTTTTTTGTCAGGACTTGATCAAAATCCCTCCTCAACCCCTTTTGAAGAGTATCAGACAGGACAAGGGTGGGCAGATTGCTAGTATTCTCATCGGCATGAACATCTTCATCTTCATCAATTATCCTAAGAATGGAGGCAAGGAAGGGGGAAATAATATCTTATTATTAACCACATCACTGACAAATATGTATGCCTATGACTAGCAATCATGTATACTCACTGTTAAGTGAATCCCATTCAGGAAAGATATACAGTTCAAACACACAATATAAAGCAGCAACACTGAATTAAGCAGCCATTTCGTCCTCTCAGCTCCCCACATTTCAGCTTCAACAATTATTTTCAGATGCTCTGAAAGACCCTGCATTTTGTTGACCCTATGCTATAAGCTGCTCAGGATAAGATTGACCCACAGCCTGACCACATAGGATGCACTACAATAATCTACTCTTTGGTAAAGCTTTTAAATATAAATTTCTGAGACTATCTGGATTTCTAGGATGAAATCCTAGAAAAGGGCATACAGAAGAACCCTGTATGTGGTCCATCATTGGTCTGGCAATGGCAGGCTCTGACCCTGCAATGTGATATGCCAAATAGGTGTTACAGAAGCCAGAGCTCATGTCACAGACCAATGGATCAAAGGTATAATGGATTGTTCCAAAACCCTGACTCAAGGATGACCAGCAGCACATTCTACCATTCCAGAACACTGAGTGCACCTATATGCAAGCCACTGAAATCTAAATATACGGTTTAATGGGTTGAAGTATCATTCTAAAGTGTTCACTGTAGTTTAGTGAGGGGCAACCAAGGCTAGTAAGCAGCTGCAAGAGTAGCCTCCTTCATCTCAATGGACCGCAAGAGTGTCATACACAAGAAAGTCTCCCAGGACAGGGAGGCTTTGCTCACCGCGTTTGCATCCCTAGAATTTGTGGGATGTGCCGAATGAATTGTAGCAGTGCTTTGACTGGATGCAGGGGGAGCACATGGCTCTGAATGCATGCAATCAGCACACACCTCACTTCACATGCCCTTTCTTTACAGGCATTTCACTTTTGTAGTATCAATAGGAAAAAACAACATGGAAAAAATGAGCATGATCTGGGAACTCTGCCCATGGGCAATGATAAACAAAAGTGTCTTGTGGCCACACAGAAACTCCAATGGGCCACAAGTGGCCCACAAGCTGCCGGCTGCCTACCACTGCTGTAGTTTGTGTAATGCTTATTTTCCTGTACAAGCTGGGGGATACCAATTCCGAAGTGTGTGGTGACTGATTAAATATAAAACCTTATGACTAAATTTTCTTTTTCATAACTACAGCACTTTGAAGGATAAAAATGGTACAAATCCTTGATTTGTGTAGAGTGGAAGAACTACAGAAATGTGAATTGTTTTCTCTATTTATTTTTCCTAAATCTTAAAGGCTGTTACTCTTTTGACTGACAGCAGTATCCTGGTGCTGAATTAATCAACCTTATACCATCCTTACAGTAACATCTTTATTATTAATGTGTTTCCTGAGGCCCAAGAAGAGACCCAGCCAAAAAAGATGGATGGGCCACTGGTTAGCATACTACAAGCTGGTCCAACACTCTGGACCTCACTGGTCCCAAACGAGGGGATTTGCTGGACTGAGGAGGCCCCTCCCCTCCTGCCTCACTGTGCCACTGGGGCTCCATGCGCCTAGCTACTGGTGGCCCCCACAGTGCTCCTTCCTCGCCGCCAGACCTCCCTCTTTCTGGGCTCTGGGGTCCAGGAATATCCGTGGTCTGTGCTTAGGACTTGGGAGATCCCAGGTTCAATTAATCTCTGGGGCAAATCACTAATGTCTCTCTGTGCCTCAGTTCCACAACTGTAAAATGGAGGCAATGGCACAAGTCATGAGACTACACACATTAAAGACAATTGTTCTGATACTACAGTGACGGGGTCAAGGACATTAAGTCCCACTACTCCTCACCATTACCCAAGCACATGGTGTGGCTACGTTATCTTTATATTGCCTCTTACTAGTATCATCCATTCAGTCTTTCCTCCTTCGCTATTTTCCTTGACAATACTTAAGCAAAATCCAAGCATGCCCCTGGATTTTAGAACAGTTGGGAATACTAGATCTCAGACTAAAAGCTTTGCTCTGGAAGATTTTCTCTTAGGAGCCCCTAAGTAATGCAGGCAGAATGCAACTAGTGTTTAGGATAGGACTGGAACTTGTAGTTGGTGTTGCTCAGGTACAGTGGCCACTGCATGTCATCCTGAGCCTCCCAGTTACCGTGTCACGTTGTGTGCAAAAACTCTGGCTTGTAATAAAAGCGTCCAGCTGCACATGCACAAGCACAAGCAATTTTCTCTAGCTTCTGCCACACTGTTTAACTTTGACCTGTCTCCAAATATTAGGATGGAGTGCTGCACTCTAGCTGAAACCAGTCCTGATACTGTAATACCAATTTGACAAGGATAAGAGGCACAGATTGAGCCCACAACATGTACAAACTACACTTAACTGTAAAATTTTGATATTTTATTATTTTGAATGAATCTTCTTCTTGGGAATGCCTTGCTCACAATGTCAAATTTGGACTAATAACCGTATCCCAGATTCCCATGAGGGATTGTCTCAATAGCAGCTTTACAAGTCACCATGACCGTGTCTAGACTGGCCACTTTTTCTGGAAAAGCAGCTGCTTTTCTGGAAAAACTTGCCAGCTGTCTACACTGACCGCTTGAATTTCTGCAAAAGCACTGACAATCTCATGTAAGATTGTCAGTGCTTTTGCGGAAACACTATGCTGCTCCTGTTCGGGCAAAAGTCTTTTTCCGAAAAACTTTTGCGCAAAAGGGCCAGTGTAGACAGCAGAGATTTGTTTTCCACAAAAAAGCCCCAATCGCGAAAATGGCAATCGGGGCTTTTTTGCGGAAAAGCACGTCTAGATTGGCACGGATGCTTTTCCACAAAAAGTGCTTTTGCAGAAAAGCGTCCTGCCAATCTAGACGCTCTGTTCCGAAAATGCTTTTAACGGAAAACTTTTCCGTTAAAAGCATTTCCGGAAAATCATGCCAGTGTAGATGTAGCCCATGTGAATTTTAGAGCACTTCAAAAAAATCAAATGTTAAAAAGTGAGTTTCAACCCAACTCAGTGGTGCTGCCATCGCACTACTCCACTAGCTGCTCAGTTAACCCTTAGATAATGCCCATGAATAAAGGAAATGCTAGGAAAAGAAACCACTCTAGTCAATCCCTGCCTTTACCTGTCTTCAATTTCTTGAAGCTTCCTGCGAGCAACCTCACATTGCTGTTCTCCCATTGTCTGGTCCATCTCTTCACAGGCAATCTCTAACAAGCCCGCTTCACAAAGGTTACCAGTGCATGGCCTTGCTACTTCCCCAGCTACCTGCTGACCTGCACAGAGAATCGTTTCACTGCTGGGATTCGGAGAGTAGGGCACAGTTTTAAATAGTCTCTTCTTTTCCGGGCAACTAGGGGAAAAAAAACAAATTTGAAGTGGGCAACAGAGAAATCTATGACATTAAGATCTTAGTCCAGCAATGGGCAACCAAGGCTGGTGAGTGGACCATATGAGGGCCCTCCTTCTTCTAAGTGGGCCACAAAATTGCAATCAGTTGTGTGCACTAACCACGACCCCAAGAATAATATTAAAAATACATTATGCATGGCACGCTGAACACTTAAAAATAAGAAGAAATACTTTATTCGTGTATTAATGGAGCTTCAAGTAACAAGAAGCCATTTACTCTTACTGTACAATGTCATATCCCTGCTAGGCCTCTTCTTCCAGGTGCCTCCCATCCCTGCTCCCTCCCTCCTTCCAGCACTTCTGGAGCACCACGATTTGGCTGATTTGTGCTCTGTCCCCACTCCTCCCCCTTTTCTCTGGAGCTTCAACACCACAAATCAGCTGATTCGTGGGAAGGAGCAGGAATAGGAGGTAAGTGCAGGGACCCAGTGCACAAGCGTTATGGAGGAAGGGAGCAGAGAAGGGTTTTGTTAGGCCCACATGGAACCCCCATGGCAACCTGCGGGCACCAGATTGCCCACCACAGTCTTAGTCTGTCACTCCTATTTCTACAGAGATGCATACTTTGTTGACAAAAAGACTTTACTTCAAAGACATGAGACATTTTAGCTCTCACCGTCAAACAAAAAACACTTTTCAAGACAATCTCCATCACATATTCAGTTCACATACACATGGGATTTGAGGTTTGCAATTATGTTCAGGAAAGAACAACTCAGAGTGGTTCCAAACAACAGTACTACTGGGAAAGATTCACTCACCCAAGCACAGTCAATCTTTTGAGATCTACCGTGCATCACACTGCATCCGACTTAACAGACAGAAAGTGAATTAGGCTAAAAGCAGGTCACTGACAACTAAGTTTAACTTACCCATCCACCTCTTCCTCTAGTTTATGCTTCTTTCCACGGCAAAGAGAAACTCTGCAAGGGGAGAATGAACAGTCATGTGACTAGTAACACCATTTTACAACTTTGGATGGAATTGAGTGATATCAAGAAAATTAGAGCATATGTTGCTAGTGGTTGATGTTCCATGTCTTTCAGTTTGCAGGTCACTTGAATTATATAAAGAAAAATACAGAGCCAGAGGATGTATTAGTCTAGAGATAGATATATGGTCGCTAAAAAGAAAAGTGTTTATTGGAGTATAGAAGGAAGCAATTTAATTTCACTCATCTCTTCTTGAAAATAGTTACCTGAACATAAATTGAAATAGGGCAACATTTGGACCATTAGGTAATTAGTTTCAACAATGATGGCCAATGGAGAAGTTCTAACAAATATGAAGCATGGCACAGTAGTAGGCTTCTCCAACATGTCTGCCAATCAATGATAGAAAAAATTAAGTTTGTCATAGAAGTGGTGATCCTCAGAGAGGAGGCAGCAGCTGCTCCATTCATACTTATTGGGACTGAGCTACAGCAGTGCTGGTGGAAATCAAGTACAGACAGACTGAAAAGAGTCTCAAAGAGAAACTAGCAAAGGACAAAAAGTATCAGCTGTTTACTTTCTGTCAGTGTATCAGAATCAGGAAGCCTCCCCAAACAATCAGTGGGTCCATGGGACAACCGAGGTGCTAAAACACTCAGTGAACACATGACTGTTGTGAAGAAGCTAAATGAATTCTTTGCATCATTTTTCTGTGAAGAGGATGTGAGGGAGAGTCCTATATCTGAGCCCTTTTTTTTTTTAGGTCACAAGTTGGAGGAACTATCCCAGACTGAATTGTCAATAGAGGAGGATTTGCAAAAGAGATAAATTCCTCAGTAACAAACCACCAAGACCAGAGGATATTCACTCAAGAGTTCTGAAGGAACTGAAATATGCTATTGTAGATTGTGGTATGTCACCTCTCTCAAATCCACCCATCATCTAATATGAGCTAATGTACATCAATTAAAGAAATAAGATTCCAGAAGCAATCCTGACAATTACAGGCTGGTAAAGACCAACTTCAGTATCAGCCATATTGGTTGACACTGTAGTAAACAACAAAATCACCACATAGGTGAACACTAGGTTGGGGAAAGTCAATACAGCTTCTGTGAAGGGAAATCATGCCTAAGTAATTTATATAATTCTTTGAGAGGATCAATAAACCTGAAGTGTTCCTAGCCTCTGTGGCCAGAAGCTAGGAACAAGTGATATGGAACAGATCACTTGACCGTTATTTGTTCTCATCATTTCCTCTGAAGCACCTGACCTTGTTCACTGTTGGAAGACAGGGCACAGAACTAGATGGACCACCACTATGATCGAACATGGTCACTCTTTTGTTCCATTTTGTTAGTATCAGATGGGTAGCCGTGTTAGTCTGAATCTGCAAAAGCGGCGAGGAGTCCTGTGGCACCTTACAGACTAACTGAAGTGTAAGAGCATAAGCTTTCGTGGGCAAAGACCCACTTCGTCAGATGCATGTAGTGGAAATTTCCAGGGGCAGGTATAAATATGCAGGCCAGGATCAGGCTGGAGATGACGAGGTGGATCCAATCAGGGAGGATGAGGCCCACTTCTAGCAGCTGATCTGGAGGTGTGAATTCCAAGAGAGCAGAAGCTGCTTTTGTAGTTAGCGAGCCATTCACAGTCTTTGTTTAATCCAGAGTTGATTGCGTCAAACTTAAAGATGAACTGTAGCTCAGCAGTTTCTCTTTGAAGTCTGGTCCTGAAGTTTTTTTGCTGCAGGATGGCTACTTTTAGATCTGCAATTGTGTGTCCAGGAAGATTGAAGTGTTCCCCTACAGGTTTTTGTATATTGCCATTCCTAATATCTGATTTGTGTCCATTGATTCTTTTACGTAGGGACTGTCCAGTTTGGCCGATGTATATAGCAGTGGGGCATTGTTGGCACATGATGGCATATATTATGTTGGTAGATGTGCAGGAGAATGTACCAGTGACTGTATGGCTGATCTGGTTAGGTCCTGTGATGGTGTTGCTGGTGTATATATGTGGGCAGAGTTGGCACCGAGGTTTGTTGCAAGGATTGGTTCCTGAGTTCGAGTTATTATGGTGTGGTGTGTAGTTGCTGGTGTATTTTGTTAGTGTGTCCCAAAAATATTCCTGCTAAACAATAAACCCTGAAGAACAAGGTAAGTGGTAAACTAGATTAATGTTTCCACATAAAGTTTATGTAACAATAGATGCTATTTTTAAGTTTAAAACTTTCTACTAGTTTTGATAACTATTTTGTCTCCAGTTCCTGTTAAACATTCCCAGTCCTGCAGTAAGAATCCTAAGTGTTTAACCATACTCTGAGGCAAACATTTCCGGATATGTATTTGGCACTATACAAATCTCACCCATGAATCCTGAGTGAAAACCAGCACAGAATATACAGACTCTTAGCATCTGTGAATAGCAAGGAGGTTGCAAACATTACATTTTTTTTTGCTCCCAAAAATAATGACAGAACACTACAAAATTGTCAAAACAGGGTTTGCTCAGTTGCCTTTTCTTGATTTCCGTGAGTTTCTTTCTTGAACTGTTTGTGGGAGAAGGTGGGAAAGGAATGGATACGTTATTCCTATAGCACTACTATTTCTTTAGGTGAGTGCCTATTGTGCCGCTTCAGTCTCCTAATGTGGTTTTATGATGTAGGTTGAACCTCTCTAATCCAGAACACTCTTGTCCAGAAACATCCGTCATCCAGAATTATTTCAGTTAGTTGGATGTGACCAAGTTTCCCATGGTCCTATAAAGTTTGTTCACAGCCACCAGTCCTAGCTCTGTTCTGTGCTGTTATTTAGCTCTAATTTACCCCTAAATGTCCTCTAACAGCCTAATAAGCAGTGGAAGTGTTGGTAATGCTGCTAGACAGGTGCAAAAAATTTTTCCACGGTGCAAAAAATTCTCTCATTCGGAACCAGTCAGGTCCCCAGAATTCCAGAAGAGAAACATTCAACCTGTACATGAATTAAACTAATCACACAAAGAACAATCAAAAAGCTGCAGCATAAGGCTCTGTCTACACTTCCAAGTTTAAAGTGCTACTCAAGCAGGGCTGCTACAGCAGCTTTTTAACATGGCAGTGTGGTCTCAGCACCAATGGCGAGAGCTCTCTCAGCACTCTAGATCCGTGGTCACCAACCAGTAGATCGCGATCTACCGGTAGATCTCAGGGGTTCTAAGAGTGGCTCTTGAGCCCTCTCTGAACTGCGCACCTACGCAGTACATTTACATTAGATTTCCTCATGTAATGTAGGTGGGGCTTCAAGGAAGGGGCGGGGCAGTAGATCTTTGCCTGTTCTGAGACTTAAAAAGTGATCTTGGGTGTAAAAAGGTTGGAGACCACTGCTCTAGATAAACCATTTCTACAACAGGAGCAGCTAACAGTGCTGGGAGCCTGTTTACACTAGCATGTTACAGTGTTTTAACTTGCTCCTATCCCATGCCCCCGAGAAAGAAAGTTACAGCCCAGTAACTTGCCAGTGAAGACAAGTCCTAATACTGATCTGTATACATACTCTTCAACCACACAAAAAAGAATGCAGCCATCTTCTTTTATATGGCATTTGAGAAGCAGCAGGCTGGGATTATAAGTGAATCTTAAGTTTCTGAAACTATTCTCATGCCTTTGGAGCAGTTGGGTGAATCCCTGGATTCTCTTGTACCACTGTTGTAAGCATAAATGGAGCAATTGTCCTGTCATGCATCGCAGTGTTTGCACCTTAATACATCCTCCGAACATGGCTGAGTGCAGTCTACTGCCTCCAGGGAAGGCAAAATCCTGGAACTTAAAGGACTTTCCAGTCATAAAACAGTGGAAATAACAACTATACCTTACTTCACCACTGAGAATTATGCAGCGCAACATCATGGGCCTATCACAAAGTGTTATTAGATCACAATGACCATGTAGATTCAAAACATTGATGTCCTTGTGCTACAAGAAAAAAAAACCTGTAGAGCAAAGGCTATCAATCAAAAAAAATATCAATGGACAGAAAGCAGGAAAAACATTATAGCTAGATCAAGTTTCCATTTCAGCATCCCGTTATCTAAATGCAAACATCCTTTAATTCCTCAAACTACTGAGGGCTATTTCCTGCCCCATCAGTGAGGTTAGAGTAAGAAAAAACATAAACAGGACAGTGCAAAAAAGCTAATGCCATATTGGACTGCATTAGTAGTAGCATTACCAGCTGCCCAAGGGAAGTGATTATTTCCCTCTATGCAGCCCTGGTGAAACCACATTTGGATTGTTATGTCCAGTTTTGGGGCTTCCACTAAAAAGGATATGGACAAATTGGAGAGAATCCAACAGAAGGCAATAAAAATGATTAGGGCCTGGGGCACATGACCTATGAGGATAGGCTGAGGGAACTGAGTTAATTTAGTCTGCAGATGAATGGAGGGTGGGAATTTCATAGCAGCCTTCAACTTCCTGAAGGGGGGTTCCAAAGAGGATGGAGAGAGTCTGTTCACAGTAGTGACAGATGACAGAATGAGGAACAATGGTCTCAAGTTACACTGAGGGAGGCCTAGGTTGGATTCTACGTTTTAGTTTATGAAAAACTATTTAACTAGGAGGGTGGTGAAGTACTGGAATGGAGTACCTAGGGAGGTGGTGGAATCTCCATCCTTACAGGTTTTTAAGGTGAGGTTTGACAAAGACCTGACTGGGATGATTTAGTTGTGGTTGGTCCTACTTTCACCAGGGGATTGACTTGATGACCTCCTGAGGTCTCTTTCAATCCTAATCTTCTGTGATTCTTTGAAAATTATCAATCCCGGTAGAATACTGATACAAATTACAGATCTGAAAAGTTAGCTGGTCAGACAAATCTACTATAGTTAGGAGGTGCTGTCCCCCACCTTTCTCCTGTTTGTTTTTGTACTTACTGGGTGCGAATCTGCGGCTGCAATAGTATTGGTGGGATTTCAAAGTCTGTGAAAGGAACTGTTGCAATAGTCAAGGTGTCATCATAACTTCCAACTGCAGCTGGGGAATCAAGGTCCAGGTATGAGTTGGTGGGGTCAGAGCCTTCTATTATATCATTTCCATTCCCAGCCGTAGCCCCCATGCTTTGCTGGGGATATTCATGCCCCACAGTTCCAGGCTGCAACTCACTCTGTGTGATGCCAGGTTGGAAGGTACTCTCAGAGAGAGCTGCTGGAGTCTGAGGAAATTCCACAGAAGGAACTCCTTGAAAGGATCTGCCCAATGTTGCCATTTTCATCTGTACCTGGGGGGAAACAAATCAACCCAGAACAGTGAGACAATAATAAGCATCATGTTGCATAAGCATCAATAAGGAAAAGTCCAGATGTATAGTTAAAGGGGATGCTGGCATGATTGTGTTGGTTAGGGTGTGATTTTGTTTTAATAAAATGTCACTAAGAACCCTAATGTGGATGTACCTATACAGGCAAACCAGTTCTTTTGGTGGTGCCATTTACTAATTGCTCGAGCAAAGTAAAGCTACATCTCCACTTCAAAGACTACAATTGCACAGCTGTGCTACTGTAGCACTTGGGTGCAGACACTTGCTACAGATATGGGAATGGTTCTCCCATGACTGTAGTTAATCCACCTCCTAGAGAAAACAGGTAGGTTGATGGAAGAACTCTTCTATTGGCATTCCACTGTCCAGAGGGAACAGGAGAGAGGGTGATTGGTCAGCTCCACTGTGTCACTCACAAGGGCACATTTTTCATGCCTTTAAGAGACATAAGAGACTTTTCAGTGTAGAGAAGGATGTTAAATAGACTACTGCTATAGAAATAGTAGGGGTTCTCCCCCCCTCCGACACACACAAACTGTATATATTCCACTTTCCTGATAAATGAGAGCTATGTCAAGGGAAAGGTTCTTCCGCTGACCTAGAGCTGTCCACAACATAGGCTAGGTCTGCTTAACTATGTCTCTTGAGGTGTGAATTTTTCCTGCTGGGTAATGCTTAGACCAGTGGTCCCCAACGTGGTGCCTGTGGGTGCCATGGTGCCCGCCAAGGCATTTATGTGCGCCTGCCACGTGGTGCATGCGGTGCTGGCCCCAGGCATACGGCACATGGGCGGCCCTGCCCTGGGCACAGAGGTGTGAGCAGCCCCGCACCGAGCAGCCCCAAAAGGCTGGGGACCACTGGCTTAGAGGTTCCAGTCACTGGCAACAGGTGGGGCCTGCACCAGCTCCTAGATGCCAAGGACTGGTGCTGCTCCCATCCAGGGCAACCTCTGCCACATCAGGCAGGAGCTGCTCCTGCCCAGCTTGCGAGCCCCAGCCTGGATCCCACTTGGGGCATCAGTTAAACGTTAGCGCCACCCAACCGTCACCGGTTAACCGACCGGCGGGTGCTGCGGCCCCGCCCGCCCCGCCGGGCGTGTCACTGAGCCGCGCTAAGGCGCCTGCGGGTGTCAAACACCGCGACGCGCGAGCGACTGAAACGTCTAGTTCGGACCAGACACTGTCCGTGCCCGAGCCCCCGCCCCACACAGCGCCAGCAGCCCCCGCCCCAGCTCCCGCTAGAGCAGCGCCAGAGCTCACAGGACCCTCAGCCTGGCCCCTTTCCAGGCCTGTCTCCGCGCCGGAGGAACGCACCACAGACGCCGGAAAACGGGACCCATATTTCCGGTGGGAGGGGCCTGCTTGAAGATGGAGCATTCTGGGAGTTGTAGTTCCGGGCGCGCACTGGGGCATGCTGGGAGCTGTAGTTCCGGGCGCGCACTGGGGCATGCTGGGAGCTGTAGTTCCGGGCGCGCACTGGGGCATGCTGGGAGCTGTAGTTCCGGGCGCGCACTGGGGCATGCGTGGTGACCCAGTGACCAGCCCAGGACTGACGATCATCCTAGCAGAGAGCCCAGCCCACCCGTGTTATCAGTGCCATTATTCCTGCTATACAACAGCAATTGGTGCTTCCCACCTTTATACAAGGCTCTCTAAAAAAGCATGAGGACATTTCCCACCCTACCACAATAAATCCAGTTCTCCCTGGGCTATGTCTACACTGGCGCTTTCTCAGGCAAACTCTTCCAGAAGAGAGTCTACACTGGGATGTGCTTTTGCACAAGCGCACCCGTGCCAGTGTAGACGCTCTCTTGCACAAGAAAGCTCTGATGGCCATTTTTAACCAGGGGGCTTTCTTGTGCACAAAATTCATGTTGCCTGTCTACACTGGCCTCTTTTGGAAGAGCTCTTGCACAAAAGGGCTTATTCCTGAGCAGGAGTGTCAGAGTTCTGGCGCAAAAAGCCCAGATTTTATACATTAGAATGTCAGTTTACTTGCATAAGAACACACGGCCGGTGTAGACCAGCAAGTTTTTGCGCGAGCAGCTGCTTTTGTGCGAGATCGCACCAGTGTAGACACAGCCCCTATGTCTAGCTACCTCTCTACAGTACGGTTACCAGATGGTTGAAACAAAAATACCAACCCCCCCCCCCAAAAATGGGAAAAAATTCTGTTGAAGTGGAATAAAAGGGGGGGGGAGACCAAAGTTGTTGAGGGAAAAAAAAGGACTCCAAGTATGCCAAAAAACATTAAAATAAAACAGTATGTCCCCTTTAAGAGTGAGTGCAGGGATAGGAATAGGGGAGCGGTTGAGCACTAAGACGTAGGGGAAAGCACCTGGCAACCCTACTCTCCAGGGATGTAGCTATTTTAAAATTGGGTTAAAAAATAGGGGGAGTCATAATATGCAGTTTGTCATTATCTGAAAAGTCAAACTCCTGTTAATGTTTCTGAGCTATGACAGGGAGAGGTGGATTGTTGTTTTTTTTTTAATTTAGTTTCTTAGATTTATTACTGTAATAACTGTTATCAGAAAATTCCCACTGAAGACTACCCAGGGTTACACTAGCATTGGTTTATTGATAAAATAAAGATAGAGCTGCCACCAAAGGTTTAAACTGAGGAGGGAACCAGCTATCTCTCTCTCACACACACAAAAAGGCACATACATACCTCCATTCATTCACACACATTCATTCCTGCCCTCAGGCATATGGGTTTCAGAAAGATCCAAAGCATGTAGATTCTGGAGAGTCTGTCTGCTGATCATGGCTGGGGAGCTGGTCAGGAAACACACTGGCTATAGAAAGAAGAGCTTCTCAGGAAGTGGAAAAAAGAGAGAGACATCTGCCATTTGGTCTCTCTCCTTATATTGTGTATGTATGGCTCCTAGTATAAGAGGGGTAGCCATTGTGGCTCCTGTGACTCATCCACCTCATCACCAGGGAGCATGCCCAGACTTCCTTTTATCCAGCAAAGCAGCAGTCTCTGATGACTCATCACCATGTGCTCCAAGTGCCTCAGAGGTCTTGTAACTCCTATTAAACGCACACTCCCCCCCTGAACTTCTAAAGCAAAGTTGCTGAGAGTTACAAAGTTGCAAGGTTTTACAAAGATTACAATGAATTGAAAAATTTGACAAAGTTTACGAGTTGCAGTTTAAAACCTTAGACCAGTATTTCTCAACCTTTTTTATAAAGAACCCTTTAAAAAAATTATAAGTACCGCCAGTACCTATAGTTTTCAGACACACACACATTTTTTTTTACCATTGCAACACATTTGTTTAAATAACGTAATTGTAGAAGGGCGGGCAATGACATTTTTGGGTGTAAAAAGTGCAAAAATAATAAAGCACTGTAAAACTTAAAACAAAAATTTAGTTTTCTCTAAATTTCAGTTAACATATCTGACGCCGGATCTGCGCTGCTCCGTGCGAACGGCGCGCCATTCGGGCTCCTCGCCCCTTGGCTGAGGCCGTTCCCGGCCCCTCCTTCCCCGCCATGGAGTTAGCCGCCCCTCCCCCGGCGGGGCTTCCCCCCTTGCCCGCTCTCCCCTGCTCCTGGGGCTGCCTGCCGGCCCGCCCGGCAGCCTGCAGGGGGCGCCGCCGGCCCCGGTTCTAGTGCAGACCTGCGGGGGTCCGTCACACTTACAGTTTAGTGTATTTGCAGAAAATGCATGTGCAAAATCAAATAATAGCTCAGGCAAAGGCTTTTTATGCAACAATAACATCATCAGTTGCATTGTCAAAGCATGTACCACTCTTGTGTTTTGTGGCAGGATCTGGCCAGCATCTGGAGGGGAGTGACAATTTTACCCTGTTCATGCTGGTGGAGCAGCATCTTTGGAAGGCCAGGGGAGGGTGTGACGGGGTGAAGCAACCCCGCCACTCGCGAACGCCGCAAGCCACGGCGGACGGTGAAGGAACCGGCGCCGCGGCCGCAGCCACTCTGGGGTGGCTAGGACCCGAGACATAGGCACGTCTTCAAGATGCGCCTGGGGGGAGCGCCGATGTCAGAGGTGCACCCGAGTGGAGCGGGGAGGGGCACCCGGAAGTGAGGGCATCCGGTGGGGCCGGCGAGGAACCGGATAAAAAGGACCCAGGGGAAGACAGAAGGGGGGGCGTAGGGAGAAGCGTCACGAGAGGTGAGGAGGGTGAGAACATGAGCCAAGAGGCTGGCCGGTAATGACCAGGCGGGGTGAACCAGACCCAGGGCGGGCCGTGGAACCCGGGAACGGGCGTGTTTTGGGGGTGCACCCCCGCCTGTTACTGTCAGGAGGCTTGCTCCTGACATTAGGGCCCTGGGTCGGGGTCTGGAGAGAGGGTGGGCCCGGACCTCTCACCCCACCAACACGGGCTATAATCGTTGAGTGGGGGCATAAAGGTGAATGGGGGGGGGGCCGCCGCTTGACAGAGGGGTTATCTCCAGTTGGCATATGAGCCAACCTGTAGCTTTCACACACACACTGAGAATCCCATAAATATACTGCAATTTTTTTATTTGCATCTTCCTCTAACTGGGGCATAACAGGGTAGAGGGGGAAGTTAGTCCCTGGAGTGAAGGGTCAGGGAAATCTAGGCACAAGGGGAGGGTTGTGGTTGGTCCACAGAGCAAGGGGCTAAAATGGGAAAATTGGGTCACAACAGGAGGTGGCAGACAGATGTTGGTACCTTTCTCACTACTGGAGAAACTGGAGCTGAGTACAGGAGCCAACAGTTTTCTCCATTAGAAGCTGACCAGCTCCTCCATGCTCCAGAGCAGCTGCTTCTCTTCCTGCCTTCTCGATGGGGAAGTAAGTTGCAGTTACTCCTGTAACTGCACTTTCAGGGCATGTCTACACTGCCGAGTTACTTTGAAATAACAAGAGGACCATCCACACAGCAAGCACATTATTTTGAAATTATTTTGAAGTAATGGGCTTCTTATTTCAAAATAATAACCCCTCATTTCATGAGGAATAACACGTATTTTGAAATTGCTGTTTCAAAATAGGGTGAGTATGGACAGCACAGCTGTGATTATTTCAGAATAATTAGCCTCCAGGGCTTCTTACAGCTGCCCTGATGGCCACTCTGTCCACACCCCTCCAAAAAGACTGTTCTCATAACTGGTGTCCTTTGACATGTGTTGTGATGACTTGAGCCCCCAACCCTGCCCTCCCCGGAGGCAAATGCCCTATTTCCTTGGCCACTGAAGAGCCCACCTCACCTCCTTGCCTTAGGGTGTCCCTTATCCTTTCTCCCCAATATGGAATGCTCAGATCCATTCCAATCAAGTGTGTGTTCACCATGTGCACAAGTGTTGGAAACTTGCCTCTAGTAGCTCTCTTAGGGTTGGCTGTGGAGACCCCTACAGTGGCACTACTATAGCAGCAGATATATACCACAGCCAACCCTGCCTTCTCTCAGTTCCTTCTTGCCAGCTACTCTGACAGAAGGGAAGGAGGGTGGGTATTGGAATGGACATGAACAATACATCTCAAAGAACAACAGTTATGAAAATAGGTAACTGTCTTTTCTTCCTCGAGTACTTGTTCATGTTGATTCCAATTCAGGTGACTCCCAAGCTGCTACCCCAAGGGGGTGGGATCAGAGGAACCACAGATTGGAGGATGGCATGCTGACAGCTGCATCCACCCTGGAAAAATTATTGGTGGCATAGTGAGCTGTGAATGTATGTATCCACCAACAAGAGGACCATATGGCTGTCCCATAAGTGCTGAAATGGCACTTGCACTACAAAAGCTGTTGATGAGGCATGCGCCCCGGTCGAGTGTCCTGTGATCAGTGGAGGGGTAACCCCTGCCAGGTCAGAACAGGTCAGAACACTTTACCATCCATGGTGATATGCACTGCGCAGAGACGGGGTCCCCTTGCCTTTGCTCCATGGTCACCACAAATAGCTGTGTGGGCATTCGAAATGGTTTAGTGCAGTCAATGTAAAAAGCCAGGACCCTTCTTCCATCTAGTGCATGAAGCACTCTCTGCCTAGTGCTGGAGTGTGGTTTAGGATAAAATACTGGGAGGAAGATCTCCTGAGTTAGGTGGAACTCAGAAACCACCTTCAGCAGGAAGAGTGGGTGCAGTTTAAGCTGCACTTTGTCTTTGTGAAAATCCATGTGCAGGAGCTCTGAGGAGAGGGTCCTGAAGTCAGATACTCTCCTTGCTAAGGTGATGGCCACCAATAAGGTCACCTTCATGAATTGATGGAGCAGTGACCACTCAGTCATAGGTTCAAAGGGTGATCCCATAAGTATATTGAGCACGAGGTTTATATCCCAAGTTGGCACAGGTGGACGATAATAGGTATACAATCTGTCCAACCCTTTGCTAAAGCAAGTCACCACAGGGTGCCCAAATAGGAAATGCTGAGAGCAACCAGGGTGAAAGATAGACACAGCCGCCAATAGCACCTTCACAAGCCCCTTTGTCCACAAGTGCAGTAGGTATTCCAACACCACTGGAGCAGGTGCCCAGCCAGGAGGGACACTCCATTCTACGCACCAGGTAGAAAATCTTTTCCATTTGGCCAAGTATGCCTTCCTGGTAGAGGGTTTTCTACTCCCCAGTCAGACCTCTTGCACCTGTGCAGAGTACTGAAGCTCTAGTGGATTGAACCATTCTACTTCCTCGCCATAAGATGGAGTGAGCGCAAGTCCGCATGTCTGAAACAACCCTGGTGTTGCGTCAGAAGGTCCAGGTATAGGGGAAGGGCTATCAGGGCCTCCACCAACAAGCTGAGTAGGCTGGAGAACCAATATTGGCGTGGCCACACTGGCCCAACAGGATTAGACCCACTATACCAGGGGACCTGGGGGAACGTGCACAAGAGAGTCCCTCCCCCCGCCAGTGGAGAGCGGAACCTTGATAACCATTCTGGAGTGAACCAAAGTCTCTTCACTTTCTGTTCTCCGGTGTGGCAAACGGGTGTAGACAGGGAGTCCCCCACCTGAGGAAGATTGAACGTATCACATTTTCCCTGACTGACCACTCATGGACCATGAAGGTCCTGCTGAGGGCGTCTGCCAGAGTATTTTGCAGCCCTGCAAGTTACTGGGCTTCTAAGTGGATCTTGTGCTCTATGCAGCAGTGCCTCAGGCTTTGCTCTTTGCAGCAGAATCAGGATGGCCATGCCCCGCCCTGCTTGTTTACATAGAGCATCATGGTCGTATTGTCCGTAGAGACCAACATACATCCACTCTGCATCTGGGGTCGGAACACCCAGCAGGCCACTCTTCTCCCTGTTGAGGAGGATGCCCAGAGCTCTGAACAGCTCTAGCACAAGGTCCGTGTGTGCATGGAGCGGTTCCCTGGAGGGCGCTTTTAGCAACCAATCCTCCAAGTATGGGAGGACCTGCACCTCTCTTTTCTGCAGGAAAGCTGCAGCGACTGCCATACTGTTGGTAAACACCCATGGGGCAGAAAAAAGGCCAAATGACAACACTGCAAACTGACCATGCTCATTTGCCATTGTAAGCCTGAGGTAACGCCTGTGACATGGAAGCATTGAAATGTGGAAATATGCGTCCATCATGTTGAGGACAGCAAACCAGTCTCCTGGATCCAAGCAAGGGATTATTAAGCCCAGTGTGACCATCCAGAATCTTAGTTTTTGCATAAAACAATTGAGATCCCTCAGGTCTAGGATGGGTCTTAGACTGGCCTTTGCCTTTAGGATAAGGAAGTAACAGGCTAAAAGCCCTTGCCCCTGACCAACAAAGGGACTTCTTGTATCACTCCTATTTCAAGGAGTGACTGGGCCTCCTGTTGCAGGAGATGCTCGTGAGAGGGGTCCCTGAAGAGGAACATGGAAGGGGAATGGTGAGGAAGTGGAGATACAACTACAGGGAATATCCCACCCCAACCATACAGCGAACCCAACGGTCTGACATAATACTGGCCCATGCATGGTAGAAGTGGGATAGTCTGTCCGAAAACAAATGGGATGGATCTGGTAAGTCTGGTGCCCTACCCTCCAGTGCACTTTCAAAGGGCCTGTGTCAAGCCAGGGGGAGGTGTTCCCCTGATTGTTTTGCTTGGACAGAGTTCTCCTCCTGTTATTGTTCCATGTGCACCTGCATTGCTGCTCAGGGTGCTGCCTAGGTGCAGACCTCTGCTGTGGGGGTTGAGGGTGGAATGGGCGCCTCTGGGGTGCTGGAGTGTGCATCCCCGGAGATTTCCTAGTCTCACAGAAGTCTTTGAAGGAGTGCCGTTTAGAGTCAGTCTGTTCTGAGAACAGGCTCCTTCCTTCAAAGGGGAGATCCTGCAATGTATACTAGGCCTCTGAGGGTAGTCCCAAGGCTTGAACCCACGTGGATCGGCACATAACCACTCCAGCTGAGAGTGTCCATGCCACTGAGTCCGCTGAGTCCAGAGCCACCTGTAGGGATGTCCTGGCTATAGCGCAGCCTCCTCTGAACTGCTGCTGGGCGTCACGGGGCAACAGCCTTTATATTTGGAGAGAACTTCCCATGACTTAAATGCATAACAACTGAGGATCGTCTGCTGATTTGCAATCCTCAGCTACAGGCCCCCTCTACGTAGATCTTTCTACTGAACAGATCGGTCTTTTTGGCCTCCTTCACCATGGGGACGGGGCCTGTTGACCTTGCCTCTCCTTTTTGTTGGCAGTAGAGACCACAAGTGAGGAGAGAGTGGGGTGTGAGTATAGAAACTTGTACCCCTTGGAGGGAACAAAGTACCTCCTCTCGATGCCCTTGGCCATCAGAGGAATGGAAGCCAGGGTCTGCCACAAGTTGATGTAGTTGTACTGCATAGTCTTTATAATTGGCTGAGCTACCCTGGTTGGTCCTTCTTGTGAAAGAGTGTCCACCATGGGGTCCACTGGCTCCTGTATATCCTCCATAGGGAGATTCATGTTTTGGGTCACCCGGTGGAGTAGTTCTTGGTAAGCCCTATGGTCAACTGGAGGAAGACCAGCTGTAGAGGTGCCTGCCACTGCTTCACTGGGGGATGAGGACAAGTAGGCCTGGGTGGCCCCAGAGTCTCCCCAGAGTTCTGAGGGTTTTTGGGTTCTGTTACCCACATCCGGTGCTGTCTGGCTTCTCAAGCTGGGTGGCCAAGCCCCATGCTCAGGCAGTGGGCTGTGCATCTTGGTTGACAGGACTCTGTTGCCAAAGGTGCCCTTGAGGGACGCCCATCCTGTGGGAATCAGGACCTGTGGCTTGTCAACACTGTTGATATAGGCTCACCCTGGGACTGATGGTATGCCCAGGGCATCCAGAAGGGCCACTGTGAAGGCAGCAGCCATTACTGTTCCCACGGTGCCCAGGTGTCCCATATGGTACGCCCAGTGCATCTCCTTTGAGAGTAGTTCAACACCGCATCCAATTCCAACTCCAATTGTGATGACCACAGCAGTGCTGCTGAGGCCGGTGCCGGCGTCAGTGCCATACAGTCGGACCTTGGTGACCTTGAGTGGTACTAGGGGAGTCTGGACCTCGAATGGTGCTGTGCACTCCTGGACCTTGACCTCGACCTGGATTGGGAAATTGATCTCAGTGCCGAGCATCGATTGTCCAGCGCTGCCCTGAGGGTCGCTGTGAGACCTTCTGATGGTGCCAGTGGGGCAGTGTGTTGCACTGACAGAGGTGATCCATCCAGCGAGGACAATCTGTCCCGGTGGCATTCCACAGACAGTGGTCTGCACAGCTTCGCTGGTTTCCCCTTTGACCGGTACGGTCTTGGTGGTGCTGGTGACGCTTCATGCACCCTGGATTCTTCGGCTGCTGAGATCTCTATGAGGTCTTGAACTCCCTTGTAGGTGTCGGGTGTCAAGGGGGAGTTCAGGGCCTGCGCTGGACTTCTGTCTCTCATGATGGGCTGCCTGCTGGAGTCGACGGCAACGTTCTGGGGCTGGAGTCGATGGCACATTCTGGACTTCTCATGCTGGAGACTTCTGGTGTAGTTGGTCCTTTCTTTTTCAAGACTTATGGGGTGATCTACCCTTATCCTCCCTCCTGCTGTGTGGTGTTGGTAAGGTCGATCTGTGCCTCAGTGATCTAGTGGATTGAACCATCCAACTTCCATGCCATGAGATGGAGTGAGCGCAAGTCCGGATGTCTGAGAAACTCTGCCGCTGATTAATGAAGATCACAGCAAAGCTCTACTAGGTACTAGGCACTTGCTAAGGCAAGAGTTAGGATGTTCCAATGCTGTCACTGAGGCTAAGAAGGAACTGAGGGTTGGCAGTGTAATATATGTGCTGATATAGTGGTGCCACTCTAGGGTCTCCACAGCCGACCCTACGGGAGCGGCTAAGGGAGGGTTTCTGATGCTCGTGCATGCAGCATGCATACACCTCACTGGGATCAAGGTGAACAAGCACTCGCAGAAGAGCTCTAGAGTTTCCCTTCCCCACAGGGTGTAAATCTGCAGACAGAAGGGAAAGGGTTTGTGGCATCATGTGAACCCTGCTAGCACCGTGCCACACAGCAGCATTTTGCACCGCCTTCCTCTCTGCCATGGCAGAGCCCAGCGCTCCCTCCGAGCAACTTACAGCAGCTGCAAGCACAGCTGCAGCCTGCTCAGAAGCCTCTGTCCGGGGCAGAAGAGGGCCCCATCCTGGACTGGTACAGAGATCCTGGATCTCACAGAGGTCTAGGGTGAGGAGTCTAATCTCAAGGATGACTGCGCCAAGCGCAGGAATGCCAATGTGTTCAGCCATCTGGCCACCAGCCTGGTCCAGAAGGAGCAAGTCATACCCAGAACCAGGTTAGAATGAAAATTAAAGAACTGCGCCACGCCTACGCCCAGGCCAGAGAACAAAGTACCCGAACTGGAGCAGCACCCCAGACCTGCCACTTTTACCAGCAGCTAAATGGCATCCTGGGGTGGGGTCAGTCTCTTCCCCTTCTCATTGTGGACTCCAGCCTGGATACACCCATCCTCAGCCTCCAGGAGGGCAGGGCTGTGGACCAGAATGATGAGGACAAGGAGGAGCAGGAGGAGGAGGAGGAGGAGAAGGAGGCAGGCTAGCCAGCACACAATGCCCAGCAATCAGGAGGTGGTCATCACCCTGGTGCCACACACAGCACAGGGCTATGCCCGCACTCTTGGGGCAGCATCCGCTCCCCGCCAAGCAAGGCAAGGCGGGGGACACCGATCCACTGCAGGGGAGACTGTCTGGGGGAGAAAGTGGAGGGAACCCCAGGAGCACTCTCTCCAGAGAGCAGTCTCTGCTGCTCACACACACCTCCCCCAACACACACACCCTCCTCCAGGGATGGCAGTTCTCCCTCTGGAGGACACCACCACTACCAGACCTGGCTCATGCGTGGCACAGAGGGAAGTTGAGCCACCCCATCCCCACCTCCTGCCTGCCGGCTCCTGGCCTGGTTGGCACCTTCTCATGCTTGCTTGCCCCTGGGATGTGGGAGTAGCAAGTCTCCACTGGGATGTCCGTGCCCCTGCGGGAAAGTGCCCACTGTCTAGGAAACAGATGTCCTTGCTTGAAGCACATCACCATCGTCTGAACTGAGACTGGGTGTTGGTTCAGAGGTTAGGGCTCGGCTTCATGCACCCTGTCTCCTGGGGTGACTGCCCTTGTCACTGCTCTGCACAGCTGGGCCAGCTGTGAGCGCAATGTGTCCACCACCTCCTGCACCATCCCCCGGACCCTGTGAGACATGCAGGCAGACATGACCCCAGGAGCCGAGGGGCCAAGTGTGGGCACCACCTGTGAACCGTGACATATCCTCTGCAAGAGGTTGGAGTTCTGGAATATGTGAGCATCGTGAGCCTTCCCCAACTGCCCGACTACCTCATGTTAATGTCTGTGAAGCAGCCCCTGTGGTCCACGAGGGCCTGCAGCACCATTGAAAAGTACCCCTTCTTATTTATATAGTTGGAGGCCTGGTGGTCGGGGGCCAGGATGAGGATGTGGGTGCCATCAGTGGCCTGCCCACAGTTGGGGAAGCCCATGGTAGCAAAGCTGGTAACGATGGGGTCCATGTTAGTCAGGTTGTTGACCCTCTGCAGCAGGATGGCACAAATAGCCCTCACCAGATATAAAAACATAGGAAAACAGATTCACAGGGTTACAGGAGCCCTTGGGAAGTCTCTGAGCCCAAGCCCCTTCCCACAGCAGGAGTAACCCCAGCAACCCCATCCCCAACAGGGCTTTGTGAAGCTGGGACTACAAACCTTCTAGGGACAGAGATTCCATCCCCCTGCCTAGAGAAGCCATTGCAGTAGTTCACCCCCCCCCCCAGGGAAATAGCAAGAGAGTCACACCTGCATGAGCACGGCCCTGATGGCTGATCTCCCCATGCCAAACTGGTTTCTGACAGAGCAGCAGCTGTCCAGCATGGCGAGCTTCCGGAAAGCGATGGTGTCTAGCTTCTGCAGAGAGATGGTGGGTCACATGTGGGTGTCCCACTCGCAGAGCTCCAGGAAAGTGTCTTGTCATATGCAGGAGTTCTGGAGCCACTGCTGGTCATCCCATTGATCCAAGGTGATGTGATCCCACCAGCGCTGGGGAAGATAGAAGGGCCTGTGGGGCTGGAAGGGTACCCAGGCCAGGGTGAGGAGGTGCCCCAGTCTCAACTGGCCATCTTGGCCTGGCAGTGCCATCAGGGTGGGCTGCATTAACTGCACCAGAAGTCGCAGCAGGAGGTCTAAGAGCCTTGACACTGCTGTGCAGCAAGTCTGGCTCCATGGCAGGAGTGCTGTGGGGCATCCTCAAGGGCAACCAGAGTGCATGGTGAGGTGTTTGCTGCCCCTCAAGGAGGCAGGCTATAGAGAAGAACCTGAGACACGACTGCAGAGGAGAGCCCCTGTCAGGGCTGATCCACACTTTGTCACTCCAAGTGCAAAAAGTGGGGGCCCACAAAGACCTTAAATACCTTTGGCTCTAGGCTCTGCTTCTAAAAACTCCCCAAAGTCACAGATGCCCTGGCTCTGAGAAAAAAACAAAAGCTGGCACCAAGTGATTTGCCCTAAAAAACCAGGGGGGAACACTTGAATTCCTCCCCCAGGGATACCCCATGCTCTTTTGGCCCAAAGAGCTTGAAAAAAAAAGAAAAGAGAAAAACAAACTGCTGTCTCAGGTAGCTGACCACCCAGTCTCAGGCAGGCAAATATACACAGAGACCCCTCTTACTCTCCAGGACACAAAAATCAAATCATCACCTTCAAAAGTGATTTTTACTAACAAAACAAAAGATACTTGGTTGCTAGGTGTTACAGAGCAACTAAGTAAAACAAATTAAAACAGAAAATCCTGGGGAACAACTTTTAGATAGTGAATGGGGGAGGGGAGACAGATTCACACAAAGCAATTCAAACCAAATCACAAAAATAAAGAAAAATACTCTGATTGCCACTAAATACATGTTTCCCTTTATTTACTCACAATCCCTTCCTGGTTCAGTCCACTTCTATGCCACAAATTCTTTGGAGGCATGGTAGTCCTGCCTGGGTTTGAATCATTCTGTGTCTCTCAAATCCTGGTTTAATTCTTTCCCACAAAGAAAGCAGCCAAGGTATCTTATACAATTAATATTTCAGCACCATATCCCCATTGGTTCTTCTGGCCCTTGCCAACACCCTTGCTAGCCACCTGAGACTACAGCTACACTGCAGGCTTCTTGCTCAAGAAGCTTTTTGCGGAAAAGAATTTCTGCAAAAACATCTTGCACAAGAGAGCATCCACACCGCAAAAGTGCATCGGAAAAGTGATGCACTTTTGCGCAAGAGAGTGTCCACACTGCATGGATGCTCTCTCACAAGAAAGCTCTGATTGCCATTCACAGAATGGCCATCAGAGCACCTGTGCTTGTTTCGATAGGCTGTTTTTGCGCAAAAAACCCTGTTTCCCTCCGCACACACCTTTTTGTGCAATAACTCTTGTGCAAAAAGGAGTTATTTCTCATAGAAAGAGGAATACCTCCACTGGAAAAACCCCTCTGTTCTGTCGATTCACTGTAAATTTTCTTGTGCAAAAATGTGCTTGAAGTATGAATGCTCCGCAAGTTTTTGCATTAAAAACTCTGCAGTGTAGACATAGCCTCAGATTAACCCCTTAGTCACCGGGTGCTGGCCATCACTCTGCCTATCCATCACAGCCCCTTTAAGCACAAGCCTCAGATAGCCTCAGGCAGTAGCTATGGGAAGTGACTGCTGTCCTGATGCCCAGCCTGGAGTGCTTCTGGGGGGGGAGGGGAGGTCTGAAATGTGATTCAGGCTCCAATGAGTGTGGACAACTATTTCAATATAGATCTGTGCTATTTCAATGGGGATTTGTAGTGTGGATGCATTATTTCAAAATAGTTATTTCAGGAGTTTATTATTTCAAAATAAGCTTGTAGTGTAGACATAGCCTTAGTGTTGAAAACCAGACACTTGGCAGCCCTGTGTGACTCTCACTGCAGGGCTGGAGTCAATTCCAGAAGCTCATAGCAATAAGATAGACCTTTATCCCCTTCTGCAGTGTTCTGGTAGCCCACTATGTGCCTCAAAAATGTAATTTTCAACGCTAGACAAAGTGTAACTACTAATAAACAAGCAGAAGTCAAGTCCCATATTCCAGTAGTTGTGGATGAGACCCTAAATTCCCACATTTAAATATATGTATAATTACTAGCTATAACCAATTTACCCCTCAACAGCCTGACTATTTCCTGTTTTAATAATGATCATTTACTTTGTGTGTATGGAAGAGGTGGCAGAATACTTTTTAATGTCACTGACTGAAAAAAGGAACATTCACTTGTAGTGCCCAGTGCAGAGAGAGACTAGATTGAATTAGTTCCATTTTCTAGAATAGACATTTCCACATCACAAAAAGCACCATCGTAAGTGACCTATTTGTTGGCCTCTCTGAGCAGTGATGCCATAAATTAACTGTACACAAAGAATTAAATCACTATGCAGCATGAGAAGGCGTCCCCATCTGGGCAGGGCATGGCAGGGTGGAGGGGCAAATCGATAAAGCTATATGAAGTATACTTGTGTTGCCACTGTCAATGCTGTGTTTCAGTAGAAAATATCAGCACCAGGCTTGTCTTCCGGCATCTTTCAAAAGCTACAAACTTAAACCAAAGGAAAGGAAAATAAAATGTGATTGTAGCTTGTCTATATCCAGTTCAGCTGCTCTGCTGACTGTCAGATGGTTTTTCATCAGTACTTTGCCTAATTTAGCCTTGACTAACTTTAAAAGATCTCTAGGTGGCAGTCTTATCACAAACCAATTCTACAAGTCAAGTACACAGAAAGGTGTTGGAATTACATTTCATTCGCAAATTCAGTTCTCATGCTGATTGCCTCAATCCTGATGAAGGATGGTTGGGACACTATCAACTTAACAGTTGATGAAGGTGCAAACAGCTCTTTGTCTGTGTAGATTCTAGCATTAGCACCCTTTCTATCTATTACTATCCTTTGATCTGTTTCTTTTCAACTATCCAATCTTCAGGTGTTTATAGATTGCCAGTTCTGCATACTTGTTTTTCCCTTTGGTATTTCTGTACCCTCTGCTCCTTGTTTCCCGCCCCTTCCTTTTTTCCCTCCTCCCCCCCCATTTATTTTGGGTCTGCACATCCTAAACTCAAAACTCCGGTCATCTGAAGAAGTGGGCTGTGCCCACGAAAGCTCATGACACCATCTACATCAGTGGTCACCAAGCAGTCGATCGGGATCTACTGGTAGATCTTGGCGCCTCTGACAGGGGATCCTGGCTGGTTTGGCCAAGAGGCTACCAAGTGCCGCACATAGCTGCCTCTCCCTGCACTGCTGCACAGCTCCTGCCCTCTGCCTTGGAGCTGTCCTCTCAGGAGCCTCCTGCTTGCTGGGCAGGAGAGGGAGAGGAGGGTGCTGATATCAGGGTGCCCCTCCCCCATTCTGCATCCTATCTCCACAGAGCAGAGAGGGGGACACAACAGGACTTGGGATGGAGTTTTCTGACTGCTTTTGGGAGTGGTGCAGGGCCAGGCAGGGGGGTACGTCTACACTACAGCGCTAGTTCGAACTAACTTAGTTCGAATTAGTTAATTCGAACTAAGCTAGTTCGAACTAACGCATCTAGAACTAAAAACTAGTTCGAACTAGCGTTTTGCTAGTTCAAACTAGCAAGTCCACATTGAGTGGACTCTGAACAGGGCTTAAGGATGGCCGGAAGCAGTGCCGGCAGGGCATCAGAGGAGGACTTAGAGCGTGGAGATGCTGTCTCAGGCTAGCCGAGGGCTGCGCTTAAAGGGTCCCGACCCCCACCCCGGACACACAGTTCTAAGGGGTACCCCGCTTGCAAAGAAGTTCTGGCTTGGAGTGCCCTGAGTGCTCACACTGGGCACATCACACCACTCGGCCATCAGCCCGGCTGCACTTGCCACAGGCTGCCATCTGGGGAGAGGGAGTAATTGGGGGGCTGCAGGAGAGCTTCCACCCCCAGAAGCCCGCAGAGCCAGCCCAGTCCTCCCCATCGGGGGCTCGTACCCCATTCCTCCCTCACCTCCTTCCACTTACCCTTCCCTAGCTCCTTTTCTTATTGATGTACAAAATAAAGATAACGTTTCTTCCAACATTGACTCTGTCTTTATTGAACAAAACTGGGGGAGACTGGGAAAAGGAGGTGGGAGAGGGGAAGAGAAAGGCTGGGAGAGGGGAGGGCAACTAACATGATCAGGGGTTGGGAACAGGTCCCAGATGAAGAAAGGCTACAGAGACTGGGACTGTTCAGCTTAGAAAAGAGGAGACGGAGGGGGGACAGGATAGAGGTCTCTAAAAGCAGGGGTTGGGTGGAGAGGGTGCATTCAGAAAAGTTCTTCCTGAGTTCCCATAAAGAAGGACTAGAGGACACCAAAGGAAAGGAATGGGTAGCAGGCTTGAAACTAGTAAGAGAAAGTTGTTCTTCTTCCCAAAGCAAATAGTTAACCTGTGGAACTCCTTGCTGCAGGACGCTGTGAAGGCTAGAACTAGAACAGAGTTTAAAGGGAAGTGAGATAAAGTGATGGAGGTTGGGTCCATGGAGTCCTATTAGCCAGAGGGTAGGAGTGGTGTCCCTGCCCAAAGTTTGTGGAAGGCTGGAGAGGGATGGCACGAGACAAATGGCTTGGTCACTGTCTTCGGTCCATCCCCTTCAGGGTCCCTAGGGTTGGCCGCTGTCGGCAGACAGGCTACTGGGCTAGATGGACCTTTGGTCTGACCCAGGACGGCCATTGTAAGCTCAGGGCTCAGTGTCGGGGGTCTCAGTGGACCCCCTTGATTTTCATGCACACCTGCTCCTGGGTGGCCAGGCTGGCAGCTCTCCTGCCCTAGACAGCCACTTTCCTGTGCCTAGTGCGGAGATCGTGGACGAGGTCCACGATGTCCGCACTAGCCCAGGAAGGTGCCCGCCTCTTGCGGTCCAGGGCAAGCTCCCGGGAGCCGCCAGCCTGGTCCTGGCAAGAGGGGGAGGGCTGGGGGGCATCGGATGGGTGGCTCTGTGCCGTGCCAGGTGCAGGGTCTGCTAGCTGGGTGCTGGCAGGCTTGCACCTGGCACGGGCACCGTAGCCAGCCCGTGCCCCTTTAAGGGGTCCGGGGCCGGGAGGGGGGCATAGAGTTTCCCTGGTGTTGGCCAGAGTGGCCACCAGGGAAACCTGGGGAGGGCTAGCCTCCCACTAGTTCGAACTAAAGGGCTACACAGCCCTTAGTTCGAACTAGCTAGTTCGAACTAGGCGTTAGTCCTCGTAAAATGAGGTTTACCTAGTTCGAACTAAGCGCTCCGCTAGTTCGATTCAAATTCGATCTAGCGGAGCGCTAGTGTAGCACCTATTAAAGTTAGTTCGAACTAACGTCCGTTAGTTCGAACTAACTTTGTAGTGTAGACATACCCGGGGTGAGCCTGTCTTAGTCCCACCGCACAACCATCTGAGGTCAGTAGGTCCCAGCCGGAGCCCACATCCCGAAACCCTACCCCAGTCATGAACCCCTGAGTACACTGCACGTCTCTGCCCTAGAGCTCCGAGCACCTCTGCATCCGAGCACCTCTGCTAGCATGCACCTAGCATCCCTCCTGCACCCCAACTGCCTGACCCAAGCTCAGAGCCCCTCACACTCCAGATCCCTTAATCCAAGACCAGAGTCTGCACCCCAGCCTGGTGAAAGTGAGGGAGGATGGGGGAGGAAGGGAGGATGGAGTGAGCAGAGGCGGGGGCCTCGGAGAAGGGGCACAAAGGAGGTGGGACAAGGGTATTTGGGTCTGAAGTAGCTCTTCAATTGCACTTAAATTAAAAAAGTGCTCTTGTACTTACAAAGCTTGGAGACCCCATGTTTTGTTAGTCTATAAAGTGCTACCAGACCATTTGTTGTTTTTTAAGAGAAAAGTTAGTTGGGTTTTTTTCCAGGCAGAGGCTGTCAGATTAGCAATTTGTTTGTTTATAAATAATGTTACAACTAAAAGAGTCCCATTCTGACCTTGGTTTGTACCCGCAATCCCCACTGACATTAATGAAAGCTCCATGAGTGTATCCAAGGGTAACACTGGAGGTTTTTACCATTCAGCACTCACTGAAAATGTTCCATCCCCACTGACCATCCCATAGACATAACAAAATGGTAAAGAATACTGATGATGTGTGGAATGCTGAATCTCACCATCCTCCAGCATGGCAAAGAAACCTCCTGGCAAAGTCATTTGATAACAATGACATAAAATAAATAGCTAAACAGATCCCTTATTATTTGGCGCTCTTATCCCATTCCATGCAAGCTTCCAGTATTCACAGACACAGACAGTAATTAATCCTCCTGCCTCCAAGCTGGCACTGCTAGCTCAGATCTGGCTCAGCTGCTCTGGGCAGGGTATTAAATCCTAGTCAGATGAGGAGCTGGGTGCTTCCTACTTGTGCCTGAAGGGCCAGGAGCTTGAAGGGCTTGGTTTAGGGACAAGGTTGTCTGCTTTCCCACCGTTTAATATTATTAACTCGACTCCTTGGTTTATAATCAATGGAATGCAGTAAGCAAACTATTACAGGATCAGGGACAATGGGCGACTTGACAGCAAATCACAAGGTAACTATCCTTTTGCTTTCTTTACTGGCCAAAATATTGTTCATAATTAACAGGCAGCTAATGTGCATGTTTCCCTGAGTGACTGAAACGAAGGGACTCTTCACAGTTTAATGTCAAAAGGGCTATTTAGATAGCTCTTCAAACTGTGACTTTATGGGAGGGTTGAATATTTCTATCACTAAACACCCCGCTCCATTCTGAGAGGAAGAAGCCCAGAGTGCCAGATCTGGAATAAAGAATCCAGGTTTTTCCCCATTAGCACTACTAGCAAATAGTAATCATAACTTCAATGTCTATGGCACCTCTCATTCTTGCACTGTAGATTGTTAAAGTTTTCAAGGGAAATCTAACCTAGCCCCATACAAAGAATGGAGTGCCAGCCTCTGCTGAAAGGTCATAGAAGCCCCCGCAAGGTAAGCAGAACTACCCTTACCTGGAAAGATGCTTGTGGGGCATGGGGTTTTGTTACTTGTACTCATGAATTGCAAAGGAGACATTATCCAATTGTTTTGTGCTGTATCTTTAAATCAGAATCCCACAAAGGAAACAATTAGGCTTAGCAGGAAAAGGACTTGAGACTTGGAACTTTTCTTGAAATTTCCCCGAGTCCCATGTGAAATTCTATGGAGCAGTCTTTTGGTTGATGACATGTTTCTAAACTGATGTATTAGGCTATGTCTACACTGAAGAGTTTTTCCGGGATACCAAAATCTCTGCTGCGTCCAAGGAAGGCGTCTGCTTTTCTGAAAACATTTTTCAGAAAAACAGACACGTTTTTTCAGCATCCCTGGAAACCTCATTCTATGAGGAAGAAGAGATGTTCCAAAAGAGGGGTTATTTTTCCCAACATTTGGCCCTGTGTAAACGGGCCAAATGTCAGAAAAGCCTCTTTTGGAAGAAAAGCGGAAAAAGATATGCTTATAGCAAACCACGATGTGCATATCTTTCTCCAACTTTTCTTTGTAGTGTAGACA
Source organism: Pelodiscus sinensis (assembly GCF_052426305.1). Lineage (NCBI taxonomy): Eukaryota > Metazoa > Chordata > Testudines > Trionychidae > Pelodiscus > Pelodiscus sinensis. Next base: position 39,336,312 of record NC_143085.1, on the reverse strand, counting down.
TAACCTGAATGTGACAAAATACCATGGCTGGGTAGCTCACACAAGGATAGACATGTTCTTACTCTGAAGAACATTGTTCTAAAATCAACATGACAGAACAAATGAGAGTCATAAGGAGACAGAGATGGGCAGGAATGGGAAAGGAAGGACAATAGGCAGATCACACAGTTACTTAGTATGATATGTGTACACCTTAATGATGTTGTTACTAGAAAGAAAGAAAGAAAGAAAGAAAGAAAGAAAGAAAGAAAGAAAGAAAGAAAGAAAGAAAGAAAGAAAGAAAGAAAGAAAGAAAGAAGCCCTGCACATAGGTGTTGTTTAATCTTGCCTGCAATGTTCCCTGATTAGGGATGATTTCAGAAAGAAAAATGAGAACTGAACTAGGGAGTCTCAGTGGATAAGAAGGGTTCAACCCAAAATGTAATAGCTTTAGGTCAAATTAAATAAGGCAATGACTATGCTTCCTTAATAATATAACTGTTAGAAGTTTGTCTGTAGAGTTCAAAGTACCTCACAGAATTTTAAAGCCCTGTCTTACAGCTGAGAAACTGAGACAAAAGACAATTTTACTGGATTTCTCAGGCCACACACAGAGTCAGTGACAGTCAGGAATAAACTCTGTGAGTTCTGGCTCTCAGTTCCATACCAGTCCCATTGAATGACATTGTTCCTCATCAAGTGTTGCTTTTATGATAGTGAAAAGCAAGGATGCTGCATTTTTGTAGGGCTGGATCAGCATAATTATTATTTATTGTTTATTCAGCATTAACTACACTTAATTTCTTTGCGTCCATATACTGTATATCCAGAAGAGTGACCAGCTGTGGTAGGTGCTGAAAGAAACCTTCTGCCTTAATTTCAGAGAGGAAGCCGTATGAGTCTGTTTCAACAAAAATAATGAGTCTGGTGGCACCTTAAAGACTAACACATTTATTAGGGCTCTATGGCACTCATTTCTGTGGGCTGCAGCTCCCTTGGTCAGATGCGAGAAGTGAAAGAATCAGATGGCAGGGATGTCTACTTCCATACAGAGATGGGAGTGTGACAACAGTGTTAATGAAGCTCATTCAATCAGGGTGTATGTGGCCCACTTCCAACAGTGACAGGAGGCTGAGAATCCCCAAAGGGGAAATTTACTTATGGTAATGAGAGAGTCATTCTCAGTCTCTATTCAGACACAGTCTGATGGTGTCACATTTGCACATGAATTTTTTGATGCTTTTTGCTTTAGAATGGCAACTTTCAAGTCAGTAACTGTGTGCCCAGGGAGGTTAAACCCCTCCCTCCCATTTTTTGTATTTACCACTCTTGATGTCTGATTTGTGTCCATGTATTCTGTTGTGTAGAGACTGTCTAGTTTGTCCCAAGTGAATGGCAGAGGGGCACTGTTAGCACAAGATGGCACAGATCACAAAGTGGATGTGCAGGTGAATGAGCCTTTGATGGTGTGGTAGATGAGGGTAGGTCCTGTGTCACTGTGATAGAGGTGTGGACAGAGCTGGCAATAGGGTGTTGCAGGGATAGGTTCCTGGGTTAGTGTTTCTGTTGTGGGGTGTGTAGTTGGTGGTGAATATGTATTTCAGGTTATGGGTCTGTCTGCAAGCAAGGACTGGCCTGCCTCCCATGGTCTGAGAGCAAGGGGTCATCATCTGGGATGGGTTGTAGATCCTTGATGATGTATTTGAGAAGTTTTAGCTGGGGGCTGTAGGTAATGACCAATAGTGTTCTGTTGCTTTCTATGCTGAGTCTGTTATGTGGGAGGTGAGTATTGTAGTTTTAAGAATGCTTGATAGAGATCCTGCAGGTGTTTGGCTGGAACAAATACAGTTGTGACTTAGCACTTGGCTGTAGATAATGGATTATGTGATACGTTCTGAATGAAAGCTCGTAGGTAAGTACAGGGGTATTCTTACCTTATTACTCTTGGAAGTGAGCCACATCCACCCTGATTGAATTAGCCTCATTAACACTCCCGTCTCTGTATGGAAGTAGACATCCCTGCCATATGATTCTTTCACTTCTCATATCTGACCAAGGGAGCTGCAGCCCACAAAAGGTTGTGCCCTAATAAATGTGCTAGTCTTTAAGGTGCCACCGGATGCCTTGCTGCTTTTGCTTAGAGTGAATGCAGTGTTCTTAGCAGCATAGACTCAGTGTGCTCTGAGTAGGAGTGTTGGGACATTTCTAAGAGTAGAAACCTGGAACAGGTTAATTCCGTCCAGTGATTAATTGCATGCAGCTCCAAGCCAGAAATCATGAGATATGACCCGCGGTGCTGGGGGTTGTTGTCTGTGCAAGTTCCAAAGAGGTGACATGTAACGGTTGATGGTGGGGGGCACATGTCATGTCCCTCCCCGCCCGGGCAGGCCCCTCCCCTCCCTTCAGCCTCCCCTTCTGGAAAGCGCCAGCTTGTCCCTGCAGCACCCGGTTGTGGCTGCTGCCTGCCCCTGCAGGGTGCAGCTCACCCCGCCTCTGAGGTCACTTTACAGGCTCAGCTCTCCCAGCTGCTGTGCAGAGAGGCATCTTGTGACCGAGCATGGGGCCAGCTCTGAGTCAACAGGAAACCCATGCTGGGAGACCCTGGAGGCTGGATGGTTTCCAGCCTAGCTTCCAAGGGGGCGCCTGTGCATTAGCCACCCAATGGCCCTGGTTATATCCCATGAGGTCCCTGTGTGAGTCCTGAACAAACACCAGAGCTGGGGCTGGGTCCCACAGGCCAGCAGTGATCCCACCATGGGCCCAGCTGTCAAAGCCTCAGGCAAATGCAGAATTTGATCCTCATACCTTGCACCAGCAGGGGTGAGATTGCGAAGAGGGAGGATGAAGAGAGAGCAGCTCGCTGGTGCTAGTATCTCTTTTGAAACAAACTACTGTGCACTCACATGGTTTGCAACCACCCCCTGCAAAAAACAAAATAAAAATATAAACCCTGGCAGAAATTGGCAGGAGGCATGTGGCCCTGCGTGCCCATCTCCATGGAGTTACTTGTAGTGGAGGCCATAGTGGGAACAGAACACTTCTGCATATGATCAGACAAAGACACAGCTCTAAAACTGGTGCTGCCTGGTGAGAGCCTCCTGGGTCACATGTGGATTAGGGATGTAATACTGTAGTCTATTAACTGATTATCTGATAAGCAAAAGCTTATAGGTTAATGTTATAGACTACACACACTCCCTCCCTCCCCTGGACAGGGCTGCTGCCACCCTACGCTGCTGCCACTGTATCAGAGGCAGCAGCACAGGGCGACAGGCAACTGGTCTGCGAGGGGAGAAGGTTTTTAAACTGGCTTCCCTCACAGACCAGCTCCTGTCTGGCACCCCACGTGGAGTCACAGTGCACTGGCTGCCGCCCCCGCGCATGGGGACTATAGAATAGTCAATTAACCTATAAGAATTCATGAGGTTACTCAACTGTTCAATTAACAGATATTTAACATTCCTAATGTGGACAGAAAGGGGCCCACTTTCTGTCCCCGCATTTCAGGGCAAGAGAACATCCTCTGGAGCACAGGCTGATCTTTTGGGGCTCTATCCCCACTTGGTTTTTTAAATATAGTTCATGTTAATCCATTAATAGTTAATAATTAAAAGCCACTCACCTCTATTAGACTTGTTAGAAGCAGCATAAACAGACAGGCCTTTGTAAGAACCAGGCATCCTGTCAGCTTAGGCAGTCACATGCCCTCAAAGTCCCAAGCAAAGCTGCTGGATTGTTTCCTGGACTCCAGCTTGCCACTTAGGAGATGTGTGCAACTCTTTGGAGTTACTGAGAGGCAGCACGTGTCTCATTTCCTGGTTATTCTTTGTTTCTTTCCATAGCTGCCCAGCTGGACCCTGGTTCTGGCTGTTTGTGCTGTAGGAATTGGAGGGACATTTCAATATGGCTATAATGTTTCCATTATCAATGCGCCCACTGTGGTAAGGCACCATCTTATTGTTTGCATTCTTGTGCACTTTGGGGCATGTGCTGTTCTGCTCAAGTCAATGGCAAAACTCACCTTTGTTTCAGTGGGAGCGGAAGGAGACCTTTCATTCGTGGGATTCTGGATGATTCTCTGATCTTCCTTGAGAGTTTCCAGCTGCAGAGAATGCCAACCGACAAGTTACCAGAGGGACATAATTCTCCTCTAAGCTCTGTTTCAAGGGAATGCACAAGGGGTATGTCTAGACTACATGGCTCCGTCGACAGAGCTATATAAACTAGTTTACTAGGCATAAGCAAGGAAGCGGGGATTTAAATAATCCCCACTTCATTAAAATAAACATGGCTGCTGCGCTGACAATCAGCTGATCCAGCACAGCGCAGCAGTCTAGACGCGATCCCTTATGCCTCGTGAAATGAGGTTTACAGGATTGGTCAGCAAAGACTTCCCCAGCCAACAGACTTCCCCAGTCTAGACTGCCGTGCTGTGTCAGATCAGCTGATTGTTGGCACAGCGCGTTGGCCATGTTTATTTTAATGAAGCGGGGATTATTTAAATCCCCACTTCTTTGACTATGCCAGGTAAACTAGTTTACATGGCTCCATCGACAGAACCATGTAGTCTAGACATACTCCAGGTGATAAATCTTGTCCCTCGTAAATTTCTATGGCTGACATAGCACAAAGGCAAGTTTAGAATACCTGATAGAAATATACAAGGGTGTCCAGAAATTTTTATTTTCTTTATACCTGGAAATGGCCCTCAGAAGTGTTCACCTTACCCTTAACTTTTGTACCTTCACTTAGTGGTATTACATATCCTGCATATTTATTGTAGAAGACCCAGAGAGAACTAGAGTAGAATGGCCGCATGAAAAAGAAGGGTGTGAATTTCAGCTAACAGCTGACTTATTTTGCCAATTAAACTATGCAGCTTCCATTTGATTTAATGCTTTATGGTGGTTAAAAATACACTATACATGACAGGCTAAGTCATATGCTGGAAAGAGAATGGGGGAATGCAAAAATAGCGCTGTTTGTCTGCTCTTTGGATGCTTTGTTGACTGACGCACATTAATTCAAGAGAGTCCAAATGTAAAACCTGCAGTCTTTGCACTAATGGGGCACCTAGGGTTTTTATTTGGACTAAGACATGGATAATGGTAACACATTCAAAACTACTAAAACAGGGGCTTAAAACGAAATGTCCAAGAGATGTATAGGTTAACAATTTACCAGTCTGTGAAGGCTGTATGTCCCAAGGAAAGAGGAGGAGTACATAGGGTGCTTAAGACAGCATTTCTATGAGTTCTGGGATCAAATTGAGAAAAGGAAAATTTAGTCTGGTTATCAGGATCAATTTCCTATTAGTGAGATTTATTGGTGTGTGCAATAGTCACCATTGAGAAGTGGTGGGAATCTATTTCTTAGGGCATTAAAAACTAGACAGGCTGAAAGACTAGAAAGGGAACAAGCCAGAACTGGCTCCTTGGGAGAGGAACTGTAGGTGACTCCAGACTTTCCCGTGTTAATGTTCACCATTCTGCCCAAGACCTGGAGCTTCTTGTCAGACTCAGTTACTGATAATAACCCACCACTAACTTTCCAAGATGGATATCACATCACATGCCTGAGCAGTGCAGAGACCCTGGCCTACTCTGCAATCTGCATGGAGGGTGGAATTTTGAAAAGAGCACAAGTGATTTAGGGAGCACAAGCCCCATTGACAGTCACACCCACACCTCCTCCCCCACTTCATTCAGCAGAAGGTGAAAGCTCTTAATGGACTTTCTATGGAAGGCTCATTCACTTGCTACTTAAAAGCAGTAGCCCCTGAGATAAAGCAGGACCGCAACACTGTGCACAATTGTCTTTGGGAAGCAGGGAGACTATTCTGCCTACATGAGTGACTCAGGATTCTACTAATTTACAGCTAGTTTGTAGCATTGTTGCATAACCCAGCTTAGCCGGGAATGTCTGATAGTCAATAAGATGTTTCCCCTCACACATGTTGGCTCTGAGGATGGAATCTCAGGCCTTGGGGGTAAGTGATCAATTGTTTATTGAGCTGCTCATAGATTCACCACTCTGCATTTCCAGCACATCCACAAATTCCTAAATGAAACTTGGAGCAGTCGCTATCAGACTGAACTGAATACAAGCTTGCTGACTCTTCTCTGGTCGGTCATTGCTTCCATATTTTCCCTTGGTGGTCTGTGTGGAGCTCACATTGGAGGCAGCATGGCCATTAAACTAGGCAGGTGAGTTGGGTGCATCAGTGGAAGGGTTGGCAGCAAACAGACTTTCTTTTCTTTTCTTTTCTTTTCTTTTCTTTTCTTTTCTTTTCTTTTCTTTTCTTTTCTTTTCTTTTCTTTTCTTTTCTTTTCTTTTCTTTTCTTTTCTTTTCTTTTCTTTTCTTTTCTTTAGCAATAAAGGCATGAAAGCAAATGGAGAAAGAGCTCTGAAGGAAACATGCTTTAGTTAGAAGACTTCTACTTGCCTAAGTAGAAACAGAATCACTATGGTATTAGCCAAAAAAGAATGGGGACTTCTACAGTGTCCCTGGGACATAATCTCCAGACATGATCTTCGTCACATGGAGTTGGAAGAAGAGCTCTGAATTATAGCCTGCCAGTCCACTTCTTCTGATCAAACCCTTCTTTGTCAATATCTGATAAGGTTCCCTTATATTTAAGCACATGGCACTCCATGCAACATAAAGCACATACAGTCCAATGGACATTGTATGTAAGTGTCCCTGCTCCCCTGCACACTAGTATACACTCGCTGCCAGGGCTGTCCCTAGGTCCTGATGGCCAGGGTGGGAAACACAGATGTGCCTGGCTGAGAAAACCAGAAAGCAGTAGAACACAGGGATTTGGCGTCCAAGCTGGTTGGTAAGCTTTACGGGGGTTGGGCTTCCAAAGCAGCAGCTGCAGCAGCAGGCACGAGAGCAAGGAACAGTCTCATGCACTAAGAAAGGGTTCTTCTGTGAACCTGACTGGGCCAGGGCAGGTGACTGACTGAAACCAGCCCTGCTCTTTCTCATTGCCCCAGCCCCACACTACTGGCACCCCCACATCATTCCCTCCCATCCCATTGGGCTTTTCCCATCCCCTTCCAGTCCCCTGCAGTGTCAGAGCTGTGCTCTCCTTCCAGGCCTCTTCCCCCAGGGGCCCCTTGCCCCACCCTCCCAAGGGGCTGGCTTTTCAGGGGAGAGCAATGGCAGAAGGGGGTGTGGAATGGAAGGGGAGGCTCCTTTCCCACTGTGGCCAATTCAAAGAAGAGGCTGCTGGGGGGATCCAGACCCATGAAATGAGAACTGCTGGAAATGGCTTGCGGACACCTCCCTCCCTAGACAGGGCAGGAGCGGGACTCTGCATCCTTTGCTCCCCTTTCTCCCATTCCCTGGCCAGTGGCCTGTTGTGAGCCACAAAAGTGGCCGCTTTTGTGCAAAAACTTGCCAGCTGTCTACACTGGCCGCTTGAATTTGTGCAAGAGCACTGACGATCTCATGTAAGAAATCAGTGTTACTTGCGCAAATGCTTTTACGCTCCTGCTCGGGAAAAAGCCCTCTTGCACAAAAAGCCCTCTTGCAAAAAAGCCCTGATGGCTAAAATTGGCGATCGGGGCTTTCTTGAGCAAAATCGCGTCTAGACTGGCCATGGATGCTTTTGCGCAAAAGCAAATCTTTTGCACAAAGTCACTTGCCAATCTAGACGCGCTTTTGCAGAAATACTTTTAACGGAAAAACTTTTCCATTAAAAGTATTTCCACAAAATCATGCCAGTCTAGACGCAGCCCCAGTGTATTATCCACAGGTGCCAACATAACCCTGTCGCTGTCCAGCGCTGAACAGCGTTAGACCAGGTTCTCAGCCTGCTCAGTCCCATGGCAGACACAATGAGCTCCCTTTCACCTCAGAGGTACAGAAAAGGACAAACTGTTCGGACATTTGGCATGTAAACTGTTAAGCAGGGTTTCACTTTAGCAATGGCCCTTGTTCCCCATCCCTTAGCTGGAGAGAGAGTTAGAAGGGAAACCCCTTGTTTGGCAGCAGGCTTGCTGCTGGGGGAGGAGGGCCAAAGGGGGCAGTTGTCCCATGGCCTGAACATTGGAAAGGTGCTGAGCTCCCAGCTGCCGCAATCTCTCCTGCCATAGGTGGCGAGCAGGATGGGCTCCACCAATGTCAGGGCTGGGCCTTTCCTCTGGCCCTGTGCCCTGCCCTGCCTGCAGCAAACTGTTCTCCCAGGCAGGCCCTGTGCTCAGCCTGGCTATAGGGAGCGGGCTGGCTGCAGGCTGACAACCATGTCTGCTGCAGGATGGCATTCACCCCATCCCCACATCTCCAAGTGGAGTCCTTCCTGCCTGGGCTTGGATGAGTGTGTGGATGTTAGGGGGGAGGGGGAAGGGGAAGGAGAGAGCAAAACAGTGGAAGGGAGAAATAGGGGCCCTAGCCCCATCCCACCACACCTCAAACCCCTCATCCGCACCCCAACCCTCTGCCCCATCCCTGGACTTGTGATGGAGGTGGGACCACTCCTCACTCTTGCCAGGGATGGCGGGAAGCAGAGTGGCATGGCTGGGGGAGCTAGCAGATCTGAGTGGGCTGGGGCCCCAACCCTCACCCCAAGTAAGCCCCCTCCTGTGAGCAATGTGATCTGGGGCACTAGCAGGGAGCCTAGCACCAGCAGTAGGGGTCAGGCACATCCCCCACTCCCACCTGACTCCACTTCCCATCACCAGTGACGATGGGGGGGGGTTCCATCCCTTCCACTAAACCCCCCAGAAATGTGACTGAGGTTGTTCCACTTCCACATCCAGGTAGGTGCAGGGGTGCATTTGGCCCCTTCTGCTGGCTCCAGGCTTGCTGCTAGCCCCACAGGTGGTGTTGCTCAGAGGAGAGGCTTGCGGGAATGGCTGGAACTATTCTTGCAGTCATGGGTGGTGAGCGGAAGCAGAGCAGCGCAGCTGGGAGCTGGGGGAGCAGAGTTGGCTGGGGCTGGGCTGCTCCACTTCCCCTAACCATTAATACTGGTGCATGTGGGGGTGGGCTAGGCCTCTGGCCCTCCTGCTGTCCCCTGGGCCAGGGGGAGGGGGCTGAAGGGAAAGGCTGGAATGGAGGAAGGTGGGGGCAGAGCAGAAGTGGGAGTGCCCTGCACCTCCCTAGGGACGGCCCTGCACAAAATGCAAACACTTCACATGTAGTCCATATCCACCGTGCATGGAAATAAAGAAACACGCTCCATGCGCATGAGAGAGTTCACATACACACAGGTTAGCAGCATGTTTGTTTTTAAATATAAACCAGGCAGGCATCAATTATTCCAGTGTCCTGAGACACCTGTATTGTTGGAACGCCAACCCTTTTCTCTGTACTCTTAAGACATTTTTCTTATAACAGTATTTGTTTCTGTTATTTTTACTTTTAGAAAAGGAGCTCTTCTGGTGAACAATTTCATAGCAATACTGGCCTCCATTTTAATGGGGATCAGTTTTCCAACAGGATTGTTTGAGTTATTGATGGTTGGCAGATTTCTGATTGGTGTAAACACAGGTGAATGCATTTCTGTTCTTGCCTTTAAAGAACTATGGGCTATATCTAGACTGCCCCCTCTTGTGCAAGAAAATATGCAAATGAGGCAAAGCAGTGAATATTGCTGTGCCTCATTTGCATACTTAATGAGCCGCCATTTTGCGTAAGGGGCTTTTGCGCAAAAAGGTGCCATCTACACTGCTCCTTCTTGTGCAAAAACCCCCTCTTGCACAAGAGCCGTTCTGCCACTTTTTTCAAGGAGAACGGCTCTTGCGCAAAAGGGTGTTTTTGCACATGAAGGAGCTGTGTAGGTGGCTCCTTTCTGGGCAAAAGCCCCTTGTGCAAAAATGGCAGCTCATTCAGTATACAAATGAGGTGTGGCAATATTCACTGCTTCGCCTCATATTTTGTTGCGCAAGAGGGAGCAGTCTAGACATAGCCATGGTGAATGATATTAGCACATAATGTTTATTGTTATTATAATCATAATCCTTTAGATATTATTGTAATACGTTGATATAGGTTATTTTACAACCTTGAAAACAGAGATGTTCCAATGCGATCGTAATGTAAATGCTACTAAATAAAACTGATGTAGAATAGCACTACCACAAATTTGTTACCAGTCTTCTAGACTTTTTTTCCAGTCATCCTTTTACACCAAAATACAGTGCCAATGGTATTGGCCTGGTTGTAACAGGAACTTGCCATACTGCTAATAATGGCAAAGAGAAATTGTCTAACCGACAATATGCTGGACAAATCTTACGGATTTAAGATAAACATTACTGAATAAATCTAATTTAAAATGCCATTATGTATTAGGGATGTACAATCCTGTTTGATTAAGTGGGATCTCACAGATGGGGGGGCAGTCAGAAGGGAGAGAGACTGAGAAAGGTGATAGCCGGGGAGCCAGCAATCTGAGAGTGGGTGCTGGTCCTGAACCACAGAAGTGAAATAGAGGTGCAGATGCATTGAACAGTCACAAGAACCACTTCTACTCTGACATGCAGGGAGTGATGATTTAAACAGGCTTGGCAGTGGAGTCCCTAATTTAAAAAAAGGGAGAGAGAGAGCGTCAGCAATAGCTTATGAGAAGGAAGGGAAGATGCACAGGCAGCTGAGAAAGGAATAGAGCAGGCTGGGTAGATTCTTGCAGATGTAGTGATGCATGTGGGAGTACGAGGGATCATGTGTCCCAAACGCTGGCCTGCATCCAGCAGGGGAGCTAGCCGGTGTCGGGGGCTAGTGGCTGCAGCAGTCTGACTCCCTCACTCGCTGGCAGTAGCGGAGCTAGTGAAGCAATGGCCTCAGCTCACTGCCCTGCTTTGAGGAGCAGGAAAAGGGGCAGGGAGAGGATGGAAGGGGTTGTCCCGGCCCTTCCCTGGGCTGGGGGGGGGACAATGTGGCTGGTGCCCCCACTCAACAGTAGCCTCTGCTTGCAGCAGTAATGTGTAGGTAGAAGAGCAAGGAGAGGAAACAGATAAGATCAGCACAGGGTACCTGTATTGGGACACAGCCTGAGAGTTAAGAGGTTGGTCAACATGACGGTGCTTCTGTGCCTCTGTAGCAGCCCTGGTGGAGACACGGCCAGCTGAGGGGAGAGTACTATTCCACTGGCAGCTCAACCAGAGGTGGAAGCTGTGTTGGCGGGAGAGTGGCTCTTGCTGACATACTGCAGTGTGGACCCCGCTTTAAGTTGATGTATAGAGGGTTAAGGGTTGTTTGTCATTTCACGTTCCTGAGTGACATAACGTACCTCCACTTGGGCTTGCCTACATTACAGCTTAAGATGAAATGATCTCAAAAAAAGAAAAAAAGATTCACCTGCCTCGTCTCTCTCATATTCTGGGTCCAACAGAGGCAGCACTGCAAACAGGAAACAGCGTGATAGGCAAAATACCTCATCATACATGACAGGCTTTTGTGGAAAAGATATCTCGTGGTAGCTCAGTACAACAGACATCATCCTATGGGTCATGGGACTCTCCTGCTAATGTGTTCCACGACTCCCTGTTCTGGCAGCCATGAATTTGAGCCCATGAATTTGAACAGTAGATTGGTCGGAATGATTAAAGTGATTCACACACAGATGGAAGGAAGTGGGTGCGCCCAAGTGCACAGCTCCAGCAAGAGCTGGCTGAGCTGCGGCAAAAGCCAGCAGGGAGCTAGTTAAAGAGCTGCAGGGACCCAGGTTGCAACAGGACAGGATCTGTAAGACAGTGTAAGTCTTTTCACCTTTAAATTCACATTTGAAATTTTAGGGATGACTAAACAGGGTGATTACAAAGTGTCAAGAAGGCAGCACAAGCCTTCTCCTAAGGAGATTTCAGAGTTGCTGCCTACATGTCCCTGAGAGCCACTGTAATGGGGCAAAGGGCCTCACACAGATCCATGCAGAATATCATTTACCAAGTCATAAGCTAATGAAGTTTAATTTATAACAGGAAAACATTTCTTCTTTTATTTATAGGTATTGGCCTCTGTGTGCAACCTCTCTATATTGGGGAAATTGCTCCAAAACATCTCCGAGGCACTATGGCCATGGGCAGTTCCATATTTTTGACTGGAGGAATTCTAACAGGACAAATAATTGGTCTAAGGTTAGCATTATAGTCCCTTAGTGCCTTGAACCTACCAACTTCTAAAAGGTAAACCAACTACTCAGCAGTGCCTGCATGAGTCACCCAACTTCTTTCAATGGCTGACTCTGAAGAAGAAAGAAACAAAATCCCTCCCAGACTCTCTTTGATCAGCTACCTACAAGGGTTCTTACATCGTGTATCTGTCCATCTACATAGCCTCCACAAGGAACCCTTCCGTTTATCGGAGGCGGCCATAGTGACAGCGACGTTAGGTGCATTTCTATCCTAAGAAGGGCATTTCTGCAAGCTTCTGGCTGTAGCTCTAGTGCCAAGTGAGATACGTGAGCTGTCACATGCAATTTAAAAGGGCAGACCTGAGAGTGAAGGAATATCTGTTTAGAGCAGTGGTTCCCAAACTTTTTGGGATCACACTCCCTTTTTTGATTTTTGAGAAACCCTCAGGCCCCCCCCTCCCAAAAATATAGCAGCACAACTTGGGGAGGGCTTGACAAGGGTGTGGCTGGATTTCCTTGCCCCCCCCCCCGCATTTCTTCACGTTCCCCCCCCAGGGAGGCACGCCTCCCAGTTTGGGACCCATGGTTTAGAGGATATCCTGAGAGAACCAGCAGGACCTGCCTGCTGTTTCCGGAAAGGACCCAGAACCTGGGTGTGAGAATGTCAGCATTAAACATGTCTTTCATTAAGCTCACCAATGGCTTCCAGCGACCACATCAGCCTCTGCTGGCTCTAGGACTCCAGAGCAATAGCACAGCGTCTGCTCTTCTCCTTTCAAGTGCCCAGGCCCGGCTGACATCTCTATTCCTTTACCTTATCCCCAGTTCTTGACCTCTTCTTCCCTCATTGTCCAGTGGCGGCATGATGTGGCATCCATGCTTCCCAAACCAACATTGCACAGTTACAAACAAGGGAAAAGTGGCCCCGGTTAAGAATTTGCCCATTAGCTTAGTCTGTTAGCAGCTATCCATCCCACTGCATCTTTAACAAACTCACATTGCCAAAAACCACATCAGGCAGTAGCTCCCAGGCATCATGCTGAATGAATCCCTCACGTTTTCACTTGTTCTGCCATTCATTTCCCATGATTAGAAAGTCTTGGCTTGGCTGAGTGCCTTAGAACCAATGGAGCATGGACAACAGTAGGGCAAGTTTTCCCTGTTGATGTGTCCCAGTGGTTAGTGGGTGCTGCTTCTTTAGGGGTGAAGAAGTAGTTGATTTTCCCTATGCCAGGGGAGGGGAACCTTTTTGGGTTGGGGGTTGCTGGCCCCCAAAAAATCAGTTGGGGACGGCACACAAGTGAGAAGCAAAACAAAAAACCCACAGACCCTCACAGATGTGTCCCCTGACTGAGGAGAAAGAGCCGGGGGGCCAGCATAGTAGATTTTGTGTGCTCCAGCGCTGCAGTAGAGCAGTGAGGGGATTGCCTGGAGTATCAGTGCAGGCTCAAAAATGCTGGGAGGGGGGGGGGGCTGTGCCTTGGGATCCAGATCCAGGCAAGGCAGGGGCCAGGTCTTAGATTCCTCACTCCTGCCCTATGCGATTAATTCTGCTGCCTCTCTTTTGAAGTTGACAAGAACTGGGTGAGTTTTGTAACAGGGACACCTTACATCTAGGAACTGGACTATTTTTCATATGATCATTCCTAGCAGAGCACTGAATGGCCACTGGCAGATATTTACTTTATTTTTGGTTTTCACTCAGGGAATTACTTGGTGGAGAAAAGTATTGGCCTATCTTGCTCTCCAGCAGCTGTATCCCAGCATTAGCCCAACTGCTTTTCCTCCCCTGGTTTCCTGAAAGTCCCAGGTATCTTCTTATTGACAGACAGGATGAGATGAAATGTACCAAGGGTAAGTCACCGCACTTACCCTCTCCTCCTATTCCTCAGAAACCACAGGGTGAATATTTGGTGCCTCTCTCTCTTCCTCCTCCACCCTCCCTGCCCCCCCCCCATGCATGCCCCATTTACCTTCCCTTTCTCAAGAGAACCCTCACACCCTACAGCCCATGTGCTTTCCCAGCAGACTCATAGCCCTGACACTGTTGCTGATCTGACCTCATCTGCCAGCTCACTTCCCCCGGCTATAAATCAGTTTCCCTCTGGGCTCCACGCTCGTTGTTTGGGCCTAGATCCTGCCTGCTGAATATATGCCACTATCCCCTACAGAGGGGGCTGGGCACGGCCTGGGCAAAGGGTTAGGAAATGGCAGGGGAGAGAGGCAGGAGGTGTCTGTTGTATGGGCCAGGACAGGCATTTCCAACTCCTCCAGTGATGGGAACTGGTTCAAGCCAGTCTGTGACGTCCTGCAAAGCAACCCAGCCTGGGGAAAAACCCCACCGATTGTCTGTCTGGATGCCTTACCCACCTGCCCAGGCTCTGTCCAGAGTGGGCCCCAGTGAATAGGGGTGCTGTCACCCCAAGCTGCTGCTTCTGTATCAGAGGCAGCTGTGTGTGTCAGCAGATGGGAGCTGGTCTGTGTGGGGAACTGGTTTTAAACTGGTTCCCCTCGTGGACTGGGTCCCACCTGCCATGCAATGCTGCTGCCTCTCCTAGGGTATGTCTACACTACCCCCCTAGTTCGAACTAGGGTGGTAATGTAGGCAACCGGAGTTGCAAATGAAGCCCGGGATTTGAATTTCCCGGGCTTCATTTGCATAAGGCCGGGCGCCGCCATTTTAAATGTCCGCTAGTGTGAACCCCGTGCCGCGCGGCTACACGCGGCACGGACTAGGTAGCTCGGACTAGGCTTCCTACCGTTACTTCCCGTGAAACCCTTCCGTGAAACGAGGAGTAACGGTAGTTCGGACTAGGAAGCCTACCTCCTGGGACTATAGAATAGTTGTGTAACTGCTACAATTTCATGCAGTTTCACAACTATTCAGTTACAATGCTGTCAAGCATTAGAATGTTCATGTTTAGGTGGAAGCTCCTGCAGCAGCAGACAGAATCACCTATCTCCATAAATGTGGAGAGCGAGCACAGCCCCACAAGGGTGTGAGCATGGGGAAACAAAAAGGCAAAAGACAGATTAAACCTCACGGTATAGACTGAAAAACCATGCAATTTGGGGCGATGGGTCGTAAACTGTTGGGGCTGGCAGAACTTCAGGAACACTCAGTGCAAGCATGACTTCCTATCCAGCTAAGGCTGGCCCATTAAAAACTTTAGAAAACCAGGGGGAGGTTTGTCAATTTCGGTAAGAAAATTAATTCCTGGTTCCTGTATGCATTGAAAACCAACACAGAACAGCCTCTTTGAGAGCAGGCTGCTGCTTTTGGCCATCCCAAGCACAGGAAAGGAATGTGGTAGTGGGCTGAGGCAAAGCCTCCAATTATAAACTGTTTGGATATTTGTCACCTAGAGAACCATGTCATGCTCCTGGCCCAGGAGCTTCCATGAGTGAGCAAGATACACACAAGATGGTAACATCCTTTAGTTTTCTGCCTGCTATGATAGAGGATAGTTCAAATAAGATCTTTGGTACACCGGGCCAGCTATTGGCTAAACAGTATGATACAGTTCATCATTCGTTACCTTTTAATTACCATTTTTTAATTTTGGCATTTCATGTGTGAGAGAAACAGGGGAAGGAAGTGTCTCAGAATTGCTAGCTTTTCCCAAGTAGGATGTTCCCTATTGTCAAATCCCATAGCATGATCATGAAGGAGTCCTAATAATGCCACAGGTGCCATACATCCCAGGAATGTGATGCTGAAGCTCATACATCATAACACAAATCTGACACTCTGAGGCCCACGATGGTTGTGCTATTCCTCAGCCTGGTAACAAAACAGCTCTTTGTTCTAAGTGCACGTCTGCAAACATAGAACAAAAAGGGGCATCTACACTTGCTCTTGCTACACAAAATGTTTGTCCTGCAAGGGTGCTTAGCCCCCCTGCCTCTCCAACAACAAAGTTTTGCTGCAGCAAGTGAGCCTGTGAATGCTGCTTTGTTGGCAGGAGCTCTCTCCTGAAAGCAAAGTGAAACCTGCTCCTCGGGGTAGAAATACTTTGTTGGCAAAAGCACCAGCAATCAGCATTCACACACCACACATGCTGACTTAGTGATGGGGTAGGTTGACACAGCCATGTCACTAAAAACTGCATAGCATAGACATCAGATGGTTGTAATAAGCCATATATCCAGTGTCTCTTTCAGTCTATGATTTTTAGTGTCTAGCAGATGTCGTACCTCAGTGTTTTCGTACCTCGGTACCTTCGGTGGTCTGGACTGTCAGTGTCAGCGTCGTCTGGTCAGGGTTGTCCTGGTGCGCTCCTGACAGGACCTCTACTCCGTTGTTAAACTTTCGGCTGCATGCGTAACAATGGGTACTCCCTTTATCTAGAGTGTTAGACCCCGTGCACTTGGGTCAACACAAGAGATCTCTGAGAGGCCCCGGAAACGACAGATGCAGGCAAGGTTTGAAATCAGTCGAGCAAGTTTATTGTCAAATGCGAAGTTGGTAACAGAGATCAGTACAATGTTACACCACTGGGCACTATGGCCCGCGTTGACAAGGTACCAACACCGGGCAGGCCTATTGCCATAGAACAGATATTAACAGCAGTTAGTCAAAGTTAAGCTACTGTGCACTCTGTAAGTTTAGGCAATGACACCTGCCGTTCAGGCGCCTCGTGCGCCCCCCCCCAAGGTCGGCCAGAGAGCACCCTCTGCGGACTCCATGTTACTGACCTCAATTTACTACAGCAGAGTAATGAATTTAAGCTCCTCATTTGAAAGTATGATGAAGGTTTCTGTTGAGGATGAAGACTGATAGGTCAGGTACAGTATAATTGCTGTGTGAAAAATGGGGCAAGGTGTTTGTCTTTTATCATTTTCGGGGTGAATTCATTCAAGAGCATAACAATCGTCTGGTTTTATCTACGTTATTGTTGCTGGATTTAGTGCAATGGTTGAGGTGCACACAGGTGTACCAAGGGAAATAACCTGGAAATCATGCACAAAATCCAAAACAAGTGTACAGCTAGCTAATGACACAATACAAAAACAAATGCAGTACCAATTACAACTATTCCACAACCTACTGAACATCACCTTTGGGAGAAACCATGACACCAGACATCACATGACATCTGAACATCAATTTATCTAGACTACCCAATCTTGAATTATCTGTATTCTAAGAGATTTAATTTCTGTCTAGGGATGTTAAAATAGTTAACCTGTTAAATGGAAGCGCTTAACCTGAACATACTTACAACTGCATTCACCAGACAAAGACACTCCAAGGAAGTAAATCACATTATGGAACAGGACACTTTAATATCCCAAGAGAACCTGCTTCAGTGCAAAAATGAACCCCTCTCTGTCCACATGCCCACAGCTGTCACCTCCCACCTCACTACTAGCAAACAGCTGCAATCCATAGTCAATGGAGACCCCACCCTGAAAGAAGCCTTTCCTGAACACTCTTTCTGGCTTTCACACAAGCCCCAGTCTCTCCCACTCATCTTCAGAAGCAAGCTCCCCACAGACCAGGACACACCAATTCAAAGCAGCACTAGACCCTACCAGAACAACAGATGCAAAACGTGCAGACAATTCTTCCCTCCTACAATGACCCACACCTCACACAACACCTTTCTAGCTCCATGGACCCTAAACGTGCCCATCACAACCACCTCCAGTGCACTACATGCCCGAATAACAACTGCGTGGGTAAAACCAGACAAGCACGACATTCTCAAAAGAGACACACAGGAAAATGTCTGTCTCTTTACTTACTGTTTAGTCCATTAAACATATTGTATTGGCAAAACATAACTATTGGCACAACCAGAAACGGAATGAACTCAGTACTTCCCTTTCAGCTATTTAGAACTTCCTGCCTCCTTCCCCCCATCAAATTTGCAGACTGAAGTGGGAGTCTAATATTTATATCAGGAAGACACTTTTAAATACCAGTTATGCTTCTTGTGTAAATTGTTCAATTATGTCTCTCTCCATAAAAAACAGACAAAAAGGAAAAAAGGGACACCAACCAACCCCCCTCCCCAATAGCCCAAAACCCAAATTAATGTCTTGTCTCCCTTCTCCCCTTGAAAATAAGAGTTTCTATTCCTACCCCTGCAAAGATCAGCTCACAGGAGAGTGGACGGAATTGCAGAAGCTAAAGTCAGTTCAGAGGCATAGTGAAGCGTGTGGACAGATAATGTTTATTTTTCTTATTAGCTTTGAAGTGTTTCCATGGGCCCTTGCATTACCAGGCAGAGATGGAGGATATACAGCGAGAACATCTTGTCTTAAATGGGGAGAAACCCAAGAAGCCATGGCAACTATTTGGTGATCGCAGTGTAAAGTGGCAGCTCATTACCGTGATTGTGATGGCTATGGGCCAGCAGCTCAGTGGGATCAATGCTGTAAGGATAATTTCCTCATTATTTAGAAGCCAAACAATTTGTTTTAAAGTTCTGCCTGTCTAATTTCCATCTGACTTTGATCTTCATTGAAATCAAGAAACTCTGTCTAGAAACTGGCAGAAACACAGGATACAGAAGAGGGGAGAGAATCTTAATGTTACTGATGCTGAGAGGGAAAAGCCTAATTCAACTAAAAACAGCAGGAAATGTTAATGTCAAATTTGGATGATAGAGTAGAGGTTTGTTTTTAACACTCTCTACTTAAAACAAGCATAGCATGGAGATTTCCTAGAGCAAGAGTGTTACTAATGCTAGCCCTGATGTCTTTAGCATCTTACAAAATGATTAAAGCTCCCACATTATCTCCCATGCTGCATAAACAGCAAAACTGAAGTTGTTGCACCTTGCTTCACTTCTCATGACTGAATCTTCCCTGGTCCCTCTACCCTTTGGACAAATGTCTTTTGGGTTTCTTTATGGTTTGGGTGTCTTTTTTTTTAAGTTGAGATCTACTTTAAGTGCTAGTTTAACACAAGTAACTGGGACGAATTTACCTCTTGGAACGGGTTTGGAGTTTGGATACCAAAATAAGCAGACCAGTACTCCCACTACTTTTCTGAACTAATGTGCCAGTCCTGGCCTGACTCCAACTCTGCATGGAAGTTCAGGCTGCATTTATGACTTGTGATCTCCCTCCCACACTAGAACATATCATGGCTCTGGGATAAACTCTTCCTTGTAATGTTCACCAGATAATGTTCAGACTGCCAGATCTGTTTTTGCTAGCAGTAATTTTCCCTTTTCGTTTCCATGTTTTTACTAAGCTGTAAGATGCAATTTACTAAACGGCTGTTTAGTTTATGAGCCTGACTTCTTCTCACTGATGATTTCACTACCCAAGCACACTGGAACAGCTCTGTTGATATTTTCTTGTAGATTTATTTCTATGCAAGTTACATTTTTAAACAAGCTGGGATCCCTGCTGAAAAAATCTCATATGTTACACTAGGCACTGGAGCTTGTGAATGCCTGACAGCCCTCACCTGTGTAAGTGACCAATTGTACTTTTACCAGGCCTCTTAATTTTATTGTAGAAAAAAATAGACGTGGGAATGTGGCATCAGAGTGGTAACTGACAAAAGTGATATTCTGTCCACAGGGTTTGCTGATTGATTACCTGGGAAGAAGATTTCTCATCATTGGAGGATACACCCTGATGAGCTTTTGGTGTATAGTGTTAACATTTTCCCTGACGTATCAGGTATAGAGATGCACTCAACTGTACCATGAAATGCAATACTGTGTCTGTTTGAAAATGTGAGAGATTATAAAGCAGCAGAGCTTTTAACTTTGGAGAACATCTTCTCTTGGCAGTCAGAGAAGGAGCAAGAGCTGCACAGTTGAAACAACAATGAAGGTCATGGCCAAGCTCACTAAGGGTATGTCTACACAGCAGTGTTATTGCAGAGTAACTGCACTACAAGTCATTATTTCAATGTAATACCAAAATAATGTCAAGCTGGAGGACTTCTTACTCTTACTCCTTTAACCCTCATTTCAAGAGTAGTAAGGGAAGTCAGAGGAAGAGTGCTCTTTCTTGGACTTCCCACTGTGTAGACAGCGCCAAAAGCCAAATTAAGCTATTTCGACTACAGCTACACAATTGACATAGCTGAAGTTGCATAGTGTGGACGAGTCATGGGGTGCGATCACCCCCTACCAGGTGGGCAGGGGAGCTCAGTGAACCCCTTCGTCCTCTAACCCAGCCCCCGGCTGGGATTCCTGGTCGTATGTCCCATAAGGTGGGTGCTATCACCCCCTCCCTGTAGGGCAGGAGAGGGGGGTTCAGCAGACCCCGTGTCTATACTCTGCCTTAGTAGAGGGGAGGGGTCTTGCGCCCCGAGTCTTGCCCCTCAGAGGGGTGATACCCTGGCCGGTCCTGCCACCCCACTTCACACGTCAGTGTGCGTTCCGGTTCTGAAAGGGGTGGGGTGCTCAAGGAGGGTTGGGAGGGGGACCCGAGCCCACCCTCTCTCTGGGTCCCAGCCCGGGGCCCTAAACGCAGGGGCTCGCTGTTGCCCCTGCACGGCAGACGGGGGTGTTTCCTCCTGTAACACGTCTGCCCACGGTTGCCAGGAGGCCCCCACCCCAGGCTGCTTCCTCCCTTCCCACAGTCCCTGGAGCACCCCTGCCATTCCCCAACGCCTACTGGGATTCTGTGGTCCAGGTCCGGGGTTGCTCTGCGTAAGTCTCGTGGGTCGTCCAGTTTCCGTGGGTCTTGTCCCAGCCAAGTCGCTCTCTCCGTAGGCGGCGGGGTTTGTCCTGGTCGTCCTCCGATCCGGGACTCGTCGACCACCGGCCATGGGGGCCGTCCCGGGAGTCTCTGGGATGGGGCCGGGCCGCCTGCTGGTCTCGGGCACGCACCCGGTCCGTCCTGGGCCTCAGTCCATAGTTACCTCCCTGAGAGGAGGCTGCCCCCTCCCCCTCTGCCGGCGGGCCCTTTTGAAATGGCCCACCTGGCCGGACGCACTCTGGAGGACCCACCCCCCTCGGTGACGTGGTGGCTTCCCCAGGCACATCCCGGCGGTCACTCTCCGCCACAGCCTCTCCCTGAGCACTCCCGAGGAAGGGGCTGGTGATCTCCCGCTGGCACAGGCGCGGCGACAGGTTCCGGCCCTGCCGCCATTCTCAGTGGTCCTGCACCGTGGGGGCGTTCTGCCCATGGCCCTCTTGGCTCCCGGCGGCTTGGGCCGTCTGGCATGCAGGCCACTGGCGGCCCGTCACACATATCTTATTTCAGCTTTAGCCCTGCTGTGTAGACATGCCCTACTAAAAGTGCTTGATTTTCAGCAACAGCCCAGCTCTTCCTCTTTGAAGATCAGGCCTTTTCAGGTGTTCCAAGTTGGGCACTCAAACATTGAAGCATATAAAATCACTAGTCACTTTTGAAATATTGGCCAAAAGCTCACGATGCTAAAATAATCAGACATCTTACTATTCTACAGCCACTCTTCAGAAAACATTAAACATACAGCAATGACACTGCTATTTAATGCAAATTATTAGTTGTTCTGAATGATAGCAGATGCTTCCATTGATTAGCTGCCAATAACCTCTAGTTGCACTGACTGCAGGATTCCCAGAAGTTCTGCATTCATTTCAGGCACCTAATAATGTATTCTCAAATGACATCAGAATGCTATCATCCAATTTGGTCCTGCATCTAATGCTCTGTGCCTAATGCTGGCAGGTATAATAGTAATGAATAAATATGCTTTCTATCTTTAAATTAGTAATAATTCCCAGAAAAAATACTAAATAAAGATAACATACCAAATGGGTTCCTGCATGGGTCAGTTTTGGGACTAGTTCTGTTCAATATCTTCATCAACGATTTAGGCTATGTCTGGACTATGCTCTATTTTTGAAAGATATGCAAATTCCTGTGGAATTTGCATATCTTCTTCCGATCTCACTTTCGAAAGCTCCATTTTGGAAAGTGAAAGTCTGGATGCTGTTTTTTCGGAAAAAAAAACCTTTTTCAAAAAAACTTCTCCTCTGTAAAAAATGAGGGGGAAAAACATCCAGACTACTATCACTTTCGAAAGCTCTGCTTTCGAAAGTGAGATCAGAAGAAGATATGCAAATTCCCACGGAATTTGCATATCCTCTTTCAAAAATAGAATGTAGTTTAGATGTACCCCCAGATAATGGCATGGTGTACTGTCACAGGGTGTCTCCTGCTGGAAGCTCTGGGGAATTACAGGCAGTCCCCGACTTACGCGGATCCGACTTATGTCGGATCCGCAGTTCCGAACGGGGCTGCCCCGGAGTACACGGACTGCGGGAGCTCGCGGTCCCGCCGCCCGTGTACTCCGGGCAAGAAAAACTGCTCCGCATCTCCCTGGTCTGCAGACCAGGAAGACGTGGAGCAAAGCTGCTGCCTGAGCCCCCCCGAGGCTTTGCAAAGCCGCGGGGGGGCTGCTCCGCTGCCGGCTTCCCCAGACTTTGCAAAGCCGCGGGGGGGGGAGGGCCAGCAGCACCCCAGCTGCTCTGCCCCAGGCGTCCCCAAGTCAGCCGCTGCTGAAACTGACCAGCGCTGACTACAGGAAGCCCGAGGCAGAGTTGCTCTGCCCCAGGCTTCCTGGAATCAGCCGCTGATCAGTTTCAGCAGCAGCTGACTTGGGGAAGCTTGGGGTTCTTAAGTTGAATCTGTATGTAAGTCAGAACTGGCGTCCAGATTCAGCCGCTGTTGAAACTGATCAGTTTCAGCAGCGGCTGAATCTGGACGCCAGTTCCGACTTACATACAGATTCAACTTAAGAACAAACCTACAGTCCCTATCTTGTACGTAACCCGGGGACTGCCTGTAGTCCTTTCTCAGCAGGGCACCCAATTCTGGCAGTGTCTCACCCATCCACGCTTGTATTCTGGACCCATGTCACTCCTAGACCACAGTGTCCTCTTTCAGACACTGCCCCCCTACAGTGGTCTTTCTCCAACCTTCTGGCAGTTGTATTGGCATCCCTTAGTATCTACTGCCACTGTGGTCAACTGTGGCCTCCAAGCCTAGCTACTCTGTCTCAGGAGCATGCTACAGTCTGTACTGGCCATGCCCTCCTCCCAGGAGGGTATCAGCAGTTCTCTGATTCACTTGTCACTGTAGCCAGCTGTGGCCTTCAAGCCCAGCCCCTCTGTCTCAGGGGCAAGCCACAATTTGTATAAGCTAGAGGTTCCCAACCGCCAGTCCGCGAACCGGTGCCAGGCTGTAAACTGCTGGCTGCCAGGCCACGCCCCTATGGCTTGATGATTGGTTCGGTGGGGTTCCCTGTAAGCTGTGCAGAGAGCTTTCTGGCTGGGGAGGAGTGCTCCTTCAGCGGTGGCTCCCCGCTCGGAATCTAGACAAGAATGTGCTTGTAGGGAAGGGACGTAAGGAGAAAGGGAGGACGCTGCTGGGACAGGAGGGAGCCAGAGTACCCCTTCCCTCTCTCCAGCAGCAGCCTCATGTCTCATTGGGCTGCTTTAATAAAATACTTAGGGAAGCTAGAAATGTGTTATGTATGATTTTTTAAGGTGGAAACTGAATACTTGGGGAGGGGATAATTATTTAAAAACCCATTACAATGACATATATTGTGTGTGTACAGATGCAATGTTAAATAACACATGACCATGTAAAATTAATCACCATAATGAATATGCAAATATGCAAATATATTATTTATCATAATAAACATGCCAAACATGCCCCCAAAAATTTGTGAAAGAGTTTGCCAGTCCACAGTATAAAAAAGTTTGGAACCAATGGTACAGGCCATGTCTTGACCCCACCACAAGTACACTTATAAAGTTTGTGGCTGTTACGAAGCAGGAAGGAGTTGCAAGTGCTTTGCAGGACAGGGTCATAATTCAAAATGAACTAGACGGTCTGGAGAAATGGTCTGAGATAAATAGGATGAAGTTTATTAAGTGGAATACTTTTAATTTCTTCTCAGCAAGGAACAATCCATTTCACACATACTAAAATGGGAAGCGACTGTCTAGGAAGGAGTCCTGCAGAAAGGGATTTAGGAGCCATAGTGGACCACAAGCTAAATATGAGTCAACAGTGTGACACTGTTGCACAAAAAAGCAAACATAATTCTGGGATGCATTAACAGGCCAAGACACAAGAGCTGCGTCTAGACTGGCAAGTTTTTCTGCAAAAGCAGCTTTTTTTGCGGAAAAGCTTGCCAGCTGTCTACACTAGCCGCTTGAATTTGCGCAAAAGCACTGATGTTCTACTGTCCGAAATCAGTGCTTCTTGTGCAAATGCTTTGACGTTCCCGTTCGGGCAAAAGCCCTTTTCCGGAAATGTTTTTGCACAAAAGGGCCAGTGTAGACAGGAAAGAACTGTTTTGCGCAAAAAAGCCCCGATCGTGAAAATGGCAATCAGGGCTTTCTTGTGCAAAACCGCGTCTAAATTGGCACGGACGCTTTTCTGCAAAAAGTGCTTTTGCACAAAAGCGTCAGTGCCAATCTAGATGCTCTTTTCCGCAAATGCTTTAACCGGAAAAACTTTTCCGTTAAAAGCATTTGTGGAAAATCATGCCAGTCTAGACGTAGCCAAGAAGTCATTCTTCCGCTCTACTCTGCACTGATTAGCCTCAGTTGGAGTGTTGTGTCCAGTTCAGGGCACCACATTTCAGGAACGATGTAGAGAAATAGGAGAGGATCCAAAAGAAAAAAAAAGACTGAAAGAATTGGATTTGTTTCATTTGGAAAGGAAAAGACTGAGAGGGGCCATGATGGCAGCTTTCAAATACTTAAAAGGGTATCACAAAGAGGAGGGAGAAAAATTATTTTGCTTAACTTCTGATGATAGGACAAGAAGCAATGAGCTTAAATTGCAGCAAGGAATGTTTAAGTTGGACATTAGGAAAAACTTTCTACCTGTCAGGGTGGTTAAGCACTGGAACCAATTGCCTAGGGAGATTGTGGAATCTTCATTATTGTAGATATTTAAGAGTAAATTAGACAAACATCTATCAGGGATGATCTAAATCAGTGTTTCTCAACCTTTTTTTTTATAAAGTACTCCCTTTTCTTATAAAAAAAAAAGTATCCCCGGTATATACAGTTTTCAGACACACCATTTTTTTCTATCATTGCAACACATTTGCTTAAACAATTTAATTGTAGCCGGTGAGCTGTCCCTATTAAGAGAGCCTCCAATCTTCCCTTCCTTGCTAGTATTGTATCAAAAATATATACAATAGAAAATTGGTTTTATATGGCTAAATTCATTCATGTGTCTCTAATTATGCTGCTTTACCATCACACTAACTTTTCTCTTTTAATGTAAATAAATGTTACTTTTAATTTCTTCTCAGCAAGGAACAATCCATTATTTAGGCCTAGAAAGTTTGTACACACTAGTTATGTGTTTAATGACATTTAGATAATAGACTGGCCCTGTGATAAAACTATATTAAAATTAAACTAGTAATAATTCAGAATTTTACTTTGAATTTACAGACTTAAAAGATTGTTTTGCATCTACTAATTATAAATATTACTAACAATGGGAATTCAAGCTTTAATTAGTATCTGAAGTTGATTGACTGGTGTATTCATTGCTTTAAAACAACAAGAAATTGGCTATTACTAGCAATTAATAGCTGACTGTTAAATTTGTATTTAATGACTAGTTACAACAAAATATTGCAAATGTGAGACTTAAAACTTTTTTTCATTTATACACTATAGTATCAATAAGAGATTAAATTAAATATACATCATTTTCTCATTATTTGAAGACACTCATTTGATTAATTGAAAGTTAATTATTACTTGGAGTCAATGACCAATTTTCTGTTATTTTTTTAGGAAGTCATTTAAGAGCTCAAATGCTAAACAATTTTGACTTCAAGCCAAATGTTAAGATATGATGATTGAAATCTGAACTAAGTACTTTTTCTGCTTTTTTTTTCCAGGAGCTGTATCCCTGGGTGCCTTACTTAAGCATGGCTTCTATATTTGCTTTCATCTTGAGCTTTGGGTTGGGTCCAGGTACTGCACATTAGTGAACTTTTGACAGAATTCTCTAAAACATATTTCTAAAACAGTGCCAGTATTGTCTGTAGAATATGTAAGAGAGCTAATATTTCCCATAGGCCGTGTCTACACTACAGAGAAGATGGAAGCAGCCACAGGAGATCTTCTAGGGTTCGAATTAGTAGGTCTAGTGAAGACACATTAATTCAAATTGAGAGGAGTACTTCTGGGATGTATGAGCAAGAATGTTGTAAACAAGAAACAAAGTAATTCCTCCATTTTACTCCTTGCTGACTAGACCTCAAATGGAGTATTGTGTCCAATTCTGGATGCAACATTTCAAGGAAGATGAGGACAAATTAGAGAAAGTCCAGAGAAGAGAGAAAAAAAAGATATGGTCTAGAAAACATGACCTAGGGAAGATTAAAATAATTGGATTTATGTAGTCTGGAGAAGAAAAGACTGAGGGAGACATAACAGTTTTCAAGTACATAAAAAGCTGTCACAAGGAGGAGGGAGAAAAATTGTTCTCCTTGGCCTCTGAGGACAGGACAAGAAGCAATGGGCTTAAATTACAGCAAGGGAGGTTTAGGTTGGACATTAGGAAAAACTTCCTGACTGTCAGGGTGGTTAAGCACTGGAATAAATTACCCAGGGAGGTTATAGAATCTCCATCACTGGAGATTTTTAAGAGCAGCTTTATACCATATCCTGTCAGGATTGGTTTAATTGAGAGGTGGGGAACCTATGGCCTGCAGGCTGAATCTGCCCTACAAGGCTTGGGGCTCCCCACCTGAGCAGTGGAGAGCTGGCACTGGTACTCCAGCCACATGGACTAAAGTGCAAGGGGAATCCCTGGCATCCTGAGTTGCATGAGGAAGTATCTCTATTTTTCCCCCCGCCTATCAGTTTGGGGCCATGTCTGTAAGGTTTTGTCTTCTCACTTGCATGGGGCCCCAAAACTTCTTTTTCTGGGGCTCAGTGGCCACCAGGTAAAAAATGGTTCCCCACCCTTCATCTAGATAATACCTAGTGCTGCCTTGAGTATAGGAGACTGGACTAGAAGACCTGTCAACGTCCCTTCTACTCTTGGGTGTCTATGAGGCTTGTTATTGTAATTTGAATAGGCCCTTAACTTATGGTAAGTTGTACCTTACTCCCTGGGCAGCCCCAGTGAAATCAGTAAGACTATTTCTGTGAAATGGTTTATCTTTAATGTTAATAGGGCTTATCAGAATTTGTACCAAAATGTGCCTAAGAAGAAAAAGTAAAAAGTACTTAATTAACAAAGGTAATTTATATATAGCTGTTTCTATCTATAGCTTAAATCCATGTCCGTTAATGGGAGTTGCTTTTGAATACATTTTCTTTTGCTGGCTTGAAACTTTTCCTAAAAATGCACTTTCCTTAAGAACTTGTTCTGTTTCTGAAATTCATTGGCAGGTGGCATAACAAACACACTGACTGCTGAATTATTTACACAGTCTTCACGGCCTGCAGCTTACATGATAGGAGGGTCTGTTAGTTGGCTGAGTTTCTTCACAATAGGAATGATCTTCCCCTTTATAGTGGTATGTATCCATTATGCATGCTATCTTCTCTCAGTTGCCTCATATCCACTTGCCTTTCTTGCAGAAAAATTTTCCTAGGTCACAGAAACTGCTCTTCTTTATACAGTGAAGAATTTAAGAGATTAGACTTAAAATGAGTGAAAATTCTCCTTCAACAAAAGGTATTATTGAAGTCAGTCACTCTTTAATAGACTAATTTATTTTAGAGCTTGCCAAATAATACAACAGAAGACAATAAAATAAATAGAAAGTCAGTCTGCAGAAGGAGGACTTATCTCCAGGGTTAGGTTGATGATCAGAAGAAATTTGCAGAAAAAATAAAAAGAATTCTCACCAAGTTCAGAGATTCATACATCACTTTTATTAGCATCTCTTGCTGTTGCTTAGCTTGGAAGGTGAGAAAGATTTAGCATCTGTAACATATTATTTACTTTTTGTTTGAGGTCACACCATTAACTGTCCAAATTCAGTTGGGGACAGTCACTGACAATGGAAAAGTCTTAGGTCAAGAGAGATTATTATAGTGAACAGTACATATAGCCAGACTCCATTTCAGATCAAATCATTTCAGTTACTCCACTTGTAAAGAAATACAGGCTACAGAATGACTGCTGAAAAGAGCTTCTGAACTAAGACACTCCTATGCACATACCTCTAATAAATGTCAAATAATTAGCATGTTCTCAAAATAAGTAGTTTCATAGGATGAATTCTATGAAGCTACATAGGGGCCTAAAACTGATGGTGCTGGTTTCCTTGATTCACAAGGTGTAAAAGAAGGTGATGGGAGCGTTTCTCTCATTGACTTCCTGCTCTGGGGATGATGCCACGCTCGGCTTAAGGTCTGTTGACTCCAGCTACGTTATTTACATAGGTGGAGTTGTATATCTTAAGCTGACCTTCCAGGTCTAGTATAGACCTGGCCTAAGAGCATGTGCTAACCATTGAGCAATCAGTCTGATGGGGGAGGGAGACACTTTTGAAGTTGTTCCATGCCCACTTCCCATAGCTACTGTCTGAGGCTATCTGAGGCTTGTGCTTAAAGGGGCTGTGATGGATAGGCAGAGTGATGGCCAGCACCCGGTGACTAAGGGGTTAATCTGAGGCTACGTATACACTGCAGAGTTTTTAATGCAAAAACTTGCGGAGCATTCATACTTCAAGCACATTTTTGCACAAGAAAATTTACAGTGAATCGACAGAACAGAGGGGTTTTTCCAGTGGAGGTATTCCTCTTTCTATGAGAAATAACTCCTTTTTGCACAAGAGTTATTGCACAAAAAGGTGTGTGCGGAAGGAAACAGGGTTTTTTGCACAAAAACAGCCTATCGAAACAAGCACAGGTGCTCTGGTGGCCATTCTGTGAATGGCAATCAGAGCTTTCTTGTGAGAGAGCATCCATGCAGTGTGGACACTCTCTTGCGCAAAAGTGCATCACTTTTCCGATGCACTTTTGCGGTGTGGATGCTCTCTTGTGCAAGATGTTTTTGCAGAAATTCTTTTCCGCAAAAAGCTTCTTGAGCAAGAAGCCTGCAGTGTAGCTGTAGTCTCAGGTGGCTAGCAAGGGTGTTGGCAAGGGCCAGAAGAACCAATGGGGATATGGTGCTGAAATATTAATTGTATAAGATACCTTGGCTGCTTTCTTTGTGGGAAAGAATTAAACCAGGATTTGAGAGACACAGAATGATTCAAACCCAGGCAGGACTACCATGCCTCCAAAGAATTTGTGGCATAGAAGTGGACTGAACCAGGAAGGGATTGTGAGTAAATAAAGGGAAACATGTATTTAGTCGCAATCAGAGTATTTTTCTTTATTTTTGTGATTTGGTTTGAATTGCTTTGTGTGAATCTGTCTCCCCTCCCCCATTCACTATCTAAAAGTTGTTCCCCAGGATTTTCTGTTTTAATTTGTTTTACTTAGTTGCTCTGTAACACCTAGCAACCAAGTATCTTTTGTTTTGTTAGTAAAAATCACTTTTGTTTTGTTTTTATTTTAGAACACTTCAAATATGTAGGGAGGTGCCTAGCTCTACCCTTCTCCTTCTTTAAGCACCTATATAGTTACATAAAGAATGAGAGAGGTGCCTACCTTGCTCCATATGAAATGAGGAATAAGAAGAGGTGGCAGGCTTTTTATATTGCTAATAATCAGAGAACTTATCTTGGATAGGGGAATCTTAGATTCAGTTTGCTCTTCCTTGGAAGTGGGGAGAAGGTTATGAACAGGGGACTTCTACATGACAGGCAGGTGTTCCAACTACAGAGCAACAGGCAGTTTAGAGATAGGGTTCTCAGTCTCCCCTGTTGAAGCTGTTCCACTGTGTATTGGTGCTTGGTCCTGCTGTGAGGACAGAGGACTGGACTTGATGACCTCTTGAGGTCCCTTCCAGATCTAGTGTTCTATGATTTTATTAAATAATGAAAGAGTGGCTGGGTGAGGGTGTGAGAAGACAACTCTCTAATCCAGGAGTTCAGGTGCGCATCTAGGAGGCAGGAGACCATGTGTCATGTCCCTTTGCTCCAATAACTCATAATTCACAGTGGAACAACTTAACTAGGATTCTCTGGTCCAGGAACTTCTGTCGTCTGGAAGGACCATGGAAGTTCGTAGGACCAGTCACGGTGGAGAGATAGCGCATGGGAGCTCTGTAGGCTGGCAGGGCAGTGGGAGCTCCATGCACGGTAGTGGGACTGTCCAATAGAGCAGCAGAGCTGCCCAGAATGGCAGCAGGAGCCTGAGCAGAGGCGATGGGGCTGCTGGGTGCTGCAGTGAGGGCTGACAGAAAGATGGAGGGGAAGCCAGTGATCAGGCTAGGGCTGGTATCAGAGGGGTCAGAAATGACCTCCCCTGGTCCGGCAAAATCCCATATTGGACTGGTCAGGTCCTAAGAGTGCTGGACCAGGCAGGTGCAACCTATATTGATCATTTCAGCTAATGAGAAAGAGAGATAGGCAGAAGATGGAGGTCCACTTCTTCCTTTCACTTAAAACCTAGATTTGGCACTGCTAGAGTGACTGCCAACAGCAGTTGAGTTAATTAGATAATATAGGCTATGCTTTTCATTAATCTCAAACATCTTGTATTTTGTTTTTAGAATGGACTGAAGCAATATTGTTTTGTGGTGTTTTTACTGGAAAGCTTGTTGGTTGCCATTTTCATCTTCTTTGTAATTCCTGAGACAAAAAACAAATCTTTTCTGGAAATCAAGCAAGAATTCCAACAGCTTAATTTCAGAGGAAGAGTCAAGGAGAAGGAAGCAGAGCTATATGAAAGACGACAGCTCTGCAATGAATTTTAAAGTGCACTTTAGAGGTGCACTCACAGGTAACGGGCAGTCACATTCATGGGAATTATACATAGATGATCCCATATAGTATATAAAGAAAAATAGTATTAAGGGTGGTATTCAAACACAACTTGTTATATAAGGTGAAACTTGGTAGATTAATCTTACTGGAATGTCATAAGACATTATCAACAATACTATGTTTTTACGCAGGCATACAGTATTGCGGCCTACAAAGTAGACTGAATTAAATAAAAATATTTAGAGATATTTGAGTATGTTACATATCCAGAAACAATTATGATGACCTGGTCTCTTGGAGTACAGATTTCATTGGGGATTTCTCCACTCATTCAATGTGAATCCATGGCATGCCTCACACTCTGACCTTTAAAGTGCCAATATGAGGAATTTGGGAAACAGAGATGGGGTTAGAGCATCATTTTTTGAAATAAAATGCAGCTGTTACTCCAGTGTGATATTAGAATGCTGAACATTTAAGATTGGCCACACTGAACACAAACATATTGCTGATTGAGAGTCTTCTTACTACATAAAAACACTCCTCCTCTGGCCATCAGGCTAATCCTCTGACAGGTCCCAGACTACTTGATGCTCTTCCTATACACTCTAATACCTATTTCTGTGACAGCACAAAATGGACACAAGCAATTAGTCCAATTGGAATAAAGGAAGTAGTTAAACTATATATGTGCTTTTTAAGGTCATGCTAAAATAGATTACAAGGACTGAATGCCTTTCAGTATCAAGATACAACTAGCCTCCCTGAAATTACAGGTGGAAATTCAGTCTCAATTAGGAAAAAAATATCAGAAACTAGCATAACAGATATTTGGTGCTGTATGAAAATAACAAGATACATTGTGTTTGGCTCCTGGTGGATGAAAATATGTGATCACAATAGTCAGTAAATGGTATCTACAGCAGAGATGCCTAAATTCAACTTGTGATAGAAATTGAACATTTCTCTCATCCTCTAGAGATAGGTCATTTCAAGACAGGAACACTAGCAGCACAGGAAGAAGACCAAGTATATTAGGGGTAGCCAATTATTTTTTGTCAAGCTCCCAATTTATTCATCAAGTCCAGATTCCAGAGAAGAAAGTAAAGCAAATAAAAATATGTTGTTGTCCATTCAAAAGTATCTCATGGTCCAGATTTGGCCCCCAGTTTGCCTATTGTTTACATATGATGGATAGCATTAATTGTCGATAATGTGCCTATAGTGTGGAGGAGTTATCTGTTTATTCCCCAAGGCTTTCCAGCCAGCACTTTTAATCAAAAGTGAACTCACATTTTTAATTTCCCTTAAAACTAAAACACCAAAAGTCTTAACTTATTACAGCATTTATGTTTCCCTTTGATGGTTGTTTCCTCACCCTATAAGGATCTATTATAGGAGCTGTTGCTACCAATGGTGCCATTCCACAAGTGATAGAACAGCAGGAACAGTACAGCAAAGACTCCACGATTTTGATCAATCTTTTCTAGATCTATTCAGCACATGCTTAGATGACACAACAATTAAAACTGTTCTTCTCTATACAGAGGTAAAGAGTAAAATCAATGGGAATTTTTAGGGGAAAGGCTAGCAAGACAAAGCCACTATGTTTTTACTGCTTGTCAGGAAGTTATTCTAACAATGTAGTCATTTGTTTTCACAAAAATATACAGAGAAATTAGTTTCTGCTCCAGAAATCACTGTCTGCACTACCATGAATGCGAATACCATGTGTGAAATAAGGTCTTGTCTCATTTACAGTCTCAAAACAGGCTAAGTATAGCTCTTCTTTTTTTATTCAGTGCACTGCTAGAGATGGTAAAAAAATTTAGTATTACAAGGCAATGTACAAAGTACACTAAAATCTCCTGTTTTGCATATTTCAATACACAGTGATGTGAAAGGAAATAAGGGCAGCTTTTGGGAAGAGAATTTGAAAAGGTTCTTCTTACTAGGCTCATGCAAAAATCCATCTTGCTCAACATGACAGTAAGCAAGGTAAGAGTAAGAATCACACTAGTTGGAGGAGACAATGAATTCCCAGCCCGAATAATCTATGGCAGGGGTTCCCAACCTTTTTCAGTCCCCGTAACCCCTTGGCTTTTAGTAAACCTTCCCATATCCCCTATTCAATATGAAAGGAAATATATTCTAGACTCTAGAATCCACAACTTTTTTCACTAACACTATTACTTTTGGAATATTTCAATTAGGATAATCTAGTTATTTACCAAATATTCCCCATACCTCCTTAACAAGCTTTTCGTACCCTCAGGGGGTACATGTACCCCAGGATGGGAATCCTGATCTATGGCCTCAGTACAACTGAGAAAGTTATTACCATATGTCTCCAGTCATGCAAGAAACTTTCCAGTGAGCAATCTTTGCTAAAACATTTCCCACAAACAAGCACCATTTTCCCCATGGCTGTGAACATTGATAGCCAAAATCCAGAGAAAAATCCACCAAAGTGGGCATTCAAGCATTCTCTCCTACTGGAAGTTTTGTTGAAAGACAGTGGCATCAGGCCTGACTAAAGCCAAATAGCAACAGTAATCTGCATATTCAGTTATTTATTGTCCACTAAGGATCGATTAGACACATGTTTTGGGATACAGACAGCGTAAACAGTGAGAGTAAGAAGTGTGGCCAAAAAGCCAGCAGTTGGAACTGAGCAGTTCAGAATTCTTATTGCCACCAACATTTCACTTCCAAGACGGCCAACTAATGACACTGGCACATGGATATCTTCTGCACAGCTCTTCTGTTTCCGTAAGTAAAGAAGGATAAAAAAAAAAAATCAAAAGATACACAATGGTTGTGCTTCTTTTACTTCCTGAATCAGAAACTACCAATCACTGCTTTAGTCAATTGGATCAGGTCTTAATGGCAAAAGATGAGATATTAGGAAGGGTTCTTCTTACTCTTCACTTTGTCCTCCAAGTTTTTAAAGTATTTCATTTTGGCTAGAAGGTTCTTGGCTTCTTGGAGATCATCTGAAATGAAACAAGGAAACGAAGTTTATATTAGAATGGATTCTCCATTTCATCTGAGAAATTTAATTTCAAACATTCTGTTGTAAAATGGCCACGTAAATAACAACTAAACATTGTGAATTACAAAAACCCAAATGCCATAAATACCACAGTAAAGTCTATATTGCAACACTGGGTTATTTTTATTACCGTAAGATCCTAGAGACCTGAGTCAGGATCAGGGCCCTCTTGCAACAGGCACTCTACAAAACAAATGTATGAAACAAGCTTGCCCCCAAAAGCTTACAATCCAACAAGAGGTGTACAAAGAATGGGGAAAAAATATGCAACAGCAGTGTCCTCCAGTGACTTCTCTGAGAACAACCAATAAAAACCCAGTGGACTAGGCTGCTAGATATCAAACTGTAAAACTGGCCCCGGAGTCTAGTGCTGCAGTTATGTTATGCCACATAGTATGCAAGACCCAGCAACCTGGCTGGGAACCACTGCTACAACAAAGTCTGGCTCCGTCCCACCATCAAAGGGCTCAGCCTATAAGAGGAGTTCATCCCACACAGCCATAGAGCATGCCTTCAGACTCAATTTTTTTTTAAGTTGTAGATCCTTTATGTTGAAGGATTTAAGAAGTAAATTGTAGTTAAAGCAAGTTCATTTACTGATGTGAGGCCAGCAAGGAATGTAATCATTGAAGTAGGAAACCTTTAGTAAGGTACGTAAGAACAGCCACACTGAGTCAGAACAAAGGTCCAACGCACCCAGTATTCTGTCTTCCAACAGTGACCATTGCCAGGTGCCCCAGAGGGAGTGAACAGAACAGGGAACCATCAAGTGACCCCTCCCATCACCCATTCCCAGCTTCTGACAACAGAGGCTAAGGACACCATCCCTACCCATCCTGGCTAATAGCTATTGATGGACCTAACCTCCATGAATTGATCTAGTTCTTTCATGAACCCTGTAAAAGTTCTGGTCTTCACCACCTCCTCTGGCAAGGAGTTCCATAGGCCGACTGTGCACTCTGTGAAGAAAAACTGCCTTTTGTTTTTTTAAAAATCTGCTACCTATTAATTTCATTAGGTCTTATGTTATGGGAACAGATAAATAACTTTTCCTAATTCACCTTTTCCACACTAGTCATGATTTTATAGACACCCATCATATCCCCTCTTAGTCTCCTCCATTTATTCCTACCTTTTGTTTCCTGTCTTTTAGCCTGTTATCAATCCGAGAGAGGACCTTCCCTCTTATCCCTTGACAAATTACTTCAGAGCCTCTGTCAAAGGTTTACTGGAAATCTAAGTATACTATATCCATTGAATCTCCCTTGTTAATATATTTGTTGGCCCCCCAATAGTATATTAGCTGGCCTGATTTCCCTTTATTGAAACCATGTTGACTTTTCCCCAACAAATTATGTTCATCTATGTGCCTGACAACTCTATTCTTTGCTGTAGTTTCAACTAATTTGCTCAGTACTAATGTTAGACTTCCCAGTCGGTAATTGCCAGGATCGCCTCTAGAGCCCTTTTTAAATATTGGCATCTCGTTAGCTATCTTCCAGTCATTAGGTACAGAAGCTGATTTATAGGACAGGTTACAAACCACGTTAATAGTTCTGCAGTTTCACATTTGAGTTCTTTCAGAACTCTTGGGTAAATGCCATCTGGTCCCGGTGACTTGTTACTGTTAAGTTTATCAATTTGTTCCAAAACCTCCTCTAATGACACCTCAATCTGAGACAATTCCTTAGATTTGTCACCTAAAAAGAATGGCTCAGGTTTAGGAAATTCCCTAACATCCTCAGCTGTGAAGACTGAAGCAAGGAATTCATTTAGCTTCTCTGCAATGACTTTATCATCTTAGACTGCTCCTTCGGCATCTCGATTGTCCGAGGGCTCCACTGGTTGTTTAGTGCAGTGGTTCTCAAACATCTTGGGCTCTGAAACCCTTTACGTGCGTAAAAATTTATGCGGCGCCCCAGCGGTCCACTGATTGTATGTGTTGTACCTATCGATGTTTCATTTGTCGACCTTGTGGAGCCTCTGGAGATGTCCTGTGGAGCCCTGGGTCTCTGCAGAGTACAGTTTGAGAAACACTGGTTTAGTGGCTCTTGCTTCTGATGTACTTAAAACATTTTGCTATTACTTTCTGAGTTTTTGGTTAGATGTTTTCAAACTCCTTTTTGGCTTTTTACACTTAATCTGACAGAGTTTATGCTCCTTTCTATTTTCCTCACTAGGATTTAACTTCCACTTTTTAAACAATGCCTTTTTATCTCTCACTGCTTCTTTTACGTGGTTGTTGAACAACAATGGCACTTTTTTGATTCTCTTACTGTGTTTTTTTAATTTGGGGTATACATTTAAGTTGGGCCTCTTATTATGGTGTCTTTGAAAAGTTTCCATGCAGCTTGCAAGGATTTTACTTTTGTCATTGTACCTTTTAATTTCTGTTTAACTAACCTCCTTTTTGTGTAGTTCCCTTGTCTGAAATTAAATGCCACGGTATTGGCCAGCTGAGGAGTTTTTCCCACCACACAGATGTTAAATTTTATAACATGATGGTCACTGTTTCCAAGCGGTCCAGCTATATTCACCCCTTGGACCAAATTGTGCGCTTCTCCTAGGACTTAGGACTGAGCTCTGCAATCCCTCCCCTTATCAACTAGTTGACTAGTCGATGGAAATTCTATCAACTAGTTGACTGGCTGATTAAATGCCATTTAACATCCGTATAAAGTGCCAGTGGTGGAAATCTCATGTAGTGGCTCAACAGCGGCTATAGGAAAGTTTGGTAAAACTGAAAGTTTGGCTGTGTGGGAAGCAAAGAAAAAGTTACTTTCTTCTACCAGAGCATCTGAAAAATCTTGGACAAGTTTATTCCAGGCTATAGCTAAATCAGGACAATCTGATCTTTGTAGTTGGTCTGACTCCCTTCTCTTGTTGAGGAATTTCTTGCTGTTCTACAGAGAAGATTGATTAGATTAGGGATGGGATATCTAGTTTCATGGTGACAGAATAAGGTTTTGAATGAACAAGGGCCTCATCTTGTCTGGTAGTTTCAGGCAGTGATTCCCACTGAGGTACGGAAGGTGGTGAAAGAGATTTGTCTTGCATCAGAGTTTTGGATCCATTACTCCTTGGCACGTGGTGTGAGCAAACCTGCAGCCAAACCAGGGCTATTCACCGAGCCGTCATTCCACAGAACTGCAGTGAGTCATCACTTATGCAGGTGGCAACACAGCAGCAAGTTACCTTTTCCATACAGCCTACAGTTACTTAGACTTCTAGCACATGAGGGCAGCTTATCTCTGAGGAGCGCCTGGGTCAGATGACACCCCCCTACCCAAGGCCAGGTATTTCTCCAGCCTTACCAGAGCTGCAGAGAAGTCTGTGCAACAGCATTACCTAGTTAAGAACCCCTGCTGCTTCACAGTGTGCCAGACTCTCTAGGCTCCCAGCCTACTCCTGATCCAGTTCCCACCCTATCTCCTGGCCTACTCTTGTCCCTGAGTCTGAACCATCTGGCTTGTACCTGGACTTTGGCTACAGGCCTCAATGACTTATTTACATACTCCAAACCCTCCTCTGACCCTGGTTATTCCCAGATCTCTGTTCTAGCACTACACTGAGCCCAATCCCATCACTACATTCAGCTTTGTCTTCTGCATCAACCAGTAGGCTTAACTACTGGGAAGCAGCACCTAGCAGGTGGAGGCTAATGAGGAAATAGTGGGCCCCTTGTTTGCCTCTCTGTGGGGAAGCACCCTGCTTAGTAGGACACTTTAGTGCAGTTTGTTCCAAAAGACATCACTTGATACTGACAACCTAGT
Source organism: Pelodiscus sinensis (assembly GCF_052426305.1). Lineage (NCBI taxonomy): Eukaryota > Metazoa > Chordata > Testudines > Trionychidae > Pelodiscus > Pelodiscus sinensis. The sequence goes on along the minus strand of NC_143085.1, from coordinate 39,298,620 downwards.
TAATTATTTACCTGTATCCCACCTCCCCTTTTTGGGTAAGATTGTGGAGAAGGCTGTGGTGAGACATGGCATCTGTTATCCAGTATGCTTTTGATCTCTGACACTTGGCTATACGAGCACAGACCTGACCTTTGCAGACCGCAGTGCTTGATTATCTTCTCCACAAGACAGATGAATATCAGTATTCATATCAGTGGTATTAGATCTGCCAGCAGCCTATGGTACCATTGATCACAAGGTGTTGACTCATCTGCAGCCCCTAGCAGAAGTGGAAAAGGCAGCTCTTCATGGCATTTTTCTTGGAGAAATCTCATTGGGTAGTTGCAGGCAACTACTCCTCTTCCTAAAGGGCTGTTAATTGTGAGATTCTAAAGGGTACTATTTTGTCACCCTGCCTGTGTTCAAGGGTCTGTTAAAGTTAGCAAGGAGGTATGGATGCAGAAATCAGCATTTTCTCCTTTGACTCAGAGAATGTAATTCAGTGACTCAGCCAATGTCTAAAATGGGGTATGGAAGAGAGTCAGATGGATGAGACTTAACTAAGACAATACTCACGTGATGACAGTGAGCTGAAAGAAAGGAGGTGGTGATGACAGTAGAGGTAATATCAGTCCTCTTCACTGAGGGTATACAACTAGCATTAGGATTTGCATCTTACGTAGAGCAACATCGTAAAACTATTCAGCGACAAGCCGGAGCAAAACAACAACAGTCTGCTCACTGACCAGCTCATCTTGCTAAAAACTTCATACTAGCATTCTGGGATCTGTAATGGCTTTTCCCACGAGTCTCTAAGTGTGGGTTTTTGTTTGTTTGGTTGGTTGGTTTTTTAAATTTGTAAAGGCAGTGAATGATATTTGAATTCTGTAGTTCACTAAATACCAAAACATGCAGTCTTTATCACTCATTACTCTGACATTATAGCAGAAAAACAATTCAAGAAGTAATCAACTGAGATCACTACCTTTTTCAAAAGCTTTGCTCACATTCTTGGTCAATTCTTCTAGTTTAACTGTAAAACAAAACAAAACCCCATCTTATTAAAAAGCTGTGTATATTTTTACTGAACACTTTTCCAGCATGAAGACATAATGCAGGGCCACTGAAATAGATTTGCTGCCAGCACTTTTGCAGTAATGTTGTTGTCAATTGTTTTGTTCTTTGACTAGCTATAGTTTTCATTAAAATTCACTTGTTGATTTGGTGCTAAATATGAAGAGGAACGTCATCACACATTTTAAGGGCCAGTTGCTTGGTTAGAACTTAAGCTTGCACTCTCAATTTTGCTTTACCCTTTGACAATACATATGATTGCTATTACTCATGATTAACTGTGCAAAAAGGAAGTGTGAAAATACTTCACCACTGAACTGATGGTTGGCTACAGCCCACAACACATTAATGGAGAATGCAGCCAGGATGAGAGGAGTCTTTACAGCAACTCTCCCAAATACACAATGCCAAATGTTAACTGTGTGAGTTAAAGTGTGTCTCTTTAAACCAAATGGCACTATGGGGCATCCCACACCTTATATCACTTTACTTGGAGACACTAGCCTTTTTCATATCACAGAAAATAAAGCATTTACATTAGACAAGTCTAGACTTCACCTTCAATGAAACTTTCAATCTCTTCTATTTTAGCCTCGTTATTAGGTTCTGCCAGTGTCTCGTTGATTTCCATGATTTCCTTGAGGAACTCCACATCTATGCCACTGTCTGTCCCTTCTGCAAGTACTACTCCATTCAACTTCAGCTGGTGAAGAAAACAATAGGCTACTAGGCACAATGTTTAAAATAAGTATATGAGGTACATCTTTGCTCACAGATATTTAATCTGTTGGATGGATGATAGACTATTAGTCCACATCTACATTATATTGGCAAAACTTATGTTGCTCAGGGGAGTAACTGAAAACCCAACCAACCAAGCAACCCGCCCATGAGTGACATGTTTTACTGGGATAAGTGGTTGTGAGCACAGCAATAGGTTAGTGGGAAAGCTTCTCCTGCCAACCTAGTTAATGCCAATCATTGGAGGTGGTTTAAATATGTTGATAGGCTAGTCTGTTGGTTTTAAATGACTACGAGAGATCCTACAGTAACACAGCTGAATAGGTATAAGTATGGTGCTGTTAGGCTTCTAAGGTAGACATATCCTTAGCGAGATTATACTGATAAAACTAATAAAAGAGTTATCACATAGTAAAGATAGTAACTAGGTGGCCTCCTTCAGTCTCAGATTTCTGTTTTCTCTAGTGAAAGCACACAAATGTTGAGCAAGCAAAGGAGGTACACAAGATTTGGTTAATTATACTGTAAAACTACAGTCACCCCCACTTGATTATGGTCTGATAGTACATTACATATTAGCTGTGCTGTCCATGGAGATAGGGTGGGGGTGCAGAGCCTGGGACAATCCTCCACCTTTACCCCAGAGACTGCTTCTTCATACCCCTGCTCCACCTCCACTCCTTCCCCCAAACCCCTCCTCTTCCTGCTCCCATAATGCCCCTTTCTCCAAACCCTATCCTCTGAGCGATGCGACTGGGAAGGGGCTAGAAGCAGGGGTCAGCCCTACCTCCACCCAGCACTCACCATGGTGGCGGGAAGCAAAGCAATCCAGCCCCAGCCTGATGCACTGCTCTGAGCCCAGCGCTCAGCTGCATTGCTCAGGAGAACAGAACAGGCTGGGATCAGGGAGTTCCAACCCCACCATATCCAGTGCAGTAGACTGGGCCCAGGTTGCTCCACTTCCTGTGGCTGAAGCTGCTACTGTTGAGTGTAGGGACAGGCCTGACCCTTGCTGCCAGTGCCCAGCCCTTCCAAAGTGTGGAGCTTTGGGCAGCCACCCCAAACCATCCAATGTACAGGACACCTCTGCATGAGACACCTTACTAGGTATAATCCACGGCTCAAGGGACTCAGAAGGGTTTGGTAGGCTCTGTTAACCAAGGAAGAGTGCTGTTCAGAAAAGTCCCGCTCTTTCTGTCAACAGAAGATGCACAAATATCTTTATTACACAAAATTACCATGTTTACAATCAAAGTCAAATGATGATACATGTAATCAACAGTAAAGAAAAAAACTACTGTACAAACACTACATATTAGTACAATCTTTAATTGCAATTAAATCTGTGCCTAACCATTCAAAGGTACCAAAAGGACTGAACTGTTACGGACATGGATAAGAGTGGTGGACACATTAGAAATACCTAGTGAATTCCAGCAGTTGAAAAAGTTAAAATCTTGATCAGAAAGATACCTGATTTTTAAACTATTTATTTTGTTTTCATGTAGGACTTCAATTGCTTTTCTTCAGCTAGATCAGGGTGGACAAAACAAGGAAAATGGCCAGTGGGAGCTGTGCTGAGGATTGTGCTGGGCGTGGGGACAGCGCATGAAGTAAATCCCCTTTGTAAGGGGCATGTGGCACAGAGAGGCCATGGCATTTCAAAGGGGAAGTGCTGCATAGCTGATCCCGGACTCCGTGCAGCGTTGCCCCTTTGAAATGCCACCACAGCATTTCAGAGGGGCAGCATTTCACAGCTGATCCCGGGCTCCACTTGGCACTGCCCCTTTGAAATACCATTGTGGCATTTCAAAGGGGCAGCCACACAGCTGATCCCAGGCTCCACACAGCGCTGCACTTCAATGCCATGGCGGTGTTTCAAAGGGGCAGTACTGCACGGAGCCCAGGTTCCCCCACTTGCTACTGCTATCTGATAGAGGGATCAGCTGTATTGCACTGCCTCTTGGCAGCGCTGCCCTAATGACTAATCGAATAGTCAATGCAGAAATGCATCGTTTACTCGATTCGCCAATTACACAATGTTTAACATCCTCATCTCAGACCCCACACCCTCTCTTGTACCTCAGTGCCCTACCATGAGTTCCCTTCTGCACCCAATCTGTCATACACTCTCTCCCCAGAAAAGTGCAGCCCTTGACCACTTTCCAAAATCTTGGAGTACCCTCCCCCCCCATCAAAAATTATTGACCATCCCTGAGCTAGATCAACAGTTCTTGACCAGGCGTCTGGGACCCAGAGGGCTGTGAGCAGGTTTCAGGGGATCTGGCAAGCAGGGCTAGCATGAGACTCACTGGACTCCAGAGCAGAAAGCTGTAGCACTGGTGACTACAGCTGATGCCCAGGATCCTGAGCCCCAACATCTGGGCCTGAAGTTGTTGCTTAAGCTCTGAAACTAGGGAGTGGGGTGGGCTTCACAGCTTGAGCTCCAGCCTGAACCACAACTTCACAGTGCTGTTTACGCAGTATCCTGAATCTGTCAACTGAAGCAAGGAGGCTTGCTGCTGTGAGTTTTGTAAACATACTCCTTAGGCCTAATTTTCAGAGGGAAGGATGTGTTCTCACCACCTTTGAAAATCTGGCCCTTGGAATCTCAGAGAAGATCAAACATTGAAAATGGAGAGAAAATTAATGGAAGTGTTTTGAAAATTTGGACAATAGGTTCTAGTGGGTTGGTGGACCCAAAGAAAATACCAAGTCAGAGGAAAAGAGAAAGACTCCATAATAATATTGCTCAAGTTTAATAGTATACTTTCAATCCTCCAAACATCACTGATGTTTGCCTCAAGTACAGGACAAGCAAGAAAATGGATACAGGAAACCTGGCGGAATGAAGGGCTTCCTCCTCTCCCTCAACTTAAGGGACTGCTTTAATAACTAATGGAAAGTGAGTTTGAAATAGAATAATGTTTACCTCACTTTATTAGAAATAGACAAATTCAGTTATGAACAAAAATCCTTTTTAAAGTTACATTTCAGAGATTTTTTTTAAAAAAGTAGCCCTTCTGAATAAAAACTTTTCTCTTCACCTCAAAAGAAAATAATTTCATAGTCAGACAAATAAAAGTGCAAACTAGGAATGTATATGAAGCCCCCAAGCACTAGGGATGTTAAATCCCATTTAACTGGTTAACCAATTAAAGGGGGTGCAGTGTGTGTGTGTGTGTGTAGGGAAGTTGCAGGCAAGGGCTGCTCCCAGCCAGAGCATCCCCTACCTGCATGGTAAACAGGGCTGCCTTGTACAGAGACTGTGCTGGATACTGGAGCAGCTCCTGTCTATGGCAGGTCCTGCAGAGTTGGAAGAGCAACCTACCCATGGTGGGCAGGGAGATGTTCTAGCCCACACCAGTTACCAGACCCGATAAGCATCACCCATTAAGATTAACCTGTTAAGCTTTCACATCCCAGTTCAGGCCGCTTAAGGGAGAACTCTGGGTTCCTACCGCCCACTCCTGTGCTCCGTCCATGCACATGCACAGGTAAGCAGCTGGTTCCCCAAGAAATGCACCTGTTGAGCGGCCAATTAGCTGTGACCATTACCCGGGTGACTCTCACGGGAAGGAAGGTGACAACTTCCCCGCCCCACACCTGTGCCTGGAGACCCCCAGGGCAAATCCCCCCCCCCCCCCCCGAGCTCCTAACCTGGGATCTGTGGCTGAAGTAATCGGGGTGCAGCGAGCGCTGCAAGCTCCGGAATCGCTGCTGCAGCTGCGGCACACTGATGTCGAATGAGCGATCGCTGAGGAGGGACAAGCGGAAAACCCTGAGGGCCCGAGCCAGCCAGACACTGTCCCAGCCCCAAGCGGCGCCCGCCGGCCCTCCCGCCCCGCCGCCCCGCCGCTCACCAGCCCAGCAGGCGGAAGAGGTCGGGCGGGCCCTCGGGGGGCTGCAGGGCCTGGCAGGCCGGGCAGAAGCGGGGCAGGCCCCCGCGAGCAGGGAGGGGGGCGCCGCAGCTCCAGCAGCGCGGGGCGGGCGCAGCGCCGGGCTCCGCGTCCCGGGGCCGCGATGAGGCGGCTGTGGGCCGCGCGCCGCACAGCGCCCTGCAGAGCTGAGCCCTCCGCGCAGCCCACATCGAGCCGGAACTACAGCTCCCGGCAGCCCCCGCGGCAGCCGCTAAAGCTGCATTGGCTGAATTCGAAAGGAGAGCCGCGCGGGGCGCATGCGCAATGGGGTTGGGACGCGGGTCGGTCATTCGGCGCGCGTGGGTGAGTGTGAGTCTCAGGCAGGGGTGGGGGCGCGAGCGCGAGGCTGAGCTGCCCCCGGCCAGTTACCGGCAGCGGCCCCCGGGCTTCCCGCCACGCGGACGTGCGGGGCCGGGCGCCGGCCGGAGGGTGCGAGGCGCGTGCAGCGGCCGGGCCCACCCTGACTCTGGCGCGGCCAGTGGGGCCGGGCCGCCCCTTGCTGGGCCCCCCCCCCCGCCGCCACAGAGCGAGCAACGGGGCCGCGCGCCGAGCTCCCCGGTCGCTGCGGGGGTCGCAGGCCCTGTGCCCGCCTGGCTCACGGGCACGGCTCCCCCGGGCCTCTGGCCTGCGCGCTCCTCTCCGGGAGCCGAGCAACTGCTCCTGGAACGGCCTGTAAACCAGAGCCCTGCTTAGCTGGCCTGCGCCATGGGAACGAGACCCGAAGAGCGGCCAGGCCAAAGGCCCATCCAGCCCGGTGCCCTGTCTGCCCACAGCGGCCAATGCCAGGTGCCCGGGGGGGGGGGCTGAACAGAGAATCAAGTGATCCTAGGGTCATGGTAGGCAAAAGGGCCTCTGTGGGCAGTCTCCTCCTGCCCTGCAAGGGGCTCAGCACTTACAGCTACTTGGCTGGTGGTTGACTCTAAGCATTGTGCTTCCTTGCAGGGCAGGGGCAGAGAGCAAGAGACTTCATGTGCTCCCCTTTCCCAGGCCCTGATTGACTCGGGGGATATAGGAGGGGAGCATACAAAGTCTCCTCATACCAGCAGGGACATGGGTACCTAGAGGGAATCACCAGTGGTTCTCTCTGGGATGTGGGCAAAGACTTTGCATTCTTCCCTCACCCCCAGACCAATCAGGATCTGTGGGTAGAGATGCATGGAAGAGTCCTACGTCTCCCCCCCCCCCCCATTCTGCCTGAGGCCCTGCCCCTTCCAGGGTGGCCCCTGGTCAAAAATTATTGCCCACCCCTGGGCAAAGGACACCATTCCTAAACATCCTGGCTAATAGGATGACCTAACCTCCATGAATGTTTCTAGCTCTTTGTTGAACCCTGTTAAAGTACTGGTCTTCTCAACATCCTCTGGCAAGGAGTTCCACAGGTTGACTATGCACTGAGTAAAGAAATATGTCCTTTTGTTTGTTTTAAGCCTGCCTGTTTTAAAATTATGCACTTATAATAATTAACTATTTTACAGATTACTTTGGGCTCTGATGCCTGTTTCTTGTGCAAGTGTAGTAGCTGATTTTAAAAGCTTCATGTCATTGCTGACTTATATAGAGTATCTGCAATCAACGTTGAGACTTTAGGTATGTATTCAAAGCTAAGAGAAAACAACCACTCTTAGGCTGTCCAGTTGTTTATCAGAATAGTAAGTGGCATAAAATGAAGAGTATTTTTCTTTTTAAAATAAACTGTCATTAACACAGTCTCTGTCCTCTTTCAAGAATGGTCCAAAATTGGGAAGGAATGGAATAATTTCTATAGTATTGAATGATTTTTACTTGGGTTTGCTTATTTACAGCATTCTTTTTACAAAAGTGAATCACTTTCTAATTTGTCCCTTTTTGTTTGGCGATCTATTGTTATTACGATAGCACTGGATAATTGCTGTTATACAAGTGCACATGAAATCTGTGCCTTGAAGAGCTTACATGAAAGTCGGGGATTTTGTTTTAACTGTTGTACAACCAGCAGAGGAAACACTACACGCTTTTTTTGGCTGTGTCTGGTAAATTCTTGTACAATTGAAGTGGATTTTTAAAAAAAATAGAGCATATGGAGGTTACCCTTAAGCTCGATGAGTTCTTTATGCCAGAAATTTTATATAGAAAACTACTACAATATCTGTTTTAATTAGGGATATCAATGTGTAGATGACTACATGATTAACCATACTATTGACTACAAACACTTCTCCGTTTGCTGCCTTTCTATCAAAGGCAGCAAGAGCAGGCGAGATGGGAGCTGGTGCCCATGGTGAGCTGGCTTTGTCCCACGAGCCACCAGATAAAGCTGGTGCCTTAGAGAGAGTCAGCAGCGCGGAGGGTGAGGGGGGCAAGTGGGAGCCAGTATATGTGGGAACCCAGCTTTCAAGCCATCTGCCTGCTTGTATCAGCTCCCACGGAGCCTCCCCCTCCCACACACACACTGCTTCCTTTCTTTCAGAGACACCAGTGTGTGAGGAGGGGGGGAGGCGGGAGCTGATACATGTGGGGAGCTGGCTCTTTGTATATGTTGGCTCCACAAAGCTGACTGCCCCACCCTTGGTTGCTCCCATAGGGGCTGGGGGGAGGTACAGGCAGGAGCCAGTGTTCCTGGGGATCTGGCTTAATAACTGGTTCCCATGAGCACCGACTCTGCAGAATTGCTGCTCCCGTACCCCCTGCCCTGTCATCTCCCTACACTGCTGCCTGATAGCGCTATGTGTGTGTGCAGAGCACGTTGCCACAGAGCAGTCTTTGTCCATGGCGGGCCTGGGCTTACCCTGGACAGTAGCTGCTCTGTAGGATGCTGGTGCAGCCTCTTATCTGCAGGGAGCTTGGGCTCCCTTGTAGACTAGCTCCTCCCTGCATCCTCTTCTTGATGCCTCTGATACAGGCTATCAAATAAGCATGTAATTGCTAAGTTTTAACGTGGTTACATGAGTATTAAATTAATCGATATCTAACATCCCTCTTTTTAATGTTATTTAAATATGTCAACTAATTTAACTTTGGTGATGAGAAATCCTACATAATATAATCTGTTTGAAACTTTGGTTCTGAAGCCAAGATGTCTAGAGAGACTGGAAGCGAATCCCAGCAATCTCAAGGTGCCCAGCAATCACAGAGTGGTACAAGTTCTTCCTCCAGTGGATCACAGAGTGCCAGTCAGTCGTCTTCCAGTTCTGGGACCCTCAGTTCTTTGGACACAGTTCCTACTCAGGAGCTTCCTTCAATTCCTGAGGATCAGGAACCCGAAGAACCTGTTCCTCAGCCATGGGGTCGACTCTTTGCACTTGGAAAGGGCTTCTGTAATTATGGTATGTATAGACCATAGTGGGTTCTCCAAAGCCAATGTATGTAATAGGACAGGGATTGCCAACCCCCAGCACACGAGGCACGTGAGCCAATTTCCATGGCACATAGGGCTGGAGCTCAGCCCCGACCCTGTGCCTCATGCAGCCAGGAGCTCACGCTGCAGCTCCAGCCTCAGCCACACGGCTGCAGCAACATCTCCAGCATCCTGCTGGAGTGTGAGGGGTGAGAGAGGTGTATTTGTGTGCGCGTCCCTGGGGGTATCCCTGCCCAGCCTGGGCTTGCAGCTCCTGGGAGTTAAGGGCTTAACCCCCCTTCTTGGCTGCAGGCTTCTTGCTTTTGAAGGGGGTGGGGTTGGGTGGCTGGCACACATGGCACTGGGGCCCAGGCTGCTCCCCATGGACTATGTGCAGGGGAGGGAGCCCGTTCCCCAGCTCCAAGCTGGAGCCAGCTCTGGGGCGACCCTGGGCTCTGCTTGTTCCAGCCCTGGAGCTGCAGGCAAAGGGCTGGGCCAGGAAGGGAAGAGACTCTGCCCCCTGCCCTTCCTCTTCTCACCCCAATGCTGCTGCCCTGTTTGTGAGTGCACTGGGGGCACAGGGATGTAGGGGTGAAGAAGGATGCTGGGGCAGGATGGGAGGGGGCAGAGGGTGCACTGAGGGGCATGTGGCAATGCTGGGGGGGGGGATCATGGGTCTGGGGGAGCAAGGTTGGAGCAGAGGGAGAATGTGAGGGGGGATACAATTTGAGAAGCTGCCCTTTCCTTTACTCCCCACTTCTTTGCCTTCCTCCTCAACTAGCTATTTGGCTGTGTTCTCACCTTTTCTGATTCACTCCCCAACCCCCTCCCACCTCCAAATTCGCTCTTGTACCCCCACATCCTCTCCTGCTGCCAAATTCCCTTCCAGACCCTGCCCTACTCACCCCATCCTGCATCCTTGTACCATTCACTGGCACCCCTGTCCCACACATTGAACCCCTCACTTTTGTTCCCACCCCATAGCCTAAGAGGGTCCACAAAATCCACTGACTTTGGAACCCCAGAAAAGTAAATCTGGCCTTTCAGTCCTCCCTCTTCCTTTCCCCTTGCCCCGTGGAGACTGGGGTGCCAGAATAATGAGGGGTCTCATTTGGGGGCCACATCTGTGAGGGCTGGGAGGATTTAGAGGAGTTTTATTGCTTCTCACTAGTATGTTCCCCAGCTGATTTTTTCTATGGGTCTGATCCCTGACCCAAAAAAGGCTCCCCACACATGCCATAAATAAAGAAAACATTGAAACCTTTTGTGTTCATCTTAATATTTTACTTAGTTTATCAAATTTTATTTTAAATAAACATGAGAGAGTTAAAATGTTTAATCTGTTTAATTTAAATTAAACTGTTTTCTTGAGCTGCAGCACTAGCAAAAGCTCAGGTGTAATTAACAGTGAGTTTCCATTAGCAACTGGTATTCCATGGAAAGGTTTGCATTGACTCAGGTGGTCCATGGAGCGCTTGGTGGAGAGATCCTCTCCCCTCCTCCTGGAAGAGTGGCACAGCCCAGGGCAGTGGGTTAAATTTTGGCATGCCACTTTGGAAAGATTGCTGACCCCTGTAATAGGACAACAAATCCTGAAAAGGTTTAACAAAATGGAACATTTCCCTTCTGAATTAGTGGTAAAGTAGAATTGTTGGTATGATTGCAGTATTTGTTTTTTGGGTAAGAAATCTTGCTACCATTGGAAACTGAGATGTACAGCATCTACCAATCTGGAGGAAGAATTCAGAATTCTCCTCCACTGCCTTCTTATTTGCCTGGCTAAGATTTTATGTTACTGAATGTAAGAAGAGCCATATATTTGTAGAATCTGACCCTGGAGAATGAAACAAAACCTTTTAATATGTCATATTTCTTCCTCCCTCCCAGGGTTCAGTATGATGACATCTATAACAATAAATTGATGCCCAGATGCACACTATTAATCTGAACTAGAACTAAAAAAAGGGGTTGTAATCACCATAACTGAGTAGCAGTCGGTATGCTCTTCCTGGTTTTAGGTAGTGGTGTTAGTTACTGTGCTTTTTAGTAGTCACGTAGCCACAACAATTTTTAACGGTTACAAGGTTACTATAATAGTTCCAGGGGCGAGGCTGGCAGCGGGGCTGCAGTCCTGGCCTCACTTTCAGGGAGCCCCTGACACTGTGCTGGCAGCAGCACCGGACAGCAGCAGTCCCTGTCTGTGGTGGTCCCAAGCTTACCACTGTCAGAGGCTGCTCTGGCATCCCAGGTGGGAAGGACAGATGGAGGAGGGAAAAAAGTATCTGCTACTTTTATTTAGAAATGAAGTAGCATAGGGTTCAGGCAGTGTCAGATGAATCTTGCTTTGTCTCTTAAATGTTATCATTTGATACCATTTTTGTAGTGGTAGGTCTAACTCATTGGAATTTTGTATTTCTTTCTTTCTCTTCCTCCCCATGTTTCCTCAACCCCAGATTGTGTGTATGACGAATGTTGGTTTGGCAGAGACAGAAGCTGTGACTATAGCTTTGCTAAGATAGGATTGACCGAGTCAGGCTTATACCATAACTACAGCAAGAAGCACTTCCGAATCTTCAGGGTAAGTGCTAAAAAGACCATTTACCCCTTTCCTTCTGTCCTGTAAAGAAAGAAAAACTGGCTTAACTGAAAAATTCTAATGCAAAGCAATTTGAATCGCCACCAGGAAAACTTGACTTCAGTAACCAGATAGAATATTAATTTTCATATATAGTTATTTTCCTAAAGACAAGTTGGTTCTCATTGATTGGTAAGCATTAAAACCTGCTGATTTGCAGCTAAATACAAGTTTTACAGTAATTGTCCTACCAGGACGTATAATCTAGCCACATTGATTTAAACTATATAACATAATATACATTTTCTTTTCTAAACTTTTTTTTTCTGTTAGAAATTGTGAATGACACAATCCATATTAGATTTTAATCTTTGTTTGTGATCTGCATCAGGCTCTATTTGGATGGAAACTGGAGTTCAATTAAAAATAAGTAAAGACAGTGTAAGTAAATTATAGGTCTCAAACTGTAATTGTAACTAGGGAATAATCATTGAAAATCTATAGTCAATCAACAGAACAGAGGGCTTTTTGCAGTGTAGGTATACCTCCTTCCACAAGATATAACTCCTTTTTGTGCAAAAAGGCATGTGTGGACGCTCTGCAGGGGTTTCTTGCGCAAAAAGAGCCTATCCAAAAAAGCACAGGTGCTCTGATGGCCATTTTGTGACTGGCCATCAGAGCTTTCTTGCACAAGAACGTCCATGCAGTGTGGACGCTCTGTTGTGCAAAAGCGATGTGCTTTGAGGTGTGGACACACTTTTGCGCAAATACTCTTCCGCAAAAGACTTCTTGCACAAAACCCTTGCAGTGTAGACGTAGCCATGCTGTTTAATAGCCCAGAAGAAAACACAAAATCATCATTGATAAAGTTTTCAGATGACACAAAAGTTGGGAGAGTGGCAAATAGTGAAGAGAACAGAGAGGTCACTGATTCTGAATAGGGTTGTTAAATTTAGAGTAACTAATTGAATACTTGATGGAATTTCCATCGACTATTCAATTAGTTGATAAGGGCACATCTGCCTTTGAGCTATAGCAAGAGCCTTGGCGGGGTTCTTGTACATTTCAAAAGGAAGCCCTGCAGGTATCATGGGACCAACCCCACTGGCCTGTGCTCCCTCCCATGCCTGAGCCTTTGACATGTACAAGAGCCCCAGCAGGACTCTTGTACATTTCAAAAGTAGAATCGTGGGCAAACCAGCACAAGTAGAGACTGCTTCTGTCTCTGCTGTTTCTGCTGTGCCTCTACCTCCCCTGCTCCTTGCGGAGATGGAGCTCCTCTGTCACTCCGAACTTACTGCAGAAATTCTCATAGTTAGACTTAAGTGCATTACCTTACACTTTGCAGTATTGAGTTTTAGTCCATTTCTGTCGTCCCAGTTTTCAATGTCATTTAAATTGTCCTGTGTAGTAATCTGATCCTCCTCCATATTGATAGTGCTAATTAATAATAATTAGTGCACGCTCACGTTTTGTGCCAAGATCATTTCTAAAATTATAGAATAACATTGGTCCCAAGGCCAGTCCTTGAGGAACTTTCCAGTCCCACAATTTGCCTTTCTGCCCAACCTATTGCCTTTTCCTCCTTATCTACTTAACTGTGCTTGTGTTGATTCCCCCCCTTTCCAAATTTAACTATTAATTATCTATGTAATATCATGTCAAATGCTTTATTGAAGTCCACTTATATTAGATCTACTCAAATCATCTACATATTCAGTTATTTTCTGAAAGGAGGAAATCAGCCTAGCACAGTGTTTCCCAACCTGTGATCTGCGGACCCCTAGTGGTCCGTGATGGTATTGCAGAGAGCCACAGAAAGTTTAAAATAGAAATTAAAATAAATATATGGAGCCTCTTGCAGCCAGCACATCCTCCAACCTGCATTGCTTCCTGCGGATTGAGAAGCAGCACAGGCTGAGGGATGTACTGGCTGCTGGCATGGAGCCTTCAGCTCCCAGCCATGGGGTGCAAACCGAGGGACGCAGTTCGGGAAGCAGGTTGGGCTGAGGGATGTTCATGCTGCAGGCACAGCTATATGGGTTGGGGAGGAGGTCTGAAATAATAATAGATTGAAAAGATTGAGAGCCACTGGCCTACTGTGATGTACCTTTGTTTAATCCATATTCCATTATATCCCTTTGGACATTTACTTCTATGAATGAAGTTATTCTTTCCTTCACAATTTGCTCTAATTTGGTCTGTAGCTGTTCAGATCACTTTATTTTCCTTTTCTTAAATATTGTCTGGCATTAGCTATTCTCCCATCATATAGTAGTGCCTGTGAGCAAATAGATTTAAAAAAAAACCTTTGCTACTTAGACTAGACATTTCATATTCCAGCTCTTTCAGTATTCCGGTATGAAAATTATCCATTCACTTTTATTTTGAGCACAAGTTCTTCCTCCACCTCACATGTGGTAATTTTCATCATTAGTGATTGATTTCCATCAGCCATACTGCCTTCATGCATGTTTGTATTATTATTATTGAGAGCTGAGGTAAAATTAATTATTCATTAATATTTTTGGTCATATCTCAATTATCTTTTAATCTTTTTTCCATCCACACTGCACAGCAGCCCAACTTAATTCTTCCTTATGTTTATTTTGATAACTAAAAATATTATTTTTTTTTTTTTTAATTTCCTTAGCAAGAGCTAATTCAGCCTTTCTTCTAGCAATTCTCCTTTCTTCATACTCTATATGTTCTCTATTTACTCCTAATTATCTTTTTTAGGCGAATATTCTTCCATGTGGATCAGAGCCTTTCTCTACAAGTTTTTTTTCCCCTTTCTTGGGACATGTTAAATAGTTTTTCTGTAGTTGACTTGAGGAAGTTCCAAGCCTCTTCTGCATTTTTAAGTTTGAGTTCTTCAGTCTAGCTCACTTCTTGAAATAAAAAAAAACATAGTTGATGGCCTGTTTTGTTTATCCAGCAGCTCTTACTACATTTAAAATGCAGAGCTATAGCTCGGGTGGCTCCCAGAGCTGGCACAGGCCAGGGCTACTCAGTTCTGGCTCCAGTTGGATTTGGGAGCTCCCTTTGCTGCAGCTCTGCAGAGTGACCCCTAATCAACTAATTGTGTAGTTGACACAATTTTGATCGACTACATGAGTAGCTAGAACCACCGTTAAACATCCTTAGTAATTACATCAGATCTATAGCAGGCCCCAACACTATCCCTACAGAACCGCTTCTACAGTCCTTTACCAAAGTGATTTTGGCCTAGATTCAGTTTTGTGTCTAGTATTGTTTTGAGTTTTATTACAGATTACTGTATCACATATTTATTTCACTACCCTAGCACCTTTACCTTTATTTCTATCTTTTCTAAACAGCAGATACCCTTCAATGACTGTATTCTATTAAGGAGTGCTATTCCACCATGTTTCTGTAATCCCTGTAACATCTTGCACCAGTAGTTTGAGTTCCTCCATTTTGTTGCTTAGACTCTTTGTGTTTGTGTACAAGCATTTCAGTTGTTTCCCTCAGGCCTCCTCCATCTGTCATGGTAGCTTTGATGCCAGAAAATTAATATTCCAAGTACTTAACTGGGGATCATCTGTTGAGAAGTCATCTTTCCCTAAATGCTTCCCCATGGTCAGTCATTCCAAAACATGCCTTGTCGGTCCAATCCTTGAGCCATCAGCTCATTTTCATTTTATGTTGTTACCTTTTTTCTCTAGGGACGGGAAATATTCTGCTGAAAATCATCTGAGCTTCCATGTTTGTTTACGCTCAGCTGGCTGAGACATTGGCATCCTTGATCCATTCCAATGGGAATCTAGTAGTGTCACTTATCCCACAGTCACTTATCCGCACAGTCATTGGATTTTCCCCACTCTCATTAGGTCCTCTCCAATCTTGCATCACTCTTGTATCCTTGTTCCTGTCAGACAGCAAGCACACTCTTCTGTTTCTAAATTTGGTCTGATAACAGTTTGTTAGGTCTTTTTATTGTGGAGTTCCTGATCATGTAGACCCGTGGTCACCAACCAGTAGATCGCGATCTGCCGGTAGATCTCGGAGGCTCTAAGAGTAGCTCTTGAGCCCTCTCTGAACTGCGCGCCTGCGCAGTACATTTACATTAGATTTCCTCATTTGAGGAGCAGCTACTCACCGAGCAACAGCACAGGTGAGTAGCTGCGAGAATGGTGGGAATTATTTTTTTAAAGTAGCAGTATAAGGATTGGGGATAGCAAGTGAAGGAGAGGAGGAGAATAGAGAGGGAGGGGCTTCAAGGAAGAGCGGGGCGGTAGATCTTGGCTTAGTCTGTCATTTAAAAAGTGATCTTGGGTGTGTAAAGGTTGGAGACCACTGATGTAGACCAAGGGTGGGGAACCTAAGGCCCAGGGGCTGGATGCAGCCCCCAAAGGTCAGGGCTGTGTTCCAGCTCCCCTGCTATCCTCCCATGAAGCTAGAGCACACAAAATCTACTAGCTTGCTGTCCCCCTACCTCCCAAGGTTCTGGTGTGCGAGGGAATGAGGAGTGTCTTTCTTCTCAGTCAGGGATCATGTTAGTGAGGGGGGTGGGTTTTTTTGGAGCAGTTGCTTCTTACTTGTGGGTGGCCCCCTACTGAATTTTTTTCTGTGGGTCAGTGGCCCACCAGCCCAAAAAGGTTCTCCATCCTGCTGTAGACCATCAGGGTGTTGATATGAATCTGTTTTATGTTCTCTCTTGCAGTCCCATGTATATCATCCTCACTTTTCCTTCAGTTCCAGTACTGGATCTCTCCATCTCTTCTTTTCTTCCGCAGGGACTGGTTTTCTTTCTTCTTTGCTACCAGCTAATAGTATTGCCAAACACACTGTGCCACACCACTTCTTGATATATTATTTTGTGAATTAGGGAAAATAAATTATTAACTCTGAATATGGTTCATTAGTCTCATGGTAAAAGCCTTCTTTCTGTATTGGTGTATTTTTTTCTTTTTTTTAGGAAATGGGACCAAGAAACTCCTATGTTGCTTACATTGAGGACCACAGTGTGAATGGGACTTTTGTAAATAAAGAGCTTATTGGGAAAGGAAAAAAGCTCCCATTGACTCACAATTCTGAAATTGCACTGTCTATACAGAATAATAAAGGTAAAATGAAGTTCAAAGACAACTTGATTTTGAATAGCACCTTCCTTACAATTTTGCTTCTTTCAAATACTTTAGAGATAAAATAATAGGTGGAAACAGTTAATAGAGACATTGACAGTTGACTACTTTTTGTGCACGCAATCTTGAAGTTTGTTATATTCACCTGAAATTAACTACATTTTAAAAAGCGATTTAAAAGTACTAGACATGATCTGGTATCCCAGCATCAGCATTTGTGTTTTAAAACACGCTTTTCTCTTTCAGTTGTTAAACAGGGAAAACTGACTTACCATGCAAGGAAAATTGTGAATATGATTGTGCATCTGTCAGCATCTTATGTACAAAGTAAACAAGCTGAAAAAATTAGAGCATTTTTTATTGGTACCATCTATGCATGATTCTCATTTTTGAATTTTAGATCTGTATGATGAGACGGACGGATTTCTCTTTGTATTTTTACTCTTGATAGTGATAATAGATTATAAAAAAGTGTTAGGAATTGTCATGCCGGAGAATTGTTGTGGAACAGATGATATTGAAGATGTTACTATTACAGAAGTTCTCTTTCATCAATGAGATCACCTTGATAACCACAAGTATTTTTCCAGTGTTTAACTCCATTCAACTGTAGATGTGGGTATACCCCAAGTATAGGTGTTGCTGATATGTGCTCAGTCATTAGTATCATTGGGATGGTTCGTGTGCTCTTTGTTGCCACATCACTGCATGCTGGTATAAAAGGGAGAAAACCACTAGTTTATTCTTACTCCAGTGATGATTCTCAGTGATAATGATTCAAGATTGTTAACACAGGTGCTTTCCTCGCTCCTTTTCTGTATCTAGAGCCTGTTTACTAACTGGTTAGCCGTAGTTAGTGTGTGTTAGGTTCCTGGTGCTGCATTTGGTTTCTCTTCACACTTTTGAAACCACTACTTGAGTGATGCTGCATTCACTAGTTTAAATCCCTGCTGTACTTCTGTGAAACTCATGCCAGTCAGTGACCCACATCAGGCCTGTTGGAAATGTTTGTGGGAATCCCATATTAGTGACTGTCACATCTGCAGAAGGTTCATACTCCACTTGAAAAAAGGTTAAGTGGTGAGGCCTAAGAGTTTGCTTATGGATGCAGGACTTTGACCTCTATCAAGAGTCATCACATAAGGAGAGTGCCCCATGTACATTGACTTCAGTACAGAGCTTTTTGCTAAAGATGTCAGTGGAGCATGTTGACTCTTCTCTGATACCAGAGAAAAGACTTTGGCCTTCTTCCAGTTCCATGCCTTGCTCACCTGTATTGGTACCCAATAGAAGCAGACACCAGAAGAACCATTCAGGGGATAAATGCACTCCCCCGAATGCTTGATGTTTCCCAAGAGGGGATTGTTGCCTCTGAAACCTGTGCCAGAGACTTTTCCTGAGAGACATTTGTGGCGTCAATAGAAGGTGCCGATCCCAGCAACCTGGAAGTGTATGCACCCACAGTAGACTGGCTTAGCTTCTTGGTACCGCTATCCCTAGACAGGCAGTCCCCGACTTATGCGGATCCGACTTATGTTCGATCCGCACTTACGAACGGGGCTTTCTTGCCCCGGAGCTCGCAGGCAGCGGTCCCGCCACCTCGACCTCTGGGGCGAGAAAAGCTGCTCCTAGTGCCCCTGGTCTGCTGAGGACCGTCTCCAGCAGACCAGGGACACCGGGAACAAAGCCG
The DNA here is from genome assembly GCF_052426305.1 of Pelodiscus sinensis. NCBI lineage: Eukaryota > Metazoa > Chordata > Testudines > Trionychidae > Pelodiscus > Pelodiscus sinensis. Next base: position 39,280,220 of record NC_143085.1, on the reverse strand, counting down.
CAGTGGCGCGGCACCCTGCTGCCACTGTGGCTTTGCTCCCCGTGTCCCTGGTCTGCTGGGGGGGAAGGGGGTGCAGCTAGTGTGCCCCTCCCCTAGCAGACCAGGCTTTTGTTGTGGACCCTGGGGCAGAGCAGCTGGGGCGCTGCCGGTTGGTCCCGCAGCGCCGCTCTGGGCACTACTGAACCAACCCGGCAGCACCCCAGCTGCTCTGCCCCAGGCGTCCTGATTCAGCCGCTGCTGGTCAGTTTCAGCAGCGGCTGAATCTGGACGCCAGTTCCGACTTACATACAGATTCAACTTAAGAACAAACCTACAGTCCCTATCTTGTACGTAACCCGGGGACTGCCTGTAGTGAAGGTCTACAGCTGCTACTGTTATTGCTTCCTCAAAGCATCCAAGGATTTCCCTGGTATTGCTGTCCTTGGGCTCATACTACTTTTCACCAGTCCATTTGAGATTTGCACCTCTATTGTCAGAAGGATCTGACCCTTGTTCCTTGGACTCAGAGTAGGAATGTTAGTGTATAATCATTTAAATGATTAATTGATGACCCTGGCTTACTGGTTAGTCCAAACAACTACATGTACATACACACACCCTTGCTGCCTCTGTGTCAGACACACAGAGGTGGGAGCCAGTGCTTGTGAGGAAACGGCTTTGAAGCTGGCTTCCCACACATGCTGGTTTCTTCCGCCTGCCGCTCCCCTCCCTTCCCAATCCTGCCACTGCCTACCACCGAGGCAGCAGTGCGGTGGGTAGAAGGGCAGCAGGCGGGAGCTGATGCTCAAGAGAACCGGCTGAAAAGCTGGCTCCCCACGAGCACTGGATCCTGCAGCACTGCCTGCCCTCCCCCAACACTAAGCTGCTGCCTCTTAAGAGTCCCGGGCGGGGGAAAGGATGGGTCCTGGGCTCATATTGGTAGCCTTTCTCCACATCCTGGGGTGTGTCCCCAACCACAACCTCCCCTGAACTGTTTTGCTTACTGGCATGGAGAACTCACTGGAGGCCCTGGTACTGAGAGCTCCATTCCCATACAGACAACCACTCAGGCATGCTCAGACCAATCTCTTTCAGATGTCTGTTTCATACTTTTTCACTTGACAAGGCTGTTGGGTGTTTGTGACTTGGCATTGCCAGAGGTTCAGAGTTGACCAATGTCCTTTAAAAATAGTGGACTCTGCACTTTATGTTCATGAAGAAGAGGTGTGTGCAGGCCCTCACAAGTTGGGGGACTCCTGGCATTAGTGAGGATAGCTACAATGCAGTCATGGAACCATCACAGAGCTAGTCAAGGCCCTTAGACGGGTACCCTCCTCCTTGGACCTCACAGGAAAATGAGATGAACAGAGGTGCTTTATCCCCAGTAAGGAGTATGAACATTTTGTCTCAATCCCAATCAATGTTCCCCACTTATGGAGGTAGCTGCCAATGAGTAGGATGAACAGGGACAACATGCCAAAAGGCAAAGCCTCAAAGACGCTGAATCTGATTACAGATGTTGTTCTTCATGAAGTCTGCAACTCAGGATTGCAAACCAGCATGCTCTCCTGAGTGAACATGGGTTCGCCCTCTGGGAGATAATTACGAAAATTAAAGACAAGAGGATTGTAGGCAACATTTCTAGTAATAGCTCAAGAGAATAAACTGGTTGCCAGGACTGCCTTGCATATACTTAGGGATTGCGTATACTTAGCTGCTCAAACTCTGGTTGTGGTTGCAATTGTTTGAGCTGCCTCTAGAAGTCCAACAGACTATTCTGTCTTTCCAGAGAAAATGGATTCACTGAGGCGCCTAGTAAATCAACATCTTCCGATGAGGTCAGATAGTACCATGTAACTAGGTAGTTCAGCATTCCAGATTATACCTCAGAGGGATGTAGACATGGCCAGCATGAGTGTTTGCTCCAGCTTGCCACCATTTAGTGAATCTCTTCTATGTGCTTTTTCTCTGATTTCTTTCCTTCCCAGAGGCCTCTTATAGTGAAACAAAGCCATGCTCACCTCATCCTCATAGAGACAATGGATTTCAGGAAAGCAGACTTTAGTAAACTCAGAGAGCTGGAAGGTGAAGTCCCATGGGAAACAAGACTAAGAGGAAAACAGCTGAAGAGAGTTGGCAGTTTTTTAAAGGGACATTAGTAAGGGCCCAAAAGCAAACTATGTCACTGCGTAGGAAAGATAGAAGGTATGGTAAGAGACCACCTTGGCTTAACCAGGAGATTTTACATGATCTAAAAATAAAAAAGGAGTCATATAAAAAGTGGAAACTAGGTCAAATTAGAAAAGATGAACAAATAATGCCAGTATGCAGAGGCAAGTTTAAAAAGGCAAAAGCACAAAACAAGCTCAATCTAGCTAGAGACATTAAGGCTAACAAGATGATGTTCTACAAGTATATTAGGAGCAAGAGAAAGACCAAGGACAGGGTAACTGAGGACAGAGAAACAATAACAGGAAACTTGGAAATGGCAGAAGTGTTTAATGACTTCTTTGTTTTGGTTTTCGTCAAGAAGATGGATGGTGATGAGATGCCTTACATAGTGAATGCTAGTGGACATGGGGCAGGTTTTGAAATTAAAAGAAAATAAGAACAAGTTACAAAAATTACCTGGAAAAGTTAGATGTCTTCAATTCACTAGGGCCTGATGAAATGCATTTCAGAATACTCAAGGAGCTGATAATTCCAGAAGACTGGAAAAGGGCAAATCTAGTGCCCATCTATAAAAAGAGAAATAAGAACAACCCAGGAAACTACAGACCAGTTAGTTTAACTTCTGTGCCACCAAAGATGATAGAGCAGCCAATTAAGAAATTAATCTGTAAATATCTGGAAGAAAATCAGGTGATAGGAAACAGCCAGCATGGATTTGTAAAGAACCAATTGTGACAAACCAATCTGATAGCTTTCTTTGATAGGATAACAAGTCTTATGGATAAGGGAGAAGCGGTGGATGTGGTATACCTAGACTTTAGTAAGGCATTTGATACAGTGTCACATGACCTTATCAATAAACTAGGGAAATAAATCTAGATGGGGCTACTATAAGGTGGGTGCATAACTAATTGGATAACCATTATCAGGCCACATCTACACCACAGAGGTGGGTTTTTTTAAAGCCATTTTTCTGAAAAACCCTTCACTAACATCCACACTGAAATCGTGTTTAGAAAAAAAAATTGAAAGAACGGAGGGGTTTTTTTCCCGACGTTGCTAAATCTCTTTCTATGAGGAAGTAGCCTTTTTCCGAAAGAGCTCTTTCACAAAAAGGTGTGTGCGCACGGGGAAGAGGGAGTTCTTTTGCAAGAAGAGGAAAGAGGAAAAAGCACAGGTGCCCTGGTGGCCATTCTGTCCATAGTAATCACAGCTTAAATGTGCGATAGCATCCACACTGAATGAATGCCATCTTTTGAAAAGCAGATCCCTTTTTGGATACGCTTTGGCAGTATGGACACTCTCTTTTGGAATAAGTTTTTTCAGAAGATCTCTTCTGGAAAAGCTTCTTCCGAAAGAAGCCTGCAGTCTAGATGTAGCCTCAGAGAGTTGTTATTAATCATGATGGAAGGGCATAACAAATGGGATTCTGTAGGGGTCCTTTGTGGGACTGGTTCTGTTCAATATCTTCATCAATGATTTAGATGATGGCATAGAGAGTACTGTTGTTAAGTTTGCAGATGATACCAAGTTGGGAGGGGTTGCAAGTGCTTTGGAGGATAGGATTATAATTCAAAATGATCTGGACAAACTAGATAAGTGGTCAAAGGTAAATAGGATGAAGTTTAATAAGGACAAATGCAAAGTGCTCCACTTAGGAAGAAACAATCCATTTCACACACACAAAATTGGAAGTGACTGTCTAGGGAGGAGTACTGCAGAAAAGGATCTAGGCGTCATAGGGGACACAAGGAAACGTACAACACCTCTTGTTGAACAGCAGTTTACAAAAGGTAAGGTAAATGGTTTTCAGTATAATTTTTGTTACATGTTTACCTATATACATGTTTTCTTCTGGCCTATGCATTTTATTAGTTATATTGTTGAATATTAAAATTAAGTCATAGTAGTTTATTTCTTCTAGCAGAGTCTTTGGAGTTAGTAACAAAAAATTATCTCCACTCATCTTCTCAGTGTTCGTATTTTCTGATCTTATGGTGGATGATCAGTCCGGGTATCCCAGAGAATTCAGAGAGAAATATATCATGTCAAAGACTTTGGGAAGGTAAGAACCATACTTATAATATATGTAGGGATTATTTTCCTTTAGTTGGGTGTGGATGATGTTTGACCTATAACTAGTATAAACTACGTGCTGCTATTTTAGTACTGTTTCAATAATACCACCCTAGGCACTATGGTACTGCAAACAACAAACATGGTGCTTTACAGACTAGTAAAAAATGAAGGGCTCAGATTTTTTTCATTCTGTTCCTGCTACTTTTTGCCTCTTATGTGGAATCTAGCCTTAATAGGACAGCTGAGAATTGTTTTGGGGTATGGCCTGGCATAAATCATGGTACCTCTCTCCTTTGCCCGTAGCTCCACCACAGCCTGGCAATATGGACAGAAATTAGGTGGCGCATACTTGAATTATGTCAATTCATAACTTTCTTTTCCCTGAGAGAAGATCATAGCCTGTTAACATGGCCTCTAAGATGCTGTAACTTAGATCAGTAGATCAAGTGTGAGACTTGTGCAGGAGACATCCTATTTGTTTTAAACCTGGATGTTAATACAGTTATACAGAGAATCAGACTGTGATCACAATAATCTCTCTGACTTGTTAATTAATTCATGCTGTGAGAATCAGAGGGGTGTAATTTGTTCCCTAATGCACTCAGCTATGGAGGAGGGAATCTGGATGTGCGCTTGCGTTCCACAGTGCTTACTTTAAGATCTGTGTATGAGGGAAATGGGGAAACACTGGCTTTATATATTTGTGTGGAGATACTGAAGACAAGCGGTGGCAGTAAGATAATACAGTTACTGAGGTGATTTTGGTTTTTTTAATCTTTCCTTCATTGTAGTTTTGTTCCGCTCTACAGGGAGCGCTTATGCATGCATATAAAGCTGTTAGAAAGAGGAGGTAGGATTTGATGGCCTTGTTGAAGTTTGTTTTGTGGAGATTACTGGAAAATCTTTTAACATCAGGGATGGCTAGTAGTTTATTTTCTGTAGCATTTTCCCTCATAGAATTTTTAAGATGTTGATAGGACAAATTAATATTTTGCTGCAGAGAATTCTTACTCCTTCATGCAAAGTTCTCTTTTCAGTTGCTTATCTTGCAAATGGTTAGTTACTGCTTATTTGAAATGTTACACCTGAAAGTAAGTTCCTGCTTATGAAATCTGTCTGTAAATTAAGTCTTCTGTTTGGAATGTCCTAGGGTAAAACACAGTATTATATATCTTTGTTATAGCAGGCAAACTGCATTGGCAGTAAATCTTAAATTTAGTAGATTTGTTTTTCATTCCCATTCTATATGGCTTTGACATCTCTTATTCCACTGCTGGGCCATTAGAGGATAGGCCCTTATTTCTTAAACTTTGTTCTGAGGAACACTGGTGTTCCGTGGAGAACTCACAGGTATGCCATGACGGTTTGAGGAAAAATAACAGCCTCTAGAGCTGCTGAGACGCAGTGGGTGGAGTGAAGGGTGGATGAGGTGAGCGAATGGTGATGCAGTGGTGACACGGCTGGAAATGAGGCAGGGCTACCCGCGTTCCTTCTTAAGTGCTTCCATGCAAAGGGTGGAAGAGGTGAGCGAGTGATGATACAGCAGGAAATGATGCTGGGCTACCCGCGTTCCTCCTCATGTGCTTCTGTGCCCAGCTTGCAATCACCTGGGAAAGATCCATGCCTCGGTTGCGCTCCTTGCCAGAGGGGAGGAGTGTTGCAGGGCCATCTCTGATTGGCTGTGTCTGCTGCTAGTCTGGGGATCCTGCCTGCTAGGGGAGAGAACTGCCCTACAGCTGCCACCCCAACTGGGTCTTTGCACCACTTCCTTTAGACCTCACTTGTTAGGCAAGACAGCTGGGGAGGGGGCAGATACAATTTTCCTTCTTTGTTGGACAACCCTTTTTTCGTTTAATGGATTGATAGGTGATTGATAGGTTATGTTTGGGATTCTTAGATTAAAAAAGATGTTCCACTTTTCAAAAGATAATTAAAAAGATACTTAAATTATCATTGTGCAGTGAGAGAATATTGTCGTTCTCAATAAAAGTGTCGTCTGATGTTCAAGGGGCAAGGTGTGTGTGTGTGTTTTGTTGGTTTTTTGCTCGACTAAAAATTCTTGGTGTTCCTCAAAAAAAAAAATTGTTTGGTGTTCCTCGGTCTTAAAAAGTTTAAGAAACACTGGTATAGGCTCTTTGGATTGCTGGGATTATAAACTTCCCGTTTGCTTGGTTTCAACTCTGAATGATAAAAATGGTTAAAACTAGTATTCTGAATTATGATACACAGGTAGACCTATTTTCCTTACAACATCCAGGTTTGGGCTTTTTGCTGCTAATTGAGTTGGGTTTAAAACATACTTTTAATTGTGAAACTCAATTTATGATTGGGGTACTTATAGCTTAGAAATAGAAAGTCAGGTTTGAAATAGTTTGCTGTCGGTCCTATTACTTTCTGAATCAATATCTCTCCTCTGCTCCATGATTGGAAATAGGGGGAAGAACTGAAGGTCAGAATATTACCTTGTGGGACATGAAGTGAAAGAGAGAGAAATGGAGACCCAAAATTTTTATATAAAATTTCTTTAAAGTTAAAATTTCCCCCAAAGTCTTTGCATGTCATAAAAAAGTAGCAGAGTGAGTGGACTTGTATGGATTTGTATGGATTTCCTCTTAAATCTCGTAATGTTTAAAAACAAATTTGCTGCTATATATATTGCACAGTCGTACAACCTTATGGCATGCGACTTTATGTGACTGGGCTATATTAATAGAGACTGATGGATTTTGTAAGCTCAGTTAAAATAATTGCGTGTTAAATCTTGGAAGTTTGTTCTGTTTTTAGCTATTTGTGCATTTTCTCAATAGCTTTCAGTTTGGAATTTTGTTTGTATTTCAATTTCTGTGTTAGAACATGGGTGACTACCAGCATCTATCCTAATCATGTGCCTAATACTGATGGGTCTTACATACTGTACATGAGCCTGCTGTATTCAAAGGTTTAGGAGACAGCAGTATTCTCATTACATATACTGTTTCAAGAAGCAAACACCTTCTGTTTTATCTGTTTTTATTTGTTACCTGCATATTGAAAAATGCTTGCAAAGTTTTAATATAACTAAATTTTTATATTAGTGGCGCCTGTGGAGAGGTTAAATTGGCATTTGAGAGGACCACATGTAACAAAGTTGCCGTAAAGATAATCAATAAACGGAGATTTATAGCAAGCGCTGTGAGAGAGACAGTAAGTATCTGTTTTTTGGCCCTCTTGCAGTGGCTGTAATGTATTTGGTAATACTTTGTGAACATCTACTGTGTATGCAGAAGAGAAGAGTGAGGGGGGATTTAATAGCAGCCTTCAGCTTCCTGAAGAGAGATTCTAAAGAGGATGGAGAGAGGCTGTTCTCAGTAGTGACAGATGGCAGAACAAGGAACAATGGTCTCAGGTTACAGTGGGGAGTGTAGGTTGGGTATTAGAAAAAATTATATCACTAGGAGGGTGGTGAAGTACTGGAATGGGTTACCTAAGGAGGTGGTGGAATCTCCATCCCTAGAGGTTTTTAAGTCTTCACTTGACAAAGCCCTGGCTGGGTTGAGTTAGTTGGGATTGGACCTGTTTTGGACGGGGGCCTGGACTTGATGACCTCCTGAGGTCTCTTCCTGCTCTATGATTCTATGAGAATTTCTGTTCAACAGCTCCTAAACTGTAAGAGTTAGGCTCCATCAGATTTCCTCTTACCATAACTTAAAGCATGGAAAGGATTTAATTGTGCCAGAAAAATGGGATGTGCCTGGAATGGGATTACTTCTCATAAAATCACATAGAAAGGAGACGATCACAAGGCAGGTAAAAGGGGTTGCTGGGGGTGCCCCATTCTTGAGCCTCTCTTCCCCCCCGTGTGCCGTTAAGGAAGGCTAAAACTCTCTTTGCCCTCCCCCCCCCCCCAATCATACGAAGTCTTTGGTGGCTGTTCCCCTTTGTCCCAGAATGAGGGGAAAGTGCACAGTTTGCTGCATTCCTCATTCTGATTAGAGAATTCAGGAGCAGATGAGCCTGGACCTGCCGCAGCTGGGGGACATACACCCTTCTCTCAGCTGTGCTCACTGGAGCTGCAGCAGCCTTGGAGAGGCGCTTCTCACCTGGACCCAAGGTGCTGCAGTGAGAGAGGCCTGGGGTAATCCTCTCACCCCGGGGCAGTCTGCATCCTTAATCCTTTATCCTCAGCCCCATTCTCAGGCAATGATTTCAGTGAAGTGTGTATATTTTCATTTTATTATCCAAAAAACAGAAATTGAGTTAAGAACTCTGCCGGGTAAATCTAATTGTAAATATTTGTTGCTATAATTTAAGGGTTTTTTTGGATTCATGTGTATGAAGCTTTGTGTATATTTAAACCACACCATTTGGAAGGAATTAATTGTATTAAACAATGAAGATTAGTTAATCGTCTGGTCCAAATTGTCTTTATGTTTATTATGGCAAGATGCAGACCCCTTTTGTTACTTCTTCTCTGAGATGGAAAGGTGTTTCACCTTTTGTTGGGACAGACTATAGTGAGTTTTTCCAAAAACAGCCTCAAATTAAATTAAATCTTGTTTAGACAATAAAGAAAAGCTTCCGTTAACTCCACAATGAATGTTATTTGAAATAAATGCATAGGTCGAAGACAGTCTCATACTAGTAGGCTCAAATCCTGCAAGTGTCAGAAGAGAGGGATTTTTAGAAAGACAAATCCCACTTCCAGAATTCTATGTCTGTACTTCCTTCCAGGCTAGTTTTTATCCTTCTCTCCCTGACACAATGCATCTCAGACTAGCCACATCTGTTGGTTTCCTTCATGGCTTTGTTGATGTTGCCAGGTGCTCCTTATCTTACTAGCCAAGAAGATCTTTGTATTTACATCTTGACAGTAAGATTTGTACAACTGAGCTAATCTGGAAACATTTTTCTGCTACGAGAGTAACCAGTTAGCTCCCACTTTTCCTGAAACACCATCTACCTTCCCTCTCTGCCCCTCATGTTACTACATTTGCTTCTCTGATTTTAATCTCCCCCCTTCCCCGCATAGCACTTCAAAGGCTTCTTTGATTGTATTGCATTTATAGTTAGGACCTTGTGCAGATACAAAATTTGTTTCCGCGTCTGTATCTGCAAAAATGAATTGTGGTCTCCGTATCCACATCCATGGATTTGCAGGGCTCTGTTTATAGTTTTGCTTTCCTTTATATACGTGTTGGTAAGTTTCCTGTTAAGGGCTTCTTAGTTATGGGTTACATAGCAAGAACTCCTTGGACTACATCTCTGATGTATCAGGGATGAGATCATGTTGCAGAGAAAAGATGTAGTCTCCCAAAGGGAGGCCAGTCCTGCAGAAAATGGGAGATTGAGGAACCCCAGCTGTAACTCCCAGGAGGTTCCATGGCAGCATTGCAGATAAAATTTGTTTTTGTTTTGGCCTAACAGGTTAGACTCTTGTTTTTTATCAAATATCTCAACCTTTTCCCAGGGAAGATTTCAAGTTAAATTCTTTTTTTCCATGTTTGTTGAAACTTTCAGCAAGACAATTTTTCCCTGATGAGCTCTGCTATTTATGTTGTAGCCATCATTAAAGAAAGATGGAACAAATGTATGTTGTGTTTCCATAGATACATGGAGGCAATAGTCCCTGTATAAACATTATTATTGCTTGCTCTGTCTGACACTTCAGTTTTCTTTTAAATAGGATCCAGCTTTTAATGTCAATACAGAAATTGAGATTTTGAAGAAAATAGATCATGTGAGTATAATCTTAAATCTGATTTATTTTTTAAATTTGTATTCTGGTTTTCTCATTTGCTCTCCTTCTTTTGGAATTACTATAGTCTTTTAACTAATGCAATTATATTGAAATTGAGTAAATTTAATTTAAAAATTTAAGCCCTAGCCTTTTGGCAGTTTTAGTAGATTTCTGTTTTTTTAATCCCCTTTTTTGCTGTTTGTAAGTGCCGCACAAAACAAGGAATCAAGTACAGTGGAAAAGGTACAGTTGACTAAATAGAATGCTTTAGGAGAGCTGTCTGTAAGCTCTTCATAGGAATAACAATAGGGTGTCAGAATATGATTGAGGTTCATCAAGAGAAATGTTTTTTGGGGGAAAACTTCCATAGCATGTCTGCGCTAAGCAGAACACCCGTTGCATTAATTTTACTATAATTAAAAAAACACCTGGAAATGAATTTTATATTAAAGAGAAACCAGTATTAGCATAGTCTCCTTCCAAGTATACTTTGGATTCTGAAATTATGTTCTTGGATAATATTTTCTTGTAATACAAGTTTTCATAAAATGATTCTGCTGTCTCTCTCCTCTTTGCTAGCCCTGCTTAATCAAGATAAAGAACTTCTTTGAGGCAGAAGATTATTATATTGTTTTGGAATTGTAAGTAATTTGCATTCAGTTTGTTCCAGAATAAATGTTTTACTGCCATAAATAAAAGAATATCATGGAAATTTTAATAACTTGACTCCTACTTGATGATGAGTGCAGATGCTATCCAAAACATAGGTAAAATGGGGGTTAGGGTAGGCAGGAAAGTCATTCTTCTGAAGCTGGGGTGACACTCCACCTCTGAAGGATTGTCTGTCTTGTCATCCTGGTAAATTGCAGCTGCTGTGGTGGATCACATAAGTGGAGAGCAATGCTCCCTCTAATTTTTACCTCCCTGAGTGGAATGGATTTTGCTATGTGCACCAATATAGGGGTGATATGCAACACATCACCTTCATATTTGAGGTGGGAGAGGGGTCAAAAAGTTCTGAGTGTGGGAGGGGTCTCAGGGCTGGGACAGAGGAATGGTGTGTGAAGTATGAGGACTCTGGCTGAAGGGCAGGTGCTCCGTTCATGACATCCTTGCCCCCAGCTTAGCCTGGACTTGCTTAGGCTGGGGGACAGGTGCTCGCTAAAGCTGCAGCAACTGTGGAGAGGTGCCCCTCCCATGGCCCCAAGATGCTGTGGTGAGAGAGAGCTGGAGTAGACCTCTCTCCCTACGGAAGTCTCCATACTGAACCCCTCATCCCTGGCCCTACCCAGGAACCCATATCCCCAGCCAGAGCCCTCATCCCACACCCCAGCCCCTCCAGCCCTGAGTCCCTCAACTCCAGCCCCACTGTAGAATCCACACTCAGTGGCAGGTCTGGGACAGCTTTGGGTTGAGGGCCATGGCCCAAGGAGAGGTACTCGTTCCTTTGGCACCAGCATAGAGCAGCTGGTGCAGGGAGTCAATCCTTTCTTATCCCTAGCATGGAGCTGCTATGGCTGGGAGGTGGAAGGGGGTGGATGCCTTCCCTCCTGGCCCCAGCTCTGGGCTGGCAGGGAGCAGTGGTGCTCTGTACAGGTGTTCTGAGCCTCTACATGGAGCTTGTTAGACGGCTGCACAGCTTAATTGGAACCTGGGTGGAGAGTCTCAAAGAACACAGGCCTGGACCATGGAGCGCTTTAATGTTCAAGGTCTGCTTCTTAACCTGGATCTGGAATGTGGTGTGGAGTCAGAGGGGTAAGTGGGTGACATGATGATGAGCCAGTTGCAGCTTCTGCATGGCCTTAACTGTTAGTCCTGGATAATACAGTCTGAAGGTGATGGGGGCTCATATTACTGTAGCTACAGGTTTGTGTAATAGGAAGGGTGAAGTCTGTTGGCTGCCCAGAGAGGATAGACGGTGTTTCTTGTGATTGTTGAATACAGAGGAGTGATAAATACAGTAAGATTCCAAGGCTTTGTGCTACATTGATAAACAACAGCCAGATGGTCTTCTAGAAGCTGAACTTCCTTGGAATAGTGTTTCTGCATTCCTGTTAACATCACCTAGGTCTTTCCTGGGTTTAGTTCTAGCCAGCTCAAGACCAATTTCTTTTTACTTTGCATGTCGCGCATAAGAATTTATAAACATGCACCCAATGGATGAATTTCAGAAAATGAATATACTTCACTTTTCATTGGTGTCTTTTTCTTTAGAAAAGCCTTTCTGTCTCAGGCTTTCTAGTGAGTCTAACTTCTGAAAGAAGTTTATTGAATGCCCTTCTGTACTTCTGTTTCAGGATGGAAGGAGGAGAGTTATATGACAGAGTGTCAAGATCAGCCAAGATGAAAGAAGCTACCTGCAAGCTGTATTTTTATCAGATGCTGTTGGCTGTAAAGGTAGATAGTTTTGAATGTGTACGAAGTAAAATATGGTTGTTGCAACTCTGTCTGTGCCATCATTGTAGCTTCTATCACTTGTGCTTGCATGTGTTTTTACAGCACAAAATGAACTCTTCTCCTTATTCATAGTAGAGATTTAAGCCACTGTTCCTTTAGCTGTTAGGTCAATCAACTGGAAAGGTTCTATTGTTTTCCAGAAAAAGAATAAATACTTCAGAGCTTGCAAGAGACTCTGGAGGTAGGAAAAGATTCTTACCTATCATTGTTTTAGTCTCCTGTTTCAAAATTCTATTCGGAGTGTTTCCGTTGAGCCCTGAATGGAAGATATCAAACAAGAAAGAGAAATGTTACAAGCTGCCTTATTCTTAAATTTAAATCAATGCAAAGGTATCTTTTGAGAAGTGAATTCATTTGCTCCCCTTTGTTCCCAATCTGCGTGTCAAGATTTTGATAGGCTGAAGTTAGAGGGAGAAGCTGAAATATTTCATTGCGTCTAAGGAGTTCTCACATGAAAATTTGAGTTATTGGTTAGTGTAGTGTTTGACTTACTGGTGCGTTTTTACCTCAACTGAGCAGAGGGGCCATGAAATGATTTAAAAAACATCAGGGATTAAAGTAACAACACATTAATGCTGTTGAAAGCTAATAAAACATTTACCAGGTATGCAGGATAAAAGAGGCATCAGTACAATATTATTTTAGGTAACAGCCAAAATCCAAGATGAGATACTTTACTAGGAACTTTAAATATAAATTTCAATACATCAGAGGGCATGTTATAGTTCACTTAACTGCAAATGCTGAATACTTAGGTCTTAACTATAATGTATAATAAACTTTCTTCATTATGTTCATGAAATAGTAACTATGTTGCATGAACATCTCCTGAAAAATTATCTTTCCATAACTTTTCCTTCATCAGCATCTACTTTGTTCTTATAGATCGACTTTCCATATTTTTTTATCTTGCTTCAATTTTGTATTTCTAGCGATCAAAAATAGGAAAGTTAGTTTTGTATTTTGAACTTAGTACTTATCTCTTATAAGCCCATAAGCAATAACAAATTAAAGATTAATTTTTATCCATATTTTTTAAAAATATTTTAGTGTTGGGGTAAACTCTGTGATATGGATAAAGGCACCTATATTCACTGTCCATAACTAACCTTTTTATACATCTGAGTCTTATAGAAGTAAGTTATCACTAAAAGAGTCTTAAAACTATTTTCCATGTCTTTGGGAAAACTGCCCAATCTGATGCTTTGGGCCACTGATTATGATCAAAGTAGTTTCTAGGGTACTGCCTATGAATTTTTTTCTTAGGTTTTCTTAATATCTCAGATTTATTCTAAATTTCAGTGTAGCCAAATGTGTGTGTATGTTGTGTTCATACTAGGGATGTTAAGGACCAGTAGGCTATCCAATAGCAAATGCTTATCAGATAGCCAGAGGCAGTAAAAGGGGGGATGAGGGGATACTTCAAAGTGGCAGCTTCAGCGTTTCAAAGGGGCAGTGCAACACAGCTGAGCCTGGGATTAGCTGTGCGGCACTGCCCTGCATGGAGCCTGGGGACAGCAGGGGACTCTGAAATACCATTGGCTACTCGACTAGTCAACTAACCACTAGTTAACATCCTTAGTTCATACAGTCAATTCACATTGAATGCATGCATTTAGTGGTAAGTAGACCCTGCAGAATGTGGATGAAGAACTATCCTGCATTTGTTTGCAATGAAATAATTTGTTCTTTCTATCTTTGCCCTGACCTTGCTCATTATCAATCCTCTCTTCTGCCCAAAATTTCCCTAATTTATCCTCTCCTATCATTTCAGTCCTATGGATTGATCAGCATCTGACTGGCAAAGGACTGAATGAGTCTCTTAAAATTCTGTATATGCTGTTGCTTAATTGCTCAATTGCCAATGGGAAGCTCTTTACTAGTGGTAAAGTGGCAGAGGTGCTAGGACGAGGAGTGCTGGGAGTGCAGGAGGACCCCCTGGCTTGAATGGCTTCTATCATATACAGAGTTTACACTTTGGGGTACATCTACATTGCATGCTTATTTTGGATTAGGCTATTCCGGAAGAAATACTCCATAATAGCTTATTTCGGAGTAGTGCATCTACACAGCAAATGCTCATTGAAATAGTGCTGAGCTATTTCGAAATAGAGCATCCATGCTCGTAGGACAATGAATCACATTTAAGGCCACCCGGAAGCACTCCGAGCAGGGCGTCAGGAAAGCAGTCACTTCCCATAGCTGCTGCCTGAGGTTATCAGAGGCTTGAACTTAAAGGCACCCCCCCAATACAGTCGTGTCTCAGGTAATTCTCCTTTGCCTGCCTCCTTGAGGGATAGATAGCAAAGCCTTTTCACTGCATGCTCTGGTTGCGATTGAGGACACAGCAGCATTCCTGGCAAGGAGCTGGACTTGCCTCAGCAGTCAATGGCTCTTACAGGTCGTACTGCACTTCTGTTATGTCCATACAAAGCACACGAGATCTTTAGGAAGGCAGTACGCCTCATTTATTGAGAATACAACAGTTAGCATATGCTTTTCAGTCTCTCTCCCTCTGCCTCTCTCTCTTCTTCCAGTCGATGTGACTAGCCAGATTGATCGCAGAAAGGAGCTGGGCTCTGTCAGTCGCGATCCAGTGCTCCTGGACTTGGTGGCAAGATGAACCCAAAGTCCCATAGCAAAACACCCTGTTTTTATAGTCCTTTTTCTCTGTGGAAGTCTATGGATTTCTCTGTGTCAGTGTTTGACCGGTTAGTCCGGATCTGCAAAACCTTAATTGGTGTTATCTTTTGATGTTATCATTCCAAAATGCCTCTGAGATGGTCATACTGTCCTGGATTGAGTTAATTAATTGTCTTTATGGGTCTCAGCCTTCATCTTAGAGATGTCAATCTGCCCCTTCTTAATCATGGATACGCATTGATGGTTCTCTGGCATCCTGGAATCTCTTCGCCCCCTCCTCTCTTGACCATCTGGTTTTAACAACAGCCTTCACACCTTATCTTTTCCTGATGTATTCATTCCTCAGTCACAGAAATAATCTTTTACAGAGACCTTCAAAGGTACAAACAGCAGTGTTTTATATTGATCAATTAAAAAAAATCATTGTAAATTAAACCTTACTAAATCTTGTAATCAGAACAGTTCACATTGTGGCCTGGGCCTCCAACATTCCTCTAATCTTATTAACATAGACACAATACAAGATCCTGTCTTTTACTTACTAAACCTTGAAACAGGAAATGTATATTTAAGTAAAGGGTTTGGCAGGATGAAATTAAGTCATATATTACTACATTATTAAACCTGAAATATAAATATAAAATTCTACTCCTACACCTTTTCCAGTGGGGTGCCTTCTTGGCCTTGAAGGAAGCTCATTGCAGAGAGCTTCCTCATCCCTCTGAGGGTACTGCTCATACAATATGATCCCAGCCGCCCTCCCCTCTACACTGCACCGCCGCTTCTCGTGACTGAACATAAGTTCTGACTGGTGGGGCTAGATCGTCATGGAGCGATGGGACGACTAGCAGTGGATCCAGAATTTCCGCCTGCAGAAGGAAACATTTCTGGAGCTGTGTGGGTGGCTCGCCCCCAGCCTCCGGAGACACGACACCCACATGAGATCTACCAACTCTTTACAGAAGTAGGTCGCCCATTGCCATCTGAAAGCTCGCCATGCTGGACAACTATTGATCCATGGGAAACCAATTCAAAGTGGGGAGATTGACCGTCGGGGCCGTGGTCATGCAGGTATGGTGCTATTGTCCCAGCAGGGTGGGGAACTTCTGGAATGCGGTTCCCCAAGGAAGGGTGGTGGTGGTAGAAACCCCCTCTCTAGGAGATTTTTCAGACCTGCCTTCACACAGCCCTGCCAGGGGGATGGGCTGTATAGAGGGTTGCTCCTGGTGTGTATGGGGGTGGAGGGTGCTCTGGCACCTCAATGATTCTTTGTTTGTCTCTTTCTACAAATGGTGCAGGCCATCAATACCGTCCTGCCCAGCAGGGTCATCCACCCCGGCATCGCTGGCATTGCCTCTATGGGCTTCCCCAACTGCAAGGAGGCTAATGATGGCACCCACATCCCCATCCTGGCCCCCGACCACCAGGCATCCAAATACATTCACCGCAAGGGATACTTTTTGATGGTCCCACAACTCCTGGTCAATCACCGTGGGCAGTTCATGGACATCTACGTCGGGTGGTCAGGAAAGGATCACGATGCATGTGTCTCCTGAAAGTCCAGCCTCTTCAGAAGCTGCACACTGACACCATTTTTCCCCCGACCATACCATCAGGGTCTGGGATATGGACATGCCATGGACATGCCAATCTGTATTGTGGGGGACTCAGCCTACCCTCTGTTCCCCTGACTCATGAAGCTCTACACTGGACACCTGGACGAAAGCAAGGGGCGCTTCAATGCCACGCTCAGCAGGGCCCACATTGTGGTGAAGGGTGCCTTCAAATGTTTGAAGGGGAGATTCTGCTGCCTCCTCAGCCGCTTGGATATCAGGGAGCGGAACATCCCCTAAGCAGTGGCAGTGTGGAGATGTTCCTCCGATGGTGGGGGGGAGGGCGGAGGTTGACCAGTTTGGCAGGGCCTTTAAGCAGCTGCGCACAGCTGCCATCTGGCAGGCCCATCAGGACTGTGCACATCCATGAAGCCCTGCGGGAGAGTTTCACAAGGACGCAGTGATACTCTCTCCAAAGCATCTCCACATGGGGTCTGTGCATTGCCCTTCTTTGCCTTTCGTCCCACACCCCTCCTTTCCCATGCTCTCCCTTCCTCCCCTGCACAGACAATAAACTACACTTTTTATTTTTGAAAAATAAACTCTTTGGTTTTATTTGGGGTAAGTGTAACGGGAGGGGCTGGGGAAAGAACCTTGAGGAGGAGGAGAGAGTTGTAAGGGGGAGGAAAGGGAGGAGAGGCTCAGGGCTGAGGCTGGGAGTGGCGTTTGCCTCAGGTGGTCCCACTGCCTCATGTACAGGGTCCTTGGTAGCCACGGTGGGGGGGCTATGGAGAGAAGCAGAAGGGTCAGGAGCTGGCATGGGGTGGCTGCAGGAGTGGGCTCTATGCTGGCGATAACTGCTTGAAGTGCTGCGCAGATGGTGCATCCCTGTTCCTGCCAGGTCTCTCAGTGCAGCTGCAGGTCCTCTTCCAGTCTCGCCGGTTCATGGAATGCTACAGAACTTGCAGGGTGGCTACATGCTTCTTCTAGAGGTCCTCCTCTGGTCTCCAGTGCCAGTGGGTTATGCGGTATCGGGAGGCTGGCACAGGAGGTGGTCTGGCTGTGTAGAACAAAGAGAAGGCCAGTCATCCCTGGAGACACTGTGTCTGAAGCCTGGTCCTCCTCTCTAAGCTGACACCGACAGACTTCGGGTCAGACAAAGACAATGTGCTTGGAGCAAGGTCATCTGTGGCCTAGGCAGGGGGCCCTTTCCTAATGGGGCACAGATTTCCAGGGGAAAGCCTCACTATCCCCATGGTCCAGAGACAAGCAGGCATGGGAAGGTGCCGTTCAGACTGGAATCCTGTAGGTGGGAAGGGGGCCATGTGGGGCGGCTAGGCTTCCCTCTGCCACATGCACACCAGGTCCAACAGTGACTGTCCCATAGGGAGAGGACATGTATCCCTGGCTGCTGGAGGAGAGGGGTGGCAGGATGTTGGGGGGAGGTGTGTGTGAGCAGCAGATGCTCCTGCACCTTACTGTGCTGTTTCTGGGAGTTGATGCTGCCCTGAGAGAGCAGGTATGTCTGTGTGCTGCGTGACACTACTGAGAGAGAGTATTGGTATTGGGAGTCAGGCAGGCCTCTCCAGCCATCCTGTAAGCAAGTGCTTAAGGGTCCTCTCTTGAAGCCTCCTGGGGCTGTGCACCCTGGACTGGTGCTCCACATGCACACACTGTTGCGCAATCCCCAGGCCGAGAAGGCTGAACGAGAAGCACGCAGCTGCATCTCTCCACCCGCTGCCTCTGCCCGTGTGGGTATAGGAAAATTAATGGCACTCACCTGAGGGGCCTTCCCTGGCTTCAGATGTTGCATGGGGGTGAGGGCTTACTGGATCCAGGGTGAGCATGATGTCCTGGCTGGCAGGCATGGAGCTGGTACTGGCATTATCTGGCTCCTCCTTCTCACTGTCTCTGCCCCCCGGGTGGGTGACGATGCATCCTTCCAGTCCTGAGTTCACTAGGGGCGGGGGGGGCGGGGAGAGGGACTGAGCCCTGTATATTAAGGAAAGGTCTGAGGTGCCACCCTGGAGCGGGAGCTGCGTTCCCTAGTCTTGGCATAGGCTGCATCTTGCCTGTGCTCCTTAACCTGCATCCGCACTTGCTCCTGGGTGTGGATGTGGCTCTTGGTGCTCATTTGGCCATAGACATGGGTGTTCCTGCATCTAGTGCAGAGATCCTCAAGGTTTTCCTCCTTGCTCCAAACCTCAATGAGGTCCAGGATCTCTGCACCAGACCAGGAAAGTGTGCTCCTCTTTCGTCCTGTGGCAGGGTCCTGGGAGCTGGCTGCAGCCATGAAGGGCTCAGATGGAGCATGGGGGTGGCTCTTGTAATCTGGGACAGCTGTTTGGGCTGCTGTTCTGTGGTTCTGGAGTGTCAGGTCCTGCAGGGTGCCACAAGCCCTTTCCCCTGTGGCTGTACCTTTAAAGCCTGCAGGGGAAGGAATACCAATGAGTTTTGCAATGTGTGGACTTAGTGGTCAGCAGGGCACCGGTGGGAAGGCCTGGCAGCCCTTTATTTTGAAATAACTCCAGCTGCGCTGTCTATACACTGCCTATTCTGAAATAGCTATTTTGGAATAGTCATTATTGTTTATAGAATGAGGGTTACAGACTGAAATAAACCACCAGTTATTTCAAAATTATTTTGAAATTACAGGCTTGCTGTGTAATTTCTTCATCTCTAACTGGCTGGCCACCCCTGCCCAATCCCCTGGGCCACTCCAAAGCCCCCCCTACCTTCATATGGTCCCCTATCCTGCCACCTTAATGCTGGGGCCATTTCCATCCCTGGGGCAGCCTCTGTTGGCTGTCTGGATGATCAGTAGTTATTTTGAAATAATGCTGCTGTGTAGACATGCCCTGACTCTCAGCATCTCCCTCTCCCCTATAAACATTGTTATAACACATCAGGGTAATCATAGAATAATAGGACTGGAAGGGACCTCGAGAAGTCATCGAGTCCAGCCCCCCGCCCTCAAGGCAGGACCAAGCTCCGTCTACACCATCCCTGACAGATGTCTATCTAACCTGTTCTTAAATATCTCCAGAGAGGGAGATTCCACCACCTCCCTTGGCAATTTATTCCAATATTTGACCACCCTGACAGTTAGGAATTTTTTCCTAATGTCCAATCTAAACCTCCCCTGCTGCACTTTAAGCCCATTACTCCTTGTCCTGTCCTCAGAAACCAAGAGGAACACATTTTCGCCTTCCTCCTTGTGACACCCTTTTAGATATTTGAAAACCGCTATCATGTCCCCCCTTAATCTTCTTTTTTCCAAACTAAACAAGCCCTGTTCATGAAGCCTGGCTTCATAGGTCATGTTCTCTAAACCTTTAATCATTCTTGTCGCTCTTCTCTGTACCCTTTCCAATTTCTCCACATCTTTCTTGAAATGTGGCGCCCAGAACTGGACACAGTACTCCAGCTGAGGCCTAACTAGTGCAGAGTAGAGCGGCAGAATGACTTCACGAGTTTTGCTTACAACACACCTGTTGATACAACCTAGAATCATATTTGCTTTTTTTGCAACAGCATCACACTGTTGACTCATATTCAACTTGTGGTCCACTATGACCCCTAGATCCCTTTCCGCCATGCTCCTTCCTAGACAGTCGCTTCCCATCTTGTATGTATGGAACTGATTGTTCCTTCCTAAGTGGAGCACTTTGCATTTCTCTTTATTAAACCTCATCCTGTTTACCTCTGACCATTTCTCTAACTTGCTAAGGTCATTTTGAATTATGTCCCTATCCTCCAAAGAAGTTGCAACCCCACCCAGTTTGGTAACTTAATAAGCGTACTCTCTATCCCAATATCTACATCATTGATGAAGATATTGAACAGTACGGGTCCCAAAACAGACCCTTGCGGAACTCCACTTGTTATCCCTTTCCAGCAGGATTTAGCAGCAACAACTCTCTGACTACGGTTATCCAGCCAATTATGCACCCACCTTATCGTGGCCCTATCTAAGTTATATTTGCCTAGTTTATCAATAAGAATATCATGCAAGACCATATCAAATGCCTTACTAAAGTCTAGGTATAATAGTGTCTGCCTTGGCAAATTGAGGCAGAGGAATGTACTTAAATTGAGAGATTGAGCACAGAAGAAGCTGTTAATATTAATAAAAGGAGAGGTGGAGAACCAAAATTCCATAGTGTGATCATGAAGAATCTGTTCTGATAGTGTGGCGTTGCTTTACAGTTCTACATAGTCCACCTATGGAGCTTGGCAGTTGCTGCACAGCAGCTTCTAAATATTTTAAATCACTTGGTGAACTCTAGGGCTTCAGATACACACATCTCAAATGAAAGAGTTTCAGTTCATTGTATTATGATTATTGGAAAGACCTGAAAGTTCACATTTTAACATTCGTACTGTTCTGTTTTTCTGTGTGCATAGTACCTTCATGAAAATGGTATTATACATCGGGATCTAAAGCCAGAGAATGTGCTACTTTCATCTGCTGAGGAAACTTGTCTTATAAAGGTGAGGAAGAAGCTTCTATCTCTGTATCTTATTTATTTTGATGTTCTTTATTCTGAAACTTTGGAATGTTCTTCAGCAATTTTCTAAATTATTAAATTCCAACACACAAAAAATTACCATGGTATTAAGATTACTGTTGCTCGTTCCTAAATAGCAGAGTCTAAAACAGAGGAAATCTTGAGATAAGGTTTTTCCCCACAAACTTTAGATATCACTTCCCCTCTCATGCATATTTTAATCAATACATACTCGTAAGTATGAATAGGCAGTTAGTATTTCACATAGTAATTAGTAGAATTCGACTATACTTCATTTGCATGTGTCACTAGTTTTAATCATGGAGTCATGGCCAACATTTTTATAATTAACCACATTATTTAGTGCCAAGCTGTGGTTTTGCCTGAGAGACTAAATATTGAGGAGCTTTGGAAACTGAGCTCTGCATGTAATAGTCCTCCATGGTAGGCATGAATGCATAGTACTGATGCTTGTGCTATTCATTAAGCTGAGGATAAATAGAATACTTCAGACTGGCATTTAATCCAACACTCTTTGTTAGCACTCTCTGGCCAACCCCCACATTTGATTCTGCTATCCATCTGAGTTTTCTACCGAAGACTTCTGCTGGGTAGATTATAGGGCATAGTTGAATACTGCAAAAATGCCTTGGAAATTAGAGCTATAAATCTCTCTACTAGTACATGCCGACTAGTATAGTATATTCTAGTATCAGTCAGTTTTGATTTTATTTTAACCTGGTGTTATTTTCATATACAAGATTACAGATTTTGGACAATCTAAGATTCTTGGTGAATCCTCTCTTATGAGAACATTATGTGGTACTCCCACGTATCTTGCCCCTGAAGTTCTAAATTCGCTTGGGACAGCTGGGTATAGCCGTGCTGTGGATTGCTGGAGTTTAGGAGTTATTCTCTTCATTTGGTAAGAAATTACATGCTCAGTGGAACAGTCATACATGGGTGGAGGTCTTAGGCATTAATTTAATTGTTTGCTAATGAGTGTGCGTGCCATATTTTCAATCATGAAATAGATATTGTGAAATGCATATTCTCTACAATAGGCAACTGTGGCAAAAGTTGCATTATCCTTTATATTTTTTCTCTTATTTAGCCTTTGTGGATATCCACCATTTAATGAACAAAATACTCAGCTGTCTTTGAAAGATCAAATTACCCGGGGAGAATATACATTTATTCCAAGAGAATGGATCCATGTGTCAGATATGGGTACGTTTGCTTTACAGTGGTTATGGAAGTATTTTGCTGACCCTCTAAAACAAGGCTATTCAACATGTGGCCCCAGCCGTGGCCCATTTGTTTGCGGCCCATGGGTAGGAGCCAACACAAAAAAGTAGTCAATGGTCTTCTGTTGATATGCATTTTCGTAGTTAAATTCCTGAACTGTCATTGTTCATTACAAGTGCTGTCATATGGGTGGAAATCAGGTAAATATTGCATTTTATTAATATCGGCAGAATTGACTTAAATGGGACCTGTGTATTGTGTAGTCTTGCCTTAATCTTTGTATTCATGCCCATCAGTGTGCAAGAAGCTATTTGCATATAATTGCATATGTATTTGCAACCACACTTAAGTTGAGACCCTTGGCATGTGCTGTGAGGATCATTGTAGCCCCTGCAGCTTCCAAAGTTGAGTGGCCCTGCTCTAAAATTTCTATTCTGCTTTCATTAATATTTTTGGGTACATCTGGATTTCAGCCAGGAGGTGTGTGAATCTCAACTGTCAGAGAGGCATCTGCACTAGCTCACTGTAGCATAGTGGAGGTAGCACTGGCATGGGTTTGGGCTTGTTGCCCAAGTCTATACCCATGGATCTGCACTTGCTGCCCAGCTTGCCATGACTCTCCCAGTTATTTAGTATTTCCATTGGGCAGCTTTCACTAGCTGCTCTGGATAATCAGAGGAGTTTCTTATCAGTGTTGAGGTTATTCACTTTCTATTAGGCTTAAAAAGTGTAACCCCATTTTGAAAGGCCTGATGCTGAACAAAATAGTGCCAATGTCCAAGTAATAATAAGACAGTAGAAAAATAGATGTCATTATTTAAATGAGTGCAAGTTATACTAAGGGCATAAATAATCCTAGTCAATAGAACAGAATCACCAGGAATAGTGAAGAGCCACGATCCTGTTGTATATTAGGTGAGACTGCTCGTGGTGAGATATGACATAAGAATGGCCGTACTGGGTCAGACCAAAGGTCCATCTAGCCCAGTATCCTGTCTACCGACAGTGGCCAGCACCAGGTGCCCCAGAGAGGGTGGACCGAAGACAATGATCAAGCAATTTGTCTCCTGCCATCTCTCTCCAGCCTCTGACAAACAGAGGCCAAGGACACCATTTTATCCCCTGGCTAATAGCCTTTTATGGACCTAACCTCCATGAATTTATCCAGCTTCTCTTTAAACTCTATTATAGTCCTAGCCTTCACAGCCTCCTCTGGCAAGGAGTTCCACAGGTTGACTACACGCTGTGTGAAGAAGAACTTTCTTTTATTAGTTTTAAACCTGCTACCCATTAATTTCATTTGGTGTCCTCTAGTTCTTCTATTATGGGAACTAATAAATAACTTTTCTCCACACCACTCATGATTTTATAGACCTCTATCATATCCCCCCTCAGTCTCCTCTTTTCTAAACTGAAAAGTCCCAGTCGCTTTAACCTCTCCTCATATGGGACCCGTTCCAAACCCCTAATCATTTTAGTTGCCCTTTTCTGAACCCTTTCGAAGGCCAAAATATCTTTTTTGAGGTGAGGAGACCACATCTGTACACAATGTTCCAGATGTGGGCGTACCATAGTTTTATACAGGGGCAGTAAAATATTGTGTGTCTTATTTTCTATCCCTTTCCTAATAATTCCTAGCATCCTATTTGCCTTTTTGACCGCCGCTGCACACTGTGTGGAAGTTTTCAGAGAACTGTCCACGATAACTCCAAGATCTCTTTCCTGATTTGTCGTAGCCAAATTAGCCCCCATCATACTGTACGTATAGTTGGGGTTATTTTTCCCGATGTGCATTACTTTACACTTATCCACATTAAATTTCATTTGCCATTTTGTTGCCCAATCACTCAGTTTGGTGAGGTCATCTTCTGTCTTGACTATCCTAAACAATCTGCTTCTGTCTTGACTATCCTAAACAGTTTTGTATCATCTGCAAACTTTACTACCTCACTGCTTACCCCTTTCTCCAGATCATTTATGAATAAATTGAAAAGGATTGGTCCCAGGACTGACCCTTGGGGTACACCACTAGTTACCCCTCTCCAATCTGAAAATTGACCATTTATTCCTACCCTTTGTTTCCTGTCTTTTAACCAGTTCTCAATCCAAGAAAGGACCTTCCCTCTTATCCCATGGCCATGTAATTTACACAAGAGCCTTTGGGGAGGGACCTTGTCAAAGGCTTTCTGAAAATCCAAGTATACTATATCTACTGGATCCCACTTGTCCGCATGTCTGTTAACCCCTTCAAAGAACTCTAACAGATTAGTAAGACAGGATTTCCCTTTACAGAAACCATGTTGACTTTTGTCCAACAAATTATGTTCTTCTACATGCTTCACAATTTTATTCTTTACTATTGTTTCGACTAATTTGCCCGGTACTGAAGTTAGACTTACCGGTCTGTAATTGCCAGGATCGCCTCTAGAGCCCTTTTTAAATATTGGTGTCACGTTGGCTACCTTCCAGTCATTAGGTACGGAAGCCAATTTAAAGGATAGGTTACAAACCACAGATAATAGCTCAGCAATTTCCCATTTAAGTTCTTTTAGAACCCTTGGATGAATGCCATCCGGTCCCGGAGATTTGTTAACATTAAGTTCTTCTTCGAGTGCTTGCTCATGTCCATTCTGATTAGGTGTACGCGCGCTGCGTGCACGGATTCCGGAGCTTTTTTCCCTTAGCAGTATTCATAGGGCCAGCAGGGAGCGCCGGTATACCGGTGCATATATACCCCTGCTGGCCCTCCCACCCCTCAGTTCCTTCTTACCGCCCGCCCGTGATGGTAGCTGGTGCATGCTTCAGGCTGATAGCCTATCTCTTAGGAGCTTATTTCTTATCTGTTGTATTATAGTTCTAGTTGAAGTTTTTATCTAGTTAAGTAGTTGTTAAGTACTGTAAATATTTAGTTAGATAAGGGAGGAGGGGAGGGCATGCCAGGGCCCCAGGGCTTTAAACCCTGTGCTTCCTGCTCCAAACCTATGCCCTGCGGAGATCCCCACTCCGACTGCCTAAAGTGTCTGGGTGAGGCCCATCGAGCTGAAAGTTGCTCTATCTGTAAGAGCTTTAAGCCCCGGACCAAGAAGGAGAGGGACTCCCGGCTGAAACTCCTGCTAACGGAGTCGGCACTGCAGCCTCAGAGCGAGGAGCGGCCTCACTCTGTCCGCAGCGCACTGTCGGCAGCACCCCTGTCGGACAACAAGGCACCGAGGCACAGATCGCAGTCACCAGTGCCGAGGGCCTCCAAGAGCTCAAGGGGACGCTCGGCAGAGAGGAGTGCCCAGAATGTTCCCTAAGGAGGTGCACCTTTTTGATAAGTCCTCCAAAAAGAGGCGCAGTCCGGACAAGGGCAAGAGCCTGGGGCAGCCCGTGGGGCTAGGAGAGGTCCGTCGGCCCTCCACCCCAGAGACCTTTGAGGCGGCCCGGGACCTCATTCACATGGCTGTGGATGAAGGGGAGGGCCTGGTGCCGCAGGAGCGGACTGCGCCTGCACTGGCCTCAAGTGCCCCCCAGCAGGCTATGGCCGGGTCGTGGCACCCTTTGGGCGAAGGGCAGGCCTCGGCCCAGCAGCAGTTTTTCCCGGTGCCGGGAAGAACACCGGCAGTGGAGCCGGGACGAACGCCGGCACCGAACCCGGGCCCCTTCCCGACGGCACTGGGAGCGAGTGCGCTTGCAGCGCCGATGGTACCGGCACCGGTGCAGGGTCCGGTGCTGCAGACGGCCCCCTGGGCGGTGCAGGGCCCCGCACAGTACTATGCGCCACCTGCAGTGCCACAGCAGGCGCCCCGCACGGCACCGACGCTGATGCCTCTCCCGGCACCGATCCCTGCTTACTCCTTGGGAGGGTGGCAGCAGGGCGTGGCGCCGCTGCACATGACGGCACCGGAGGGTTATGTACCGGCCTATCATATGCAGCTGGGCGCGGTACTGCCGCAGCAAAGGCCTCCACTCATGCCCCCACCGGCACCGCGTGCAGTGCACAGGGGCAAGCCATCGGCCATGGCAGCCCAGCAAAGGGTGCAGGCTTCATCGGCCCCTCCCTGGTCAGCATCAGAGTACTCTTCGGAGTCGGAGGCTGAGTCGGTGGCTTTGGCCAGGTCTTCATATAGGTCACGGCCCCGTCATAGGTCCCGCTCGTCGGTCAGATCATCTCACCGGGAGCCGGTGGACCAGCAGCAGTGGCAGGGGCAACCCCAGTGGGCTTTCTGGACGCCCTGGGCATAGCACCAGGCCCAGGGGCCTCCCCCTATGGGGCAGGCAGCGGGGTTGTCCCGAAGGAGTAGCACCCCGTCTGCCACCCCCTTGACAGCCCCCCTGCTTGGAGGCAGCTCGTCTACGGTGGCGATGCTGAGACCCCCGGTTATTGGTCGGGGTAGGGGGCTATGCCCCAGCCGGGCGCAACCTATGTGGACATCTCTGCCCGGGGGAACCAGGGTCACAGATAGCTGAGGAAGAGGCAATCCCCTCAAGGGAGTTCTCATTGTCTTCACCAGACAAGGCCCTGGCCGACCCTGCGCCCCAGCCCCCGTCTATGGACTCCAGGGCTCACCAGGAGCTGCTCTGAAGCCTGGCGGTCAATCTTGCGGTCCAGCATGAGGAGGTTCACGAGGACTTAGAGCCTATGGTGGACATCATAGTGGCAGCGGGCCCTGGTCGAGTGACGCTCCCACTGAATAAAACGGTGGACAAGCTGTCTAAAACTCTGTGGCAGACGCCGGCTTCTATTGCACCGACTTAGAAGGGGGTCGAGAGAAGGTACTATGTACCCCAGGAGGGGCACGAGCATCTTTTTACCCACCCGGCTCCAGGATCCATAGTGGTTCAGGCCGCTGGGCAGAAGGAGTGCCAGGGGCCTCCAGGTCCTATTCCGAAGGTGAAGGAGCCTAGGAGATTGGACCTACTTGGCTGGAAGGCCTATGCCACGGGGGGCCTCCAGCTACGTATAGCTAACCAGCAACTGATACTGGGGCGTTATGCTTTTAATACATGGGCGTCTATGCAGAAATTTGCCAGCAAGCTTCCTCCCGAATCCCGCCAGGAATTTGGGGCCCTGACGGAAGAGGGACAAGCAGTGGTGCGTACCTCTCTCCAGGCGGCCTTGGACGCAGCTGATTCGGCAGCCCGAACTATGGCCACAGGGGTTGTTATAAGGCGTACTGCCTGGCTGTAGGTGTCTGGCATCCCACCCAAGGTGCAGACCACCATTCAGGACCTGCCCTTTGAAGGGCCGGCCTTGTTTTCAGAGCAGACTGATTCCAAGCTGCATAGCTTGAAAGACTCAAGGGCGACCCTGAAGTCGCTAGGGATACATACCCCGGCGCCTCAGAGGCCCTCTTTCCAGACTAGACCCTACCCTAGAAGGGGGCAAAACAATGATAGGGGTTGCAGGAGAGGCCGCTAGAATAGCCGCCCTAACCTCTTCAGAGGCAGGCGTAGGGGCCCTGGGTCAGACTCCGAGAGAGGCTCAGGTCTGTCACCTGGTCACCAAACTAAGCCCTCATTTTGAAGGTATGCCAGAGAGCAGAGTACCAGTAGCGCCTATCTGTCCGCGCTTTGGGGACCGTCTTTCCCTCTTTTATTAGGAATGGTTAAAGATCACTTCGGACCGTTGGGTCCTAGACCTGGTGAAGCAGGGATATGCTATCCCCTTCCTTTCCTACCCTGCCTCCCAGCCCCTTCCCTTTTCAGGGACCCCTCTCACGAGACACTCCTTCGGCAGGAGGTGTCCAACCTGTTGATGCTAGGGGCCATAGAAAGGGTACCCCCAGACATAAGGGGAAAGGGTTTCTACTCCTGCTACTTCCTAGTACCCAAGGTGAAAGGGGGCATGCGTCCCATACTAGACCTCCAAAACCTGAACACCTTTATAAGGAAGACAAAGTTCAGGATGGTGATGCTAGCCTGCATCATCACATTGCTCAGAAAGGGGGACTGGTATGCTGCTCTCGATTTAAAGGATGCGTACTTCCAAATTTCAATTTTTCCATGTCACAGAAAATTCCTTCGGTTCACGGTGGGACAGGACCACTTCCAGTTTACAGTCCTCCCTTTTGGTCTGTGTACAGCCCCGAGAGTTTTTACCAAATATATGACAGTGGCTGCCGCGTTTCTGCGGTGGCACAGGGTCCAAGTGTTCCCATACCTCCGTGGTCCCCAACACGGTGCCCGCGGGCACCATGGCGCCCGCGGGGGCATTTCAATGTGCCCACCAGGTGCTCGGGGCTGGCCTGGCCCCGGGCACATGGCGCACGGGCGCTTGCGGGGGGAGCGCGCTTGGCAGGGGGAGCGCCGGGCGCGCAGCACTCGGCGGGGGGGAGCGCCGGCCCCGGGCGCGCGGCCCTCGGGGGGGGGGGGGGAGTAGGAGCGCCGGCCCCGGGCGTACAGCACTCGGCGAGGGGGAGCGCCGGGCACACGGCACTTGGAGGGGGCCCCGCCCCCGGGCGTGCAGCTGGGGGGGCTGCCCCCGGGTGCGCAGCAAGGGGGGACCGGGCACCCGGCGGGCAAACAGCCATGCCCCCTGGCGCCTGACAACCTAAAAAGGTTGGGGACCACTGCCATACCTGGACGACTGGCTCATAAGGGGCAAGTCTCGAGAACAAGTGTTAGGTCATGTCTTAAGGGCTAGGGTTTTGTTCGAGGGTCTCGGCCTCCTCATAAACGAGGCCAAATCACTGCTAGAGCCCACGCAAGTCATAGACTTTGTGGGGGCCCATCTGGACTCGCCTTTGGGCAAGGCGTCCCTACCGAGAGACAGATTTATGACCATTCGCTCTCTGGTAGTGGGGCTGCAGGAGTTCCCAACTATGATGGCGAGAACCTGCATGAGGCTCCTAGGCCACATGGCGGCGGGCACTTACGTGGTCCAACACGCCAGGCTACGCATGCGCCCATTGCAGGGGTGGCTCTAGGTAGTGCACAACCCCGTGAGGTCGCTGCTAGATGAGGTAGTGACTATCCCTCAGGACATTCTTTGTTCACTGGACTGGTGGAAGGATGAGGGCACGGTGTGTGTGGGGGTCCGATTCACCAAGCCGTCCCCGTCAGTGCAGCTGGTCACGGACACTTCAGACGTGGGATGGGGTGCTCACCTGGGCAACCTCAGGACGCAAGGTACGTGGTCAATAGAGGAGGCTCACCGGGGTCAGGAGCTGCAGGCGGTCAGGTTGGCCTGCTGGGCGTTCCTTTCCCACTTACAGAACAGAGTTGTGGTGGTGCTGACAGACAACACTACAGCCATGTTCTATATCAACAAGCAGGGTGGGGCGTGTTCCTCACCCCTGTGCTGGGAAGCCCTAGATCTATAGGAACTCTGTATAGCCCACGGTATTTTCTTGGGGTCATCTCACCTTCCGGGAACCAGGAACGGGCTAGCGGACAGGCTCAGCCATTCGATCCAGGCGCACGAGTGGGTGCTAAGGTGGGATGTACTTCACGAGGTCTTCCAAAGGTGGGGGTTTCCCTGCCTGGACCTGTTTGCAACTCTGAGCAATGCTAGTTGCGGGGAGTTCTGTTCGTACATGGGGCATGGTCTGGGCTCTCGGGGAGATGCACTGCAGGTCAGCTGGCCCAGGGGCCTACTCTATGCCTTCCCCCCGTTCCCTCTAATCCACGACACACTCCTCAGAGTGCAGAGGTTCAGGGCTTGGATCATCCTGATAGCGCCAGTATGGCCTCGACAGTACTGGTTCACCACCCTGCTGGATCTGGCTGTGGAGGGCCTGCTCAGGCTACCCCTAGTGCCAGATCTAATCACTCAGAGCTGCGAGGCCGGGCTGGCACTCCACCCGAGCCTTCCATCTCTCCACCTAGCAGCATGGCTCCTCAGTGACGGAGTGAGCCTGCTCCAGAGCAGTCCAGGAAGTCCTCTTAGAAAGCAGAAAGCCGTCCACTAGAGCCCTTTATGAGGCTAAGTGGAAGAGGTTTACTTCCTGGCTGGAGGGCAGGACGCTCGCTCCAGGTGAAAGGGCGGTTCCGACTGTCCTGGAATTCCTCCTCCACCTGCGGAAACGGGGCCTGGCCACAGCCTCCCTAAGGGTGTACCTGGTGGCCATAACGGCCTTCCACGCCGGGGGGGGGGGGGGCAAAGGTCTACCTTTGCCAATCCCTTGGTTAAAAGGTTTCTAAAGGGAGTCGACAGGATGATGCCATATGAGAGGCCTCCAGTACCGGCTTGGGACCTTAACCTGGTCCTGACTGCTCTTATGAAGCCCCCGTTCGAGCCCCTGGCTTCATGTTCTTTGATACATCTGTCCTATAAGGTAGTTTTCCTTGTGGCCATTACCTCGGCCAGGCGGGTGTCAGAGCTTAGGGCTCTCACCTCAGAACCACCTTACACGGTGTTTTTTAAAGATAAGGTGAGGTTGCGTCCACACCCGGGGTTTCTTCCCAAGGTGGTCTCATACTTCCACATGTCCCAAGATATTTACCTGCCAGTGTTTTACCCCAAGCCACATGTGTCGCCCAGGGAACAGGCTCTGCACTGCCTGGACGTTAGGAGGGTGTTGGCTTTTTATATAGATAGGACACGAGAGTTTCGTAAGTCAACTCAATTGTTTATGTCAGTGGCGGAAAGGATGTGTGGTCAGCCAGTCTCGGCACAGCGTATATCCTCGTGGATTACTTCCTGCATTGGACTGTGCTATGAGGGCGCGGGTAGACCACCGCCATGCATAACAGCACATTCCACTAGAGCCCAGGCAACGTCGGCAGCATTCCTGGCCTGCATGTCGATCTTGAGATCTACAGGGCAGCAACCTGGTCATCGGTGCACACCTTTGCAGAGCATTATGCAATCATGCAGCTGGACAGGGAGGATGCTGCCGTCGGGACAGCAGTTCTGTGTTCTGCAGAATAATAAAATAATAGTCACTTTCCAACCCCGCCTCTGGAGGGGGGACACGGCTAGGGACTCACCTAATCAGAATGTACATGAGCAAGCACTCGAAGAAGAAGACGAGGTTACTTACCTTGTAACTGTAGTTCTTCAAGATGTGTTGCTCATGTCCATTCTGCATCCCACCCACCTCCCCGTGTCGGAAGGAGCCGGCAAGAAGGAACTAAGGGGTAGGAGGGCCAGCAGGGGTATATATGCACCGGTATATCAGCACCACTCCAGGGGGCTCCCTGCTGGCCCTATGGATACTGCTAAGGGAAAAAAGCTCCGGAATCCGTGCACGCGGCGCGCGTACACCTAATCAGAATGGACATGAGCAACATATCTCGAAGAACTACAGTTACGAGGTAAGTAACCTCTTCTTTTTCTATTTGTTCCAAAACCTCCTCTAATGACACTTCAATCTGGGACAGTTCCTCAGATTCATCACCCACAAAGGACGGTGCAGATCCAGGAATCTCCCCAACGTCCTCAGCCATGAAGACTGTAGCAAAGAAATCCTTTAGTTTCTCCGCAATGGCTTTATCGTCCTTGATTGCTCCTTTTATAGCTCGATCATCTAGGGGACCCACAGGTTTTTTAGCAGGCTTCCTGCTTCTAATATACTTAAAAAACATTTTGTTATTTCTTTTTGAATTTGACTAGCTGTTCCTCAAAATCTTTTTTTGCTTTTCTTATTACATGTTTACACTTGATTTGACAGTATTTATGATCCTTTCTATTTATCTCACTAGGATTGGACTTCCACTTCTTAAAAGATACCTTTTTGTCCCTCACTGCTTCTTTTACATGGTGGTTAAGCCACGGTGACTCTTTTTTAGGTCTCTTGCTATGTTTTTTAATTTGGGGTATACATTTAAGTTGGGCCTCTATTATGGTGTCTTTAAAAAGTTTCCATGCAGCTTTCAGGGATTTGGCTCTAGTGACTGTGCCTTTTAATTTCTGTTTAACTAACAACCTCATTTTTGCGTAATTCCCCTTTTTTAAATTAAATGCCAGGGTGCTGGACTGCTGAGGTGTTCTTCCCACCACAGGAATGTTGAATGTTATTATATTATGGTCACTATTCCCAAGCGGTCCTGTAACGGTTATATCCTGGACCTGATCCTGCACTCCACTCAGGACTAAATCGAGAATTACCTCTCCCCTTGTGGGTTCCTGCACTAGCTGCTCCAAGAAGCAGTCATTTAAGCCATTGAGAAATTTTATCTCCGCTTCTCTTCCTGAGGTGACATGTATCCAGTCAACATGGGGGTAATTAAAATCCCCCATTATTATAGAGTTCTTTATTTTGGTAGCCTCTCTAATCTCCCTCAGCATTTCAATGTCAGTATCGCTGTCCTGGTCAGGTGGTCGGTAATATATCCCTACTGCTCATTTCTTATTATTGGAGCATGGAATTTCTATCCATAGCGATTCTATGGAACATGTTGATTCACTTAATATTTTTATTTCATTTGATTCTACATTATCTTTCACATACAGTGCCACTCCGCCACCCACCCGGCCTGTTCTATCCTTTCTATATATTTTATATCCTGGTATGATTGTGTCCCACAGATTTTCCTCATTCCACCAGGTTTCAGCGATGCCTATTATGTCTATCTCCTCCTTTAATACGAGGTACTCTAGTTCACCCATCTTATTAGTCAGACTCCTAGCATTTGTGTACAAGCACTTTAAAAATTTGCCACTGGTTATTTGTCTGCTGACGTGAAAGTATTACTTTTGCTTTTTCACAATGCCTATTAAGCAGGTTTTTTATTATGTAATCAATCCAAAAGTCTTAGGATCCTGGTTTGAATGCTTGAGTGAAGGAAACAGCCATAAAAACACAGTAGACAACTATATGAGAATCTGCCAGAGGTATATGTTACTGGTAACATGTTGTTTAATTATAGACACTCAGGCACCAAACCTTAGCTAGGTCTCAGCCTGGCCTCCAATACAGTGGCACATTTGCTCCCATTTAGATGCCTCACTGCCTGATTTGGTGCAATCAGGTAGTTAGATTTTAAATGAGTTCAGTTTTGTACCCACAATGAAATGTGATCACATAACACCACTTGCAGTATTACAAGCATTTGTAACCGTTTAGGGACAGTAACTCACTGTCCCAAGTGAGTTTTAGTATGTATTTGCTGATCAGTATCGGTATTCCCTGTAAGCCAAGTACTTTGGGTGGCCACCCAGGAGAGATTCAAATGCTGCCCAGCTGATTAACAGAGCGCCCACAGCTGGCAGCATGTGTTGCTACTGGGGGCACACATGCCTTGGTGCACATAGCAAAATTTATTCTGCACATGGATAGAAAAAAAATTAGAGGAAACTGATCAGCACCATTTATAGCACAAGAGGTTTTTTTGTACAGTAAAGCATTTGTATTCAGACTATTCTTTAAACAGGAAATATTTATTTGTTAAAGGAGAACACTTTTGCTAATCCTAATCTTCCATGAGCTAAAGTGAAATATTTAGTTTAATTTTATTAATGTCATAACAAGCCTTTGTACTACCTTAAACACATTGGATAATTTATTGTAAAGTTAGGAAGTAATTAGGTTATTGGCATTATGCCAATCACCCTATTTTATTATCTTAGCTTTGGATCTTGTGAAGAAGCTGTTAGTAGTGGATCCAAATAAACGTCTTACAACGGAACAAGCCTTAGAACATCCCTGGCTTCAGGTATGTGTTGACTTGTATCTAAAGAACAGTACAGTAGTAACATTCTTGGAGGGGAACTTGCTATTTGTTACTATGTGGCATATGTAAGACTTAATTCACAAGAAACATTATAGCTAGTTAGACTAGCTAAATAAGGTGGCGTAGAACAGTCTCTCATGGCTAAAAAGCTCTTTCTTAGTGAAAATTCAACAGTGGCTCTGTGGTCTGTCTTTGCAGGACATTTGTAATGTCTGAAGAGGAGTGAGCCAGCATTTAAGGAAGAGTAACTGCTGTGGTCATTAGAGACCCAGACAGGATGTCCGATCCTTGCTTGAATTGAAGTGATTCCTTCTGTGACTTCACTATCATAAGACAAGCAATGGTGCTTGGTACTAGAAAATTCCTATTTTGCATTCTCCAGGTTTGAGTCACAATTCTGTACCTTTGCAGTCCTTTGGATCTCATGGAATGGATTAGCTGGGTACAGATTTACATTTTAAGCAGTTTAGTTTACAGTAATCACCACTAGATGGGTTTTTAAAACTGCAATAAATTACAAGGGATAAAAGATAAGTGGGAGTGGCATTATAAACTAGATGAGAATTTGAGTTGTTTCAGTGAAGTCAACTGAATTTGTTAAAATTCTGTCTTATTCCTCCTCTGTGGAAGGCTCTGATTGCCATGCTGTAATTGTAGTGAGACTCTGGGCGCTCAAATCAGAATAGAGATCCAAAGATTGTCAGAGGTGAAAAATGGTGCTTCGGTTAATAAATGGCCATAATGGGACAGTGACGTCAGACACTAGCTTTGCCAAGACACACATACCAGGTCATTCTTAAATTGACAGATATGGCCTGAGGTATCGTCCGGGAAAAGTAATGCTTTATCCAAAAGAAAATCTGACACACTATTCAGCATTTAATAGACCTTGCATATTTTCATCACAGGAAGGGACTGGTAATAATTGGGAAACTGAACAGTGCCTGTGGTCAAGAGCAGCACACAGAGCAGCTTGCACGTCACCGGTGAGGCAGTTGTCAGATGAGCCAGTGTGCTTGACATTCTGGGACCTAGTACTGGGTTGCCACTTCTAGTTTGAAACCCATTGCTATAGGCCAAGGCTGGGCAAAATGCGGGCCGGGGGCCACATCCAGCCTGCCTAACACTCTGATCCAGCCTGCAGACTGCATCTAGCTGCTTTCTATTTTTAGCCTGCTACCCATGCCACCAAATTTCTAGGCGCTGGCTCAGGCAGCAGTACCCTATTTAAAAGGCTCCTGGTCACAACACTACCTTTAAATAGCCATAGCAACCCCAGGCGGCTGCCAGGCAATACAGTAGCATTGGAGCTAGGAGCCTCTTGCTGTGTTTTTAATTCAAAGCCTCTGGCCCCAGACAACTCTGGGGAGAGGCTAGTCCCCAGCCCTGCCCTTTCTGCCCTAGGTCCTGCCTGGCCCACGACCAAGTACCAAAATTCATTGCGACCCCCCTGCGAAAATTATTGCCCACCCCTGCCCTAGGCTGTGGGCTTTGCCCTTCAGCCAGTCCTTCCCAACTTCTATTTACTCTTAAAAAGAAAAGAAAAGAACAACAACAAAAAAAGTGTCATCTGAAGAAGTAAATTGAGCCAACAAAGGGTTATGATCTATATTTTTTGGTTATTCTCTTAAGGTGCTACAGCACCATTGTTTGTTTTTCTAAAAATGTGTGGTCACATTGTTAGCCCCTCTCCCACTTTTTACCTTCCTTCCCCATTGTTCATTCATCACTGACCCTGCCCATTTCATTCCCTTTTTTTATTTAAAGTTTTAAGAGGTAGGTCTTAAAATCTCAGCCAGCTTTCAGACTGTCTGTTTTATTGTTCTTTGGTGCCCACAATCACTTCTCTGTAGCGTATGATGAATCAGCAACTACAGGCAGTCCCCGAGTTACGTGGATCCGACTTAGGTCGGATCCCTAGATACGAACAGGGTGAGGCAACTCCCGAACATGCGCAGCAGCATTCCCGGGGCTCGCTCACCTGGGTCCTAGGATCCTCCTCCTCCTCGGGCCTGCTCCGACTGGGGTCCCGCAGAGCTGCCGGGCAGAGGAAAAGTGCCTCCCCACGCCCGCTCCCCCCCCCACCCCCCTGCCAGCAACAGGCTGCCCCCTCCCCTGAGCAACAGGCTGTGGAACAGACAAAAGCAGCCTGTCTGCCCTCCCGGAGCGCAGCAGCGTCCCCGGGGCTCGCTCACCTAGGTCCTAGAATCCACCTCCTCCTCCTCTTCGGCCGGCTCCAACTGGCCTCTGCCTGCAGCAGCTGGCCACAGGGACAGGGATCCCGCAGAGCTGCCGGGCAGAGGAAAAGTGCCTCCCCACGCCCGCTGCCCCCCCCCTCCGCGGCCTCGGATCCTGCACGCCTCCCCCCTCCCCCCCTGCCAGCAACAGGCTGCCCCCTCCCCTGAGCAACAGGCTGCCGAACAGCAGACAAAAGCAGCCTCTCCGCCCCTCCTCCCCCTATACATGCTGGGCTCCCTGGG
Source organism: Pelodiscus sinensis (assembly GCF_052426305.1). NCBI lineage: Eukaryota > Metazoa > Chordata > Testudines > Trionychidae > Pelodiscus > Pelodiscus sinensis. Next base: position 39,243,784 of record NC_143085.1, on the reverse strand, counting down.
CAAACAAAGACTCCACCAAAACAAACAAAGTGCTGGCCTCATTGTGTTAGCAAAAAAAGGACCCTCCTCCTAGAACCCTGGGTGGTGTGTGGAAATAAAGCTATTAGCTCAAAGCATGGTGCAGAGCTGTTTGGTATTTGATGAGTTACTCCTTTAGTCCTGAGTTTGTCACAGGGACAGAAATAGATGTGAAATCTTCTGAACAGGGGAACAGACAGCAAAACAAACATTAGAGGGGAGTTAACCTTTCCCTATGCTATCCAAAACGAAAAAAAATGTTTGGCTAGAGTTTCCCCTACAATATGTACCAGTTCCGACTTACATACAAATTCAACTTAAGAACAAACCTACAGTCCCTATCTTGTACGTAACCCGGGGACTGCCTGTATAGCAAAAACATAAAAATAGAGCTCTGCAGACCCATGGATATCTGTGTTATATTCAGGGCTATCCACGTCCAGAGCTGCCAGTGTGGATATCCATGGCTCATTTTTGCAGATACAGATGTGGATACAAATTTTATATCTACTCAGGGTTCTGCATATAAATCGTTGTAAACTTTCATATAGTTTCCTGCAGCTTTCATAAAGTAAGTTTGTTTTGAAAACTCCCTTCAAATGAAAGTTTTTAATTCCCCCTCCCACCAACATAGGTTGAAGAGGATTGAACAGAGTTCCCTTAAGAGTCCTTAATGCCTTTCTTGACTCGCTTTTGTAGGATTTACTGCTAAGTGTTCAGTTCTTAAGCATTCCCAGCCCCTGGGACACTGGTCCTGGGACCATAACTTGAGGCTCAGATGGTAGTGCAGTGCCCAGACCTCAGGACTCAGGACCAGCCATATCTTTTTTCCCCAAACTTTCCATGTTACTAACTGATTATAATTCTTCACAGGATGAAAGTATGAAGAGCACATTTCAACAACTATTCACACAAACTAGAGTCTCTATGCATCCACCGCAGACATCAAAACTGGTATGTTCTTTTCTTGCTGTGATTAGTTTGCATTTTAAATACATGTCACCTGGCCTTAATGGGTCACAGCTGAGAGTGCCAGAGTCAGAATAAACTGCTGGAAAATAAGGCAGAATCATCCCAAAATTGTGGTTATTCTGTCATTAGATAATACTGAACCAGTATCAAAAATAAGCTTCTGTCTCACTGTGGTGGTTAACAAGAAGTAAAAAATGCAGTTTCTCTTAGGCATTTAGGCCTTGCTCTCACTACTAGACTAATGAATGGTTACTAGTTTAATTGTCCTTCTCAAGAGGTCAACTACTTAGCCTGGTAAATATATATATAACTCAGCTCGTACCCAATAATCACGCTGCTGCCAATCTTTTAGCTAACATGTAGAGGTTTATTAAGAAAAGAGGAGAGTTAAAGTAATAGATCATGTGCATATAATAATAATTGCAGTGTTCTTGTATCAGGTTTGTAGAAGAGATGTCATAGACCAGTTAATTTACTGAATGCTTGAGCGTTGTACAACAGAAGAAGATAAGTTTTCAGAAGTTCAAGAGTCAGGGCACACCTGCTGAGGTTCATGTCTTCAGCCACATGGGGAGGGGCATCTGTGGGCTTCTGCCCCATGGGAGGTGCCTGCTGTGGCTCAGGACTTCAGCCCTGCTCCTACTGAAGCCCCAAGCGTTGGCAGGCACATACTGCAGACCTCATGCCCTAAGATCTCATGGTGATTATATTCCACCCCCTCCCCCAGATTTTTGCCAAGGTTTACTGGCCCCACTGGGTCATGTGGTGTTGTCAGGCCACCTCGCCGCATGGCAAGTGGGGAGCTGTGGCCATGAGAAGTGGTGGCAGCAGCTGGGTTCTGCAGGGAGAACTACTGCTTTTGCTGCTGCTTCTGCCTCTGGCTGAGGAGTTAAAGCAGTGGCTCCTCCCTACAGCTCCCAGCTGTTTGCTGCTGCCTCATCATGCAGAGTGAACACTGGGAGCTGCAGGGAGGGGCTGCTGAGGGTTAGATGGGATGGGTGTGTTTGAGGGGGCATCACTCAAGCTGTTGAGGAGAGCTGAAGCTGAACCCCCCAACTGTACCCTCTCCCCCACTCTCAGCAGGCACCACTCATCTCTGGTGGAAGCTCCTAAACCCACCACCCTGCCACAGGGTAGAAACCCAGAGAACCTCCTCCTCCCTCAGTCTGATTGGTGAAGAATGAGGGAGTGTGGGGGCTCCATGAGCTGCACATCACCTGTAAAGGAATCCCATGTGGCTTGTAAATCACAGCTTGGCCACCCCTGTTCGTAGCTCCCCCAAAAGCTGCACAGCTTCCCATTAAGCCTTGCTTAGGGCTGCTGTGGGGAGAGATGCCTCTACCCAAGCCCAGAAGCTGCAGGGTTGGTGGGGGAGAAAAGAGATTTAAGGGCAGAAGCTTTCTGACATTAGAGGATCTATGTGCTTGCTGACTGGAGATGCTGTTGCCAATTCCCATGATCTTGAAGATGACATAAGAATTATCCCATTGAGAGAGGTATAAATCCAGCTCACATGCCTTGTTTTAATATGCCTTGTAATACGTACTTAAACTGTTTATCACAGTTTAAGTCTGAAAGAAATTTGTTGCAATTCCTTGATGAGATTTTTTTTTATAGATCATCCTTTGCAGTGTTCTTAAGGTTGGTGTCAGTCCAGGAAAAATTGACACATGAGGAGTGGAGGGAAGAAGAGCGTTGAGATAACCCAGAGAAATTAGATTTACATTAATTGTGAGCTCCCTAAATGACAGATGATCAAGAAAGAGGAAAATGTTGTCCTATCAATTTTGTGATGGGCAACATGATAAAATGTTCTAAGGACTGGTAATGGGGAAAGTGCAGCTGATGATAGAAACTAATAAAAGAAAGTTCTTCTTCACACAGCGCATAGTCAACCTGTGGAACTCCTTGCCAGAGGAGGCTGTGAAGGCTAGGACTATAACAGAGTTTAAAGAGAAGCTAGATAATTTCATGGAGGTTAGGTCCATAAAAGGCTTTTAGCCAGGGGATAGAAATGGTGTCCCTGGCTTCTGTCTGTCAGAGGCTGGAGAAGGATGGCAGGAAACAAATCGCTTGATCATTGTCTTCAGTCCACCCTCTCTGGGGCACCTGGCATTGGCCACTGTTGGCAGACAGGATACTGGGCTAGATGGACCTTTGGTCAGACCCAGTACGGCCGTTCTTATGATGATTCTGAATCTTTCTCCTTTGTTCATGGTGTTTTTGTTTTGTTGTCATATGGGAAGTAACAAAGAGGGTTTCTTAATCACCTTGACTTACAGTAGGTGTAATTGTTGGGCTTTGCCTTCATTCCAAACATATATCAAAATTAAACATGTTAGGTATTTGGGTTTGACTTACGTAGTCCTGCTCTTGACTCTTTCTTTTAGCCAACAACCGCAGCCAGAAAACGTCCCCATGAAAAAGAGGAGGAATCTGTCTCTTCTAAGCATGCTGTTCCTTCTACATCATTTCAGGAAAAAAAAGTGGAAGAACGTAAACTGTCTTGAATTTTTGTTTTTGTCTATGGTTTATACAGATTTTTATAAGATTTTTTTCTATTAATAATGGAATAATTGTTCAGTACTAATCACTGATTAATAAAAATAACTTTGTAAGAATGGAGTGACTCACTGATTTGGACAATAGCTTTTTGATATACCCAGAGAGCAGGTTCAACATGCCAGTGACTTACCCCGCCCCACCTGGTGCTCCAGCCAGGGAACAGGGCTAGAACCAGCCCTGGGATCCTGCTCCTGGGCTGAAGCACCAGGCGCAGGTGGGTGGAACAGAGCAAGTCCCAAAGTCCCAATACTGCTTCCTGGTTGGAGAACTGAGTGGGTGCACGGAGCGGAGCAAAGCAAAACAAGTCTGTCTCCACTTCCACATGGAATGGGGTAAGCGCCTGTGCCCGCTCCCCAGTTGGAGCACCAGGGGGATGGAGTGGGGCAATCCCTCTTTCCCATTTTCCAACTAGAGCACCTGGAGGAGCAGGGTAAACCTCTGAGTCCCAACTCTGCTTCCCAGATGCCGAGCTGGGTGAAGCAGGAAAACCCCCAACTCTGGCTGCAGAGCTGGGTTGAGTGAAGTAAGCTCCCAAGCTCTGCCCCTGTGGTGTGGAGTAAGCACTAGGGCATGAGGAGAGTTGTGGAGGACTGCAGGAGTGGGTCTGGATGCAAAGGGGGTGCAACATGGTCCATTAAGGCCTTCTGATGGCTATCCCTCATTTGTGAGGATTTCCATGTAAATAAGATAAAATACCAAGCAAACTACCACCTGCTCTCAAACATCTTTCTAGGGTGAAGTTATCCAGGAGGTGGTGATAAGCCAATGGTTTTCAAACATTTTTTTTTCTCCTGACCCCGTTGAAGAAAATTGTTGATGCCCATGACCCAATATAATTTGACTGGAGTGTGGGCTCTGAAATGGGGCTGAGGATGAGAGGCTTAGGGTGCTGAGCCTTGGGAGGTGTATGTCAGGACAGGGGTGGGAGAAGCTTACCTTGAGAGGCTTCTTGTTGGCGGTGCAGCGGAGGTGCTAAGCAGCCAGCAGCAGGTATGGAGCTAGTGTTTGGGGCACTCTCTCCCCTGCCATATTGGAGCCAGGCCTTTTGCTGGCCACTTCCGGGGCACAGCACAGTCAGCGGTGCCAGGTAGTTGCCTTAGCACCTTCACTGATCAGTCTGCAGCAATGAGATCGATCCAGTGCTGGGTAATGACCCATAGTTTGAAAACCACTATATTAGGTCAATTGAATGAGCAATTGATTTTCACTGATAGTTTGGGCCTCTGCTGTTCTGATTTCATGCTGCTTGAATGGCACAGAGATAGTATTCACAATGCTGATGGATGACCTTAGGTCTCAGAAGTGAAATGTATCTGTTAATAGTGCTGGACTTTTTCCTTGATACTGTTTGAGAATAAGGAGCTGGCTATGGGATCCATAATGGGAATTTGTTTCAAGGTGCCACATTCATTCAAATAATCACAGAGCATTTGATGAGCAGCTGATCCACTTCCACCAAAGGCCATTATTGGAAATATACCAAAGGGCTCAAACTTCATTTTGCACTTATATTAAGCTTCTGGCAGACACTGTGATTCAGATACAATTAGATGGTAAATTCTGGGGTGACAGGGTCCATAGCTTTCTGTTCTGTAAATTGGGTCCATAGCTTTCTGTTCTAGCTGCTGTAAAATGCCATCAGTATATGGTTGGCATCTAGCTCTGTCTCCTCAAAAAATGTCTGTTATGTACTTTAGGAGATAAATAAGAAATGACATTATAAAAGTACAGGCAGTCCCCGGGTTACATACAAGATAGGGACTATAGGTTTGTTCTTAAGTTGAATTTGTATGTAAGTCAGAACTGGCTCCAGATTCAGCTGCTGCCTCTGAAACTGACCAGGTGCTGACCACAGGAAGCCAGGAGGCAGAGTTGGTCTGCCCCCAGCTTCCTGGAATCAGCCTGATCAGTTTCAACAACTGCTGAATCTGGAGCCTGGGACAGAACAGCTGGGGCGCTGCCCGGTAGGTTCCCACAGGACCTGCCCGGCAGCACCCCAGCTGCTCTACCCGAGGCGTCCCGCAACAAAAGCCTGGTCTGCTGGGGGGGGGGCACACTAGCTGCGCCCCCTCCCCCCCCCAGCAGACCAGGGAGACCTGGGCAAAGCCGCACAGGTGGAGGGACCCTGCTGCCCGTGCTGCTTTGCTCCTGTCTCCCTGGTCTGCTGGGGGGGTCCAGCAAAGCCGCTGGACCCCCCAGCAGACCAAGGACACCCAAGCAAAGTCGCCGCCTGGGCGGCTTTGCTCGTTTGCCTGGGAGCAAAGCCACCCAGGCAGCGGGACCCCCGCCGCCTGGGCAGCTTTGCTCCTGTCCCCCTGGTCTGCTGGGGGGGGGGTCCAGCGGCTTTGCTGGACCCCCCCAGCAGACCAGGGAGACCGGGAGAAGCTTTTCTCGCCCCGGAGGACACGGGTGGCGACCTGTCGCCCGTGAGCTCCGGGGCGAGAAAAGCCCTGTTCGTAAGTGCGGATCCGACATAAGTCGGATCCGCGTAAGTCAGGGACTGCCTGTATATAAAATATTTAATGATCTAGAAAGGTAATGAGCAAACAAAGAACTTCTCATATCCACTCTATTGTAGGTGTGTGTATACCACATGCACCATTACTGGATAATTTCCCCTCCGTGGTATCTGTTAGAGGCTTCTGGTGCTGTGCACTTATGCACTGATATAATGGGTCAAGTGTTCCAACCGCAGATCATGGGCAAAGGTGTACGAGTGCTCATGGACAATAGGGCAGCCATTTTTTAATAAATGGACAGGGAGGAGCACACTTCTTTAACTAGGGCAAGAGGCCATTCTTCTGTGTGAAATATTTCATCCACCTTGGAGCTTCTCCTCTTCCGGGAGCCTGGAACACTCTGGCAGGTGACCTCAGCAGGTCTTTCTCTTTTTACCATAGAATCATAGGACTGGAAGGGACCTCAAGAGTTTATCTAGTACAGTCCACTGCACTCATGGTAGGGCTATTTTTTAACGGGACCAAATTTTTGTAGGGAGCATGAGTGGTTCCTTCATCCAGAGTAAGCATATAGATCTTCCAGAGGTGGAGGTGTCTCTATATAGTGGACTTGTTTGCAACCATGAACAACAGCAAATGTCAAAAGGTTTTGCTTGATATGCAGTCACACCCTGGGATCTCAGATGCCTTCCTCCCTCCATGGACAGAGCTCTTATTCGATGTATTTGTCTCTGTTCCTGTGATGCAAACAATCCTTTTGAAAGTCAAGCAAGAAAGCAAGAGTCCTCCTTATAGCCTCTGCATTACCACAACAACACTGGTTCCACACATTGTTGAGTCTGTCATTAGTGACCCTCTGCTACTAACACCCTGCCCAAACCTGATCCTCAAGGCCTTCCACCAGACCATGCTCCATGGCTGAATCCAGTGGATCAGGCATTTTTTAAAACAAGTCCAGTAGGTCTTGCTTTAGGAGATGGCTTCCTATTACAGAACAACTTACCTAGCCAGGTGGAAACATGTTTTCAGTGTGGTTTTCCCAAGATGGTCTCTCTTTGACTTGTTAGCCCTTCTAGTCTGTGTTAGAATACATGCTCCATCTGAAGTAACAAGGTCAGGCCCTAGCATCATATCAAGGAGCACCTAGCAATAATCTCAGCCTTCCACCACCTGGTGGATGGTAAAGCAGACTTCTCCCATGAAATGTCCATCTGTTTCCTCATGAGATTAGAGAGACTTTACTCCCAAATTCACAAACCAATCCCACCATGGGACCTAATGGTCATGTCAAGACTCCTGGCCCCTTCCCAGTTTGAGCCACTGGCATTGTGCTTTCTGTCATCTCTCTCTTGGAAGGTCACCTTCCTGGTCGTGATCATCTTGGCCAGAAAGGGTCTTACAAATTAGTGCCCTTACATCAGAATCCCTGTATATGAGGTTCTGTAAGGACAAGGTTCAACTGTGCTCCCACTCAAATCATTCCTCCCAATGGTGGCCCCGCTAGTCCATAGTAATCAGGCTGTTTTCCTGCCAGTTTTCTTCCCAAAAGAGAACAGGAATTCAGAGTGATGTTTCCACTCTGCAAAGTTAGATGTGTCCTGGCTTTCTACATTGAGAGATCCAAGCTGTTCTGTAAATCTGTGCTGCTCTATGGCAGTAGCAGACAGGGTGAAATTCCGACCTAATGTGGAATTTGTGAAGCTCTGATCAGAAGGAGCGTGTGACAGAGATCCATAGTACAGGCAGAAAGCACTACGTGTTACAAAAGGGATGCCCTGCTCTCAGTCTAGGGAATGACCCAAAGGGGAAAACAGTTGTGAGCATGAAGTACTCGGAGAGTCTCTCAGAATGGGAAAGGCTCGTGAACCATGTGAAAAAAGTAGACAGAGTGATGTGGACTGTTTTGCAAAACCTTGCTGATAAGGAAAATAACTTATTGTGTTTTGATTGGGCCAAATCAATTATTTTAATCTCTCCAGAGCGCAGGAAATGCATGGTTGTGTCCAGGGGCATCAGGTTTGCAAAAATGTTGGTGGTGCTCAAAATGTCCAGTGCCTGCACCCCTCCTCCACTCAAACTCTCTGTCCACCACCACCTGCGTGAGGCTTTGAGAGCAAGCTTGAGTGAGGGAGGGGTGCAGCCTCTAGAGAGAGTGGATGCATAGTGTGGGTGGAATGAATGGGTGTGGTGCCACACTTACCTGGGGGCACCCTCCCCGGGCAGTGGCATTTAAAATCACTTGGGAGTTGTGGGTGGGGCTGGGAGAAGCACAGGGAGTGAGTGCATGGGGCAGCAGGAGAGTCAGGGGATGCAGGCAACAGGGAGCAAAGGCATGTAGAAAGTTTCAGTTGAGTCTAGTCCTGAGCTAGGAATATTCCTAGTGTCAGGGTACCATCGGCCCATATAACTCACTGCTTATGCACATGCTTACTGGAATGGTACCCCATACTTGTCAAGAAGTTCTTAAAGAAAATCTCTAAACAAGAACAAAAAGAATCCTAATAGTCCAACCCTACTAGATCAGGAGTGGGCAAAATTTTTGATAGGGAGGGGCACTCCAAGATTTTGGAAATTAGTCAAGGGATTAATGGAGGAGGTGCAGGGTATGGGATGGAGACTGGGTGCAGAAGGGAGCTGGGGTAAGGCCTTGGAGGTGAAGGGGCTGGCTTTGAGGTCTGGGAGGGAATTTAGGTGAAGGAGCTGGTTGTGATCTGAAGCACTGGATTGGGGTGTGAAGGTTTGGGTTGTGCCCTAGGAGAGGAACGGAGTGTGACCTGGAGTGCAGGGGTTTGAGTTGGAGCCTGGGTCAGGGGAGTGGGGTGCAAGTTCTGGGAGAGGATAGGGGTGCAGGAAGGGGTAGAGGGTTTGGGTTATGTGAGGTAGGGGGGCAGGAGTGGGGGGCAGAGGGTTGGTAAAGAGGGGCTGGAATGCCAGAGGCAGGCTTTGGCTAGGAGACTTACTTAGGTGACTCCTGGCCAGGAGTGCAGCATATTTCTGAGGCAGCCTGCCTGCTCCTGCCCGGGCTGCAGCATGGGTGACTGAGCCTGAGGGGCGGGTGCGTTCTATGCTCCTTGTTATTCAGACAGGTAGCTCTCATTGGCTAGAAACCTGCCAAGGGGTTTGTGCTGAGGGTGGGGCAGCACATGAAGCTTCCCCTCGTGCCCCTTTCTCCCCCCCCCCTCCCCTGCGTGTCTCAGCTGAGAAACACACAGAATCTGGGCCCCTGCTTTTCTGAGCATATGTGGGTGGGGCTCTGCACTGTGTCTGGGGCTGACTCCAGTGGCTTGGTGAGCTGGATTCATCCTGTGCGATGTATTTTGCCCAGGTCTGTAACTAGATGGATATAATAAATTTCTCAGTGTTGGAAAAAAATGCTCAAATATTTCTATAGTTGAATGATGGATCCATACCACAGGGCTATGTTTCTAATCCTTAGCAATCAAGATATTATTCAGACATTCATTTGTGAGTTGAGGGATTGTATTGTGGAAAGCAGGGACTGAAACAGACATATGGGCCATAGCTAAAGCTGAGAGTGACATGCTGTGATTTTTATGTGACCTCTACAACTTCTGCCCCAGATGGCAAGGCTTGGGCCATCAGCCAAGGATGATGGGATCTAGCTTCCGCAGTTTGACCAGGTCCTGTCCCTGACTCAGCCTTGGTCATGATAGGTAACTAACAAGCGGGAGAAGGGGCTGTGCAAAGAGGACTCTCAAGTCGAGGGAGGAGGGGATGCTACTGCCTACGGCTGAGGGAACCCAGCTCCGTTCATGCCTCGCACAGGACACAGCGGAGAGCGGACGAACAGACCTTGCTCCTTCCAGGCACTTCTACTGAGCTGCCCCGCCGGGCCAGCGCTGGGCGGCCGGGAGGAGTCTCCGCTTCTGCCCCTCAGGTAGCGGCTCAGCTTCGTGCGCGAGGTGCCAGGGCCGCCGGCTGCCGCTGGCCGGGGACACGCGCGGGAGAACGTGCAGCGGCGGCCGCGGGGGGAGGGTGTCTCGCCCTGCGCCGCGCCGAGCTCCCCGCGCGCGGCCCCGCGGGGCTGTGCCCTGGCGCGCGCGGGCTGGCGGGGGAGGGTCTAGCCGGGCCCCGCACCCCCCGCCCGCCCGCACGAGCCCGCCCCGCCAGGCGCCTCAGGGCCCGCGCGCGGGCGTGGGGGAGGGGCGCAGAGCGCGCCCAGGGGCGGGGCCGGAGCAGCGCGGCCCCGAGTGGGGGGGGCGGCGCTCCCCTGAGGGGGAGGAGCCGGCGCGAGCTCCATGGAGCAACAGGCGCCGCCGCCCGCCCCGCCGGGGGCCGCCGCTGGGGGCTGGGCTCGCGAGCGGCGGCAGCAGCGACGGGACCCGCAACCTCCCGGAGTAAGTTGGGGCCGGGCGCCCGGTGCGGGGAGGGGGAGGCGGCGACTCCGGCTCCTCAGCAACCCTCCCCCTCCCCCTCCCCCCGCCTGGAGCGGACCCCCCCTCGCTTCTCCCCCCCCGCTTCTCCCCCCCCGCCTGGAGCGGACCCCCCCTCGCTACTCCCAACCCCGCCTGGAGCAAACCCCCCCCCCCCGCTCGCTTCTCCCCCCCTGCCTGGAGCGGACCCCCCCTCGCTTCTTCCCCCGCCTGGAGCGAACCCCCCCCCCCCCCGCTCGCTTCTCCCCCCGCCTGGAGCGAACCCCCCCCGCTCGCTTCTCCCCCCCCGCCTGGAGCGAACCCCCCCCGCTCGCTTCTCCCCCCCCCCGCCTGGAGCGAACCCCCCCGCCTGGAGCGAACCTCCCCCACGCTCGCTTCTCCCCCCGCCTGGAGCGAACCTCCCCCACGCTCGCTTCTCCCCCGCCTGGAGCGAACCCCCCCCGCTCGCTTCTCCCCCCCGCCTGGAGCGAACCCCCCGCTCGCTTCTCCCCCCGCCTGGAGCGAACCCCCCCGCTCGCAGCTCTCCCCCCGCCTGGAGCGAACCCCCCCCCGCTTGCTTCTCCCCCCGCCTGGAGCGAACCCCCCCCCCCCCCGCTTGCTTCTCCCATCCCTGGGCGAACCCCCCCCCGCTTGCTTCTCCCCTCCCGCCTGGAGCGAACCCCCCCCGCTCGCTTCTCCCCTCCCGCCTGGAGCGAACCCCCCCCCCGCTCGCTTCTCTCCCCCCGCCTGGAGCGAACCCCCCCGCTCGCTTCTCTCCCCCCGCCTGGAGCGAACCCCCCCGCTCGCTTCTCTCCCCCCGCCTGGAGCGAACCCCCCCCGCTCGCTTCTGCCCCCCCGCTCGCTTCTCCCCCTCTCTCCACCTGCAGCGAACCCCCCCGCTCGCTTCTCCCCCCCCGCCTGTAGCGAACCCCCCGCTCGCTTCTGCCCCCCCGCTCGCTTCTCCCCCCTCTCTCCGCCTGCAGCGAACCCCCCCGCTCGCTTCTCCCCCCCCCCGCCTGTAGCGAACCCCCCCGCTCGCTTCTCCCCCCCCCGCCTGGAGCGAACCCCCCCCGCTCGCTTCTCCCCCCCCGCCTGGAGCGAACCCCCCCGCTCGCTTCTCCCCCCCGCCTGGAGCGAACCCCCCCCCGCTCGCTTCTCCCCCCGCCTGGAGCGAACCTCCCCCACGCTCGTTTCTCCCCCCCCGCCTGGAGCGAACCTCCCCCACGCTCGTTTCTCCCCCCCCGCCTGGAGCGAACCCCACCCGCTCGCTTCTCCCCCCCGCCTGGAGCGAACCCCCCCCCCGCTCACTTCTCCCCCCGCCTGGAGCGAACCCCCCCCGCTCGCTTCTGCCCCCCCGCCTGGAGCGAACCCCCCCCGCTTGCTTCTCCCCCCCCCGCCTGGAGCGAACCCCCCCCCGCTTGCTTCTCCCCTCCGTGGAGCGAACCCCCCCCCGCTTGCTTCTCCCCTCCCGCCTGGAGCGAACCCCCCCGCTCGCTTCTCCCCTCCCGCCTGGAGCGAACCCCCCCCGCTCGCTTCTCTCCCCCCACCTGGAGCGAACCCCCCCCGCTCGCTTCTCTCCCCCCACCTGGAGCGAACCCCCCCGCTCGCTTCTCTCCCCCCGCCTGGAGCGAACCCCCCCGCTCGCTTCTCTCCCCCCGCCTGGAGCGAACCCCCCCCCCGCTCGCTTCTCCCCCCTCTCTCCGCCTGCAGCGAACCCCCCCGCTCGCTTCTCCCCCCCCCCGCCTGGAGCAAACCCCCCCGCTCGCTTCTCCCCCCCCACCTGGAGCAAACCCCCCCTGCTCGCTTCTCCCCCCTGCCTGGAGCGAACCCCCCTGCTCGCTTCTGCCCCCCTGCTTGCTTCTCCCCCCGCCTGGAGCGAACCCCCCGCTCGCTTCTCCCCCCTCTCTCCGCCTGGAGCGAACCCCCCTGCTCGCTTCTCCCCCCCCCCCCGCCTGGAGCGAACTCCCCCTGCTCGTTTCTTCCCTCCCTCTGCCTGGAGTGAACCCCTCCCCCGCTCGCTCCTTCCTTTCCCTTCCCTCCCCTCGCCTGGAGTGAACCCCTCACACCCGCTTCTCTCCTCTCCACTGCCGGAGTGGAAACCTGCTCGCTGAGCCCCTTAACTCCTTCCCGCCTTCCCTCAAGCACCTGCACTCTCCCCTTCGGTTCCCTGCTACTGGGCTGAGGCAGGGCTTGGGCAGGTGGGACTTGGTGGGAGATGGGTGGGGAGGGCTGGTGCATGGGTGGGCTGCCTGGCCAGAGGGGCTTCACAGCTCTTGCCCCATAACTGTGGTGTAGCAGGGAAATGGCTCATTTGCAGCTATGCAGAGACACGCTGGCACTGCTCTGGGCGCAGATCGTGCTTATGCCCTTAGCATAGTATTAGGTGTGATGAAAAATACCTAGGAGTTAGGGTTGTTCTTATCCACACTAGAAAATTTAAACATGTGTGGAGAGCATGTTTACATTCAGCCACTTGTGCCAGACTGCTGTGTCCACATGGAATCAGGCAAAGTTGCAATGGCAAAAAAGGTGATCTAATGTCCTGCATGCTGCTTTGGGACACATGGATTTTGTGGGAAAAGTGTCCTTCTGTATTGCCGGTCAGTCACCCAGTGTTGTGGGATATCCACACATGTCTGAGGGAATTGTCGCCATTTGGAGTAAAATAACAGTACTTTTCTCTTATCTTGCACTCTTCATGAATAGATCTGAAAGCTCTTTACAAGATTTTGTTTTTTCTAACATGGATATGACACAGAGGTCTGCAATGCTTTTCTCCATTATAAGGAGAGGGCATACTGTCCTATTTTGTGAAGATAACATGAGTGGACAGGGATATGCTATTACTACTCACCAAACAACTGCAGCTGGTGAAGGAGCTCTTTTAGGTCTGTTCAAAATAGAGACCAATGTGTCTGGATCATCATGCAAACCTGGTATGACCAGTAGTGGCTCTAGCACTTTTGATTGTAAAAGTCCATGTTGCTAGAGCTGTGTATGGGGTAGGGGCCAGCAACCTTTTCAAACCAAAGAGCCAAACTACATCAAAATTCAGAACAAGTGGTCAACAAAGAGCGCTATAAGAATGCCCATGTGCATGACTGAAAATATACAACTTAATATTATTGATAATTGACAATAATAGCATGAATGAAACATTGTACTCCCAAACTTTATTTAATGGGACTTCTGCTGCTGCATCTTTTTGCATATTTCTTTGACGTTTACATTATAACTGGTCAAATTCAGGTTCATGCAGACATTCAAACTGAGTAATTATGCGGTTTTAAAATTTTGAAGTTTTCATTTTAATTTAAAAAGTTGCGTGTATTTTGGGAATGACAAAAGAGACATATTGTGCCGTATTTGGCTCGAGAACCATAGGTTGTAGAGTCCGGGCTGGGGGAGTAAATTGTGATGTTGGGATACAAGTCTCTCATTCTATATGCTGCCAATCTCAGAGTATATAAACCAAAGGAAGTACTTCTCTGTGGTTAGTCAAGTCATGGAAGCTTTATTGATATACATGCTGGCTGGTCTAGGAAAGTTCATCACTTCTTGACTTTCTGACAGGCTGAAAGCAAGGAATTTTTAGCAGACTTTTCCAATGGTCATTAATATGTTTTCTGCAGCAGTCATCCTCCTGGGTGATCCTACCTACCCTTTGTTTCCCTGGCAAACTGGACAGATGCATGGAAAGGTCTGTCATCTAAGCGGTTGCCAAATTAACATGGGGTGTGGTCTTTGGAGACTGAAGGGCCAATGGAGATGTCTCATGACAAAGCTCAGTCTCAGCGAGGAAAATGTTCTCAAAGTTAGTGCTCTGTGATGTGTAGTGCATAAGATCTGTGAGATCATGTTGCCAGTTTATGTTTATGGGGAGAACAAGCTATCTGCTGAATTCAAGTATCTTAAAAGTAGTTTGATTTAACAGTACCATTCCCAATGCAGTTAAGGTGAGGGAAGCTTTGAATGCTTTTTTTTGACAGTAGGCAATAAATAACAGGATTAAGTCTATGGGATCACTAGTAGAGTAACTGTTGTTAGTACATTGTGTTTATACACAGTTTGAGTTTGTTTTGATAGACTTGGTTTAAAGAATTTTAAGGGTTATTGTACAGGCAGTCCTCGGGTTACGTACAAGATAGGGACTGTAGGTTTGTTCTTAAGTTGAATCTGTATGTAAGTCGGAACTGGCGTCCAGATTCAGCCGCTGCTGAAACTGATCAGTTTCAACAGCGGCTGAATCTGGGCGCCAGTTCTGACTTACATACAGATTCAACTTAAGAACCCCAGGCATCCCCAAGTCAGCTGCTGCTGAAACTGATCAGCGGCTGATTCCAGGAAGCCCGGGGCAGGGGCTTCCTGTAGTCAGCCACTGGTCAGTTTCAGCAGCGGCTGACTTGGGGATGCCTGGGGCAGAGCAGCTGGGGTGCTGCTGGGTTGGTCCAGTAGCGCCGCCGCTCCTCGGCGCTACTGGACCAACCCAGCAGCATCCAAGCTGCTCTGCCCCAGGCGTCCTGATTCAGCCGCTGCTGAATCTGACCAGCAGTGGCTGAATCAGGAGCCTGGGGCAGAACAGCTGGGGTGCTGCCCGGTTGGTCCAGTAGCGCCCAGAGCAGCGCTACGGGACCAACTGGCAGCACCCCAGCTGCTGTACCACAGGTGTCTGGAGCAAAGCCATGGAGCACAGGGGCAGCGGGACAGCCCAGACGCGCCGTGGCTGTCCACTGCCCGCGTGTTCCGCGGCTTTGCTCTGCTTTGCTCCCCCCCCTCCTCCTGGTCTGCAGACCAGCGGGATGGGGGGGGGGGCAAAGCAGAGCCAAGCCGCGGAGCGCGCTGCCAGCTGACAGCCCAGACGCGTCTGGCCTGTCAGCTGATCGCGCGCTCCGCGGCTTGGCTCTGCTTGGCTCTGCTTTGCCCCCCCCCCGTCCCCCTGGTCTGCAGACCAGGGGGATGGGGGGGGGCAAAGCAGAGCCAAGCTGCAGAGCGCGCGATCAGCTGACAGCCCAGACGCTCTGGGCTGTCAGCTGGCCGGGCGCTCCGCGGCTTGGCTCTGCTTTGCCCCCCCCCTCCCTCTGGTCTGCAGACCGGGGGAAGGGGGCAAAGCAGAGCCAAGCCTCAGAGTGCGTGGGCAGCGGACAGCCCTGTCCGCTGCCCACGTGTTCCGCCGCTTTGCTTCCTCTCCCTGGTCTGCTGGAGACCAGGGAGAGGAACCCTGTTCGTAACTGCGGATCCGACGTAAGTCGGATCCGCGTAAGTCGGGGACTGCCTGTATTGAAATATGAAAAATTATGTATGCGAGCAACAGTTAAAAAGAACTGCTGATGTATTTCCACAAAGACTTTGGTAGTATGCATGGACTGCAGACTATATAAACGCTTAATTTTTTAAATTGAGGTGTGTGTGGAAAATCTTTCTGGTTACACAAATTACTCTCTAATATTGCAGGCAGTTTCTGTAGAGCTGGAAAGCATAATAAAAATGCACCATCTTTCACCCAGCATTTACTTTAACCTTGTATGTTCAGCATCACAGAAAAGAAGTGGTAACTTGTAAACAACTTTGACTGTACTAGCCAGTGCTTTGTTGTAAGGAAAAAGCTGCCGGTACTCCAGGGGAAAGTTGTTGAGAAAAAAAAAAAAAAAGAAAAAAAAAAGCTGCACCAGGATACAAAAATGCAGTCACAGCCCCTTAAATACCCACATGTTCCAAGTGGACCAGTACGCCAGAATGCCATTCAGTTCCGGTATGCTGGGAAAATAGGGAAGTACCATCACAAAAAAAGCACTGCCAGGACCAAAACTGACTCCTCCATCCCTCAGAGCCAGGCATCCTCACCCCCACTTCTCCATTCCGACCCCTTCCCCAGAGCCTGGCACCTCAGCCCCTCTGTCCCAATGCTCCCAACCCTCTCCCAGAGCCAGGCACCACCAGTGTACCCTCCCCCCTTCCAAATTCCTTTCCCACAGAGCCAGGCACTGGAGGGATGGGACGGGTAAGGTAACCCTATCTTTAAAGTGGCTGCTCCTGCCGCCGGCTGGCTGCCTTAGCTCGCAGTGTATACAGGGAGGCAGCACATGGCCCAACTCCCGGCTCACTGCTCTATGCTTCACATAGGCCTGTGTGGCGTGCACTCCAGTCTCACTCCAGCTAGCATTGGGCCCAGGGGCATCTGCCGCCTCCTCACTACGCTTCTAGTGTCGGTTCACTGAGCCCCCCCAGCCCAGCTGAGCTGCCCACTGCTTTTCCGCCCCCCAGCCCAGCTGAGCTGCCCACTGCTTTTCCGCCCCCCCCAGCCCAGCTGAGCTGCCCACTGCTTTTCCGCCCCCCCAGCCCAGCTGAGCTGCCCACTGCTTTTCCGCCCCCCCAGCCCAGCTGAGCTGCCCACTGCTTTTCCGCCCCCCCAGCCCAGCTGAGCTGCCCACTGCTTTTCCGCCCCCCCAGCCCAGCTGAGCTGCCCACTGCTTTTCCGCCCCCCAGCCCAGCTGAGCTGCCCACTGCTTTTCCGCCCCCCAGCCCAGCTGAGCTGCCCACTGCTTTTCCGCCCCCCCAGCCCAGCTGAGCTGCCCACTGCTTTTCCGCCCCCCCAGCCCAGCTGAGCTGCCCACTGCTTTTCCGCCCCCCCAGCCCAGCTGAGCTGCCCACTGCTTTTCCGCCCCCCCAGCCCAGCTGAGCTGCCCACTGCTTTTCCGCCCCCCCCAGCCCAGCTGAGCTGCCCGCCGCTTTTCCACTCCCCCAACCCAGCTGAGCCGCCCGCCGCTTTTCCACTCCCCCAACCCAGCTGAGCCGCCCACTGCTTTTCCGCCCCTCCCCCATCCAGCTGAGCCGCATGCTACTTTTCCGCCCCCTCCTGCTGGCCCAGCTAAGCTGTACCCCGTGGCGCGATTGCTCTCGGGGCCGGGGGCTGTACCGGGGAAAGCAACGCAGCAAGAATGCTCACAAAAAAGGGTGCTGGTATGCTGTACCAGTGCATACTGTCACAAAAAAAGCACTGGTTGTAGCTGTGGTATGCAGTGTCTTATGCAAAGTGTCATGTGCAGACTTGATGTCTGTGCATCACAGATAACAAACAGAACACATAATGAAAGCAGTTCCCTGAGTTTTGGTCCATTGTGGTAGGGTATATAGTATGAAGAGAACCTGATATATAAGCCCTTGCATCAGAGGCCTGGTATGAGGCAAGACCTTCTCACAGAATCTGGCAAGAAGGGGACTGATACTACAGAGATACACATAACCTAAGAAGTGTTAAGTACAGAGTACTCATGCTAATACATCCCAATATCAAGTGGTATCAGAATATCCCAATATCAAGAACGGTACAAAAATATTCCCCTCCGGAATAATAGAATCACACTGCTCTCAAATAAGGTCAGGATGATGGTGTGTAATTTATTTATATCAGTGTATAAATACATATTTCAGAGAGAGTATATTTGTCCAGTCTAGAAAGCAGTGGACAGCCCTACCACTGTCTGAGCTATTGCCACTGTCACAGACACACGTCTTACTGTCTTCTTAGGGTATGTCTAGACTACAAGCCTCTGGTGACAGGCATGTAGATTAGACTACCCGGCATACGTAAATGAAGCGGCGATTTAAATAATCGCCGCTTCATTTAAATTTACATGGCTGCCGCGCTGAGCCGATCAGCTGTTTGTCGGCTCAGCACGGTAGTCTGGACGCTCCGCGGTCGACATCAAAGGCATTTGTCGACCTCCCAGGTATGCCTCATCCCAGGAGGCATACCTGGGAGGTCGACAAATGCCTTTGATGTCGACCGCGGAGCGTCCAGATTACCGCGCTGAGCCGACAAACAGCTGATCGGCTCAGCGCGGCAGCCATATAAATTTAAATGAAGCAGCAATTATTTAAATCGCCGCTTCATTTTCCTATGCTGGGTAGTCTAATCTACATGCCTCTGTCGCCAGAGACATGTAGTCTAGACGTATCCTTAGAGTCTACCAGATGATATGACTGTGCTTCGCCAACAATAAACCTGGCTGGCTTTTCTTGTTCATTAACAGATCTTATAGTGCTTGGGCAGTTTGCTTTAGGTCAGCTGAGCCAACTATCTGTGTAGAGTTTGGACAGCACACAGGGAAAGTACACACGTGTGCACGCATTTCACCACAGGATATAGAGGAAACTATATCCAGTCCCCAGGTTACGTACAAGATAGGGACTGTAGGTTTGTTCTTAAGTTGAATTTGTATGTAAGTCGGAACTGGTACATATTTTGGGGGGACGGGGAATTGGCGTTAGGTGGAAAAGACCTTGATTCTCATACAACTTCCTTATTCTAAGAAAAACACATACTGTTTTGATATGAAGGTTTTTTTGGTTGATATTTTAATTAAAAATTGATCCTATGTTTCAGTATTTCATGCTATATCCAAATCTTCCTTTTGGGGTACCTGAAAGATCCCAGTTATTCATTTAATAGTCAGAATCTTTGTTTTTTATAACTAAAAAGAGTTTATTCAATGCATATTACTGTTCCAAATAGAATTTGCTACAGATGGTTCAGTGAAATGGGTATTAAGTGTAATCGATAGTCATTGGAGAGCACAGTGAAGTATTGATACAGTCAAAGCTGTTGTTGTATTCTGCTGAGCAGAAAATGGAAATCCCTTCCTGTGAAGTGTGTTTGTGAATTTATCCACAGGATTAATTTTAAAGAAAAATTCTGTGTTGGGAACAGGAGTTTAGCCACAGGTGGGTCCTCATTGTCCACTCACCCACTTTGCAACCAGACCCATCGGGGATTACCCTGCTCTGCTCCAGCCAGGGTGTGGGGTTGGGGCTTATCCCCTCTTCCCTTCTGCCCTGCTCCTCCCCATTCTTGCCACCCACACCACTGGGTAATTTTTCAGCTTCACCTCTTCCAGGCTGGAAGGGACTTGTTAATTTCAAGTGATGCTAACAAGATACTTGCAGCTCTAGTGCTGAAGAGGGAAAGAGCTGTTGCTCCGAAGATGGGGACTGTAACACAATGGGTCTCACTGCCTGCTGCTCCTACTGTTCCCTAGGAAATTAATTTTTCCGCTCTGGGGTGCCCCCTTTCGGCTGGTGTCTTGTTCACCCCAGCAGACCCGCGTCCTCCACGGCGAGAAAAGCCGCTCCGCATCTCCCTGGTCTGCTGGAGGGGGGGTGCTAGCTCCGTGTCTCCCTTCTCTGCTGGGGGGAAGCACCCCCCGCACCGCTGGAGGCAGCAACAGTGGGGGAGGCACCCCACACTAGCTGCGTCCCCTCCCCCATTTGTAACTAGGGATCCGACGTAAGTTGGATTGATGTAACCCGGGGACTGCCTGTAATATGATAGAGGATGTATGATCCTTATATTGGTTATGCTTTAGTGTAGACTGAAGTGATGTCCTTGATACTTCTTGGTCAACAGTTGGTTCAAGTGCTGGGTCTGCTACTTAAGCAGCTGCAGCATGGATGTCTACACTTTTCTGCCCTTTCTGAACTCCTCTAGCAGTGGTTCATGCTGGTCCCTTGCATTTCTCTTGGGAGTCATAGAATAAAAGGTTGGCAGAGACCTCAGGAGGTCATTGAGTCCAATCCCCTGCTAAAAGCAGGACCAACCCCAACTAAATCATTCCTCAAAAATCCTTAGAGTACATGTCTTTTTTTATACTTCCATTTGGCCCTACTAGTGCTCAGCAAGTTTTAGTGGGGCTATCCTCAGGATTCTTTCTGTTAAGATCGCTGATAAATGGATATGCTGTTGAGTAATGACAGATGATTTCTTATGTACTGGAGGGAAAGATACATAGGTGGATGCCTCCTGTCTCTTACATCTTCCAAGTCAATGTAAACATATAGGCATGCAATCATGAGGAGTTTGGGCTAGGGATGTTAAATATTGGTTAATTGAATAGTCGATTAACCTTATGAATTCTTAATTCTTAATTGGATACTTGACTATTCTATAGTCTCCAGGGTTTGGGTCTACAGCCAGTGCACTCTAGCCCTATTCCAGAGGAGCCCCCCCTTCCACTGTGCGCTGCTGCTTCTGTAACTGCAATGATTTTTAGTGGTTATATGGTTACATTTTTAACCACAGTTTTACCTTCCTACCTCCTCATCTGTTTAGCCATTATTGGTTAGATTTGTTATCATGCTCCAAATATGAAGAAGGATATGAAAAAGCCTTAAATGCACAAAGACACACAAGCTAAGGACTTGGTTACATATTTTGCTTGCCACAAGTTTGGGTGTAAATGTACCTCACATTAGCCTGCTGCCAAATGTGTGTCAGCATTGACCATACTCCCTATCTACAAAAGTTTCCTAGTGTGCTTTTTGATCTACTCTTGAAATGAGAGTAGAAGAAGGAGCTCTACAGAACTGCCGGTGCTCAGCAGTAGGCACCAAACAGACCTTTGGGGTCTGTGCAGCAAAGAGAAACCTGTGGCTGGCTATGCCAGCTGACTTAGGCGGTGTTGCTGTTTCCTTGCTTTGTAGATTTCAGAGCTCAGACAGCAGCTTTTTGTTCTGGGACCTTCCCAGTCTGCTGGGTCCTAGAGCCTAGCCAGAATCCAGAGCCTGGAAGTCTATGCAGCAGTGAAACTGCCTTAGAGCCCAAGCCCTGTGAGCCCAAGGCAGCTGGCATGAGCCAGCTGTGAGTTTTTCTTTGCTGTGTAGACATATCTTTAGTAGGGATGTCAACGTGTAGTCGAGTATATGATTAACCTATAAGCCGAGGCTTATTGGTTAGTCTAGTTGACCACATGCATTTCTCCTCCCCTTTGCAGCCACTGTATCTGAGACAGAGGGGTGGGTGAGCTGATTCCTGTGAGGAGTTGGCTTTAAGTAGGCTTCCTATGAGCACTGGATCCACAGCCCTGCACTGCTGCCCCTGATAGAATGGCAGTAGCACCAAGGGTGGCAAGCTGGAGCCAATACGTGTCAGGAGCCAGCTTTCACGCCAGTTCCCTGAGTGTGCCAGCTGTGCGGATCCACCTGCTCTCCCCTTTGCTGCCTCCTACAGATGCAGCAAAGGGGGGGCAGGCTGGAGCTGGTGTGGGGGGATCTGGTTTAAAAGCTTGTTTCCCCCAAGCACCTGCTCCATTGTGCCACCTGCCCCCCCCCCCCCCAACCTCCGCGCTGCTGCGTCTATCACTGAAGCAGCTCCTGTCTTTGGGGGTCTGAGCTCCCTGTGGACAGAGATTTCTCCGTGAGATGTATAACAGCCTCTGTCTAAAGAGAGTGTGGGCCTGCCAGGCTGCCCCTCATTCCATGGAGCAGCCTCTGTCCATGGGGAGCTCAGACCCTCCCTCATGAACAGGGGCTTCTACCACTCTGCACTGCTGCCTGTGTATCAGCTTCGCCTGCATTGGCTCTGCCTGCCACCCTGTCTCTGATAATATAGAAGCAGCAGTGCGGAGTGGCAGGGGCCTCCCCAGCACTGAGACCAGGAGTGCATTGGTTGCTGCCCCTGCCGCTGGAGACTATCAAATAGTCATGTAACTGCTAAAATTTCATGTGGTTACATGACAATTCAATTACCCAATAGCTAACATCCCTGATCTTTAGTGAGTGGCAGGCCATGTGAGGTATCGACATCCCTACTTGCCACAAATTGTATTTGTGGAGACAAGCATTAAGCATAGAGGTTTTCCCACAGCTTACGTCACATTGCTTAAACCTATCAGTTATTTTCAGTAATTAAACTTGAAACAATATATTAATAATCAGGCATTGATTATGTGACCTAAAGTTGTGTTGTTGAATGTAACTGAATTAAAAGAATGTGATTGTCTGAAAAGAAATAATAAAAATGACTCTGGACTCAAATCTTTTTTCCTATTTGTGGTGAGTTATACCGGTCATCTGAAGAAGTGGGCTGTGCCCATGAAAGCTCATGATACCATCTACATGTTTTGTTAGTCTATAAAGTGCTACTAGTTTTTTTATACTACTAGTGTTGCTGGTTTTTTATACTTGGTGACGATAGTGTTTAAAGCAGGATTTGACTGTTCTTTTTAAGGTGCCTCTACACTGCACGGCTATTTCAAAATAAGTTATTCGAGAATAGTTCATTGTTAAATAGCACATCTACGCTGCAGGTAAGCCTCAAAATTAGTCTGAGGCAGGCTTCTCGAATGTAGATGTGCTATCTCGATTTAGAGCCCCAGGAAGCACTGGGGAGGAATAACTTAGAATGGCCCGGGGGAAGGGCTATTTTGAAATAGCAGCAGTGGAGCCTCTACACACGCCTTATTTCATAATAGCTATTTCAGAACAAGTGTTATTCCTCATAGAATGAGGTTTACAGATTTTGGAATAAGCCGCTTGTTATTTTGAAATTATTTTGAAATAACAGAATGGCTGTGTAGATGCTTGCGTTATTTTGAAATGACGTGAGTTATCTCGAAATAATGGTGCAGTGCAGATGCACTCCTACTTAAGATTGTTACACAGGAATAATTAGATAGAGGGACTTCACAGCTGTTACCAGGTGTAGAAATTGGTCTATATGACTTTTATTTTTCATGGCACATGAGTGAGAAAAAAACAAAAAAAGCAATTCAGCGTGATTCTCCAGGGACTGTAGGCTATTGTTGGAATTGTAAGCATCATATTATTTAACCTTATTCAGTATGTGTAATTGACATAGTACTTAAAGAACCAAGTTTGAGGTTTTGGCTTTTTTACACTAGAACTCTCAGTATTGTTAACCAGTGGAACTGAACTGTAGACAGAGACTTACGCTTGGTTTACGCTGGAAGTTTAGGTCAGACTTTGCTGCATTAGGATGATTTTTGCACTACCAAGCCATTCTGTCAACTTAAAAGGCCGTTAAAGTCAATTTCTGCACTCCTGCTTTCACAAAGAGTAACCGTTAAATTCAATCTTGCATGGTCGACTTTCTGATAGTCCCGCATGGGAGAGGTAGTACTGCCTGAGAGTTTTTACCAGACAGGATACTGGGAGGCATGAGGCCTCAGGCAAGCAAAGGTTAATATCAAACTGACTTGAAATTAGACATTAGATTAAATTCAGCAGACCAAAACTTTTCAATTCAAGTTAACCTGTCATGAAACAAAAATGTCATTTTGATTTTTCCAACATAGTTTTGATTTTTGCAGAAACTGGATTTTCTGATTCCAAAATATGTTGACAGAAGTTTTCTACTCAACTTTAGAGAGTGTCCTCTCATAGAAACCTTTAAAAAAAAAAGAAGAAGAAAGCTAAGGTTTGTTGGTTCTGATTTTTAATCATTAAGGAAAAAGTTATTTTCAAATGAGTGTCCCAATCTAAAAATCCACTTTCAAAATATTTTTTTTCTTTCAAAGTAATACAGACCTGTAATTGATGGGTAGGGCTTTCTGTTTTAAGTATTTCTTCTGATTTAAGGTATTTATATTTTTATAAAAATAGTTCCAACACCTTATGCTTTTTGGGAATGAACTTGCAGAGAGCGTGTGATATCTTTAAGATCTGATTGATCCTATTCTCAAGACAGAAAAAGGGTAACTTTTGGGTGTTTTGGTATGTCTGTATATGAAGGAAATTAAAAATCGGTTAAATAGGTAACCATGTAACAGCTGAAAATCTCAGTGTTTACATGCTGTGGGGTTCTGCGGTATACATTTAAAATAAGCTTTATACTGCAGAGCCCGCAGTGAAGCCTCCCCAGGAATAGGGTGGCCAGCCTTAGTTCCTGCTAAGGTGTGCGCCTGCGCGGCCATGCACAAGAAATTCTCTGCCCATCCACTTACTTTGCAGGAAGGTGAGTGGGTGGCAGGTGGCTGCTCCAGGCTAGAGCTGGCTGAGGTTGTGTTTTGGTGGAGCCATTGGGGGGTGGGGCCCTGTTCTGGCAGTTGGGGCCGGGACCTGCAGGAAGACCAGGGCCCATCTAGACTGGGCCAAATTTTGGAAAAAAGCCCCTCTTTCAAAAGCCCCCTTCTTTGCCGTGGAATGAGGAACACAGGGGCTTCCAAAAGAGTGTGTTTGCTCTTCCGCAAAAAAAAGCAGAATAGCAAATGCGTTCCTTGGGCATGGCAGAACGGTATCCTGAAACATGCCCCACCCTCCTCCCCCGCACTCTAGCCATACTTTGAGAGGGTTAAGAATGTGTGTGCAAGATTTGATGTCAGCCCAGAAGCAGAGAAATGGCTGTAGAAAATGTGTTGGCTGCAAAGAGTATGGAAGTTGTTGGGAGAGGCTCTAGGTTGCTTGTTTGTTCTTGGACTTTTGTCACTGGACTTTCTTGCATAGTTTGGAATAGGAAAACGCAAGGCTTTTTATAAAAGCAGTCCTTTCCAATTGAGGTGAAGAAATGAAAACATTAGAAAAATCTAGTAATTATCTTGGTGGGGAAACTGGATAGTATGATATACTGCAGAGTAATTCTTCAGAGTGTGTTACTTTTAATGATATATTTGAGTTGGTTTTGGTAACATATATTTAGGGTGAGTAAATGTCACTGTACAGTTTTTCAGTGCCCTTCTGTAATGCTAGTTTTCCCTGGTTGGCTTTTCCCTTTCATATTATGCTTTTTCTGATGCTTTAGTGAATATCTTGGGAAATATTTCAGTAAATGTAAAATATGTAACTCTCCTACATGGTAAGTATTAGGATTTTTTGTGAAGGTGTTAAATGATTTTGATGGTATTTCAGTTTTAATAATGGACTTGACAGCAACATTTGATCTATATTGGGGGTATTTATTTGAAGACCTGTATTATAGCTGCATTTGAGATGGAGTATGAACAGAAAGTTCAGTTCTCAGTAGGGATGTTAAAATGCGTTCATTTGTGCAAATGAGTAACTGCTATTTTTTTTGGTGGTTACACGTTTACACATGGGAGGAAAGGTGGGAACTGGTGCTATGGGAGAGCCAGTTTCCTGTCAGTATTGGCTCCCATTTCCCTCCTTGCCTGCCCCCCACTGCTGCCTCTGTTACAGAGGCAGCGGGGGTGGGGGATGCATGTAACTGAGAGAGTTAACCAAGGAGCCCATGCTCATTGGTTAGCAGTGTACTAGCAGTGTACTTGGATATGTGTCCACATCCCTGCTTTTCAGGTACGTGAGTCAGAGCTCTTCGAGAAATTGAGCATTCTATCTATGCAGTGGTGTTTCCTGATTTGTGTATCATGTCTAGTTCTTGCTATCCTGTTTTTTAGACAATCTTTCTATTAAACGGCCACCGTTCTTGTCTGTCTGTCATGGGATTTTCAACTTTCACACACACTCCTGTGCATGTGCCTGTATGGCCTGGCTCAGTGCAGTGCCATGCGGCTTCACTTGTGGGGAGATACTGCTGCAGTGGCCAATGCACCAGGTATGCTCTGCCACCGCCTCTTGCTGCCGCCCGTCCCCCCCTGCTGCCCGGCAGCTCCCATGCATGCGCTGGTGTGGCCTGCCTGAGTGCTGCGCAGTGCAGCTCCACTTGTAGGAAGGTGCTGACGCTGTGGCTGACATGGCAGGCATGCTTTGCCTCCCTCCTCCCAACTCCCAGCAATGCTGGTCCCTTTAAAGGAGACGGCAACAGCCCAGCACTGCTACATAGGACAGCCGCAGTCCTCGCATGTCACAAGCAGGGAGCCAGTGGCAGCTGCACCGGTGCAGATCAAAGAGGAATGGGAAACCACAGAGGAGCAGGAACATCCAACCCCCCCACCCCAACTTCCCATGTGCCCTCCTGCCCCTGCCCAGCCCATGCCCTTCAGCCCTGGTCCCTGGCATGCGACTGCCACTGTGGGCGAGCCAGGCAGGCCCTCCCCTTTGGCACAGGCAGAGCCCCAAACAAACCCCGCAAGGGGCTGCATGTGTGCCTGCAAGCCGTGTGTGGGCCGCCCATGTGGGCAGGCCAAGGGGGTGCAGGGACCGGCATGGGGCACCCCGCCAGCCGCAACAAAAGACTGCTGCACTAGCTGACCACTTTAAGATCAAAACGACAAAAAATTTTAAAAAAATATGAAAAAACACTTTAAAAAGACAATATTTCGAAAAAGCGCAGCAAAAGACTCAAAATAATAAAAAAGTGTACTCAAAAGTCAAAAATAAAGTTTTAAGCTAGCAATGTAGGAAAAAGATTGGATGACTAACAGTTAGCAACTACCGTGAACGTACTTAGGTATCCACAATCTTTCTCTTACATTGCTAGCTTAAAACTTTATTTTTGACTTGGTGGTGCACTTTTTTATTATTTTGAGTCTTTTGGTGTGCTTTTAGAAAGATTGTCTTTTTAAAAAGTGTTTTTTATATATTTTTGTATTGTTTAATTGGATTTGCTATATGATACCTTGTCACTAGTGTTGCTAGATTTTGAGCAGACCCTGCTTCCTGGTAGGAATTTTTGTAAGGCTGCTCTGAAAGTCAAACCTTTTTGCCTGCAAGCACTCTTACTTTATTATCTTCCATTTCCGTAAATATTCAGTCTTCATAAAATCCTATTTAAGTTCTTGACTTTGGAAGCTAACTGTTCCTCTAACATAGTCTCAGACCGATAGCTGTGTTAGTCTTTAACTTTAAAAACAACAAGCTGTCCTGTGGCATCTTAGAGACTAACAAATGTATGTTTTTTTCTCTCTCTCATATAAGCCCATATAAAATTATGAGCTTTCATGGGCACAATCTACTTCTTCAGATGCTTGGAGGAAGTTAGGGAAGCTCCTGCCCCATGTATTATGTCTAGAGGTAAAACTGCCTGCTGGCTCCAGGTGCTGGATTCAAAGGGTGCTAGTAGGAGGGAGCTTGTGCCATTTTTTTCTCTCCCCTTCCTAGCCTTGGAGCTGGGGGAAAGAGGGCTGCCCTTTGCTTTGCCTTATTCTTACTTTTCTGCTCCTCCACTACCTCTGCTCTGACAGTTCCAAGTTCTCAATACAGTCTGCTGGTGGTGGTGCTGGAACTTTGGCACTGTCATGTGCCTGACCATAGAAGACTCATTAGTTTTTTTTCCTCCTTTTACCACACTTTTCCTGAGGAATGCAAATGAGAGAATGGAAATGGAAGTTTTTAAGTTTAACTAGATCTGACCAGAAAAGCATTGCTATAGAGAATGGAGTGTGAACGTCAACATTGCAAGAACCCTTTATAATGGAATGTATTGGGCTGGAAAATATAGGGGTTATTAACTGGCTCCTCAATAATGACTGAAGAACGCTAGCTGCAGATAGTAAAAAGGAATGGTTTTGTAATGAATACTTGTCACAGAACCACCAGTGGTGGTAATAATGCTCTCTTATTCATGATTTTGGTATTAGAATTACTTAGCTTTGGTCTGTTTTTGTCATGCACTAGATGACATTTTGCTGCTATAAGTAGTTCTCCAGACAGCAGGGATTAAATTTTAACATATACCAGAATCTATCAAAATAGTTTCCCTTATCATTAATCTAATTTTTGCTTATGATTATTCAGGTGTACAGTATATGACACAAAAGCCATGTAATGGGGAACAGAAGTAAGGATGCCTGGATTCTATTCCTTGCTGTGAACTTTGGAGCAAGAATCACTGTCTCGCTGTTTTCTGTAAAATGAGTCTAATGATGTGACAGACTGGGCGGTGTCTGGGCACAGCTGAGGGCGTCCGCTCAGGGCGAATAGCTCAAATCCGGGGCTCCTTACAGCCCCCAGACTGGTGACCTCTCCAAATAGGCCACAAACCAGTCTCACAGAGCACTTCAGCTGCCTGCCTGAAGCCTCCCGAGCAAAACCCCTCCGACACCCCAGCAATATCCGTGCCTCAGATGGCCCCGGGCCTCATACACAGGTGGGGGGTCCTAGCACCCAATCCCACCTACCCCGAACAAGTTCTGTCTGGTTCCAAGAAACCAGCCACAGATCCCTGGTCAATTTACCCTCTGGATCTTACCCACAAATCACGCTGGGCCAATCCTTTAGAATCTAAAACTAAAGGTTTATTGTCACAAGAAAGAAAAGCATGAGAGTCAGGTTCTTAAAGAATATTACGTTACATGCACCGAATCTACCAGTTCTCGATGCAGGCTCTAGCAGAGATGTTACAGCTGCTGGTTTAAAAGTTCTTGTTGCACATCCTAGCATCAGGATGGGTTCACAGGTCTTCCGGGCTCTTTGATCCCTGCAATGCTGCCTCTGGGATGAAGTGCTGAGCTGAGAACAAAATGGCCTCGACCACATGGCCTCTTTATACCTTCTTCCTGGCCCCTTCTTGTATGCAGCAGGTCACCTGGTCAGAGGCCAATCTCTGTTTCCTGCTGGCTGCTCTCAGGTGACAGCCCCCATTCTTTGGGTGTGTCCTTGGCCCATCAAGTGCCATTCTCCCATAGGGCCTGGCTAATCAGCCTGTCCATAGCAATGCTTAACCACATTCAGAGAAATATTCAGCTTCCACACAGATTACAGATTCCTACCTACACACACAGACATTATACACTCACATAAATAGCGTACATAAGATCAGCAAACAATAAGCTCCCATTCAATACCCCACATGACTCCCTTTTATACCAATTTCCAGGGCCAACACCCCCACCTAGGGGTGCAGCAGGGATCTGGCTGCTTCCCTCCAATTCGGTAATGTGACAAATGACACTTGCTTCTCTCACAGGATGTTTGTTGTCCTTAATCTTTTAAAAGTTTGTTGAGGTACTTTGGATAAAAGGTTGCTCTGTCAATGCAAAACAGAGTTAATTAAGGACAAGATTATACTGGCAAGTTACAGCGCAGTAAATCAGCTCTCTGTGCTGTAATTCCGGAGGAGTCCACCCTGGCAAGGCACTTAGTGCACACCGGGGTGGATTTGATTCAAATCAATTTGATTTAAATCACTAGTCAGGAGGACTCAATTTAATCACGGTTTTCTACATAAAAGTACATTATTGTTGATTGTTAAAACCTTAATTCATATTCTTCACAACTCAGAGACAGATGTTGGTTTCATTTTTAGAAGGTGCACACTACATATTTTTAAAGTGATTGATTTTGAAAACTTTTAAGATTAGTTTTATAGTTATATGAGAAAATGAATGATTACTTGAGTATTTCATTTACCAAAGGTAATTGAAGCAGATATTTATGCAGTCATTGGAAAGTGAACTATCTCCAGTTCTACAGGTTGATCATTAATGTTTGGCGGATTTTCTTGGCATGCTGTAGGAGAAGAACATCATCATACATATAAATTGTTTTTTTTTAACTAAAACAACAGCATTATATAGTCTGGATTCTTCTTCAACAACAAGCATGTAATATTTTAACAAAACAAATATATGAATTTTTGAATTTAGTTATGCATTCAGGTTTTTAAATCAGGTTTGTTTTTGTTAAAATTATTTTAAACTAAAATAGATAAATTAATTATATTATATATATATATACACACACACACACACACACATACACACACACACACACACACACACACACACACACACACACACACACACAAATTAAAAGCTACCATGTCATTTAGGTCAATATGAGAAATGTAATTTTTGGCTTCTGCAGCTAACTCAGTTTTATATCTTCATTTTCCTCTTGGTTCATAATCTAGAAAAGAAAAACGAGCTTTCCTGCTTTTTCAGGTCCCAAGTGATTTCTCAGTTTGGCATAAAATTAGTCCAAAGGAAGAAAATATTATTTCTACACCAGCAGAAGAAGCTACTGTTGTTAAAAGTGACTAGAGATTATCACTTCAACTGTTTCTGAATTAGGGCTGAAGTCTGTTATTTTTCACCTCTCTATATTTATTTATTTATTTAAAACTTTGTTGTTGTTAACAAGCATGTTAGCTCTGGAAACACAAAACCAGTTTGAGAACTGCAAAAATAAGCAACTCTGATGGTATCTTCTTGACCAGTGGTTCTCAAACTGGGGTCCACAGGTCACTAGTAGTCCTCAGATGCTTTGCAGGTGGGCTGCAGCTGAAGTTTAGCTCCCCTTCCTCCCCCTCCCCCCACAGTGGGGAGCCCATGCTGATGCCCCAGCCTCATGGTCCCTCCTCTGTGAGGCTGGAGTACAGGGCTTGGTTTCCCACTTTGGGCGGGGAAGAAAGCCCGGAGGCTTCTTACTGGATCTGGCTCACGTGGAAGAAGTGGAGCCAGAAGCGGCTCTGCATGCTGCCACTCTCCCTTCCCCTGTTGGGGAAACAACAGCTTATGGCTGAGCTGCCTCGAGCAATGTTTCCCAATTTTATTTGGCCGAGGGACCTTTTTCAGCTTTTCAGAATTTCAAGGAACCCCTACGTTTGTCAAGCACACACACACCCACCCTGCAGCCCAGCTCCCCGGACCTCCCCACTCTGCTCCCAGCTGAGCTCAATTTCCCTGCACCTTCCCCCAAGCCATGAAGACATGCTGAGCCAGCGCTGATTCCCTGCCCCTGTCTCCCTGTCAGCTGACGGTCAGGGCAGTGAGTGCTGTGTGTGTGTGCTATACACCTGAGACTTCAACTGCTGAGACCGGGGTCCCTTGCAGCGGGCAACCTGGAGGAGGTTGACGAGTGCCACAATAAGTTTGCAGGGAGAGCTTATTACACTTCAGATTTTAGCTGCTAGAATCTGTGATTGCTTGCAGCGGGCAGCCTGGGGGAGGCTGAGAAGTGCCCCAACGGATCTGCCACCTGGGAGTGACACAAATCCAAATGCCCAAGCTCTCCCTATATCTGTCCCTTAAGACCGGCTGAAGTTTTTAAATTGTGCTTGGTTCTGTTACAGCAACTGAAGGAGTCAGGTTAAAGCTTAAACAGTTACAGGTTTATTGAGGAAACTTATAAATCATATGGCTGCAATGGCTATTGTTCTATTTCTTAACTGCTAGCAAAATATAGATCTTAAAAAATGGTTACAAAGAAGATAAAGATAGGAAAAACAGAAATAATAGTACCAAGTAACAGCTTAACCTTTAAAGAGCTCTTAGTCTGTGTAAACTTAAGACAGAGGACCACATCCTGGTACAATTTTTACCCCCTTCTGTGCTTCTAGACTCCAGCATGTCAGGCCAGGGCCGGTCCCTCAATTCCTAGGAAAGACGAAAATATGAGGTGGGCGTCCCCATAGAACCTCGGGAGGTCAAACACCTAACCCGACCAGCAGGTAGAGGGTAGAATGACACTCAAAAGTGAGTGTGCTGCTGTACCCATCTTTATACCCATGGGGTCACGTATTTCTCTTTCTTATCTGTGATGCCAAATGGTGCTGGTCTGTCTTTTGTGAGACCAGTTCTTACAAGGGAGTTGTGAACTTAATTTAAACTTGTAAGAGAGATAACTAAATTGGAAGTACTGGGCATTCTTTTCTCAGTGGGAAATTCCTCTTCCAGGGACTGTGTGTTCGTATCAACATGGGTGCCAGCCGGGTACTTCTCGCAGCCTCGAGGCCAGCTTATTGCCTTAATCGTTCTCTCCTCATATCTATGTTTTCAGCTTCTCAGGATCAGATGAGCCAGCATAGACTATGCTGATTTTATTGCTCTTTCTCTGCCCTATATGCTTCAGGAACCTCAGAGAGGCAAATAAGATGGATGTGATGGGGTGGGGGAGGTCTGTCTGGCTACACTCCCTCCCTCCCTCCCCTTGGCTGTATCTACACTGGCACGATCTTGTGCCAAAGTGGCTGCTCTTGCGCAAAAACTTGCTTCCTGTCTACAGTGTCTGTCTGTTCTTGCGCAAGTACACTGACGTTCTCATGTATGAAATCAGGGCTTCTTGCACAAGAACTATGATGCTCCCGCTCAGGAATAAACTGTTCTTGCACAAGAGGCAAGTGTAGACAGGCAACATGAATTTCTTGCGCAAGAAAGCCCAATGGCTAAAATGGCCATCAGCACTTTCTCAGGCAAGAGAGCGTCCACGCTGCCATAGATGCTCTTGTGCAAAAGCACAGCTCGCACATGGCAGTGTGGATGTGTTCTTGCACAAGAATCCGCCAGTGTAGACATAGCCTAAGAGTTTCCTTGCATGAGCAAAATGAATTTTGTGTTGTGCACCAGTACTGAGTTCATGTGGCTTGTTTGGATGTGCCACTGTGGCACCCAAGTTATTAATAAATATTTTTAAATCTTTACCTTTTCTCTCTGCTGCCATGTCTCCTCCCCTTGTTCCATCAGCTCCCCTTGTGCCTGCTGCCTCCCAACTCTTCACCCATCTCTGCTGTCCTGACTCCTGCCCTTCTCACAGCCCTCAGCCCTCCTGCAACCTGCCTCCCCCTCCACCAGCCCTTCTCTCCTCCCTGTGCCCACTCCTCCAGTAGCCCCAATCTGATCATGTGAGCTACCCCTCCTCATCCCCTCTTCTAACACCTCCCTCTACAAACCTGCCCTGCGTCTCTCCTCTGGTGCTGGTCCCTCCCCTGCAGGTGTCTGCCCTTCTGCTTCACCACCAGAATCCCCTGGCACTTGCACCTTCTCTTACTCCTGCACCCTCCTGTTCCCTCCCCCTTCCCTCACTGCCTTTACCTCCTTTGCCCTCTTTTTCCCTGATGCCCACCACCTCACCACCCTCTGCCCCCGTTCCTCTCATGCCCCTGTGCCCTCACACATGACTTGCTCCATCCCGGCCTTCCTCATGCCCACCCCTTCTTTCAAGCCTTCTCCCAGCACCTCCCCCTCCCCCCTCTAGTCCCCAGTGCCCTTTCCCTCTCCTCTCCCAGCATCACCCTGTTTCCTCCTCCCACTGACACCTCCCCTCCTGCCTTTTTCCTCATTTGTCTACACTTGGCCCCCTGGTATTTGTCTCTCCTCTACCCTGTCCTTTTGGTGCCTTCCCCTCTCTTCCCCCTCCCCCTTCACACAAGCCCCTTCCTCTATCAGCCCTTCCCCTTATTACCTTCTGCCTTCCACTTTGTGGGGCTGGAGTCTGCGCTCCGTCCCCAGACTCCGAACCTGCAACTCAGCCACATGGCGCAACGCAGCACCCAGCAGTTTTAAAATCCCAGGCTGTGATATTACGTTATGCCCGGGCGTCTCCCCGCCTACCGGTTTGAGCACGCCACACAGGGCAGCAGCAGCCAGCAAGGGGAAGCTCAGTGAAGGTTGTGCACAGCGGGGATGGGCACGGGGACGGGGGAGAGATGCTCTGGGACCGGGGTGGGCGGATGCGCAGGGGAGCCAGGGCCCGCTCCAGTTCCAAATATTGGTGGAGCATGGGCACCATGAGTCCATACAACTCGCTGCCCATGCCTCTGCTAGCTAGCCAGCTCTCTCTCTTTCAGAGGGGCTGGGGGAGTGCCGGCTCCTCGTGGAACCCCTAGTTTTGCTTCGCGGAACCCCAGGGTTCCCCGGAGCACCAACTGGGAAACACTGGCCTAATGAATGGAACAAAGAAAGGGATTTCCAGATTGCTGTTTAAGTCTCTAGAATTGAGCAACCTTTCAAAAGACAAGCCTCCAGGCAGAGAGAGGTTATTATTCTAACCTGGCAAAGAAATAGGGTTGCCAGAAGGTTTCGACAAAAATACCGGACACACTTGATCTCAGATTGGGGGGAGAACCGGCCGCGGTGGGAGCGGGGCTGGCAGGAGAAATCGAGGGGGAACCAGCTGGTGGGGAGCAGGGCTGGTTACAAGGGGGTCGGGGGAGCAGGGCTAGCCAAGGGAGATCGGGGGGAGGGGAAGGAACTGGCCAACAGGGAGCAGGGCTGGCCGGGAGGAGGTCGGGGGAGTGGGGCTGGCTGGGGGAAATCGGGGGAACCTGCTGATGGGGAGCAGGGCTGGTTGGGAGGGAGTCAGGGGAAGCAGGGCTGGATGGGGGAAATGGGGGTGGAGAAGGGCTGGCTGGGAGGGAGGGAGCAGGGGGTGGGGGGGGGGGGAAGAACTGGCCAGTGGGGAGCGGGGTTGGCCTGGGTGCACTCAGATCCCAGGGCGCTGCCCATCTCACGCATGGGTGAGTCAGGCCCCGGGGATTCCATCCTACACCCCACCTCCCCTCGTACTGCGTAGTTGCGTGTCTACCAGCCAGGCAGTACACAACTACGTACTGATATTCAGGATAATAATAACACTTATTTAATTAGAAAAGACCGGACATTTATATGTCCGGTATTTTCTCAATTTGTTTCCCAGACAGAAAGCTCAAACATCAGACTGTCTGGTTCAAAACCGGACACCTGGCTACCCTACAAAGAAAGACTACAGAGACTGATAGGACCTTTGTAAACACCCTTTGAGCAGTGGAAAGGCCCAAGAGTCAGACACAAAATGGATAGCAGACCTGTCCTTGCCTATCACAAAATGTAGAAATCATTTCTGCAAGAGATGTAAGTTAATATGGAAATAGGCTTACTGAGGGTCAAGAAAATGAATCCATCTCCCAAATGCAGAGAGGGAATTGCTGTTGCTACCTCCCAGGGAAGCTGGAAGGCAACTAGGCAAAACTGTATTCGGGGAAAAGATTGGAGCAAATAGATGATTGAGGCTGTCACATAACTGAGTTTGAAGAGGTGCTCAGGCAATCAGCTGACTATATGTGGGCTTGTGGGGTTCTTTTGTGGACTTAAGGGAGTTAGCTGAGAAGAGTGTCTAGGACCGCTACTGGACCTCTCATTTTCTGTCACCACCATCACCTCCTCTGCACCCACTGTACTATTGCCAACCCTTGTAAACTATTCCTGCAGCCAACCTGAATGTGTGTCATCTGCCAAAATTAGTGTCATGCAAGGTTCATGAGATCTGGCAGCCCTAACAATCACCATATAGCATTTGTGCTATACAAAGTACATATCTACATGCTGGCAACTTCATGTTTCTTTCATTCACACTGTCCCCTGTTTGTACTAGTACAAAGCAAAGGCCACTGCAGGTACACCAAATCCAAATCAGTATTTCACAATACTCATTCTATACAGGGAGCAAAAACCTAAGTAACTTTCTTATAAGAAAGGGATACTTTTAAACTAGCTACATAAATTATCTGCTAGGTCAATCTCCTAGCCCCCAAAAAAGCCTGTTAGTCAGACATTAACTTATATGCAAATACTGTGTACTCTATAAAACACCAATGTCCTTTAAAGTTGCTTGGTAATACAAATACACTAAAGAGCTAACACTAACAGCCTGCAGAACTCTTGTAAAATGTTTTATGAGCACGTAGGGCAGGGCTACTCAACTTTGGAAGCCTTGGGAGCCACAATGATACTCAAAGCACATATAGAGGACTGCAACTTAAGTGTGGTTGCATAGACATGCAAATCTATATGTAGATAGCTTCTTTCACACTGATGGGCATGAATACAAAGCATTTCCCACAATGCCCCAGCACTACTAGCACTTCTTCCCTGAGGGCTAGAAACACTGACACCCTGTACCTCTCCAGTCAGCCCGTCCACTGGCATCTTTCAGTGCTCACCCTGCCTGGGAGATGCGTGGCCATTGTGGAGCATGTTCCCAGTGGAAGCCATGTTCAAAGGATCCCAACTGCAGGCCATGTATTGAGCCCTGCGTAAACCCAAAATGCACCGCGGGCTGCAAACAAACAGGCCACAGGCTGCATGTGGCCCGCAGACTGCGTATTAAGTAGCCATGACCTATGGAAATCAATAGTGACTACTCTAATAAGAATATTAAAGACTTGATAAAGGACAGAATTCTACATTACAAATTTCTGCAGGACTAGAGTTTCCAAGATAGAGTTTGAAAATGAATACCAAATTAAGTTACATACACACACAAAAAAAAAACAGGCATGGCCTCCCCAACGTCAGTACACGCAATTCAAATACTGGAAATAAAACAACATTTCTAATTGGCAAAACTAGATAAACAGTGAAATACATAATCAAGGAGCTTTGTGAGCAATTTAGCTCAATCATGGAATGATACTGATCAGAAAAAAAGTGAACTGTACTGAGATGAGGGTATGACCTGACATGTAATCAGCTTTCATGACAGTTACTGAACTATGACATTTTCATTAAGACACCTATGACTGAGTGCTAGCAACTATACCCTGATCACTGACATTACTGCAGCAAACCACTTTTCTATTTGGGGAATTATGAGAACTTGGGAGGTAATTGCTAGGTTGAAGATACAACTGGCAGTAACTGGAAGGATATAAATGGGAAGAACAGGAAACACGGGGGATGGGCTCAAAGGGTCAGCTAGGCAAAGGAGAGAAGCTGACTAGAAAACAGTTGCAATATACCTGTATCTTGTTCTATTTGCAAAAGAACTGCAGAATAAAAGGTATGTGTCAGGAATGAAAAATAGCTTGAATATGTTAATGACCATGAAGTGACAGAAGCAAACAAAGCAGCCTGGGCACATTGGATAGTAGAGGAAGCACCCTGTGACAATACCACATAGTAAGAAACAGGAACAGTTATAATGGATCAAACCTGACATTCATCTTGCCAGTATCTTGTGTAGTCCCCTTACTAAAGGTGCCTCTGCTTATTTTCTGGGAAGACCCTGTGTGCTGCAATCCAGGCTCACAGACTACAATTCCCGTGAGCCCTGGGGAAAAACAGGAAGGAAGTGACTCCTGTGTGTGAGATCTGAGTCTCTCCAGTGTGTGGAGAAAGACTCAGCAGACCGTGGACTCCTCCCTCTGTTTTGGGAGCAGAAAGGGAGCCAGGCTGCTGTGGAGGAGTTTGATCCAGTTCGGGAGCTGTTATGTGGCAGTTACAGACTGGGACAGTGAGCCTTTGGAACTGGGATCTAGCAGGCTGCTTCTCATTGCCCTGGAAGGGAGGACCTTTGGCTGTACTTGTGGCTAGAAGCTACTTTGCATCCAGAACACAGATGGCGACTGTGAGTAACTGGGCATCTTTGGAGAAATACTGCCTGGGACAGGTCTCAGAGATACAGACTAACTCTGGGTTCAAAGAGAGGCAGAGAGGCCAACCCAGTGAAGCAGAGCTGCTGCACAGCTTGGACCCATATACACCCTACCTACAGAGAATCTCCATTACAGCTGCAGTTCTTCAAGCACACCCACACAAGCAAGAGTCTGGGACTCTGAGTCCAGGGGTGTGCACACTGGGGTGGGATAAATATTGACAGATAGATAAGTTCCTTTTACTTCTGTGTACTTTGATAATTGATGTTATTCACTGTTAATTTGTTAAAGCCTGTTTCTTTAAGTTAAGTAAAGGTTGTTCATTCCAATGCAATCTATTCGATATATATTATTTATGATTTGTAATTGTTGTTCTGGAGTTAGATCCCTTTTATTGCTGGAACAAGTTTATTCCTGGAAGCTCCCAAGGCACACCAGTGTGTACAGGGCCAGCCAGGTGGAGGCACTGCCATTGTACATTCTTTATGAGCAAGGGACTGCAGCAAGGGAGTGGATAGGTTTTCCCCAACCAAACAACATCACCACTGGGATACTCAGAATCTCCTTTTATGTCAAGATGACCAGGCGCCCCAGCACACCTGTGAATGTGATCTGCTCCAGAGTAACCCAGGAGGAAATAAGGGTTACACTTGTCTCCAACACTAGCCAGTGGTAGATGCTCCAGAGGCATTTGTAAGAGCCCCATTGTAGGCAGGTGTGGGATTATCTGCTTCCAACATTAGGTCTCATGCTAGTCTCCAGTATTTAGAGATTGTCTTAAATTCTGAAACAGTACGTTTAATTATTCCTTCCAAGAGAGAGGGGGAAAGCTCAGTGTAGTCTGGAACATCATATTGACAGGCAAGAAAGAAGGAGAAATAGTTTACAGTAAAAACACAAGATCTGGCCTATCTACAGAAAGCCTGGGTTTATTTTTCAGGCCTGATTCCATAATTAACCCTACAGCATTTATTATCAAGAAAACAAATCAGTTGAGAGGGGGGCCCTTGTCCTCTGTTTAACCTGATTAAATGTGAATGCTACAGGGACTTAGCTATGGTAGGCCCTGGCTTCACTCAAACTCAGGTCATTTTAGTCATAATGACAAGAGGTCATTCTTCCTTTCTACTTTGTGCTGATTA
Organism: Pelodiscus sinensis; assembly: GCF_052426305.1. Classification (NCBI taxonomy): domain Eukaryota; kingdom Metazoa; phylum Chordata; order Testudines; family Trionychidae; genus Pelodiscus; species Pelodiscus sinensis. Next base: position 39,205,539 of record NC_143085.1, on the reverse strand, counting down.
GGCCTCAATTGGAATATTGTGTCCTGTTCTGAGCACCACATTTCAAGAAAGATGTGGAGAAATTGGAGAAGGTCCAGAGAAGAGCAACAAAAAAGATTAAAGGTCTAGAAAACATGAGCTATGAAGGAAGGCTGAAAGAATTGGGATTGTTTAGTTTAGAAAAGAGAAGACCGAGAGGGGATAGAAGAGCGGCTTTCAAGTATCTAAAAGAGTGTTATAAGGAGATTGGAGAAAAATTGTTCTCCTTGATCTCTGAAGATAGAACAAGAAGCAGTGGGGCTTAAATTGCAGCAAGAGAGGTTTAGGTTGGACATCAGGAAAAACTTCCTGCTGGTTAAGGTAATTAAACACTGGACTAAATTGCCCAGGGAGGTTGTGGAATCTCCATAATTGGAGATATTTAAGAGCAGGTTAGAAAGCCACTTGCCAGGGATAATCTAGATGGTGCTTGGTCCTGCTGTAAAGTCAGGGGACTGGATTCAATGACCTCTTAAGGATCTTTCCAGTTCCTGTGTTTTATGATTCTGTGATAATATGAACCATCTCAAAGGGCACAAGATTTCAAACAAGTTACTTCTTTTTCTCAATTATATCTTTTAATAAGAAACATCATTCTTCATCATGGTGCTGCCTGTAGAAAGCTGAGGGCCTAAAATATAAGCCCATGCAGCACAGGCCTGGTTTGAGGCCTGAGGCCTACTTAACAATGGGCAAAACATGGCTAACATTAAAGCAAAGCTAAGCTGTGAGCAAGAGGCAGGCCCCAGCTCACAGATCTTGGCATGAACAGAGCTGAGAGTGCAAAACACTAATTGGTAATAGGCCCAGGTGCAGAACAATAATTGGTATTGGTCATAAGTGGAAAGAACAGAATATCACTAGCTTGTTAAAAAAGACCTTGGTACCCACTCCTCACAGATACAGACCCAGATTCAAGAAAGGATCTAAAATGACAGAAAGATACACAGAGATGATCTAATCAAACAACGAGGTACAGGGTGATGGGTGATATCTGAGTAGCATCAGAGGGTGGTAACCTGACAACATCAGAGGGTGGGAACCTGACACGTCAGTGAAGTGTGATTTGTTGTACCTGTATATAAGGTGGTCTCTTGGAGGGACAGTCTTTGTATGACCATGGGGTAGTGGAAATTTCCCACTGTTTGAGTCATTCATTCCATTGTAGCAAGAAAAAATTCCTAACTGTCAGGGTGGTCAAATATCGGAATAAGTTGCCAAGGGAGGTGGTGGAATCTCCCTCTCTGGAGATATTTAAGAACAGGTTAGATAGACATCTGTCAGGGATGGTGTAGACGGAGTTTGGTCCTGCCTTGAGGGCGGGGGGCTGGACTCGATGACCTCTTGAGGTCCATTCCAGTCCTATTGTTCTATGATTCTATGATTCTATACTCATAGCGGTTCAGTAGAGTCTACTGACAACTATGACTGTACTTCGCTCTACAATAAACCTGGCCTGGCACCTTCGATTCTTTGGGGACTCCCATAGGGTCTGCTGTGGAGACTAAGTGCACAAGTCAACATGGCACATATCACTAAGCACACACTCAAGCAGCCTTATGGTTATCATCATCAACGGAGCCAGAGACCTGTGAGGACACCTCGGTAGTAAATCCTGACCAGCCTTCCCTAAAGAAGTACACTGCTTTTGAGCAGGAGCTTGGTCTAGGGATACATCTACACAGCAGAGCTAAACTCAAAATAAGCTACACAACTTGAGCTCCATCAATTGCGTAGTTTCAGTTGAAATAGCTTATTTCAACATTTGGGGCAATCTACATAGCAGTTATTTTGAAATTGAGCACTCTTCCTCCAACTTCCCTTACTCCTCATACAATGAGGGTTACAAGAGTTAGAGTAAAAAGCCTACTTTTTCAAATTTATTTAGAAATAACAGGCTTGTTGTGTAGAAGCGCACTATGATATCTCAGAATAACTGATGATATTCCAAAATAAGGCTGCTGTGGACATAACCTAGATGACCTCCTGAGGTCTCTTCTAACCCTATTATTCTATGATTCTTTGTTACAGAAAAAGGGGAGTGAAGTGATAAAACAACTTAGATCATTGTGGTGATAGATGAGGAGCTCTAGAATTCTTCAACTAAAATAGGGTTCCATTAAAAAATAAAACTCCACACACCTGCCATGAAAGATAGAATAGCTGTGTTCTAACAAATACAAGTTCACAATTATAAGTGTTAAAACAGACAAGAAGATTTCATTCGAAGCTTTATAGGATTACTCTGAAGAAACCACCTCAGCTCTGCACAATTCACAGCATATATCACTTTAATTCTCATTGCCTCCATCCAACCACTATGAGGATGGATGCATTAAATAAGAGAACTACTTCCTTGGGAGCCTTCTTGCCTGTCACAGAGCTCCTTCCACACTGGCACCCACCACTGTAACCAGAATGCAGTAAGCTCTATGTTTATTGTTAAGATGGTTTACCTACAGCACAGCAACTGTGGAGCTAGTGAGCATCAGAGTGGATAAAAATCAATGATTTCTTTAAAATAAAAAAAAACAGATTTTTTTATAAAGTGTTGTTTGAGGAAAAAAATCTAAAGATATTTCTAATTAAGATACATTTTAGCTTAAATATTTCTCACCATGAAATGGAGATATAAATTCTAATTCTGTAGTCTAAGTCAAAATATTTAAGAACAATTTTGTAAATCAGCTTTTCCCAAACTATGGGCCGCAGACAGGTACAAAAAATACTTCAGAGTGGCTGCTGGGGTGTTCCAGGCTCCAAGCGTGCCTAGGCGGTGCTGCGTCCCCAAGCCCTGGCCTGGGCTGCGCAGAGGATGCAGCCGGGAGTTCCGGGCTCTTGGACTGCCCATGCGGTGCCTCATCCCCAAGCCCTGGCCCAGGCTGCGCGGAGGATGCAGCCGGGAGTTCCAGGCTCCTAGACTGCCCATGCAGTGTCGCAGCCCCAAGCCGTGGGCTGGGTTAGACAAAGGATGCAGCCGGGGTTACTGGATGGTGGTGGTCTCCATGGGTGAATGGTGGACTACTTCTTGTTACGGGAATTCAGCGGCTCCTCCAGGGACAGGCTCTCTGTAGGGGCAGCACAGTGCTTTGGCAGTGCCGGGGAGGGTAGGCCACCTGGCAAGGGCAGAGGTAGGCCCCAGGGAAAGGGCTTCGTCTCCCCCAAAGCACGTGTTTTCATACAGCTGAGCCTTTGTCATTGGTTTTCCTGTCACGTGATACATCAGCCTCAGCTTGTTTCTGCACAGGGGGAAATGTGCACGTTGTCTTAGGTTAACTGCTTAAGCTTTCTTCATTTATTTTCAATAAAATACCCTCTCATTTTCATCTTCAATATGGATAAATGGCTGAAGAATGTGACTGGAAATACAACTAAAAAAGTTTTGAATGATGTGAAGCCTAGTACAAGTGAGAAGAAGAAGATAAAAACTCCTTGGACCCGCTATTATTCTGATGAGTATTTGAAATTTAGTTTATAAGTGTTGGTAGTGATAATCACTTGCCATTATGCCTAATCTGTCACACAGAACTATCCAATGAGTGCATGAAACCATCAAAACTGAAACGCCATTTGGATTGCAAACATCCAGAATACGCGAGTAAGCTCATAGATTTTTTCATAAATAAGATAAATGAATTAGCTTTTTCTAAAAAAAGCATGAAAAGTGCACTTTCTATGGGCTCTTCAAATGAAAACTTTGTGTTGGTTTCATATGAAGTTTCAAAACTAATAGCAGAAACAGGTTACCCGCATACTGTTGGCAAAAGGATAATACTTCCTGCATTGCATATTATTGCATCCCGTATTTATGGAGGAAAAAAGGGAAATCAGTTGGGTACTCTGTCTTTATCCAACAAACGTAGAAATGAAGAAATGGCAAAAAATATTGAAGAAAAGCTCATACATCGAATACAGAATAGTCAGTTTTTTGCATTACAAGTGGATGAAAGCACTGATATAGCTGACACTGCCAATTCGATGTGTTTGTTAGATATGATTACGAAAGCTCCGTTCCAGAAGATCTATTATTTTGTAAACCGCTTCCAACAAAAACGGCTGCCGAAATTTTTAAGCTCATCAATGATTTTATTATTCAAAGTGATATTGACTGGAAAAAGTGTGTTGGACTGAGCAGTGATGGGGCTCGAGCAATGGCAGGGTCTCGCACTGTGCTTATCCCGCAAATTCGAGCTGTAGTGCCTGAGTGTATATGGGTGCACTGTAGTATTTACAGAGAGGCACTAGCTGTGAAAAGTATACCATCACTTTTGAGTTCCACTCTTCGAGAATGTGTGAAGTTTATAAATTATATAAAATCTCATCCTTTGAATTCCAGAATCTTTACTGCTTTGTGCAGTGAACATGAGCATTTCTTATGACACTGTGAGCTTCGATGGCTGTTGAAAGAAAACATTTTGAAACGACTCTTTGAAATGAAGGATAAAGTTTTATTGTTCTTGGAGCGGCACCCTCCATCGGCAAAAGATGTTATATTTACATTTAAAGACAAGCTTCATGAATTTAATTGGTTAACAATGATGGCTTCCTTATGTGACATATTTTGTCTTTTAAATTATTTAAGTTTGAATTTACAAGGCACTAAAATTAATATTTTCAAAGTTCACAAAAAAGTTGAGGCAACAATAAAAAAAACTTCGTTTATGGGCACAGCGAGTTAACAAGTGAAACTTTAAGTCTTTTTGTACTTTAACTGAATTATAAGAAAAATATGCTGAAACCAATATCTCAGATGTGATTTCTGCAGCAATCCACGAACACCTCTTGGGGCTAACATCAAGCTTAAATGAATATTTTCCTCCAATTGACGCCAATTAAATGTGGATTAAGAACCCGTTTACTGTTGACACTGAAAATGAAGAAATACTACAACTGAGTGCATCAGAAGTGGATTCATTAATTGAACTTTCCTGTGACTCTGCTTTAAAACAGAACTTTGATAAACTCTCGATTAATTTTTGGTTGAGCTGTAGAAATGAATATTCACATTTATCTGAGAAAGCAGTCAAATTCCTAAAGCAGTCAAATTCGTCACGACATATAAGCGTGAAACTAGTTTCTCATCTTTGGTTTTCTTCAAAAATAAATATAGAAATAGACTGAATGTTGAACCAGATTTGAGGATAAAACTTTTTTCTTTTGCTCCGGACATAAAGTTGCTACGTGATGCAAAACAACATCACCCTTCCCGTTAGTTCTCTTTTTAGTTATTTAAAAGCTATAAAGTGCACACAAATGACTTATATTCAACTCATTCAATTATAAATAAACAAACTTTACAACTGTTAAAATTGTACTGGTTAAATTGTAATTAAGATTTATGTTATGTACTGTTATTATTGTGAATAAATAATAAACAGTGAAAATGTATTTATTTTTCATTCTTTTTTTTTAATATGCATTTATATTTTTGGGCTGCAAAAAACAGTACTTCAAAAAACGAGTTCCACCTAAAATAAAAAGTTTAGGAAACCCTGGTCTAGCCAGCTTTCTATCCATCTTACAGTCCACTTATCCAATCCATATTCCCTTAACTTTCTGGCAAGAATATTGTGAGTGACCATATCAAAAGTTTTGCTAAAGCTGGCCCTGGGGGCTTTGGGAGGACCAGAAACAACTTATTTGCATATTCATTTGCTTAATGAATATGCAAATATGCAAATGAATGTTACCGGTCCTCAATGGATTTACTGGTCCCCATGTCAGAAAGTTTGGGAACCCCTGCATTAGGCCTTTGCCTCAGTGCAGAAAAATCTTTCACTAAGGGGGGCTGTTTTGGACATCTCCACTGCCAGAGTGTATTTGCCCAAACATAATTTGTCACCGTGTCCAACCTTATTTTAAAGTTACAGCAAAGGCTGTGAACTACAGCATAGGTTTTCCTGCTACTTTTGGGCCACGTGGTAGCCTTCGTGACACCTTCAATGAGACTATGCTGTTACCCCTGGTATGCACTAGGGCAGTGTTTGGCCTTGGAACCCTTTAAAAAAGAAAACCGCTGGGGAAAAACTGTCAAGCAAAAAAAACCAACCAATGAACCAAACAAAAACATTGGCACACCTCTTGGACGCTGGCAGCCCTGGATGAACGCTCAGCTCACCTGCCTCTTAAGACCAGCTCTGGAGAAGGGAGTGATGGGGTTATCACAGAGCACTATTTGGGAAACACTGCACTAGGAGATAAGTTCAAATCAAGATATGCAACTTCAGTTATGTTAATTGCGTAGTTTAAGTCAAAGTATCTTAACTTAAATTTTGGCGCCGTCCATGCTGCAGGAAGTCGAAAGGACACTTGTGGAAGCAGGACTACTGGCATCGACGGTGGCACCTTCTCAGTTCGAATTAGCGTGTTTTCACTAGACTAAAAGAAATGCATATTAATAATCATTTCATTATTTTGAATTAAAAAACCTACAAACCAAAACAAAAAGCTTCTTGCATTTGCCAATATATTTATTACTATAATTAAGTATAAAAGAATGCAGATATACCTGATGAGATGCTTTATTAAGTTTAAAAAATACACAGCATAAAAAGAAATACGTACTTTAAGGGATGAGTCTGACATATAAGTAACAGTCTTAACTGCCTTTGTCTTCTCTTTGCTACTAGAATCCTAACTGCTATTGTGTGAACAAACATTAATGATCTAAAATCTTACTATACTTGTAAAGCTTTTCCTGCAGGATGACAGAGTGGCGTCATCACATCAGTCTGTGTCCCGCAGCCTCTTCCCCCTCAGCTACCTGTCCTCCTTCCTCTGTTCTCCTGGCTGCTAACTCCATAATGGGGTTAGCAACCTCTGGCTCATGAGCCATAGGCTCGTGAGAGATCTAAATATGGCTTTTTGACTCCTCAACAACACTACTTCCCTTCCTTGAAGTTAAGCTGCTGCTGGGCATGTGGGGGAAGAATGGGAGGCTAGCACTATGTGTTAAGTGGATGGGTGGCGGTGAGGCCTGTGGGAGAGTTGGGGTGGTAAACTCTGGCCCCTGAGTAGCTGCCACATGGAGGGCAGCTGCTGTTTTAAGAACTGCTGATTGGGGTGCTAGCGGTAGGACCCACGGGTGGGGCAGTGGCAGGAACTGCGTGGGCACGAACAGTGGGGAGGTCAGGACTCTGGTAGACCCTGGCCCCCTGAGCTGTCCCATAGTGGCTGGTTGAAGTGCTGACAGCTACCAGGTGGAGGCTAGCTGCCATTTTAAAAACAGCTGATCAGGGTGTTGGTGGCAGGATCTGTGATCGGGTGGCAGGGGTCGGGACTAAGGGACACCCTGGCTGGCTGAAGCTCTGGCAGTTGCCATGTGTTTTAAAACAGCTGCACCGACCTGCACGGACCCGTGTGAGGTAGATGTGGGAGGATTGGGACCGGAGTGCACCCTGTTCCCCTGAGCTGCCATACAGCAGCTGGCTGAAACGTTGGCAGTGTCTGCCAGTGTTGTAAAAACAGCTGTTCCCCACGCAGTTGGGGGATGGGGTAGGGAAAAGGGACCTGGACTGGTGGAGGGGAGGAAAGGGAAGGGAGAAGGAGCCTAGGCTGGGGGAGGGAGAGTGACGCTGAATGTCACAGCTGCACCCTGGCCTTCCCTGGTGGCTGGGTGGAGAGCTGGGGTTGCCTATTCCTGTGAGCGCAGCGAGTTACTATTTTATTAGTATTTTGATATAATGCTTCCTTCTAGAAGGAGCAGCAGTTTCTTAAGTTTTGAAATGAAATGGGTCTCTCTCAGGTAAAAGGTGATATTCATATGTATGTTTGGTTAATCTGTAACCTGGGAGAAGCTTGTTTTCACAAGTTGACCCACTTGTCCTCTGGAAAGCTCATCTATTATCAATGGATTTAACTGCTAGTTCCCATGTGGTTTTCATGCCAGCCGGATCTGGATAGAGCTTGGGTTACTGTTCTTAGCTCTGGATTTCTAAGGCACACTCTCACATGCAGACTTCATGTCTGATCTTCCTTGGGATGTGCTGTTGTGAACCCCACCCCTCATTTCCCCTGAGCCTACAGTTGCTTATGTATATTCCCTTGTGATGGGCACTCTGAAATTCTCCATCAGCCCCTTCAGGCTATGTCTATGCTACAGATAAATTATTTTGAAATAATAACTCCCAAAATAACTATTTAGAAATAGTGGTAGAAACTAGTGCATCCACTCTACAGGGAAGCCTTGAAATTAGTCTGAGGCACTCAACTTAGAGCTCCAGGAAGCACTCGGGACTAATTACTTTGAATGACTCTGAGGAGTAGTTATTTCAAAATAACAGCAGCTGAGAGTCCACACTAACCCTATTTTGAGATCGCAATTTTGAAATAGGTGTTATTCCTCGTAAATTCAGGGGTTATTATTTTGAAATAACAAGCCTGTTATTTTGAAATAATTTTGAAATAACAGGCTTGCTGTGTGGACACTCACCGTGTTATTTCAAAATAACTCTGTAGTGTAGACATGCCCTCAGTGACAGTGTGACAGGCCAGCAATGAATAAAAGCTTAGTAAAAGAGTTTCTTAACCATGGGGACTTTACTCTTACATAGCACTGGAAAGCTCTGGGTCTTTGGGGGTACGTCTAGACTACAAGCCTCTTTCGAAAGAGGCTTTTTTGAAAGAGAGCGTCTAGACTGCAATCACTTCCTTCAAAAAAGCAAGACGCTTTTTCGAAAGAGAGCACACAGGCAGTCTGGATGCACTCTTTCAAAAAAGCCGTGTTTGCATTCAAGAACATCTTTTTTTCGAAAGAGCACTTTCGAAAAAAGGCGTTCTTCCTCATAAAATGAGATTTACCGCGGTCAAAAAAAACGCTGTGTTCTTTTGATTTAATTTTGAAAGAATGAAACAGCAGTCTAGATGCAGGGGAAGTTTTTTTTTTTTTAAAAGGCCACTTTTTTAAAAAAAAACTGTCGTCTAGACACACCCTGGGAGGAAAAAAAACCAAATAATTCTCAAAGCACTTCCTCAGAGTCTGAACTGACCATTCCTATTATTCTTGTTTGGTTACTACCCATAGCCTTTTCTGCTTCTCTCTCTTCCAGCTCTTTATTCTGGCATGTGGCAATGGATTCCCTTTCACAGGGAACATTTACCCTTTAAATTTGTTTTTTTCCTTTTGAACCAGTTTCCAGGCTGAGCAAGTTAGCGTCTTCTACTATCCAGGATTCTGTTTATAGAGTTTGTTGTTTAAGGGGAGCCCAGATTGTTGAAAAATAGAGCAATGAATGCTGCAATTCTCAGTGGAAGTTGCAATGCAACATGAAGTCCTCATGTGAAAATTAAGATTAAAATACAAAACAGATCTCCTGAAATAAAATGGTATTCATATGTTAATATAGTCTGCTGTGCTTATATGTCCAGTTTAGGTTTTTTCCTCTTCACAAGCTTAGTCTTTCAGTTTTTCCTGTCCATGGAATTAAGTCAAATTCCCAGGGTTTTAGGAAGAGTTGAAGAAGACTTCAGCATAGAACGTTAATAATTATATTAAGTTCAGTCCTTGTTCTAGTCTTATTGCTATAATATCTGAAAAGTAATTTTTAAACACAGCCCAACAGAGGAAGAAAATGAGCTCCAAGTAAAGATGTTTCATGTTTATTTTGACATCTAAGTTCATTGATTTGTGTTTCCTTATGAGATTGTATGATTAGAACTAGATAAAAAGATGTTCTGGATATAGAAGTTTAGTGGTGGAAAAAAAACTAGAAGATAAGAGCAACTCCTACTTCTGAGTAGCTAGATGATATTGTTACACACACAGGATTTCTCAACTGTTCAATGGTTAAAAAAAATTACTTAGTTTGTAAGGTCCTGGTAAGTATTATAATCAAGTTTAGTCATCATCTACTTCTTTGCTATTTCAGACAACCCAGTCATATAACCTCATTAATAGGTTTCTTGCCCCCCCACTTGAGGCAAGTGACTCTACTAGAAGGCTTTTCCAGAACCTTGATTTGCTGGGTAGTAATCTTCTAATTTCCAGGCTAAATTTATTCATGGACAGGTTATATATACCTATTTGTTCTTTTATGCCAGTGTTGTCCATTTTCTTAAATAGCTCTTCTATTTCCTTGATGTCTAGCCCACTGTATGTATTTATAGAGAGTGATCACATTCATTCTCCTCCATTTTGGTAGGCTAAAACATGGCAAACACTTTTAATCTCTTCTCATAAAATAAACTCTCTCTTCTCCTGTTCAGTTGAATTATTCTTTCTTGAACATGGGTGACCATAATTGTACACAGTATTCCAAGCAGAAATTCTTGCTGTTTATCTCTAGATGCATGACTATGCACTTTTGTGCTATTAAATATCATCCTACTTCTCTTATTCCAGTCTTCAAAGTCATCTAATTTTTCCTGTATAATGTTCTGATCTCACTCTGTTTTGACAGTGCTTTTCAACTTTGTATTACCAGAAAACTTCATTAGCATACTCCCTTTTTCTCTCAACATCATTAATAAAAATATTAAATAAGATCAGTCCCAAGGTTAAGAAACTCTACTACCAGCCTCTCTCCAGCCCAATAGTTCTTTTTCAGCACGTCAACTCCTGTCTCGCCAGTTTCTTACCCACTTTACAATTCTTGTACTAACCCCCATCTTCAGAATTGACCAGTTTGTACAATTTCTTTCCCTGTGGGGCCATGATCCTGATTGCAGCCCCTGAGTTCTACTGTAGTATGTATAATTGCTAAATATTGATCTTGTTTTACTCTGGTTTACATAAGCTCTGCAAAAAATGAACCAAGAGAAAAGATGGGTAGAGTGCTAGTGATGGAAGTCTGATACCCAGGCTGAATGGCTACAGTATAAAGTTTGGAGTTTACACTCTCTCCTTCTCCCCCCCAATCCCACATGCAATGGGAGACAGAAGGATGTGAAAAAAAACTTTTCCTACATAGCATGTGCAAAATCTTGGACAGCAGGGTTGTTTTAGGTTGTCTGATGGTCTAAATAGTCTGACTCCTTTCCATTTTTTAGGAAATTTCTTGCTTTGGATGATAAAATTTCAAATTAAGAGTAATGTCTGCTTCCATGGTGGCAGAACATAGTTTTGAAGGAACAAGAGCCTCAACTTTTTTGCTAGAGTTTCAGGCAGTAATTCTCACTGAGATATTCAGTATGGTGAGAGAGCTTTATCCCACAATCAGAGTTTTGGACCTATTTCCTTTTTGGATCATAAAGGCCACTGTGTAGTTATCTGCTCACTTGTTTGCCATTGGTAAGAACAGGCTACCTCATGCTTAGAAAGAAGAAATAATGCATGTTTGGTGTCAAGTGATGATGATTTCCTGAACAGAAAGTGTAGTTAATTATTGACCAGCATCACATTATCCTTTCTTTGTAAGATTGTCTCACTAAAACTTTCTCCACAATGTGCAGTCTGTAGAATGCCCTAGATATCCTTGAGCTTTATCAGTGTCGATATAGGCCTGTCTTTGGCAGAGAGAGATTATAGTAGTTACTGTCCTCTGGGTGATGGATGAAGACCAGGTGTTCCTTTGGTGGTGGTAGATCTGTCAGGTGCTTATTATACCACTGATCATGAGGTCTTACTGATTTGCCATTAGACCTTCCCCTCTCCCCTCCAGTAGGTGTGGAGAAGGCTTCCATTTGCTTTCTTGAAATTATTTAAAAAACAGTTTGCTTACTTTGTTCTTTTCTGTCAGAGGGGTAGAACATCATATACTCATAAGCAACTGCTCTTTATCCCAGAAAGCTGTCAATTATGAAATCACAGAGGGTGACATTCTGTCATTTCTCCTGCTCAAGATGTAGCTTGGTTGTTAGGAGTGATTACAGAGAGACATAGGATGTAGTGTTGTTAGTATGCTGACACCCAACGACCTGTCTCTGTCTCATTCAAATTGGATAATGTGTTTTAGAGCCTCACCCAAAGTCTGGCTGAAATTGGGCCATGGATAAGAGTGAGCTGGCTTAAGTTCAACGCGGACAAAAATAATATGATGATGCGGATGTAGGAAGCAGCTGAAGGAAATGGCAGAGGTAACATTAGACTTGTGGAGTGTGTCCACTTTTTGTTAGTAGGGTTTTTGTTGGGGGCTTGTTAGTCACTTCTTGCCAGCTGCTGTTTTGCAGTCACATTGTCCCTATGGTCTTGTTTGCTTTTTACCATCTCTGACTAGGAGATCTGATTTTGGACTTCAAGCATTTCTCCTTCACTTTAGTTTGTTTATTCCATGTATTTATTAGCATTAGTAAAGCTGTCAGAAGTAATGGACTTGCTTCCTTTTTCTAAAGGTATGATATTTTCTAATGGTAAATTGCTTCTGTTAGATGGTAACAATTATCCTGGTCAACGTTCTCTGCACTCACTATGAATTTCAGTAGGAAGGTTTCTTGCATTTAAAACTGCAGGCCATGTAATGGGAACAAGGTTTTAAATATGTGGAAAGGAACTGCTGAGGGGTATTTCAGACCATAACAAGGAATCTTTCATGTTAAGACATCAGTGTTTTTAAGACATCAGTGAGCCGTCTTTGGGGTTGCTCGTAGCATCTGCTGCAGTGATTAATATTGATCCTGTGTCATTTTTGTGATAATACACGGAGGCTGTAGTAAGATGTATTTAGTCACTAGATGAACTGGGAGATTTTCTCCCTTTTGCTTATTGAGATTAAATGTTTTAGCGAAGATGCATTTTCTCCGGCTGTTGTAGGTCTGGCGTATGAATTTTCATGTGCTATGGAAGGTAAAAGAGGTAATTGGTGGGTTTTAGGACTATTAACTGCTTCATTCTAATCTCTGGGACAAAGGGACATGTTGGTAGTGTTCCACTGGGTTTTGAACGCTCCTTCCCTTTACACTTTTACAGCATACTTAGCTGTCTCAGACCTCTAAGACACTATGTTTTATTGTGAGAGTGCTAAGAAGTTCTGATGAATTTCAGTCTGGTGTGGGGATATCCTTGCTTTGCTCTAAAAGAGGCAATGAGTAATTATTAGTCTTTGGAATACATGCAGTTAGGCCATATTTTTGTCTTAAAATTTGTGTTGCTCTTCTCTCCTGGTAATTGTTTTTTAGCAAATGGGGAATACTTCCAGGAAAATAGTCACACCTCATTTATCTGAATTATGCTGTTTAAAAATTTCCTCTTGATTTATATCTTAACAGGAAGTTGCCTGTCCATAGACACCTCCAAATAGCCAAACCCTCACTTAAAGAAGTATCTGATTTTTTCCCCCAGAGGTTTGTGTCATGGTCAGTAAGAATATTTCAGATACTGACACTTCATTTTGTCCTGTGCAGAGCAGTATTTCATGCTGAACTGTGAATTGTGGCAGGGAGTGGAAGAAGAGAGAGATGGGGATAGCCCCGTGCATCTAAATGGCAAAACAAGGAAGAGAAAGTACTCATGTTTTCTTGAACTTGCAGTTTGGTGAGTTTGGGTATGTTTCCATGGTAGCAGCTGCAGGCAGTCAGTACACTGATTAGCTACATTTAATGTTGTCATACAAAAAACAGTCTATCTGTGTTGTATGTTGGAATTTGTTAATAGCGGGATAATCCCACCCAGCAAAGCTCAAAAACAATTCCTTTCAGTCTTTTTTAATGTTGAGATTTGACAATAGCCCAATGGCAAATAATGTGATTTTCCTTTGACTGGTTATGTGCATCTACGTACTGCTACAGTTACTGCACCAGAGTGACTGTGACTCTGGTCGCGGATGCACCTATCAAAGGCTGAGGTTCCATTTTGTTCAACTCTTTGGTCACCCCAAGAAATTATAACCTATATTAATGTGGTGGAGCTCTGATCTGTGTGTCAGGCCTGTGAAGTGATTATGTCCACCATCAAGAATGAGATAATACAAATTCTTGCAGACAACACTATTGCCATGTTGTATCTAAAGAAGTAGGGAGTTGATAGTTCATCTCATCTATGCAGTAGTTGTCCCGTGGAATCTATGTACAAGACATGTCCAGAAAGCATTCTACCTTCCAGGAATGAGAAATGTAATTGTAGATTCTCTCATCATGGATTTCATAGGTCAATATAAATGGTCAATCCAAAAACACATTTTCCAAATTTTCCACCACTTGCGTGCCCAATTATAGATGTTTTTAGTTATCAAACTGAATGATATGTACTGGAGATTTTGCTCTATTATGAGCTGCAGCCTCTGGTTCACGACAGAAGTTGTCTTTTTCCCTTGGTCCAGTAATCTTCTGTTTGTATTTCCTACATTTTCTTTCAATCCAGGGGTGCTTAAGAAAATGAAAAGAGAAAAATCAACATTACGCATCATGTCACCCGTATGGCCAGGAGAATAGTGGTTCTTCAAGAGCTCCACTGTTGGTGACGGGTGGCCCTCACAGCCACAGATTGGAGTCGTTTGAAGCAGTTATCATTTGGGCTGTGCATGTGTGAAAAGCACCTCCTGCCGTTCATGCCTTGGTGCTTTGTGCATGCGGCCCAACTCCCCCTTTAGTTCCTTGCTTGCTGCCCTCAGTTGTAGATGGACCTTGTCTCTTGCCTCAAGCATTTTCTCTTCACGCAGTTAGCTAGTGTAGTGCGTTGTTGTTTCTTTCTAGATAATTAGCAGTTATTTTTCTTATCTGTTTGAGAAAAAAAATTTCATTTGAGTGGGCTTGTGAGGCAGCAGGGCCTTTTGACTGAAAAGTCCAGCTGTTTGCCTTTCCTCCCCACATCCTAGCTCATGTTTGTTAAAAAGAACGAAGAAGAGAGGAAAAGGCATTCTGGGGTTCAAAAAGTGAGACTCAGTGCAGTAGCGGAGGTTTAGATTGGACATTAGGAAAAAATTCCTAACTGTCAGGGTGGTCAAATATTGGAATAAATTGCCAAGGGAGGTGGTGGAATCTCCCTCTCTGGAGATATTTAAGAACAGGTTAGATAGACATCTGTCAGGGATGGTGTAGACGGAGCTTGATCCTGCCTTGAGGGCGGGGGGCTGGACTCGATGACCTCTCGAGGTCCCTTCCAGTCCTATTATTCTATGATTCTATGAAACCCATGCCTGTGTTGGACAGTCATGCATCCTGTATTCTCTGGGAGAGGCTCATGTATCTCAAAAATGTGATCTTTGCCATAGCCTGATGATCCATGCCCGAAAGGACAGGGAGCTTTGGCTCGGAATGATTTTATTTGAAAAGGCAATGCAATCCATGGATGGGTCGTACCCCCCTCCATCTGAGACAGTGAAGAAAAGAGCCACCTCACCCGTGCCATGTAGGGCCTCAAAGAAGAGTGCTTCTCCAGCTAAATCTTTTCTTCTGACCCCGTCTCCCAGAGTTAGTGGGGAGACGCACCGGGTGTGTCCACTACCACAGTGCCAAAACCATCCACAGGCACTGCTTCCTTTGGGGCTTGCACCTCCTCAGTGCCAACCTAAACGTCCTTGGCACCAGAGGCCGCACAAGGACAATCCTCAGTATCAGCCCCAAGATCCAGTGCTGACAAAGCTTCTTTGCCACTTGCTGGAATTCCAAATCCCCCCACTTTTGCTTTTGGGCTGGCCTTGGCCAGAGCTCATAGGGAGATGCTTTCCTGATACACTGGAACCAACCACTACTGCGCGTTTCCACCAATTCCGCTCATCCCATTCTGTGAGTCCTGTGCAAGATTTGCTGTGATGGTGCCTTGGTCATCTTGATAGTCCCATCATGGTCCCAGCACACCTGGTTCCCATTTCTCCACCGCATGTTGCTAGAGCCACCACACACTCCTTTCCTCACCATCACAACCTCTAGACCCTCACCTGGATAAAGGGAGCAATAATGGCTCTGATGCAACTTCCCCTTGGGAAATTCACGAGCCCTCCACAGCAAAAAGAGTGCTCAAAAGCAAAACCTTCACAAGCCCACTCTCACCCACTACGAATTAGCTAGGGAGATGATCCAGGCACCTTGGGCATTGATAAATCTTGAGTCTCCTCACTAACAGGCTCAAAACTGCAGTCTAAACAGCCCACAAAGTTGGCTTCCCAGCCATGGAAAAGAGCACCTATGGCCCCAGAACAACAAAGGCACCACCAGCATCAGTAGCTCTGTTGGTGCCAGCACTGTCCCTGGCACCCTGCAAGACTCTGGCACGGTTTTTGCCTCGGGCACTGGGAAAAGCCAGAGCAACAGCCTAGTCCCAGGTCTCCCAGTGCTTCAAAGTTGGCATGAGCTGACTCGGCACCATGGCATAGAACATCAATCCACCACCGCTTCCCAATGTGCAGCAAAATGCACGCTGCATTAGTAACTGACCGGGCTATCCCCGGACGAGCCCTTGGCATATCATCGCTCTCACTTCCCCTCATCAATGAGGGGTTCTCCTCCCTTGCCATGCTTACCCACTTTATTGCAATATAGTGGCTACCAGGGGGATGCAAGAAGTGTTTTCTCCTCACACCATTCTTCCCCAGAGAGACCACATGCATCATATGGGGCACACCAACTAAGGTACTACCAGTACCCTCCATGTCACCCCCATTGGCCATACTATCCTTAGCATCATAGTTGCTGCTCCTTCTGTTGTTATTGGGCACCATGACACAGTTCCACTGCCCTGCTCACTCCTGCACAGAGATCACTGCAGTCTACACAATCTGATCTATTACCCCCTCCAACAGAGGACACAGACCTTGACGAAGGGCAGATTGTGGATGATCTAAGCATCCAACAATTGGAGATGCCACCCAATGATAACTTGTCTTCTGCAACTGATGAAGCAGTTATCCAAGAGTATCCCTCACCTAGTGATGACCTTAAACAGTTTCAAGATCTATACAGAAGAGTTGCTGTCAGTCAGGACGTTGTGCTATAAGAAGTACAGTAAAAGTAGCACAAGCTTTTAAAGAACCTCCAGCTCTCCACAAAATCCAAAATTGTGCTTCCCCTGGACGAAGAAATATTGGAAGCAGCAGACCAAGTATGGCAAACGCCAGTCACAGCCCCCCAACTAACAAAAGAGCTGATAGAAAATACTTTGTTCCATTAAAAGGCATGGACTTTTTCTTCTTATACCCTCAACCTAATTCTCTAGTGGTTAATGCTATAAATCAAAGGCCTAAAACCACTCAATTCAAAATAAATACACAAGACCAGTGGTCCCCAACGTTTCAAGGTTGTCGGGCGCCGGGGGGGGCCATTTGCCCGCCGTGCGCCAGGGGGCGTGGCTGTTTGCGCCCCGGGGGCAGCCCCCCCCATAGCTGCATGCCTGGGGCCGGCGCTCCCCCCGCCAGCGCCGCGCGCTCGGGGCCGGCGCTCCCCCCGCCAGCGCCGCGCGCTCGGGGCCGGCGCTCCCCCCGCCAGCGCCGCGCGCTCGGGGCCGGCGCTCCCCCCGCCAGCGCCGCGCGCTCGGGGCCGGCGCTCCCCCCGCCCAGTGCCGCGCGCCCGGGGCCGGTGCTCCCCCCGCCATGCGTCCGGTGCCGGTGCTCCCCCCGCCATGCGTCCGGTGCCAGGCCAGCCCCGAGCACCTGGTGGGCGCATGGAAATGCCCCTGCGGGCGCCATGGCACCCACGGGCACCGTGTTGGGGACCACGGCACAAGACAAAGACCATAAATGCCAGGACTTGTTTGGGACAAAAATGTACTCCTCCTCAACCCTTCAGCTGTGCATAGCTAATTACACAACCGTACTCACAAATCTTGACTTTGACAACTATGCAAAACTAACAGAACTCATACAGCACCTCCCAGATGATAAGAGGCCGATCTTGAAAGCCGTTCTCAAAGAGGGGTCTACTATATCTCACACAGCTCTACAGATGGCTCTCGATGCTGCAGACACTGCGGCAAGATGTAAGGCAACATCGATAGTAATGAGACGCTCATCCTGGCTTCAGGGAGCTGGAGTCCCTAAGGATCTCCAAGCCAAGGTAGAAGACCTACTGGTTGACAAGGACAAATCACTTTCCATAAAGACTGACAAGGCCTTGCATTCTAGTAAAGACTTATGCACCACCTTGTGTACCCTAGGAATGTATACTCCTCCTTCCCAAAGGAAGCATTATACACTCTACCAGAGACATATTTGGCAGCCAGCAGCATCATTGACCACTTGACCAAAGTAGTTTCCTATCACAAAACCAACAGCAAAGAGCCCCCAAAACATGCTCTTCCATGGCTTAAGCCTCTAGGCAGCAGGTTTGAAAATTTGCTTGATGATCTGCCTGACCCCTCCTCCACACCAGTGCCAAGCATGTCCAACATCTTCTACCACCTGTTACGCCCTTTCTACAACCAGTGGGCAGCAGTCACCATAGATTTTGGTGGGTTTTAGAAATTATCAGCTGTGGGTATGCTGTCCCTTTCACATTGATCCCCCTCCAACCTTTCTACCCTCTCTCTCCCTTTTCAGGGATCCATCTCACGAAATGCTGTTCTGCCAAGAAATCTAACACCATCTCAACATAGAACTGTAGAGTCGGTCACCAAACCATACCACGGGAGAGGATTTTACTCAAACTACTTTCTCACCAAAAAGAGAACAGGGGGTTCTGTCTTAGACCTCTGCCAGATGAAGTGCTGCAAGCAGCACTTCAAAATGGTTACACTCACCACAATTATCCCAGCACTAGACAAAAGAAACTGGTTTGCAGGCCTCAGCCTCCAGCATGCATACTTCCATATCATAATACATCCCGTGCACAGACATTTTCTATGCTTTACAGTAGCATAGACCATTTTTAGTACAGAGTCCTCCTGTTCGGATTCTCCTTCACCCCCAGAGTCTTTTCCAAGACCTTGGCAGTTGTCGCAGCGCATCTTCGATGAAGAGACATCACAATATTCCCTTATTTGGATGATTGTCTCATTCGCGGCCCCTCTCCACAGGCCACAATGGATATGATCAGATTGACAAAAGACCTTCCTCCAGTCTCTAGGGTTCATTGTTAACAAGAAAAAATCCACTGTACGCCCCACACAATCCCTGGAGTTTATAGGGGTTCACATAGATTCCATGACGGCATGTGCCTATCTTCCCAATCAATGCTTCTAGACTATAAAAAGCCTAGTTTCAGTCGTGACTACCAGCCCAACCTTTCCCATTTAACTGGTCTCAAAATCACGGGGCATATGGCAGCTACCACATATGTCATTGCACACGCCCAACTACACTTTTGATGTTTCCAACATAGGATTGCCTTGGTGTGTACTCCAACCAAACACCACAGACATGTTTCACCTCCCCCAAAAGTCCTTACCTCGTTACAGTGGTGGACCTAGGTGCACAGCCTCTTGGGTGGGGTGCACCGAGACCAACCATCCAAACAAATCACTATGGATGCCTCATTTCTAGGCTGCGGTGCCCACTTCCAGCAACCATAAACACAAGGGAAGTGGTCCAACAATGAGTCTAGGTTCCATATCAACCTGTTTGAATTTTGAATTTTGGTTCATAACGCATGCAGACACTTCTTTCCATATATCCAGGGCTCCACAGTGCGTATTCTCAGCAACAATATGACCACAATGTACTACATTAACTGCCCTGGGGGGGAGGGGGAGGCAGCCAGATCACCATCCCTATGCACAGAGGTGATTCAGCTCTGGAATTGGTGTATCTACCACAACATAACCATCATGGTGCATACCTACCTGGGAACAAGAATACCATGGACCAGTACCCTTAGCCACTTTGTCACATACCATGAACGGGAACTGCACAGTCAAGTCAGCCATGACCTATTCCAACTTTGGGGTCGACCGCAGATGGACCTCTTTGCAACCAGCCAATATTCCAAATGCCCCCAGTACTGTTTGAGAGTGGGCATAGGGCCCAATTCATTGGGGGATGCAATATTCTTCCAATGAAATACTCACCTGTTATATGCCTTTCCTCCTATCCCTCTGATGCCCAGAGTCCTCTGGAAGATACAGCTAGACTGGGACCGTGTAATTCTAATAGCCCCAGCTTGGTCTCAGCAGACCTGGTTTCCATGTCTCTATCAACTGTCTCACTGACCTTCTTACCCACTTCTAGCCCTCTAGGACCTCCTCCCAAAGCAAGCATGCGATCCTCCATCCCCAGCTACAAACACTGCACTGGATAGCCGATACCTATCTGGTTCTTGGAAGCACAGAAACAATGTTCACATGAAGTAAAAACTCTACTACTTTATAGCAGAAGACACACTACATGCTTTGCTTGTACAAATGGCAATGATTTAAGGGGTTGTGTACCCAGAAGGGAGTCCAACTATCCATGTCTTCGCTTCACTTCATCCGGAATACATCATGCACCTGAAACAACACAATTTATCACTTGCGTCACTGTGAGTTCACCTGGCCACGATCATGGCCTTTAACCTACCCCATCCCATCCCATCCCATCCCATCCCATCTCTAAGAGGTTTTGGGAGGGCCTGCAGAACCTTCATCCACCACGTAGCTCTGTACCTCCTACTTGGGATTTAGAACTGTTTCTTCACTCACTCACAAAATCACCTTTCGAGCCAATGGCAACTTTATCACTTATCTTCCTCACCATGAAAACTCTGCTCCTGCTGGCAATCGCGTCTGCAAGGAAAGTTAGTGAACTCACAGCTCTCACCTCCATATACGACCTTTCACAAACACAAAAATTATTTTACAACCCCTGTCCCTCCTTCTTACCCAAAGTTTGTTCCAAATTTCATATTAATGAACCAATCGTCCTTCCCACTGTCTATCCCAAACCTCATTGCCCCAGAGACGAAACCATACTGGACACTCTAGATGTGAGAAGGTCCATTGCATTTTACATAGACAGTATGCAGTCTTTTCGACTATCACAAAGACTGATTGTCTTTCTAGCCAAAAGGTCCACTTTCTTCCCAGAACATATAAAAACTGATAACATCCTGTATTACCACCTGCTACTCACTCCAGAAGAGGGAAATACCCAGGACTCCCAAAGCTCATTCCACCAGGAGCAATGGCAACATCAATTGCCTTCCTCAGAGCAGTCTCTCTCCAAGAAAACATTTGGGCTGCCATCTGGTCATCTAACCATATGTTCATGAAGCACTATGCAATTCCACTGTGCTCGACAATGGACACCGCAGTAGCTACTGCGTTCCTGTCCATGGTCCACAACGATTAGTTGAAGCCCACCTACCAAATAACTGGGTACTGCTACACAGTCACCAACAGTGGCGTACCCACAGGGACATCACTTGAAGAAGAAAGAAAAGTTATTTGCTCTGTGCAGTAACAATGGTTCTTTGAGATGTGAGTACTCATGGGTACTCCACTACCCTCCTTCCTCCCCTCTTCTTCGGTCATTAACAACTTGCCAGGAGTTGGGCTGCATGTGCTAACTTCAAAGGCAAGAACAACATGCACCTCTTACACATGCACAGCCCGACTGGAGACTGCTGTAAAAGTCTCTGCTCCGCAGTGCCAGGATGAGCCCGACATCAACAGTAGAAGGCCCATGGGGACACATATCTCATAGAACCATTGTTACTGCATAGGGTGAGTAACTTCTCTTTCCTGGTTGCCATCTCCTGGGCCAGGAGGCTCAGCGAGATAGGAACTTTGATGGCCAACCTACTTTAGTCTTCTCAAAGGACAAAGTGACTTTACAACCACATCCTCCATTTCTGCCCAAAATTGGTACCTCATTCCACATAAATGAGCCAATAGTTTTGCCCACTCTTCCCCCAAAACTGCATGCATCCCCTAGGTTTCATTCAATGGGCATTCAGTGGGCATTAACCTTCTACATAGACAGGACGTGTGCTTTTTGTAAATCTCCACTCCTCTTTGTCTTTATTGCAGAGTGATCCAGGGACAGATCTCCAGATGGATCTCATCTTGCATAGTACACTGTTACTCTATCTGAAACAAGTCATTCATCTCTCCACCAAGAGTACACTCCACTTGTACAACTGCCACCTGTACTTCCTTGTTGAACAAAGTGCCTTTTAGGGACATCTACCAGACAGCAACCTGGTAATCTGATCACATCTTTGCCTGGCATTATGCCATCATGCCTCAGCTGGCAGTTGATACAGCTGTGGTTACAGCGGTGATATCTTCAGCTGCCAAGCAGTGATTCTGAGTCCCACCATCCACACTGAGTACTGCTGTGTAGGCAGCAACAATGGAGCATCCATGGGGACATCACCCAAAGAAGAAAAGGAAGTTACTCACCCTGTGCAGTAATGACTGTGTGTCCCTGTGTGTGTCCTTCGAGGTGTGTGTCCCTAGGGTGCTTGTGACAGGGCGTTTGCGGTGCACTGGCCCTTTAAGGGGCTGATCGTGAAGGGGAAGGGAAGAGCAGAGTGAAGCCCAGCTGAGGCAGCTCAGCTAATGAGGGTCCAGCTGGGGACTATATAAAAAGGGACTCCTGGAGGGAGGAGAAGAAACCTTACTTCTGTTCTGGCGGGAGAGCAGTAGGGATCTGACTGCCAGGGACGCGAGAGGCTTCCTGGAGATAGAGCAGGGGTGGGGAGGTTCTGGCCAAGTAAGCCCCAGGCTGTAAGGCCTGAAGCCTTGGGGGCTGCGAGAGGCAGCCACGGTAGGCAGGGCTGTGAGAGGCAGCCTGGTAGGCAGAGGCATCAGGTCCACACAGCCCTTTGCAGGTGATGAGTGGCTGTTACAGACTGCAGTCTGCCCCGGAGGCAGGGGCTAGAGGAAGAGTGGCAGCTGTAACCGACTGAACAGCAGCTGAACAGACTGCACCTGTAACAGTCTCACTACATTAATCGTTTATGAAGATAGCATTTCCCATGGCAATCAGGTCTGTAAGGTGAGTTCCAGAACTTCCATCTCTTCTGGCTGGCTCTCTTTCTGTGGACTTCCATTAAGACAAGGTTTCCTTTAGGTAGGAGATCCCCAAAGTTCATGCACAAGGTAGTTTTTCATCAGAACCAAATTATTGGTCTTCTAGTCTTCTTCCTGAAATACCATTCTTTTAAAGCTGAAGAAGGGGTACGTCGTTCTGACATTCATAGGGCTTTGACCTTTTACTTGGGCTGCACTAGGTCCTTCAAAGCCTCTGCTGGACTTTTTGTAGCCTATCCTGACACAGAGATCAATCAAAGTCAGTTTAGATAATTTTACATTGGATTGTTTTAGTACATTAAGTTTTGCTATAATCTTGCTTAAGTCTCTACTGAGAATAAGGGCTCTTACTTCATCAGGGCTCAGTTCACTTCAACATTTTTTGAACAGTTTTCTGATGGCAGATATTGCAAAGCAGTAGTATGGTCTCAATCTCACACCACTTTCCTAACCGCTTCTTAATTAGGGAATGTGTTTGTGGTGATAGTCAAGTATCATAGCTGTGTTCAGACAAATACTCAGGCCACGTCTACACAGGCAGACATAAAGTGCTGGCAGTTATAGTGCTGCTCAGAGAGCACAGCGGCGAAAACATATTGGGTGACCACGCTGTCAGCTACCAGTGCATTAGCATGACCACATGCACGGCACTTACAGCGCCTTTTAGAGTGGTGCCTTCTGGGCACCTATTCCAGGGTATGTCTACACTACCACCCTAGTTCGAACTAGGGTGGTTAATGTAGGCAAACGAAGTTGCAAATGAAGCCTGGGATTTGAATTTCCCGGGCTTCATTTGCATCTTGCAGGGCGCCGCCATTTTTAAATGTCCGCTAGTTCGGACTTCGTGCCCGCGGCTACACGCGGCATGAACTAGGTAGTTCGGATTAGGCTTCCTATTCCGAACTACCGGTACACCACGAGGTGGAACGACGTGTACCGGTAGTTCGGAATAGGAAGCCTAAACTACGGTGGTAGTGTAGACATACCCCCACTGAGCACCTCTTCCTCTTCTGCAGCAGAGGTTTGTGGAGAGATGCAGGTCATCCTTGATCCTGGTGCAATGCCCTATGATGCATCGTTTTGCATCCCAGCAACCCTTCGGCTTCTGTTCACATTTGGTGCCTGCCATCTTTCAATGACTTCTGTGCTGCATGCTCTACTTTCTTGATGTGCAGGAATGGATCCTCGTCATTGATGAAAATACTGAGTCACTAACACGTCACTCATGGCAGTTGACTTATTCCTGAAGTTGCAAAGTAACGAGTCCCAGCAGAGTTTGTACGACATGAGATTTTGTAAGACATGTGGTATTCACAGAGGTACTGACCACAGTGGTACGTCACTTTTTGGGCTCAGGAAACAAGCACTCAGTGATGGAATCACATAGTCATGCAAGCCTGGGATGACAAGCAGCAGCTGCAGAACTTGCGGATGAGGATAGCCACTGTCATGGGACTCTATGCTGAGCTCACCCCCACACTGTGAACCAAGGACACGCGAATAGGAGCTGTCCTGTTCGTGGAGAAATGCATGGTGATCCCATTGTGAAAGCTGGCTACTCCAGATAGCTTTTGTTCGGTTGCCAATCATTTCAGTGGGCAAGTCTATCACTGGACTTGTGCTGATGGAAGTGTGCAGGGCCATCAAGCTTTACTCAGGCACAGTGCCTGGAGGCTGAGTTTGAACAGCCCTAGACCAGGTTTCCATCAGAACCCAATTATTGGTTTTCTAGTCTTCTTCCTGAAATGCCATTCTTTCAAAGTTGAAGAAGGGTTACATAGCAATTAGAGAAACACAGCATGGGGCCCTAAGGATTAGGGATGCCTTGAGGCAGCAATTTGATGCTGAAAGTCAGTTAAACTTGTTGCCATGTCCAGGAGGGCAGTGACTGCATTGCGAGGGGAATACTCTCATTGGTGTGTGTGTTGCACTTGGTGCTACCGTGACCATAGCTTTGCTGGGATACACTGACTTTTATGCAATGGAATAAAGATTGCTTTAAACATGTGAATTTCCTTTATTAAACACAAAGTAAATGTGGGGCAGCATGAGCATCAAACATACATCTGCAGTGTGGGAGACAGGCAGGTAGGATGGGGGGATGCAAGAGTTGGGGCATGCTGCGAGTATTTCACAGATTTGTGTGTGTCCATGGTTCATATGAAGCCCCACCTTCTGATGTGCTGTGGAAGGGGGGTTGCAGTTCATCAGGGCTAAGGTGTATGCAGATTGGCATTAAGTGCATCAGCAGCCTGTGGGAGCCTGCATGGTTGGAGGTTTGGTGACCTTGTGTGGAGTGTAGTGGATGGCATCCAGGGACAGAATGGTGCCCAAATTGCATTGGCGGGAATGGGGGGGCGGAGGATGTACTGGAAAAAGTTTTGGGGCACAGGCTGCAAAGAGGGTCATGCAGCTGCTTAGTCTGAAGTTCTAGCAGTGCCGCTAATGTGTTCGCTTGCTGCTCCATAATATTTAGGAGCCACTGCATGCTCTCTTTCCACTCCCTTTTGTCACTGTCCCTCCACTTCTGCATTTTCTTTTGTGTTCAGCGTCTGCATGGCTCAGGATCTCAAAAACGTCTCTCCAGATTTTCTGGGTCACTTTCATGCCCATCTCAGACACTTTGTAGGAGTAAAATTTTCTAGAGACTAATATTCTGAGGTCAGCTCTATTAAGGAAAAAATTGCAAAATGTCACACAAGGCACATTGGTCAAATATTGGAATAAATTGCCAAGGGAGGTGGTGGAATCTCCCTCTCTGGAGATATTTAAGAACAGGTTAGATAGACATCTGTCAGGGATGGTGTAGGTGGAGCTTGGTCCTGCCTTGAGGGCGGGGGGCTGGACTCGATGACCTCTTGAGGTCCCTTCCAGTCCTATTATTCTATGATTCTATGATTGTTAACACTAGACACAGCACTGCTCCAACCCCACTGAAATATTTACCAGTGGTCTCCATCCTTTTTACACCGGATATAACTTTTTAAATGTCAGGGCAAGCCAAGATCTACCCCCATCCTTCCCCAAGACCTCACCCCTTCCTTGAGGCCCCGCTCTCTCTGTTCCCCTCCTCTCCATCATTTGCTGTCTTCAGCCCATACTCACTCTCACTGGGTTGAGACAGGAGGTGCAGGGTTTGGGGTGGGAATGAGGGATTTGATAGGTACAAGCTCTGGGAGGGAATTTGGGTGCAGCTGGAGGTGGAGAAGGGGCTGCTGGCTCAGGGAGGGGCTCCAGGGTGGAGAGTGTTGGGGTTGGGGTGCTGAGCAGCTGCGGGCTTGTGGATGTGAGGGTGCAGGAGTTTGGCTTGGGGTATATGAGGGGCTCGGGTCACAGGTTTGTGATGTGTGGATGGTGGCAGAAGACTGAGAATGTGGGGGTGTAGGAGGTTGGGGATACGAGGGGCTCAGGATGGGTGTTCCAGTGTATGATCAGCTCAGATTTCGAGTCTGGGTGTGTGTGTGTGTGCAGGAGTGTTATGATGATGCAGCCAGATGGGGCTTGCTGGCCAGGCTTCATTTTTAAACAAAATATTAGGTCAAACATAAAATGTTTCAGCATTGTCTTTATTTATGAGAAGAGTGGGGAACCTGTTTTGAGTCAGGGGTCACTGACCCACAGAAAAGAGTTGGGGCCACACAAGTGAGATGCAAAAAAACAATTCCTCCAAAAAACCCCAAGCCTCACTAATGTGGCCCCAACTCATTTCCTGGCACTCCAGCCCCAGGCCAGATTAACTCTTCTGGAGTTCCAGGGTTAGTGGAGTTTGTCTGAGGTGGGGCCAAAAATGAGGAATCCAGTGTGCCAGTGACTGGGATAGGAATGGTGATTCAGAATCTGGGTGGAAAATAGTGTATAGGAGCAACCTGGGGTCAGGTGTCTGGCCAGGAGGGAGGGGGCAGGAGCAGGGTGCTGGTGGGTGTCTGGCCAGGGGACAGTGTGCTGGATGCTGACTGACCAGGGGGTAGGGGCAGGGTTCTGGTGGGTGTCTGGCCACAGGGCAAGAGCAGGGTGCTGGATGAGGTCTGGCCAGGGGCAGGGTGTTGGTGGAGTTTTGGCTGGGGGCAGGGGTAAGGTGCTGGTGTGGGTTTGGGCAGGGGGCAGGGTGCTGGTAGGGGTTTGGCTAGGGGGCAGGGTGTTGGTGGGGGCAGAGGGCAGGTGGGAGTCTGGCCAGGGGGCAGATGCTGATGGGGGCTTAGTCATGGGGCAGGTGCTGGTGGGGGGTCTGGGCAGGGGGCAGAACAGGGTGCTGTATGGTGTCTGGCCAGGGGGAAGGGTGCTGGTGGGGGTTTGGGCAGGAGATGGGTGCTGAGGCAGGAAGCAGGGTTCTGTATGGTGTCTGTCCCAGGGGAAGGGTGCTGGTGGGGGCTGAGGCAGGGTGCTGGTGGGACAGGGGCAGGAGGCAGGGTGCCGGGACAGGGTGTTGTATGGTGTCTGGCCAAGGGGAAGGGTGCTGGGGCAGGGAGCAGGGTGCTGGTGGGTTGTGGGGCCGGGGGGCAGGGTACTGGTGAGTGCTGGGGCAGGATGCTAGGCCTGGAGGCAAGGTGCTGGTGGGGACTGGGGCAGAATACTCATGGGGGTCTGGCCTGGGGGAGGGGACAGGGACAGCTCAGCCACTACCTGGGGATCCCGCAGCTGCATGCCAGGTCAGGGTCTCAGGAAGCACATGAGCTGCTCTTCTCCTCCCCCGAGCAGCTGTGTCTGTCGCTCCGCTGGGGACTTCCTTTCCCCTGCTGTCTTCCTGCATGGGAGGGAGACAGGAGTAGTAGTAGTCCTGGGACCACGCCAGTTCAAACGTCTCAGGAAGCGCACAGCTGTTGTGGAGAGCGGAGGAAAAACGTGCATACTTCCTGAGAAGTTTGAGCTGGTATGATCCCAGGATTCTTTCCCTCTGTACCCTCCATCCCCTGCCTGCACACTGCATTGCAAGGCAGCAGAGGAAAGGAAGTTCCTGGTGGCACGTCAGACTTGGCTGTTTGTGGGAAGAGAAGAGCAGCTTGCATTATTCTTGAGACCTGGACCTGGTGTGCAGCTGCGGGATTTCCCCCTCCCCCCCCCCCCCCCCCACACTGCAGGAAGCCAGTGCTGCCTCCATTTTTGCAGGAGGTAGCATTAGTGCGGGTTCCTTCTTGGGAATGCGGGGGCAGGCCCGGAATGCCTTGAGATCAACTGGTTATGCCCCTGTAGTCAACCAGTCGATCATTACTGATGGGTTGGTGACCACAAACTTACATGGTCCGCAATGAGTGTACATAACATAAAGGAACCCCACAGTGGTAAGTTCACCATAAAGGGCACCAAAGGAAACCCAAGGTGTGGTGGGGTAGGTGAAAGGGCTGGGAAAACCCTTGCTGTGTTGGCATGGGTGGAGGTATCCTTTGTGTAGTTGGGCAAGAGAACCCCTTGTTGTAGAATCCCTTGCTTCAGTTGGGTATGATGCCAAGGAACAGGGGAATTCATTTGCAAATGGCTGTGCTGTGTTTTTGGCAGATGTGAATTAGGGAGTGGGCAAAAGATTTTGTAATGATCTCTCATTTCCACAGGCTGTGGTCACCTTGGAAGACATTTCTCTACTTAGGGGGAGCAAAGAAGCAAAGAAGGGTATTTTACTCGATTTCAGTCCTGGACCATATGTAGCTTGTCTTTGCATAGCCATGGTGTCCTATGGCAAGGGAATGTCAGCCTTTAGGGGTCAAGTACCATGTTTGCTTTGTCAGCTAATCTGAGAAGGGTGGCACAGCAGCTGCATGAAGCTTTCAATGAGGTCTGCAATGCAGATTACCGAGACATTAGTCATTGCATCAACTGTTGGTCATTTGACTGACTCTCTGCTTGTAGCAGCATTACCCAGAACTCAGCCTCCTTTCTGTAATCCTTCCATGCCCAGCAAGTAGCTTGAATGCTTCCCAAGCCACTTACCAACCACATCATCCGTAGCCTTTGAGAGCTGGAAGTAGCTCGCTCCTTCAGGGGTACAAAACAACTTTTGACTGCAAGCCTGTATGGATGCCAAGTCTTCCTCTGGCTCTCTGTCCCACTGAGCACACTTGGCCACAGCTTCCTCCTCCTATCTCCATCCACTGCTGGATGCCACCAGAGCTCTGAGATATCTACAGGGGAGTAGAGATGGGGAGACTTCCAAGTGTATCATCCAGCTCTTTGTAGAACCTGCAGTACCTGCGCAGTGGTTGGCTTTCTGTGCCTTGTGGTAGGCATTTTGCAGCTCCTTCAATTTGACCCTGTGCCGCAGTACATCCCGGTCATAGTCCCTTTCGGTTATGCACTTAGAGATGTGTTCATAGTTATCATAATTCGTATGGCTGGAGCTCAGGTGGGACTAGAGTGACTCCACTCCCCAAACACACATGAAGTCTAGCATGTCTACATGACCCCTAAACCAAAGATCTGGTGCATGAAGCAGGCATGGCTAGCTGGTGAGATGCACTACGAACACACCATGCATCACCGAGCAAACAGGAAGCTGACTTTCACATTTCAAAAAGAATGCAAGAGTAGGCCTTGGTGACCTGGTTGGTCTCCTGAGAGCAGTCATTGTAGAGTTCAAATAGAGGAGCAGAGAGGCTGAAACAGGAATTGTGAGAAAGATGCCAAAGGCCAGTCAAGATGCAGTACTACACCACGGTGTCCACACTGACGCCTGAGTGCACTACACAGCACAGCAAGCTCTGTGTTTCTCATGGAGGTAGTTTACCTTGAGTGCACTCACTGCAGAGTTTCCAGTGTCTGTGCCTTTCCAGTGTCGACACCTCAAGAGTTACAGGCGTGGGTTCTTATTTACTGAACTGTAATTTGCCTCAGTGAGTGTTGTGCTTAAAGAACTGCATAGGATCTCTTTCAGGGGGATAAGGCAAAACACCCTAGTTTTTGGTAATACATATTTCAATCAGCACTGTATCATATGCATATGGTATATTACACTCATGCACATGCACACACACAAGCACACTCTGTCTTGTTACCAACTAGTTGCTCCCTCTAACTTCACTGTCCAGGTAGGTGAGTTAGATGGGTGAGGGGAGGAGCTTGGCTTCTGTTGATCTGGACCGATGCTACGATGTTGACGAGATAAGACCCGGGGTTCCCTGCAAGACACCTTACATTTATAGCAGCTTCCCTCTCATACAAATCTATTCACTTTAGCTGTATCAGTTAGTCAACTTATGCAAATCTATGCACTCTAGCAGTAAGTCATTTGTGGCACCTTCTTCTGGGTGTTGTCCTCAATGCTGCCACATTCATCTTCAAAGAGAGTTTTTGAATTTGCTTCAAAAGAAGGTGCTTGATTTTGGCTCCCAAGGCCATCAATATGTCTGATCTTTTCTGAGTGAGGTCACTTGTCAGGTTTTGGTGCCTGTGGGCTTGACTCCTATTCCTCTCTCCAACTGTGGCAGCTTTTCAAAAGTGCTTGCCTTCCATACCTCATTGATTCACACCTCATTGATTCAAAAGGGCCACATTAAAGTCAAAGGGGAGAGGACTATTCTACTCCTAGTAAAAGACATTTTCTTTGCCTTAATTATTCTTAGGGACTATGACATTATATAAAGAGTTAATACAAAGTTTCAATGTTATGAAAAGACTTAATACAAAGTTATAAGTTACACGAAAAGACTTAATACAGAGGTTTATCTACATAAGCATATGGAGTTCAGTAAGTTGTTAGCATGTATTAACCAGTCATGTATCTGGAGGAGGAAGCCATCTTTCTTGGAGATCAGGAAGACTTTTTTTGGGGTTGCTAATTGCTTTTTGGAAAAGTTTTGTCACCTCTGGTAAAAAAAAAAAAAAAAATTACAAAATGAATAATAACATTTAAAAATTGGAAGAAGTTATAATTTCCTGTCCTAGAATGCTAATGGTTTTATCCTATATGATACCGTTCCTTCTACTTTTAAATCTTTATTTAAATGATATGAAAGTGAGTAATCAATACTTTTGGTTAATAACTTTTTCTGTCTGCAGATTCCTCTGTTTGGATCAAAATCTTTTGGAGGAAGAAGCCCTGACGGCCCCATGTTGAGCAAGGCTGAGTTTGTTGAGAAAGTTCGTCAGAGTAACCAGGCCTGTCATGATGGCGATTTTCATACAGCTATTATGCTGTACAATGAAGCTCTGGAAGTTGACCCTCAGAATTGTATCCTGTACAGTAACCGATCTGCAGCATACATGAAAATCAAGCGGTACGACAAGGCACTAGATGATGCAATCAAAGCACGACTCCTAAATCCTAAGTGGCCAAAGGTAGGAAAGCCAGTTTCCCCTTTGGTGAGAGACTCTTTCTGGGGGAGTTTCAGCTATTTTAAAAGTACTAAGGCTTTAATTATTTTGTTGTAATGCAGTTAGACATAAATCATTTTGTGCTTATGGTTCACTTTTCTGGAGCTCTGGAGAATAGAAATCCTTCTGTGTTAAAAACTGCTTGACTTCTCTGAGTTTCCTGTTGAGAGTAAAACTATTTTTTGTGTAAACAGACATTTGCCCATTATTCCTAAATTGCCTGGCAGGGATTCCTATTTATTGATCTTGTAAATATTTTGGATTCAGCCTTTTAAACAAATGTCATTCACAGCGTGTGAAGATCAGACATGTCTCTTAACATTTACAGTAATAAATATTCAGCAGCAGCAAGGAATATCTCACTCTGACAGCTTCAGGAGAGCAGTCTGCAGGATGAACCATGCTGAAGTGTCTGTTGTTGGTAATGGGGCATTACAGTAGAAAACTAAGGACTTTAGCTTAGATCACTATCTCCTGTTTTTCTTGAAATTTAGTTTTTCTAGAGCTGTCCTATTCTTTGGTATCTTTTCTTGATGATTTTTGAAGAAATTCCATATGGCCCAAAATCTTCAGTAAGACCTGGTAAGATGTGGAAAGAGTGACCATATAAGTTGATCTGTCATGGATGCTTTTTTATAAAATTAGTATTCCGAGAGATTGCACTGCTTTTATTTAACAGTGTTGCTTGGACTGCAGGTTTCTGTTGTTTTTCATTGAGACACACCATTACGTTCTATTTTTCATATATTACTCATGTGTTGATTTTCTTGAACCTCACTCTTCATATTCCTTCTGTTTTCACCATGTGTGGTGTGATATTGTGATTGCTTTTCTTCATATTCAGGTCCAGGGTTGGCTTTGAGTTGGGTTTTCAGTCTCCAAGGAGATTTGGGGCAGACACAGACTTGTCACTGGCTGAGTGCCAAGCTGTACTAAGTGGCTGGTTCTGCTTTTACAGATGCTGCTGTCCCTGTTGTCTTTGAAGCACTTAATTACAGTGCTTTTTATTTAAGAATATCCTTTCTGAATTTGGTGATTTCTTTTATTGGATTACCTTTCTTCAGTTAAGCCTGTCCATGTGATGGTACAGAACTGAGTTCTCTGAATCTTTGCAGGAGCTGATCTCCACGCTCCAAGCTCAATTTGAAATAAACATGATATATACCAAAGGAAGGGGAAGCAAAACTCCTCTTCAGACTCCCACTGAAGAGAACTCTGCCTTTTCTCACTCTTGCAGGGATCAGAGTTTAAACCAGGTGGAAAGTGCAGTGTTGTTTTAGAGATAATGATGGGCCTTGTGCAGATGGTCCTGGATTAGTGCCGTGAAGCTCCAGCTGTTTCTAAAACCCTTTATATATCCTACTACTAACTGATGCACTCATTTGCTTGTCCTAGATCCTGAGGAACAGCAGGAGTGCAATTTGTAGGTGACTTCGGGGATGGGAGAACTAGGCTGAGCAGGTCAGTTCTCACAGATACAGCCTGCAGTAGTAAAGTCATTCATGCATCAGTCTTCAGTCAGTGTGCACACTTTAGTATTATTTAATGGGGTGGGTTAATCTGTGAGTCTTGTGTGGCTCCTGCTCGTCATCTGCTTCCCACAAATGTGAATGGATCCCAGCCATTGATAATTAAAGGCTTATGTCTAAGACAAGATATCCTTGTTCTCTGCCTTGGGCAACTCAAATGGATCTCTAATTTTGGGCATTAATTCACAACATTTCCTATTGTAGGGAAAATGCCCAAAGCTGGGCCAGTGCACTTCCTCCCCATAGAGTAAAAGGTTCTAGCATAGACAGGCCAAGACGCCGGCTTGATATAGTGGAGATATTCTACTAAGATCTGTCCATGCATGGTACCAAGAGGAGAGAACACTTTCAGTAGTTCTGATGATGTATCATTCTAGATCATTTTCTCCTCTGCCTCTTCCTCTGTTGTTTTTATTGAAGCTTTAATGTATTCACCATTTTATTGATAACACTGTGTTCTATAATTCATACTAAGTACCACATCCTGCGTTAGCGAGGAGAATTTTAATTTGATAGGGAGATGGACTAGAAATTCATAGGTCTCTTCTGTCACTGACTTTTATCTTCTCTTAATGATTACTCTAAAACATTTTGGATAGTTTTCGGTGCTATGTAAAATAAAGTTGTGTTGTATTTCCATTTTCAGTTTCCAGTTCATTCTGTTGTATGAGTGCAAAGAGGCCTGGAGTATAAAAAGCCAATACATTTTTGGATAGTATTGTTTTTTATTACTGAGAAATCTGGTAATGATTTACAATGAAGCCCACTGAAATGGATAGTTATGGAAAGACATAATGAAAGTAAGTTTTTCATGTGCTGCATTTCATGTGCAGCATTTCTTCTACCTTTCTCTCAATCACCTGGTGCTGGCCTCTCTTGGATAGTGTGTGGAATTAATGGATAATGGATCTGATCCAGTATGACAATTGTTTTTTAATTTTTAAAATTATTTTTTATTTTACAAAAGTTCATAACTGTCAGGGTAGTTAAACACTGGAATAAATTGCCCAGGGAGGTTGTGGAATCCCCATCTCTGGAGGTATTTAAGAGTAGGTTAGATAAATGTCTATCAGGGATGGTCTACACAGTTTTTGGTTCTTCCGTGGAGGCCGGGGACTGGACTCGATGACCTCTCGAGATCCCTTCCAGTCCTAGTATTCTGTGATTCTATGATTCTGTATGCAAGGAATTAAGATTTTCAATGTTCACTTGATACACTGTGTGTTGGGTAACAGAATATGAAATAAACACACTTAACAATGCAGTAGTATTTGCTGAACTGACAACTCAATCAATAAAGTAAACCTTTTGGCTATTTAAGCCATGATTATTCTGGATGGAGGTCTAATTAAAATGTCTCAGCAAAGAAATTTCCTTGGCTTTTTTTGCTACTAATATTGTAATTGAGAGAATGAAATTCCTCAGCTGATATTTTTCACCCTCTGCATTTTATTTTGCTCTTGGCCATGTGTTTTTTTTCTCTCTCTCCTATACAGGAATCCTTCTTTGCTCTAAATTGTTGGCCCAGTAGAAATTGTTTCAAGTTAGATTGGCGTTGGAAATTTTTGCGTTGTGCCAAACTGTTTTGTGCATATTTGGCTGCTGGACAATGGCAGTTTTGGTTGGTGGCGTCTGAAACTAATGTGATGTCCTAGAACAGTCTAGATATCTTTCTTTGCTGTTTGTGTTTGTTGTAGTTCTTGACACTTTGCCAGTTTGTCTGAGGAGAAGTAGCTACTGTGTATGCTGAATCTGACTCGAAGGCAAACTTCAAGGATAGGTGAAATATCATGTTTTAGCACCACAGTAATCTCTAGATATTTCTGCCTTGCAGTTATTCCTCCATTCTGTATTTGGTTGTTCCTCTGTACATTTCCCCCCTTCAAGTCCTTATTGCTTTTCCATATTTTCCAGTGTATTATGTTTTAATTTGATCATCCAAAACATTTTATTTCTTTGCCCAACTCCTGCCACTCCTGTTTGGCTTGTCAAGTAATAATAACTCTTCCCCTATGTGTTTTGAGGTTGGAGCAAATGTATTAACTGTTCCAGACCATAGTAATATTCACATTTTTTTTTAGCATATAAAAAGAAACAAACTCTGATTTTAAACTATTTTTTATCTAGAAGCTTATCCAAAGTTTTGCTCTTTCTTCCTTACAAAGTTTCTATACTTCTCCTGAATAGAACTTTCCATCAAAATTAATGATTATCATTATACACATCTGAGAGAGACGGGCATCACAGTGACAAGTTGGGGCTATTCATTGTTTTTAAATCTGTTATTGATTAAACATGTCCTATTGTTACAAGATGTGCTATTTATAATACAATGTTATCTGGATGTTGCAAAGAAATCGTCCCTTCTTATCTCCACATAGAAGTATTTTTTACCAATATGACTATATATTCAGTTTGTCAAATAAATATTTGACAAAAGTCAAATATATAGACTTATACAAATGGAAATTACAATGTAAAATCTTTACCAAGCCAGTTACTTTGATTTCACATGCAGAAAAAAATCTGTGGACTATTACACTTCTTAAAATCAGTGATTATTAGTTATATTATCTGTGAACTGCCAGTGTCCGGTGGCCCCTTAAAAGTGTGAGTATGTCCGTGTCTAAGCCAAAACAAATATGTTGACTAGGGACATGAAATCCTGTTTAATTAGTTAACCAGTTAAATGTAGTGTTTAACCAGTTAATTGATTAAAGGAGAGATGGGCAGGAGGACCGCTCTAGCCTGCTGAGCTGAAGCACCCCCCCATGTCAGGAGTGGCCCCCTCGCTGCAGGCAGGAGAGCTGCTCCAGCCCAGCTGCTTCTGGCTCCCCACAGGACAGCTGGGAGCTGGCAGCCCCACTCCGGGTTTCAGTGGGGCTAGATCAACCCTCCTCTGGCAGCATGCTGCTCCTGGGTACTAGTTAACTGTAATCCAGTAAGCATCACCTTTTAAAGTTAACCCATTACCTGTTCACATCCCTAATGATGACTAAGTTTTGCTCACTTCTGATACTGTTTATACATTGGAGTGCTAAAGCTAGCTGCTTTCAGTGGACTATCAAGAAAAGCTGCCTTAACCTCATTATTATAGGTAATGGCGTAAGATAAACACTAATTAACACTAGTAATGACTTTACTACTGAGAGTAGGCTGTATACTTAAGTGTATAAGATATGCTGTGCTCTGTGTGTTTCTTGGTTTAGCTGTATTTTGTGAATTTTCTCCCTGGAGTTTCCCTGAAATGATGGGTGAAATCTGCATTGAAGGTCTGTGCAGGGTGTGGGGAAAAGACCCAAAAGCCCACCTTTATGTAGGAGGCACGGAGGAGCCTTTGTGTTTATTTGAAGGCCCCACACACTCATATGTGAGTTATCTTGCTATTCTGTTTTGCTGACAGCAATTCTCTAGGCCTAGGAAGGAGTAGGACTCTACCAGGTCAGTCAAGCTTTGTTCTCTTTGTTTTATTGTCCTTGACTTAAAAATAAATAGAAAGTTTTCTGATAAAAATGCTCCCCAGGAAAGTTAGTCTGAATAATGTCTATCTGTGGTTCCTTGGGAATTGGAGGACTGATAGGCGAAATAGGACTACTTTCTCAACTACTTCTGATTGCTTATAAGGGAAACTAATCCAAAGGAAATTACTTGGAAAGCACAGCAGAGATGAAAAGTCCTGTAGAAAAGACAGCTCTGAGCTGTGGGCTTTTTCAGATTTGGATGGTATATTTTCCTGGTCTCCCAACACACATTTTTTTCTTAAAAAAATACAGTGCACATGAGTACACGCGTGTGTGCGCGCACACACACACCTGAATTTTAGTGGCTAAAATTTTATCAAAGGAAGAGAACAATTGAGGCAATTGTTTGGAGTCTATTTTAAACGGCTCAGAGTTCTGAGAACACCATAAATTTCAGAATAGACTTTACAATTTAATATAATCTAGAAAAGGCACAGTACAACAAGGAATCTACAGGTATGAGTTTGGGATGTTAGCTATTGGGTAGTTGAATAGTCATGTAACCACATGAAATCTTTGTGGTTACATGGCTTTTCGATAGTTCCCAGGGGCAGGGCCGGCAACCAGTGCACTCCTGGCTCCACTCCTGCCACTCCATGCTTTTGCCTCTGTATCAGAGGCGCCAGCGCCAGGAGGAGCCAGTCTGCAAGGGGAGCCAGTTTAAAAACCAGCTCCCCTCGTGGACCGGCTGCCTGCTGCCCCATGCTGTTGCCTCTGATACAGAGCAGGATAGCAGCAGCCCATCATTTGTGGGGGTGGTCTGAGCTCTTCGTGGGCAAAGGCTGCTCCACAGGTAGCTCAGACCCCCTGCAGACAGGGGCTGCTTCGCAGCAGCCTTCCCTGCCCTCCCCCAGCTGCTGTCTCTGATAAGAGGGAGCATTAAGGTGGGGGTGACAGCACTGCAGAGTCGGTGTTGGGGGGAACCAGCTTAATCTTCCCCCAATACTGACTCTTGCTTCTCCCTCCCATCCTTGTTGCCTCTGATACAGCGCCTGTGGGGAGGGGAAGGCGAGTAGTCTTCAAGCCTAGGTTTATCAGTTAATAATCTAGTTGATTACTTGTTTACATCCTGAGTGTGAATCCTCAAATACATTGGTGTTAGCATTTAGCATGAAGTTTGAGGCCTACGAACTTTGGCATAAAATTAGGTAATCCCATAAGTTATAGAGAACTTGGAAGTAGGATGAAAAGGGGGAATTTTGTCCATAATAACATCAGCCAACCACAGAACATGGAATGGCCATCTTCTGGAAGGTTTTGGATGGAACATCTAACTGCAAAGGTGCCATGGCGACAAATTGACATATATGGCAGTGGGGGTGAAATTACAAATACTTACATGCAGGGCTCGACGACCGTGGTGAAAACCCACTCTCCAGCCCTGCACTGAGCATGTGCGCGCCGCCGGTGAACGGAGTGACTGGCTGAAATCTGCTCACCCCGGGTGAGTAGATAAGTGGATTTGTCAAGCCCTGCTAATGTGTAGAAAAAGGACACCTTAATATTAATAAGGAAAGGAAGTACAAATAAGGAAGAGATGGAAAACTCTACTGAATATACGTTAGCTATAGTAATATCAGCATAACATATTATGAAATTGGCAATTCAGGATAGCAGAGGTTGAGATGTAGAGCTTGGGAAGGACCAGAATGATGGCTACTGGTGAAGGTGAGGAAGGAGATGTTGTTGGGGAGATAATGGCTAACATTTTACATTGTTCTGTAAGGAATGGTGTGAGTGTGGATATTTTCAGGATGTGAAGAATTTTTTACCTATACGGTGTGATGTGTAAAGAACAAATCATATGAAACCAGGCTGATAGCTTCCTTTGATAGGGTAACAAGCCTTGTGGAAAAGGGGGAAGTGATAGATGGGCTAGAAATTAACTTTAGTAAAGAATTCGATATAGTTTCATGTCACCTTCTTATCAATGAACTAGGGAAATACAACCTACCTGTAAGGTGAGTGCATAACAACTATACCAGAGAGCAGGTATCAGTAGTTCATAGTCATGCTGAAAGAGCATAAGTGAGGTTCTGCAGTAGTTTTGGGATGTGTTCTGTTCAATATTTTCATCAACAATTTAGATAATGGCATAGAGAATACGCTAATAAAGTTTGTATATGATACCATTCTGGGAGGGATTTCAAATCCTATGGAGGATAGAATTATAATTCAGAATGATCTGGAGAAATTATCTGGGTAATAGGATGAAATTCAAGAAGGTCAGATACAAGGTACTTCACTTATGAAAGGACTCTCATACAAAATGGGAAATGATGATCTAGAAGGGAGTGCTACAGAAAGGGATTTATGGGGTCATAGTGCACCACAAGCTAAAAATGCAAATATCATTCTGGAGTGTATTCATGGGAGTGTTGTAAGGAAGACCAGAGAAGTAAATCTGCTGCTCTATTCTGTGCTGATTAGGTTTCAATTGCAGTAATGTGTCTAGTTCTTAGAGCCATATTTCAGGAAAGATGTGGAGAAACTGGAAATGGTTGAGAGAAGAGCAACAAAAATGATTAAAGAATCAGAAAACATGACCTATGAGGGAAAACTGAAATACTTGGGTTTGTTTAATCTGGAAACAAGAAGTCTATGAGGACACATAACAGCTTAAAAGTACCTAAAAGGTTGTTACAAGGAGTGGGGAGAAAAATTATTCTTCTTGACTCCTTGGTGGTAGGACAAAATTGTAGCAAGGGGGGGTTTAGGTTTGACATTTGGAAAAACTTCCCAGCTGCCAGGGTGGTTAAGCACTGTAATAAATTGCCTAGTGAAGTTGTGGAATCTCCATCATTAGAATTTTTAAGAGCAGGTTAGACAAACTGAGATGTTGCTTGGTCCTGCTGTGAGGGCAGGGGACTGGACTTGATGACCTCTTGAGATTCCTTCCAGTTCTAGTATTCTACAGTTCTGTGATTCAGATATACTTTCTGTATTATCTTTATCTGCCTTGGTAAGTTAGTGTGTGTGACTTAGCTAAGTGTATTAATAAATTATTTGTTTGTAAGTAGTAGAGAGTTTCTATAGAGTGAGTGTAGTGTCTGTGCACATTAGGTTCCCAACAATAGATTACGTGTAATAATAATCTGATTGGGCCTGATCTTGGGACAAGAACCTGTCAACACTCAAAGAGAGTGGCAATCTTTAGGTCAAGCTACAGAACTTATCTTCCCATTGAATCCATTTCTCCCCAATGGAGTTAGAGGGAAAGTCACTGCCTGTGATATCATTTGAAGAAGCAGCAGAGGTAACTGATCTGTAACTGCAGGTTCTTTCAGATGTGTGATCCTTCTCTCTCTTCCAGTTCTGCCCTTCTTCCTCTCTGCTGCAGCAGAGAAGGAACTGAGGGCACTATTGGCCTGCCTTTTATCGTCTGAGACAAAACCATGTGGTGGAAGAAAGGCACATATGCGGACCAATGGACACTACTACTTTCCAAATCACCAGCTATGAATGCATGTCACATGAAGAGACTTTCAAGGATACAATAGAGCAGTCTTATCCTCAGTCTGACAGCCTCTGAGCTATTGAGGATCAAAGTGTTGGGAAAGGAGTACATGAAGTTGAAGGGGAGGGAACTGGTCACACAGTTGGGATCCTCCTCCCTGTTGATGTCCTAGAATCCTCTCATACTGAGGTTGTCTCTCTGGGGGAGCAAACCCTGTTGTTAGGAAGCACCAGTTAATAGTTATGGGGGGATTCAGTCATTACGTAAGTGATTTGTAATGACTATGAGAAGTGTATGGTGAATTGCCTGACAGGTGCAAAGTCTTCAGACTTCTCAAGACATCTAGACAGACTTACATGCAGTGCTGATGTTGATATGTGTACCAGTTGTATGGTTGTGTGTATATGTACCAACGAGGCAGGAAAAGGTAAAAGACAGGTTCTGGAGATCAAACTTAGGCTGTTAGGTAAGAGATTAAATGCCCATGATCTTTTTGTATCCTGCATATTGTGCTCAGTGCAATAAAGTGGGTCATAATAAACTGGATAGTATATATAGTTATGCTCAAAAAATCAATTTAGCTCTAACAAAGAGGTTCAGAAGAGATTTTCTCTGTGGGCAGTGTAATTCATAACTGCCTATTACAAGGTACTTTGCACCTTCCTCTGAAATGTCTGCTATCAGGCACTGTGAGAGACAGCATACTGTTCTTGATGGACCATTGGTTTAATCCGTTAGGGCAATTCCCATGTTCCTTTATTCACATTTCAGTATGTGTTGAAATGAAGGCACTAAGTATTCATAAGATGATCACACACAATAATTTTGCTTTATTAAAATTTATTTGCAGTTCTGAGTAGCTGAAATCCATATACAGACACTTGAGTGTGTTGGGGTCATTGTTCATAGGTCCGTCACACTTTTTCTGGGTGGTGATGGTGTGCGTTTTTGTTGTTTTGTTTTTAAGCAGGAAGTGTATTTTTATCCTTTCGGGACGAAATCTTCATTTGATTGCATCGGGCTGCTGCTGAAGGCAGGTGACTGATTTGCTTGTTCATATGAAATCAGCTAAATGTACATGAATAATTTGCATATAAACCTTTTTATAATTAAACTGGACAG
Source organism: Pelodiscus sinensis (assembly GCF_052426305.1). Lineage (NCBI taxonomy): Eukaryota > Metazoa > Chordata > Testudines > Trionychidae > Pelodiscus > Pelodiscus sinensis. The sequence goes on along the minus strand of NC_143085.1, from coordinate 39,164,841 downwards.
ATGCTATAGTTTTTGCTTCCCATGCTAAAATGTTTCCTTTTGTGATTCACAGAATCCTCATGGCATTATCTTGCCCCCTTCTGTTAGACCTGGTGATTGCACTGTACCTTCTGGCTAATTATTATGGCTATGCACATCTTATACACCAATACAGTACCTGGCTTGTATCTAAATAGAGATCTGGCTGATATACTGCTTATATACATTTTCTGAAACCTTCTGCAGAAATAAAAATAGAAACCACCTGATTACTGGCTTGAGCAGTGGTCTACCCCATGTTGGAGCTGTTCTGATACTTTACAACTTCTAGAATTTGTCACAGTAACTTCCTCTGATCTTATCGATACCAGCAATGAATCGTTGCAACAGCAGAACCTGCCAGTAGTTCCGGGTATGTAAGGATGGTTGCTTCATACATTTGAAAAGCAGAGGGGCAGCATCTGGGACCAAGCATGAGCCGGGACAGCTAATTCACAGCTCATGCCCAGTCCCCCCACTACACCTCTGTCTCCTCTGCCCCCTGAAGAGACAGTGCTGGGGGAACCAGCATTTAAGCTGGCTCCCCCCAGCACTGGCTCTTGCCCCACCCTTGCTGTCTCTCTCTGATCTAGGCACTAAGCGGGGGGGAAGGTGACTAGTTGAGCCATTACTCAACTACCCAATAAGCATATGGATGTCACTTACATTTCTACTTAGGAGTGCTTGTGTTTTTGCAATAGGTTCCCCACCCCTGTTCTATCTGAAGCCATGCTTGAATGACAGTGAGCAGGGCTGGTCTTAGTGAAAATGGCACCCTAGGCCATGCATAGTGGAAACCTTTCTTGGGCCAGGGACCACTGACCCACAAAAAAATCAGTCGGTCCACATGCAGATGAGAAGCAATAGCAAAAACTTCCTGGAGGTGGCGCTCAACTGATATTCAGGAAAAAAAGACAGATACACTTACAACCCCTCTGACAGAGTAGCTGACAAGAAAGAACTGAGGGATGGGCAAGTCAGCAGCACCAATAAAAGCATAACTCCGGGAGTGCCCAGGCTGACTTTACAGATATTGCTAGTGCAAAAGTCTTCCTGCAGTTGTGAATGTTGCACGCGCACACCTGATTGGAATGGACAAGAACAATGCATCTCAAAGAACAACAGTTATGAAAAGGTGAATAACTGCTTTTTAAGGTCTGAATAACTGCTTACTAAGGTCTCAGGTGTATGTAGCAAGAGAGAGTAGAGGGTGAGGGCACAAAGTAAGATGTAGAGAAGCCAGATAAGGAGCAGTTGCCAGGGGCATGAGCAGGGAGAGCTAAGTGGGCCATTCACCCAAGGTGCAAAGCTAAGGAGGCAGAAAAATGGGACAGAGAGAGGTTAAACATTAGAGAAATTGTAAAGGAAGAAGAGGCAAGATTTGGAGGTGAAAAGGACAGATGGGGTACGTCTAGACTACATGGCTCCGTCGACGGAGCCATGTAAAATAGTTTGTCCGGCATAGTTAAAGAAGCGGGGATTTAAATAATTTCCGCTTCATTAAAATAAAAATGGCCATCGCGCTGTGCCGACGAGCAGCTGATCCGACACAGCGCAGCAGTCTAGATGCTGCATGGTCGACATGGGAAGCCTTTGTCGACCTCTCCAGTAAGCCTTGTTTCACGAGGCTTCCCTTGTCAACCGTGCCGTGTCTAGACTGCCATGCTGTGTCGGATCAGCTGATTGTCGGCACAGCGCGGCAGCCATTTTTATTTTAATGAAGTGGGGAGTATTTAAATCCCTGCTTCTTTGACTATGCCGAATAAACTATTTTACATGGCTCCGTCGATGCAGCCATGTAGTCTAGACGTACCAATGTTGAAAATGCTATTGGCATCTACAGGATGCAAATATAACTAGTTAAATCCACATCTTAATATTTTTAGAGAATTGTGACCAAAGGATTGACTTTTATGATTTATATTTTTTCCCAGTGAAACTGTGTTATGAAAGCATTAATTTTGCATTGGGAGTTAAGTAATATTCCTTTGAATGTGAGAATAACTGCATCTGTTGAAATTTGGTCCTCAACACTTGCTAAGCCAGTGTTGTCAACTGGTAAACTAATCAGTAATGGATTGGCCTGAAAAAGTTTATTTTTGTTTACTTTCTCTAAATGTATCTAGCTCAAACATGCTCTTCAGTGTTTAGTGATTTTAACTTCTACCCTTTTGGTGAGGAAGCTGGTACTAGGCTGCTGTGGAGTGTGCAGGCATTGTAGCTTGTGTGACAGACACCAAGAGCTCTAATTTCTAATTGTGGCTGTAATGGAGCTACAGAAGACTGCTGGGAGTGGACAGGATGACACTCTGTAAAAGATTCTATCTAATTTGAACTTTTGTTTTTATTGTATTTATTTTTTTTTAAAAGCAACAGGCACCAACCAAGCAAGCAAATGCCTTTGGTTACTAACATGGTCTGGGTGTCAGAGGGTTGGAACTGAGTCTCGTGAGGCTCACCTCTTTACTGTCAATGAGGAGTGGTTGTTCTAACTTTTGGATAGAAAACTGAGTGCCACACATGAGAGATTCACTGTTGCCCAGCTGATTAGCAAATTGCCCACAGCCAACAGCATGTGTTTCTACTGATGTGCACATCTGCCTATATATATAACAAAATGTATTGTGCAAATGGATGGAAAAAATTACAGGGAACATTGGTGGAGAGGATCTTTTTATCGGTAATGAATGAACCATCATATACTAGAACTCGGTGTTCTCATTCTGTTGCTTATCTGAAGCAAAACATTACTCTTTTTGATCTCTGTAATGACCTCCTTTCTAATGCTGTATATTGAATTTTCATTTGTTTCCAAGGAATATCAGGCACAACACAGCCTGTGTATTTAATTGTAAATCTGAATTCTAACGTATTTGGTATAGGAAATTCAGTGTATGGAACTATTCCAGGCATCATAAAAATATAAATTAAGGGAGTGGATTCATCCTATCTGCTGGGTTTTATACCTATGCCTTCATGCCTGGCCTCACCCAAGGGTAAACTGTGAGAAAGTAACAAAACACATGCGATCATAAAAGGCATTTAAAAAGATGTTTTGAGTTTATGAAATGCAGAGATTGCATTTTTACCAACCTATTTTCTTAGTCAGTGGTTCTCAAACTTTTTGGCCCGTGGAACATCTGGCTCAATGTAAACCTTTCTGTGGACCACCAGTTGCTAATGGAAACTCACTGTTAATTACATAATTACACCTGAGTCATTTTGCTAGGGCTGCAGCTACAAAGAATGGTTTAATTTAAATTATTAAACAGATTAAGCGTTTTAATTTTCTCATGTTTGTTTATCAAACTTCATTTTAAATAGAGTAAAATATGAATTTATGTCCTCCACAAAAGGTTTCAATGTTTTCTTTACTTATGCCGGGGTGCAGAGCCTTTTTTGGGTTGGAGGCCACTGACCCACTGAAAACTCAGTTGGGAACCACACAAGTGAGAAGAAAGAAATTCCTCTAAAAACACTCAGCACTCTCTGATGTGGCCCCCAACTGAGACACCTCTCTCGTCTGGCACTCCAGCCCCACGGGGTGAGGACAAGGGACAGGGAGGACTGAGGTTCAGGGCTTCTCATAGGCCACATGTACTTTTCCAGGGTTCCAGAGTTAGTGGATTTTATGGACCTTCTTAGGCTTTGGTTGGGAACACAAATGAGGGATTCAATGTGTGGGACAGGGCTGCCAGCATGTCGGATAGGGATGGGGGTACAGGATCTGGGAGGGAGGTGGGGTGCAGAAGGCGGAGAGGTTTCAAGGTCTGAGTGGGAGGTGGGCTACAGAAACAGGCTGGAGGTAGTCTGGCCAGTGGGAGGTAGCAGGAGCAAAGGTGGATGCAGGAACAGGGTGGAGATAGTTGTGTGGCTGGAGGGAGGATGCCGAGTCTGGTCAGCAGGGAAGGTGCAGGAGCCGGACTGCGGATAGGGTCTCTGGCCAGGAGGGAGAGGGTCTGGCAGAAGGGAGTGTACAGGAGCAAGGGAGGGAGAGAATGTCTGGCCAGGAAGAAGGCTGCAAGAGTAAGGGAGGGTGAAGGAACAAAGGAGGGTGTTGGAGCAAGCTGGAGGTGTGGGGTCTTGGCGGGGGGAGGGTAATGAATGAAGGGGATTGGGATTCAGGCATTTGGGCATGAGGGGGGACACTTACTTGGCTTTGTGCCTCCTTGCAGCAGGGAAAGCCTCCGGACAGCACATCACTATGCTGCCATTCCCTTAGTGGGGTGGTGAGGGAGTTCAGCCCCCCTCCCACCTGCCATATGCAGCACTGAGGGAGCCTTTGCAATGGCGTGACTGCAGCACCATTTCCAGCTTCCAGCTCAGAGGGCACAGGGGGGAGGGGTAGAGGTGAAGAAAGCCCTTCCCTGCCAGACCCACATCGCAGAGGGAGGCAGTGTAAGCTGCTCTGTGCGCTGTCACACTCTCTATGCCCTTTCTCCCCCTGCTGACGGAGTTGCAGCGCACGGAGCTGCTTGCTCTTCCTCTCTCGGTGAGCCAGGTCTGGCAGGGAAAGTTGGGGTTTTCTTCACCTCCTGCTTCCCCCGAAACTATTCACCCTCTGAGCCAGAGGCTGGAGCTGGTGCTGCAGCCACAAGGCTGGGCACGCTCCCTCCCTACTGCATGTATGGAGGGAGAATTGCACTCTTAAGAATCACTGGTTTAAATCCATCAGAAGGGAGTTTTCTTCTCAGCTGTTAGGCTCCAGGACTGTGTTCCTAGAAGAATTTAAATTCAAATAGTTTGCAGAGCATCTTAGTAGATGAGATTAGATTGATTTTGCTGTTTGATGTAAGTAAAGTGAGTTAAATATTCCCAAATCCTGCTGTTTGCTTAATGTTTTGTGATGTGTGGTTTAAGAGCACACAGACACCACTTCTGTGGTGGGTAGAGTAATTCCTGGATATGAACAATGGAAGTGTAGCTCATAAAGCATTTCACACCCAAGTAAGATGTCCTTTACAAGATGAAACTAATACGAGACATGATGTCCCTAAACTAGCTTATCTGAACCCAAGCACAGAAATGGAGAACTAAGGAACTTGTTTTACACTTACTATATTTTGCCAATTAGAAAATTCTGGGCATCTGTTCTTTATTCTAGGGATGCTAAGTTTAGATTAATTAACTAATTGAATAGTCAATGGGATTTCCATCAACTATATGACTAGTCGATAAGGGCGCCTCTGCCATTGAACTATAACAAGAGCCCAGTTCAAAAGCGGAAGCTCTGCAAGGAGCCTGATGGGGCTTTTGTACAGAATCGCAGCAGAACTGATACAAGCAGTTATTGCTTCAGTCCTGCTTGTGCCTCTGCCTCCCCTGCCCTCTTTCCCCCCCACCCCCTGCTCCCTCCCGGCAGAGATGGTGCTGAGGGGAACCGGCTTTTAAGTTGGTTCCCTCCAACACTGGCTCCTGCTCCCCTTCCTCTCCCGCCCCCAGCTGCCTCTCGCTGATAGGGGCAGCATGGTGGGGAAGCAACTAGTTGCATCACTAGTCGACTATCCAAGAAGCTTATGCTTATCGTATAGTCAACCAGTTGCTTACATCACTAATGTATTCACTGATTTGATTGTCTGTAGGCTTATTAGAAACTTGGGTTCTGCCATTTCACCTGAAGTTTTACCTGTCTCATGTTTTCACTGAAGAGTTATGGGATTTAAAGCAGCTAATTGGTAATGTTTATCTGCTATTTATACTGAGCAAAAGTTAGTTCAGACAGAAAGGGTAGGAATCTCTCTCTGACTTTGCACTCTGTGCTTGTTGCACCATCTCCACTCTGTCCTGAATGATGAGTTGAAAACTTATGGGGCAGAACATTCCTGTTGTACAAATGGTGAATTAGAGCTGAAATAGGTATGCAGATAACATTAAAATGAGAAGGCAACAATATTATTGACCTATAAAACATATTTGCACTCTCTTTAAGAGAAAATGCAAACTTTCCTAATGCCAACAAAAAGAGAAGTCACCAAGGCAGTTACTGTAATAGAACAATAGGTTTTGGAGCTAGGTCCCTGAATACAGAAGTGCTTACAAAGAGAATGGAAATGGGTTAGGAATTTATGAAAGAGATCTAGACATCAAGTCTCTGTTTTGTGGGGTTTTAAATTTAATCCACGTGCAAATCCCTCATCCTGGAGTTTCTAATGGAAGGTTTTCACTGTCCCATTTAATGTTTAAAGTTATGTACAGATCACCTGAGAAATAACATTATGAGAAGAAACTGATGATGCAAAGTGCAAGCAGCTTCTTTTAGATAATAGGAGCATGTTTTTTAAGCAGAAAGAAGAGACTAAACACAGCCTAGGCAAACTATATTACTTTTACTTCTTTTGTTGAATAGAAACATACTGATAAAGTTTTGGATTCTTGTGCTAGGAAATTAGATGCCTTATTATGGGATATTGTATTGTGAATCTTTCAGCTGATTTTTTGGTTATGTTTTACATAATTAAAATATATTTTTGTATAGCAACATCACAATATTTTCTCCAGACAAGCCAATGGGAGATTGATGTGGAAGAAGAAAGAGAAGATTTCTTGCTTGGCAACATGTGGATTGCATTCTTTATTGACAGTATTCTTCAGGATCAAAATGTTACTGAAATTCTCACGGAACTGGACTTTTTTGTAACTTATTGTGTTATCAGCACTGCTAGTGAAGTTTCAAATACTCCAGTCTTCTTTCAACACATGGGTGGGAGCGCATGATAGAGCTCTATCGACTCTTGATCTTCAGGACACTTATTGTCACGTATCCATGCATCCTGCTCATTGCAAATACCTGAGGTTTACACTGAGCACAGCACATTTCCAATACACAATGCTGAGCTTCAGAATTTCCACAGCCTCAAAGGTCTTCTCAAAACTCATTGTGGTAGTGGCGGCTCATCTCTATGAGCGAGGCACAGCTATATTCCCCTACCTTGATGACTGCCTGATCAGAGTGCCCACCCATCAAAAAGGCCCTCGAGGCAGTCTCCCAGGCCATGTCCTTATTCCAGACTCAGGGACTCCAAATCAACCTAGCCAAATGCAAGCTCCAACTTGCTCAGACCATAGAGTTTATAGGAGCCTATCTCGACTGCATCCTCTTTCCCATACCACCACTTTCAGATGATCAAGCACCACGTTGAAGTGCTACAATCCAGCCTGCAAGTTCCTGTAAGGACTTGCCTACAGCTTCTAGGCCACATGGCAGTGGCGTCTCGTGCCAGACTGCATATGAGACCAATGCAGCAATGGCTCAGAATGGTGTACAGACCCATTACACCAGTATCAACAAGCTAATGTCGCTCCCATGCAGGATCAAGAGCTCACTAGAGTGGTGGGCAAATAAAAAAAAAATGTGTACTCTGGGATACCCGTCTGCAGAAGTCCTCTGACGATCGCAGTCATGATGCACACTTCCCTCTTAGGGTGTGGCGCACATTCAGGCCCCCTCGCACTCCAAGGACGATGGCAGTCCCATGAGTGCTTCCTCCACATCAATGTGTTGAAACTCAGGGCTGTACAGTATGCCTGCCAGAACTTCCTGGCACAGAATCAGGGGAACACAGTGCAGATTTGTACAGACAATCAAGCCACAATGTACTATATAAACTGGCAAGGGGAAACCAGATCCTTCTGCCTATGGAAAGAAATGACACACCTATTGTCATGGTGCATAGACCACAATGTCCGCATATAGGCCTCTTATGTACTGGGCAAAGACAATATTACAGCGAACACCATCAGCAGGAAATTCATGTCCAGCCATGAATGGGAATTGGATGACAGCATACTCCACATGATTTTCTCATGCTGGGGATTCTCAAATATCAACTCGTTTGCAGCCTCTATGCAAAAAGTGTCCACAGTACTGTTCTTGTGCATTGGACTACACTCTCTGAGGGACACATTTACAACACCTTGGAACGCACCCCTCCTCAATGCCTTCCCACCAACCCTGCATCTTCACCAAGTGGTCAACAAAATAAGAGCAGGGATAGCATCCATAATCCTCATTGTTCCAGAGTGGTCCCATCAGACACGGTATACTTACCTACTTCATGTGTCCCTAAGGCCTCCATGGCAGCTTCTGATACTCCCTCATCTCCTGACTCAGCAACAGGGTCTCATCTGGCACCCATCTTCCCACATTCTTCACCTTGGAGCTTGCCTTCTCACTGGCTCTCCTCAATAAAAGCAACATTTACTGATCAGGTCAGATAGATCCTAATAAGTAGTTGCAGAGTATCAACGAGAAAATCTTACCTGTATAAGTGGCGAAGACTCTCTTCCTATGCGAACCACAGATTGGCAGTATATCTAAAATATACAGGCCTTTTGCTCATTAAAGGTACACCTCGCATCCATGACCACATTCCACCAACCCATTGAGGACAAATTGGTCTTTAGTGATTGGGTGGACAAATGATGTCTAAAAGGCATCCAGAACACGTTTCTCTGCCTGTTAGAACACCAGTCACGGCATGGGACCTAAACCTTGTACTACGAGCCCTAACCAATACACTGTGACCACGTGTTCAATCATGCACCTTTCAATGAAATTTGCTACGTTAGTCGCACTCACCTCAGCCAGAAGAGTAAGTGAAATTGAGATGCTATTGGCTGACCCACTCTTTACCATTTTCCATAAGGACAGGGTGATCCTCCGAACATATCCAAAGTTCTTACAAAAAATTCTTTCCTCCTGGCATTGCAATGAACTGCTGATGATACCTGTCTACTACCCAAAGCTGCCTGCCACTGCCGAAGAAGCTAAATAGCACAAGCTCAATGTGCACCACGCAATTGCCTTTTATTTAGAGAGGACAAAGGCAATTCGTAAAACTAACAGACTTTTCCTCTCCACCTCTAAAAGGTCCTGGGGCACGCAAATCTTGACACACAGACTGTCAGTTTAGGCCAGTTTTAACCAGTAGCTCCTGCTGCAATTATGAGGGCATTTCACAAAGGCCATGGCAACCTCGGCTGCCTACCTTAGCAGCATTAATCTGATGGACATTTACAGAGCTGCAACACGGTCTTCTGCACACACTTTCGCCAGACATTACACCCTGGACACTTACCTGAAATGGGGCATGGAACTTGGATTCACAGTCTTAACCAAGGACCAACACGATTATTAACCGAAGCCTCCTTACACGGGTACTTCTACATAGGCACCTAAGGTGGAGCACCCACAGGGACACTTCTCAAAGAAGAAGAGAAGGTTACTCACTTCATGCAGTAACGAAGGTTCTTTGAGATTGTTGTCCTGGTGGGTGCTCCGTCATCTGCTCTTCCTCCCCCTGCTTTGGAGTAGTAGTAGTAGTTGTTGTTCTGGGGCAGAGAAGGAACTGAAGGGACGGTTGCTGTGCATGCATTGTAGCAGCACCTCATGTGTCACCTGCCTCGCATATGTGGCACCCCGGAGGGCATTGCTACTGTAAAGCTCTGTCTAGATGCGCAACGGCGCTACAAGACCTAAGGTGGAGTGCCCACCAGGACAACCATCTTGAAGATCCTTCATTACTGCACAAGGTGAGTAACCTTCTCTTCTCAGCTTGTGCTCGGTCCCTGTTAATCCCTTGTTCCCCATGGAGATAGTGCTGGGGTGAGCCAGCTTTTAAACCAGCTCCCTGCAGCACTGGCTCCTGCTTCCCCCCCCCCCCCCCCCCGCTGCCTCTGATATTAGATAGTTGACTAATTGCTTACATCCCTAGTTTACATAAAGTGCTGGGAGATGTTCCTCCCAGTGCTCGTGTGGTGGCCACACTTTCAGCTTAAAGCGCTGCCATGGCTGTACTTTAAACTTTGTAAGTGTAGACAAAGTTTCAGTGAGAAAACATATTATGGTAGATAAGCCACTAAACCCCTTGTGTTAACATGTATGCTTATTAGTTTAAAAGATCTTTGCAGACATAAATGTTTGCAGTAGTCTCAAGTACACCTTAAGTACCCCCTCAGTATTTGTCTTCATTGTCTGTTTTATTCACTATATACATAAGGATGAGAATTTCATGAACTTGTTTGCATACCTCATCATTTATTAATGCTGTGATTTTATTTAAACTCTAGATACTGGTGTTTGAGGATCTAAGCTTTTTAACAGAATGCAGAGTATGCCTTTAGAGACAGAATAACGTTAGCCACAAGAGAAACAAAATACATTCTCTAAGACTTAGAAACAAGGAGGATGTAAGAAAAGAGTGTGGTGCTTTTATGAAACTGTTCACTCTGCAGAGCATGGAATTTTTTTGTTTCCAAAACTCTCTCATTCCTTGGTGGTTATCTACCTCCCAGTTAAACAGCTTCTGTTCTTTAGAACAGGTGATGAAAAGAGAGGATTTCATGATTAGGCAGGGACCTCATCATGAGTTTGTACCATATATGTTACTTAAAATATTTCATCCAGAATCTGAGTAAAATTACTCCCAATATTTTTTTAGTAATCACCTTCCCAGTGTTGTTCCTTCTCCGCCTTCTCTTTCTAAAAATGGGACTTTGTAAGTTGAGAAGAATACTGAAAAAATACACAGAAAGGAGGGATGGGCATTGAGCCATAAGGCAGCTGGGTATTTGAAAAGAAGTAGGTTTTGTGTGTGTGTTGTCATACAGCTAGGGGAAATGCTACAGAATTGCTTGCGCTGTTATTTTGTTAAACAACTCCAGCTGCTGTTCATGTGACCAGATTTTGAGCAAGAAGGAGGCATTTGCATTGCCTCTTGTACTTCTGCTGGCACTTCATCTGGATTGTATCCCAGTTTGCTGAAGGGAATCTATATTAAACTGATTATTCTTGTGATCTATCGAGAAACTGTCATCTCTAGTTGTAAACACAAACTTTTGAGCAAAGAATGTGACTTGTTTGACGACATAACTGTTTTTTTATGAATAGGGCTCTTGTTTTTAATTTGATGAGCAGTGAACTTTCCAGCTCTGTCCTTCTATCTACAATCTGTCTTTAATTTGTAAAAAGATGCATTCCAGTTTCTGGGAAACAACTGTTTAATGGATTTTTCTTGGCTTTGCTAGAGCTTCAGTTATGTTGGCTTATTGTGAGATTTCGCATGTTCACTCCTATACCTTTCCATCTTCTCCTTTTCATTTGCATGTAAATTACTCCTTAGGATATATTTTTAGATAGTGACTCCACCTTTTCTCCCTTCCAGTAATCCGTATTTAGAGCTGCTGGTTGCAAGATGCGAGTTATACCAATGAGAGCTTCATGCATGTGGTAGTCTGCTAAAAATAGAAGAATTCTTTGCATCATGGATAATTTAGTATATTTACCGATGGATACTTTGTCACTTTATATATTCTTGGTTCCCTTTTAGGGTTGGAGGTCTCTTATCTTCAAATGCAGTCTTAGAATTTTGTATCTTCATGGCAAAAGTGCCAAGGCCCTGGAATGGGCAACTTTACACCTTTTGCCTCAGACCTGAACACCCCGCCCCTGGCACTAGTGGCTACCTTAGCAAGAACAAGCCACCTTCTGCATATGTGGAGGAGGATAGAGTTGCCAGGTGTCCGGTATTGACCTGGACAGTCCAGTATTTTCTCCTCCTGTCCGGTAAAAATATTCAGAAAATACTGGACAGCTAAAATGTTCGGTATTTTCTGATTTTTTCCCTGCCAGGAGGTGAAAACACGGGATACCTGGCAACCCTACGACATACTGAGCAACCAGGCCCAGCTTTTTGGACTCTCCGCTGGGTCCCCCAGAAACCCCCTCACCCTCCACCGCTTACCTGGCTCCGCAGGGGCTTGTCTTGTGGCTGCAGCAGAAAAACAAAATGGACACCAGCAAAAAAGTCTTTTTTTTAAAGGGGTTATGCTGATTTTTTATTTTTTAATTAAAACAATTTTTTTTTTTTTGCTTAATAACTGCTGTCTCCTTTGGGGTCTTGTTTTTTCTCTACAACTTTGGTCTCCCCCTTTTTTTTTCTCAACAGAATTTTTTTCCCCTTTTTTGCGGGGGGAGGGGTATTTGGGGGGTTGTTTGGTATTTTTGGTTAAACCATCTGGCAACCTTGGAGGAGGTTGTGTGGCCGGATCGGGCCCCACCTGACAGATGCAGTCCCATGGGGGATGGAGAAGGCCACGGGGTGGTGGGTGGCGGAATGGCCTAAAACCACACACCACCAGAAGCTCCAGCTGGCAAAGCTTCAGTGGAGCCGCCTATGCACTCTGCGGGGAGGGGGAAGGGCAAGGGAGAGAGGGAGAATGCTGTTGCTCTTCACTGTGCGAGGAGCTGTGGCAGTGCATGGACTCAGTCACTTCTTCCCGCAAGTCGGTGTCCCTCTCAAGTAGTGAAATGTCCGGCGGGACAGAGTACTTAAAATCAGGACAGACCTGGAAAATTAGGGAAGTATGGTTAGCAGATCTATGACCCTCTTTTTCTTTCAGTGCCCTACTGCCTCTAGAGGTTGGTTGAGTGTGAGGTGATGAAAGGGTGCTATGCAATTTTGTAAAATATTACAATAAAGTTGCTGTCTTAGAAAGTTAAATCCTGATAAAATGCCTTTCATTTTCTGCACCATGCAAAACACATTCACATTAACTATATGAGTCCTTAGATCAGACAAAAGAAGCTGAATAGAATTTGTGTTCTCAGCAAGAAGCTGTTCCATATTGAGAAAAAAGGCCACCTGATTTGAATTTGAAAACCCTCACTGATACACTCATGTGTTTTAATACAACATCAGCAGAAAACATCACAACACTTTCTTCAAACCTTTATTTGTTTTCCCTGGGGGCTTCTGGAAAATACTCACTAATACATGGCAAATGGAAGATTTGTCAAGGTTCTGGAGGAATTGTATTGCAGTTGATAAAATCTGAAGTGCATTTCTCGTCTGGAAATTCACTGTTCCTTTCTCAACAAATCTCGTCACTCACTGTATATTCAGAATTAGAACTTTTCATATTCCAATAACATAAACATATTACTTTTTATTCTTGGCAGTCCTAACAATCACTCTTCATCACCACTGTTATTGATAATGGGTGAAGTGTGAAAAGGCTTTGCTAGGCTCTTGAAAGCCAGGCTCAATCTGGAGGGCTGTTAGGGGGAAAAAAATCTTTCTATTTGTACACTGGACATATCATCAAACTTTGTGCTTCAGGTTATCAATTTTGTTACTTTTCAGAAGAACTGTCCTGTATCCATCTACTGTGGGCTCTTACAGTTATCTGAGGGCCCTCCTACTTGATTTTATACCTACCTTCAGAAACCAAAGCATGTGCTGTTACCTCTTTCCTCTTTGCGGGGTGCCAGTTGAGATTTCTGCTCAGATTCAGTATTTTTCTCTCCCTTTATTTTTTTTCCAATTTATTGACTTCTCCAGACCATACATTTCTTTCTCCATTTTCTCACCTCAGCAGAATTGAATTTCCTCATCATGGGGATTATTTTTGTTATTAATCTCATCACAGTGGTCTGTGATCGTCTGTTAATGAAGCACTTCCCAGAATTATAATGAGTGAATGCACACATGAGAGGGTGCTGTGCCCTCAGTCATCTTTAAAGTGTCATCGTTAGGAACAACTTCTAGAACTACATAGATTTGGATGTTTCTAGCAATTATTTGTTTTTTAAAGCAGCAGTATTTACTGTTTAGTTAACTTCCTCCCCATTCTTAGATGAGTCTCTGAGACTGACTTCTGTTTGCTAGTTCCTAACTGATCTGGCCCTGAGTCTTCTAGTCCTTAGTGTTACTGAGGTCTGTTGTTAGCATGTATAAGGCATATCCTATTATCTGATACTGCTGGGCTAGAACTATTCATTTCAAAATCTGTTTTGCTATGCATTCTTGTTCAGTCTGCTAAAACTATTTTGTGGCTGTGTTTCTGCAGTCTCCTGGGCTTATAAGTACAACTTGTGGTATTTTTGAGGTACTTAATGTCCACTTATTACAAATGTCACTGTTTAGTTTCTTCTGCTTTTACACCACTTGTTGATGTTAGTAACTGAACTATGAAGAATCCTACTCTATATTATCTTTTTTAACACTGCATTAGAAGTTCTGTAACTGATATACTGTATTTTAGCTATAAGGAGAACATTCTCTTGGAATATTGTGTTCTGATCCTCTGTGGACCAGAAATGCTGGTAAGGGCAGTGGGAAAGCTGCAGAAGGAACAATGCTGCCATCATGAGGAAAACTGTTAGGACTTGTCTGCAAAAAAATGCTGTAGTTTGCACTAAAAATGTATACATTTAGTGTGTGGCATGCTAGTGTGATCTAAACATGTCTGCGTGGGTTCTGCTGGCACTCACTGAAAGTTCCCTAATACGTGCTACATAGGGCTGTTTGAAAAGTGATTACACTAACAGTCACTAACAACTCATAGTGCTTGCCAGCCAGGTCCACATTAAGCTAGCTAGTTAATGCCTGATATGCTTGTGCAGACTAAAATTTACACTCTTTTGGTGTAGACTGAAGCACTGTGTAGACAAATTCTGAGGCTATATCTACACTGCAGCTTTTGTTAGCATAACTTACTTTGTTCAGTGGTGTGAATAAACCACCCCCCTTGGGGGACATAAGTTACTCCGACATGAGGCCCGTTGTGAAGAGAGCTATATAGTGGGAGAGCTTCTCTTGCCAACATGAGTTATCACCTGTTGTGGAGATGGTTTTATTATGTTGATGAGAGAGCTCTCTCCTGTCAGTGTAGAGCAGCATTTCTCAAATGGTGCTCCAAGGAACCCCGGGGTTCTGCGAATTGTAAGTGAGGTTTCTGCGAGAACCCAATTACTCCCCATTCCTTCTCTTAAAGAGACAGAGAGGAGCCAGTATGCAAAGACGCTGGATCCTCCTCTGGTTTCCCGGATGCTTTCAGACACCTCCCCTCCTCTGCTACCATTCTGCATTTCCAAAGATCGCTTTGGACATGCGTGACTGCATTTTGGCCCCCAGGTCTCCCTAGTCTACTTCCTGGTGGTGGGTTTTTTTAAAATTACTTTATTTATTTATTTATTTTGCTTGACAAATTTTGCTGGTTGTGGTGGTGGTGATGGTGGTGTTGGTTTTCTTTTTGTTTGACCAGTTTTCCTGGTGGTGAGGGGTTTTCCTAGCTTAAAAGGGTTCCATGGCCAAATAAAATTGGGAAACAGTGGTGTAGAGAATCTTCACTACAGATGCTGCGGTGCTGTATGTGTAGCCGATCCCTAATTGCAAAGCAGGGGGACAGCAGTGAGATTTGCTATATGGAGACCTGCTTACAGGTGGCCGTAGTGTAGTAAGGAGAGTGAGTTGGCATTCAAGAGTTTGGGCCTGGAGTTCTGTGTAATAAATAGGTCAGCATACTGGAACATGCTTGGAGGCACATTTTTATTGTTCAGAGGACAGTTTAGTAATGCATGGAGATATGTTTACACACCTTGGGATTCCTAGCTTCTGGTTGAGTTTCAACATATTAAGAACCCACCCTATCAACTCATCCTATAAGTCAGTTTAGGCACAGGATACAGGCCACTGGCTGGATTCAGCCTGCTAGACATTTTCTTCCAGCCCACCATCACCCTCCAGGCCAGTGGTGGAGGAAAATTTCCTGTGGTGCAGTGGGGCACTCAGGCAGTTTGGCTGCCTTCTGTGGCCCCAGTCGTGGCATTCTTGTATGTGTCAGGCTGGAGGCTTCTGGCAAGTGTGTGTCTATATGCGCCCTTGGGGGAGTGGGGCAGTGGGTCTCCATGTTCTGCTCCCACTTCCAGAAACAGCCTCACGACTCCCATTGGCTGGAACTGGCCAGTGAAAGCTGTGAGGGCAGTGCTTGCACATGTGGCCAATGTATGGAGACCTACTGAGCCTTTTCCCCAACGGGCATGCAGAGACATGCTAGCTAGCAGCTTTGAGTGGCATGGGGCCATCCTGACATGCAGATAGCCAGACTGCCTGTCTCCTGAGCACTGCACCGCCAGCTGGGAGCCATCTATGTTGGTAAGAGTCTTCCAGTCAAACCCCCAGCTCCAGGTCACAACTCCTTCCTGTATCCCAGTCCTTCCTCCTGTATCCCAACCCCCTACCCCAGGTCAGAATCTCCTCCTGAATCGAAATTCCCTCCCAGATTCTGCACACTCTCTTGCACCCCAGGACCTGCTCAGAGCTCCCTCCTGTACTCAAACTCCATCCCAGATTCTGTCCTCCCTCTTGTATCCCAACAGCCTACCCCAGGTCAGAATTCCCTCCTGCACCTCAACTCCTTTTCCTTGGTCAGAATACCCTCCTGCATCCAAATTCTCCCCCAGACTCTGCACACGCTCCTGTACCCCAGTACTTGGCAAGAGCTCCCTTCTGCACCCAAACTCCATCCTAGACCGCTCATACATTCCATTAATATAATGGAAAAGTGAGGCCCTTGATCACTTACCAAAATTCTTGGAGTAGCTCCACTGTAAAAATTATTACCCACCCTAGTTCTAGGATATTTGCTAAAATGGAAATGGTCTCTAAGTGTAAAATTATAAGAACATAAGAATGGCCATCCTGGGTCATACTGAAGGCCGATCTTCAACAGTGGCCAGTGCCAGAGGGAGTGAAGAGAACAGGTAATTATCAAGTGATCCTTTTCCTGTCATCCATTTCTAGCCTGTCAGAGGATAGGGACACAATTCCTATCCATCTTGGCTAATAAGTATTGATGGATATAACTTCCATAAACTTATCTAGTTCTTTTTTGAACCCTATTACAGTCCTGGTCTTCACAACATCTTCTGACAAGGAGTTCCATAGGCTGACTCTGTACTGCGTGCAGAAAAACTTCCTTTTGTTTGTTTTAAACCTGCTACCTATTAATTTCATTTGGTGACCCCTAGTTCTTATATTATGGAAAGAAGTAAATAACTTTTCCTTATTCACTTTTCCCATACCTGTCATGATTTTATAGACCTCAATTATATCCACTCTTAGTCTCCCCTTTTCTAGGCTGAAAAGTCTGTCTTTTTAATCTCTCTTCACATGGGACCCCTTCCAAAGCCCCAGTCTTTTTTGTTGCTCTTTTCTGAACCTTTGCCAATGCCAATATATCTTTTTTGAGATTAGGCAACCATATCTGTATGCAGTATTCAAGATGTGAGTGTACTATGGATTTATATAGAAGCAATAATCATAGAACCATAACATCATAGAATACTAGAACTGGAGGGGACCTCACGAGATCATCAAGTCACATCCCCTGCCCTCATGGCAGGACCAAGCACCGTCTAGATCATCCCTAATAGATGTCTGACTAACCTGGTTTTAAGTATCTCCAGTGATAGAGATTCCACAGCCTCCTTAGGCAATGTATTCCGGTGTTTAACCACTCTGATAATTAGAAAGTTTTTCCTAATGTCCAATCTAAACCTCCCTTGCTTCAGTTTAAGCCCATTGCTTCTTGTCCTATCCTCAGAGGCCAAGAAGAACAATTCCCCACCTCCTCCCTGCTATGCCCTTTTAGATACTTGAAAACTGCTATCATGTCACCTCTCACTCTTCCCTTTTCCAGACTGAACAAGCCCAATTACTTCAGTCTTGCCTCATATATAGCTCATGTTTCCTAGACCTTTAATAATTGTTGTTGCTTTTCTGTGGACCTTCTCCAATTTCTCCACATCTTTCTTTAAATGTGGTGCCCAGAATTGGACACAATACTCCAACTGAGACCTAATCAGCGCAGAGTAGAGAGGAAGAATGACTTCTCGTGTCTTGCTCACAATACGCCTGTTAATGCATCCCACAATCATATTTGCTTTTTTTATGTGTCACACCTCTGACTCATATTTAGCTTGTAATTTACTATGACCCCTAGATCCCTTCCTGCAGTACTCCTTCCTAGACAGTCGCTTCCCATTCTGCATGTGTGATATGGATTGTTCCTTCCTAAGTGGAGTACTTTGCATTTGTCCTTGTTAAACTTCATCTTATTTACCTCAGGCCATTTCTCCAGTTTGTTCAGACCATTTTGGATATGACCCAGTCCTCCAAAGCAGTTGCAACCTCTCCCAGCTTGGTATCATCTGCAAACTTAATAAATATACTCTATTTGCCATCATCTAACTCATTGATGAAACTATTGAACAGAACCGGTCCCAAAACAGACATAGAGAATAAGATATTCTCTATCCCTTTAAAAATGATTCTTAATATTCTGTTTGCTTTTTTCACTGCCGCTGCACATTGAGAGGACGTTCTCAGAGAACTATCCACACTGACTCCAAGATCTCTCTCTTGAGTGGTTATAGCTAAATTAGTCCCCATCATATTATATGTATAGTTGGGATTATTTTTTTAATAGAAACCTAAATGTGTGATTGAGAAAAAAACCTGTGAGTATGGGAGGGAGGTATGTTACTAAAAACATGTAGTAAGTGGTCTTGATTAGGAGGCTAATAGTGAAGGTTGTGTGTAATTTATGCAGTTCCTGGATGGTCAGAGTTGCAGCACAGTACTCTGAGTATCTATAGTCTCTGTTTTTGTTTGCCAGAAATTGGGAGTTGATGACAGGGAGTGGATCACTCAATGATTGCCTGTTCTGTTAATTCCCTCTGAAGCATTTGCCATTAGATACACTAGAACTGTAAGGGACCTTGAGAGGTCATCAAGTCCAGTCCCCTGCCCTCATGGCAGGACCAAGCATCATCTAGATCAGTGATGCTCAACCTTTTTTCATTTGCTACCCCTGGTGCCGGGAAAAATTTTTGTGGAGGAGAAAAATAAAAAGGCCAGGAACAATTTTTTTGCAGCCTCTTTAATTTAAAGCACCAGTCTGACCCCCTGCCACTCCCCCCACCACCACTGCATGCATGTCAGATGCTGAGCTAGGAAAAGAAAATACCGTCCGGCTCGGATCAAAGCGCCGCAACCCCCAGGAAGACCGCTGCGACCCCCTTGGGTTGCGCGCTGCTGATCTAGATAAGTGTTTCTCAACCAGTCGTACAAGTACACTTAGGGGTACTCGAGAGATGTCTGGGGTGGTACGTCAGCAGAACTGAAATTAGGAGAAAACTGAATTTCTGTTTTAAGTTTTACAGCGTTGTATTATTTTTGTACTTTTTACACCCAAAAATTTCATCGCCTGCCCAGCTACAATTAAGTTGTTTAAACAAATGTGTTGCAATGGTAGAAAAAAATTGTGTGTCTGAAAACAGTAGGTACTGGGGGTTCTTATAATTTTTTTTTAAAGGAGTACTTTATTAAAAAAAGTTGAGAAATGCTGATCTAGATCACCCCTGACAGGCGTCTGTCCAATGTGCTCTTAAATATCTCCAGTGACAGAGATTTCACGACCTCCCTAGGCAGATTTTGGGCCAGGTGGATCACTAGTCTCACCCTGTATGACATTTCTTTTGTAGTGTACATTATACATAGTCTAAGAGGGTCATTTTGCAAGTATGCAGCACCAGGTGTGAATTATTGTTATAGCAGCCCCTCTTCTCTAAGTGATCTCATCTTGTGAGCATCCAAATGAAATTAACTGAAGGAGACCAAGTGGTTTGTCATGAATAAACTGCTTTTGAGGGGACTGTAATGAGGTACAGTCACAGAAGTCCTTTGGGATTGTTCCCTGCAGTGCTGATCATGCCACTGATGCTCGCCGCCTTGCTCTTTGGGGCTCCCCACTACCCTGTCCTGTTGGGCCAGATCCTCTGGTCTCCACCCGACAAGATATGGATTGGGGGTTATCACCCCACGGCAGAGCAGTGGAGACACAGAACCACTTGGGTGGACAAAGTTCTAGGGCTCAGCACCCAAGAAACCAAACCACAAATGGGACCAGAAACCCCCAAATAAATCCATCTTTGTCAGTGTAAGTTTTCCACTGGACAATCTCATCAGGTGAGCTATCTTTAACAATGACCGACAGATATGTAGAGTGATTGCTCACCCGGGTAACATTTATATACACTGTGCCCGATAGTACGCAAAAGTGTTTTGTTAAGTGCAAACAGTAGGATTTGAGTGGTTGCAAGTGAAAACAGACAGATCAAAGAAAGTTATTAAATTAACATGAAAAGAAACACATAGTTAGTTCTGCTAGAGGATGTTATGAAGACCAGGACTTTAATGGGGTTCAAAAAAGAACTAGATAAATTCATGGAGGTTGGTTCCATCAATGCTTATTAGCCAGGATGGGTAAGAATAGTGTCTCTAGTAGGGATGTGAAGAGCTAGTCCACCTACTAGTCGCTCCCCTCCCCACCCCCCGCTGCCTCTGTCAGAAAGAGGTGTGGGAGGAGAAGAGGGGGTACTTAAAAGCAGCAGTGCCACTTGAAGCCTGGGGCTAGACCCCAGGATCCACATGGTGTTGCCACTTTGAAATGCTTCGTGCAGCCCGGGATCAGTGGGTGACTCTACTGATGACCTCGGGTTCTGTGTGGCACTGCTGCTTTGAAATGCTATGGGGAGCCCAGTGTCAGGCTGCACTTGTCGTTTCAAAGCAGCAGTGCCATTGGAGCCAAGGATCAGGATTCTGGGTTCTACGTGGTGCTTCCACCTTTTAAGTGTAGAAACAGCCTGAAGGAATCGCCCCATTGACCAGTCGAATAGTTGATGCAAAATGCATTGACTCTTTGATTAGTCAGTTAGTTGCTATTTAACATCCTTGATCCCTCGTCTCTGTTTGTTAGAGGCTGGGAATGGGGGTGACAGGAGAGGGTTCACGTGATGATTATCTGTTCTGTTCACTCCCTCTGGGGCATCTGGCATTGGCCAGTATCAGAAGACATGATATTGGACTAGATGGATCTTTGGTCTGACCCATTATGGCAGTTCTGATGTTTTTATGTTATTTTCTAATTCCCCAAGAAACTTATTGCATTCTGAGTCTTATCTTAAAGACCAGTTCTTATTTCAGGCATAATCTTTAAGTCATAAGTCTTTTGCTCTGACTTGGGTCCCTAACCTTCTTTAAAGTTCTTCTTTTTTTTTCCTGTTAGAGTGTGCCTGGTAGTTTTCTAGGCCATCTGAAGACAAAAGTGGATGATTGCCATTGCTTAAATAGATTCCCTCAGGGTGGCTATCCTTTATTTTACATCCCTCGTTCCATGAAAAAAAACCAAGTTCAAAATGGATTCCACCACCAGGTGGTATGGCCACATGTCTCTCCTGACCAATCACCTTCCATACTTTCAGGACAAACAAGGCTGTTTACAAGTTGTTGATCAAGTTGCTGATCAAGTTATTAGGCTTCTGGAGCACCATTAATGGCTATCATTAGTACATTAAAAATTATAAACAGATTCATACTTCATATTTCTGACTTACATACTAGAATGATACATGCACCAAAATAGATTCAGATCCAGCAGATCATAATATTAAAACTGATATGTTACATAAGGTATTTTGTCAAAGTGCCTTTGACTTACACATATTCATAAGCAAATTTTTATAAAGCATGGGAGGAGGGAACCATCACAGGTACACTTAAAAAGGTATATTACCAAAAGATAAATATGTATGTAATTAGACAATATTTCAGGAGCAAAGAATCATTAACTATTCCTTGTTCTTTCTTTTAAATTTACTACGAGATGCTAATCTTCTCTGCACACTGACTTCCATCTGCTATCAGTACTGGGATGCAACTGCCAGCAACAGTTACATTGGTCTCCATTGACACATGAAGAAAGAGGCAGTATTCATCCTGAGAATGTCTTGCTGCTGACTTCATGGACTGCCAGCTGTTAACATTCTAGTCCATCACAGTTGGCATGTGTCATGATTATGAGGGTTAGCCAGAAGCCTGGGGATTAAGGGGTTAACTACACCTAGCCAGGTGGAGTGGCCAGTAAGAATGTAGGTAGGACTTTCAAACTGGGACAAAGGAATTTGGTTTTTTTTCCCCTCCTTTGTTTTTTCTGGGTGAGTCCTCTGCAGCTACAGGGAGCGATGTCAGCCGATGGTCAGGGGTGGGTGGGTGTGTGTGTGTGTGTGTGTGTGTGTGTGTGTGTGTGTGTGTGTGTGTTTTCAACTGCTGGGACGCAAGGTCCCGTCGCAGCAGGCAGCCTAGGGAGGCTGACGGGCGCCCCGAGAAGTTTAACGTCCGTGTCTTTGACCGCTGGGACCGGGGTCCCTCCGCAGTGGGCAGCCAACAGGCTGACAGACACCGCAAAGTTTAACGTCCGTGTCTTTAACCTTTAGAACTGGGATCCCTTCGTGGTGGGCAGCCTACAGGCTGACAGACACCCCAGAGTTTACAGGGAGAGCTTATTACACCTAAGATTTTGACTGCTAGGATACATGATTCCTTTGCAGCGGGCAGCCTAGGGAAGGCTGAGAGATGCCCCACAGATCTGTCCTCTGGAAGCGACACGATCCAAACACCCCAGCTCTCCCTATACCTGTCCCTTATGACCGACTGGAGTTGTTTTAAATTGTGCTTGATTATGTTACAGCAACTGAAGGAGTCAGGTTAAAACTTAACCAGTTACAGGTTTATTAAAAAGGCTTATAAAGCATGTGGTTACAATGGCTATTGCTCTACTTCTTAACTGCTAGCAAATATAGATCTTAAAATGTTTATAAAGGAAAATAATGGTACCAAGTGACAGCTTAATCTTAATTGCTCTAACACTGTGTATATATTTAAACAAAGGACACATAGGCTGTGTCTAGACTGGCAAGTTTTTCCACAAAATCATCTGCTTTTGCGGAAAAACTTGCCAGCTGTCTACACTGGCCGCTTGAATTTCCGGAAAAGCACTGACGATCTCATGTAAGATCGTCAGTCCTTTTCTGGAAATACTATGCTGCTCCCGTTCAGGCAAAAGTCTTTTCCCGAAAGACTTTTGCGCAAAAGGACCAATGTAGACAGCACAGTACAGTTTTCCACAAAAAAGCCCCGATCGCGAAAATGGCGATCGGGGCTTTTTTGCGGAAAACAGCGTCTAGATTGGCCATGGATGCTTTTCTGCAAAAAGTGCTTGTGCGGAAAAGCATCCTGCCAATCTAGACGTGCTTTTCCGAAAATGCTTTTAACGGAAAAGTTTTCCGTTAAAAGCATTTTCGGAAAATCATGTCAGTGTAGCCGTAGCCATACAGGTACAATTTTTACCCCCTTCTGTGCCTCTCGACTCCAGCGGGTCAGGCCAGGGTCGGTCCCTCAATTCCTCGGAAAGACGAGGCGTCCCCATGGAACTTCGGAGGTCAAACACCTAACCCGGCCAGCAGGTAGATGGCAGATCGACACTCAGAGTGAGTGTGCTGCTGGACCCATCTTTATACCCCTAGGGGCCTGTATCCTCTTTCTTATCTAAGATGCCAAATTTTACTGGTCCGTTTTTGTGGCGCCAGTTCTTACAAGAGAGTTTCAAATAAATTACACTTGTAAGAGAGAGAGAACTAAATTAGGAGTACTGGACATTCTTTGCTGGGCGGGAGATTTCTCCCCCCGCCCCCCCCCCCCCCGGACGAGTGTGTGATCGTATCAATATGGGTTTCAGTAAAGAGCACTCCTTAGCGGCCTCTTGGTCAGCGATTAGTTCGACCACCCTCTTATCTCTGCTTACAGTTGCCCAGGGTCACTGGGTGAGCTGGCATATCTGGGCCTCCTGTCAAGGCTTCAAAGACTGTGCTGATTTTACTGCTCTGTGTGCCCTGTATGCTTCCAGGCAAGCAAAGATGGATGTTACAGGGGGGTTCATGTCTGGCTACAAGGGACAAGCATGTTTCTCTCTCTCTCTCCAAGAAACAATTATTCACTTTCTGTACGTAGGGTAAAGTTTAGGTAGTTTCGTTAGGCTTTATTGTTTTAAGGGTTGGGTATGGGATCTGATATCTGGCACTGCTTAAGAGATGTTTGGCTTTTCTTTTTAACTAAGTTCTAGCCCATGGTGGAATTCCTCCATGAGTATATTTTGTTACCTTCCTATCTAATCATTAAGCTTGCAATAGGAATATTGTTTTCTCTTTTCTTTTAATTAACCTGGCATTGGTTAATTGTGTGCCCTGATTTTTATTCTAGGGGTGAGATTTCCCAAATGATCTTTCCCCTAATCTCGTTATTAATATTTGGGTGGTGGCAGCAGAAGTTTTATTCTCAAAATCTAGGGTTTTAAGATTTTGGGGGAAGTTTTATACCAAAGCCCAGTAGATAAGGCTTTGGGGTACACTTGCTAGCCCCCACTTCTGCATTCATCATGCCAGAGTGGGGAAGGAGCATGACAGCATGTCAAGCACTAACACTACAATTTCCAGGTACAAAACAAAACAAAACAAAATAAAACAAACAAAAAAACCCCCAAAAGGACTCTATTACCTACTACTAAATTGATCTGAAACTACTGAGTATTCTTTCTTCCCCACTCTCCAGTCCTCAACAATTCTACCTATGGCTTTTGTGAACACTGGCCAGTGTTTCTCTGTCTGGTAACTAATTTGAGCTTGGTTTTGAGGATTAAATGTAAAAATAGCAGAAAGGGGTTTTCATGTACATCTCATTATATGCCTGGCTGAATCAGAAGAGAATCTGTCATATCCAAAGTACTGTATGCCTTAAGAACACTGCTAGACCCAAAAAGCATCCTCGCCAGGGAAGAAGAAAGGAAGCTGTGTCTTGAGTTATTTTGTTTAATGGATAAGCAATAAATTGTAATACAAGAATTAGAGTAGTAACCAATTAACCTGAATAGTGAAAACCATAGGCCAAAAAAAAATTTTTTTTTGTTTTTCTTTCTGAATGTAGGATGGATAGTTATATGCATGTTATGTGTTACGTTGTGTATTTGCTTTCTCTATGGTTTCATACAGTATTACAGATGTCTTCTTTCCAGTTAACAATTGGGAGCAGCTTCCACTCTCAAGTTTTATCAGAGTATATATCCCCTGTGTTTCCATCAGGTCTACTTGGGGCTCTGTATTCATTTGTAAAGTAGACCATAAGAAATGGGGGGTGAGCAGTATAAAATGCTGCCAGAGTTTAAACAATTATCTGAAGAAAGAAACTTCTCCAGCATGAGGAGAGATGAGGCAAGGAAAGATTTGTCTACATGTGACTGTGCTCCACTAGGTTTACCAGAAGACAACAGAAAAATGTTCATCCGTTGGCATAGCAGGCATGTAGAATAAGACATTAAGGAAGTAAACCACATGCAGTGATTAGAGAGAGAATTCAGACATTTTGGAGTAATATAGAAGAAGAGGCTTTGATTGTACATTTTGGCACTCTGAGCTTGGAACGATTAGATGTTTATCAATAAGTATTGATAAACATTGATTATACACACACCAATAAAAATACAAGTCTGGTTGATAAAGATAATTATGCTGATGTAATATACATAGACTTCTACAGGGCATTTGACTTGATGCCCCATGACATTGATTAAAAACTAGAAAGATATAAAATTAGCATTGCACACATTAAATGATAGGTTCAAATGATGTGCCCCACTGAGTTTCCACCTATGGCTTGTGGACCTCCTCTGTCTTCCCCTCTTCACCACATGTCTCTCATGCACTGGAGCCTTGCACTTCTTACTTGTCCCCCTCCCTCCAAGCACTTTCAGAGAGCCACGAATCTCCTGATTTGCATTCTGTCCCTGTTCCTCTCTGTCCCTCTCAGAGCTTGAATAGCCACAAACAGCTGATTTAAATAGTGACAAATGAGAGCAGACAGATCAAAGTAAGTTACTAAGCAAGCAAAATAAAACAGAACACAACAGCTAAGCTTAATACACTGAAAGAACTTTTTAAAAATCGTAATTTCTCACCCTAATTGTTATTGCAGGTAAAATCATTCACTAGCTACAGCTGTGTTTTCTGATCAGGGTCCAGCAGCTTTCTTCCACCCCTCTCATCCCAGTCCTCTGGTTTCCAGGTGTTTCATGTATTCTCTTGGGATGGGCAGGGAGTCTGTAAAGCCATCTGAAGACAATCATTGTTTACTTCCCTTGCCCTATATAGAATATTCATAATACCTCTGTGGTAAAGTACAAAGTTCAAGATGGATTGTAGTGTCAGGCAGTTCTCCCCCACCCACGTGTCTCTTGCTAATGGGCTATCGGCTCTGTGTCTGACTTCTTCTTTATTCCTTATGACTGGATATAGGCTTTTCTCAACATGAACACAATAATAATTTGACCCTCAATGGTACATGCATAAAAATAGAATACAGTAAACTTCCGATAATCCAGCATCTTTAGGACCCGGGGGTGCCGGATTATCAAATATGCTGGAGTACCGGAAGGGGGGCTATGAAGGGCGGGGGGGTGGGTGGGGAACTGTGCAGCGTGGGAGAGGGTGGCGCTGCGGGACTAACCTGGCAGCACCCCAGCTGCTCTGCCCCCGGTTTCCCCAAGTCCGCCGCTGATCAGTTTCAGTAGCAGCAGACTTGGGGAAGCCGGGGGCAGAGCAGCTCCAATTGTCCGGCTGGCCAGAGCACTTCCGGGTTCCAGTTGGTGCCAGACTATCAGGAGTGCCGGACCACTGGATGCCGGACAATTGGAGTTTAACTGTATATACATTTAGGGGATTGCAAGCTTTGCAATGATAGATTCCATGAATTATTTTGTATAAAGCGTATTTGAGTTAGCTCACATTCATATTCATGGGCATATTTCCAGAAAGAATATGGGGTGATACCTCACAGATCAATATGAAAAGATCATTATTTTATAGAATTATAGAATACCAGAACTAGAAGAATACCAAGTCCAGTCTCCTGCCCTCACGGCAGGACCAAGCACAGTGTAGATCATCCCTGATTAGTGTTTATCTAACCTGCTCTTAAATATCTCCTGTGATGGAGATTCTACAACCTCCCTAGGCAGTTTACTCCGGTGTTAAAGTACCCTGAGAGGCAGGAAGTTCTTCCTAATGTCCAACCTAAACTTCCCTCACTGTAATTTAAGCTCATTACTTCTTGTCATGTTATCAGAGGTTAAGGAGAATAATTTTTCTCCCTCCTCCTTATAACAACCTTTTAGGCACTTGATAGCTGTTATCATGTCCCCTCTTAGTTTTCTCTTTTTCAGACTAAACAAACCCATTTCTTTCAGTCTTCCCTCATAGCTCATATTTTCTAGGTCTTCGGTCATTTTTGTTGCTCTTCTCTGGACCTTCTTCAATTTCTCCATATCTTTCCTGAAATGTGGTGCCCAGAACTGGACACAATACTCCAACTGAGGCCTAATCAGTGCAGAGCTTGAGCAGAAGGATTACTTCTTGTGTCTTACTCGTAACAGTCCTTTTAGTACATCCCAGATTCATATTTGCTTTTTTTGTGTCTCATAGTTGACTCATTTTGTTTGTGGTCCACTCTGACCTCTAGATTCCTCTCTGAATTGCTTCTTCCTAGACAGTAGCTTCCCATTCTGTGTATGT
This sequence comes from Pelodiscus sinensis, assembly GCF_052426305.1. NCBI lineage: Eukaryota > Metazoa > Chordata > Testudines > Trionychidae > Pelodiscus > Pelodiscus sinensis. The sequence continues at coordinate 39,137,525 of NC_143085.1, read as the reverse complement.
GAAATGGATTGTTGCTACCTAAGAGGAGCACTTTGCATTTGTCCTTGTTAAACTTCATCCTATTTACTTCTGACCATTTCTCCAGTTTATCCAGGTCATTTTGAATTATGACCCTGGCCCCCAAAGCACTTGCAGTCCCTCCCAACTTGGTATTATCTGCAGACTTCATAAGCATACCTTTTATACAATTATCTGAATCAGTGTTTCTCAACCTTTTCTTATAAAGTACTACCCCTTTTTAAAAAGAAGTTATAAGTACTCCCAGTACCCACAGTTTTCAGACACATTTGTTTCCTCCCATTGCAACACATTTGTTTAAACAACTTAATCGTAGCTGGGCAGGCGATGACATTTCTGGGTGTAAAAAGTACAAAAATAATAAAACGCTCTAAAACTTAAAACAAAAATTCAGTTTTCTCCAAATTTCAGATGTGTGGCTGTAAACCCCCTCCCCCCATTTTCTCTCAGGTACCCATAAGGCAGTGGTCTCCAAACTTTTCACACCCAAGATCACTTTTTAAATGTTAGGACAAGCCAAGATCTACCCCATCCCTTCCCCAGGATCTCACCCCTTCCTTAAGGCCCATCCCTCTCTGTTCCCTTCTTCTCCATCACTTGCTAACCCCAGTCCTTATACAGTAATTCCTCATTTAACGCTATAGATATTTTTCAGAACATGTTCGTGTCAAGTGAAAACGTGTTATGCGGGGTCAATTTTCCCATTGAAAATAATGGAAAAGGTGGGGGTTGCGTTTCAAGCAGTAATGTCTGTTGGGACTAGGACATAAGGTTGGAGGAGAAAGGGGACTGGGTTGCAGCAGCGAGGGAAAGTGTTTGGCTCTGGGGAAGAGAAGGGGAGGAGAGGAGAGGGGAGGGGGATTGGGTTGGGAGTATGACCCTGTGGCAGGTCTCCTGGGACCTGCACTGCGTCTGGCGAAGGGGGGAGGGTGGCCAGGGAACGGTGTGGCAAGCAGCAAACCCTCTGCCACTTTGTAGGGAGTTGGGGTGGCCAGCGATGGGCTGGCTGGGGAAACGCAGCTGCTGGCCTGCAAGTAGGAGTGAAGGAGAGGGAGCAAGGCAGGGAACGGCGCGGTGAGCGGCAAACCCTCTGCTGCTTTGCAGGGAGCTGGGGAAAGCCCTGCGCAGCTACCGGCAACGGGCCAGCTTGAGAAATCATGTTATTCTGGGGACAGTCGTGTAATTCAAAAAACGTTCCCTAAAAAAAAATCATGCTATCGCAAAAACGTGTTAAGCGGGCACATGTTAAATGAGGAATTACTGTACACTCTCACTGGGTTGAGACAGAAGGTGCGGGCTCTGGGGTAGGAATGAGGGATTTGGGTGTGGGAGGGGGTGAGAGGTGCAAGCTCTAGGAGGGAATTTGGGAGCATGAGGACGTGGAGAAGGGGATGCTGGTTGAGGAAGGGACTCCAGATTGGAGAGAGTTGGGGTCAGGTGGAGGGTTGGGGTGCTGAGCAAGCCACAGGGTTGTGACAGTGAGGGTGCAGGAGTTTGGGCTGGAGTGTGTAAGGGGCTCAGGGCAGGGAGGCTGGGAGTATGAGGGGCTCAGGACACAGATTTGCAGTGTGTGGATGGTGCAGGAGTGTTGTGGCAGAAGACTGAGTGTGGGGGTGCAGGAGTTTGGGGATGCGAGAGGCTCAGAACAAGGGGTTCTGGTGTATGATAGGCTTAGATTTGGGGTCTGCCGGGGGGGGTTGCAGGAGTGTTATGATCCTGCAGCCAAATCGGGGCTTGGCCCCAATTGAGGGCTTGTTGGAGAGGCTTCATTTTTAAATAAAATGTTAAACACCAAAGGTTTCAGCGTTGTCTTTATTTATGAGAGCGGCAGGGAACCTGTTTTGAGTCAGGGGTCACTGTTCACTAGAGAAGTCAATTGGGGCCACACAAATGAAATGCAAAAAAACAACCTCTCCAAAACCCCCCAAGCCTCACTATTGTGACCCCAGCTGTGCTGGTGGGGGTAGGGTACTGGTGAGTGCTGGGGCAGATGGCAGGGTGCTCGGGCCGGGGACAGGATGCTGGTGGGTGCTGGCGTAGGGTGCTGGGACAGGGTGTTGTTGGGTGCTGGGGCAGGGAACAGGGTGCTGGCGGGTTCTGGGGCATGGTATTAGGGCAGGGGGTAGTACTGGTTGGTGCTGGGGCAGAGGACAGGGTGCTGGTGGGTGCTGGGGCAAGGGACTAGGTGCTGGTGGTTGCTGGGGCAGGGGACAGGGTGCTGGTGGGGTGTGATGGGCCGGGCTGGGTCTGGGCACAGCTGAGGGCATCTGCTCAAGGCGAATTGCTCAAAACCAGGGCTCCTTACAGCCCTGACTGGAGATCTTTCCCAAATAGGCCATAAACCAGTCACACTGAGTGCTTAAGCTGCCAATCTGGTCAGCAGGAAGCCTCGCAAGCAAAACCCCTTACACACTCCAGTTCTCCCTGTGCCACGATCAGCCCTGGGCCTAAACTCAGGTGAGGGGTTATAGAACCCAATCTCAATTACCCCGAACGGATCCTCCCGGCCCCAAAGAACCAGCCACAAATCCCTGGACAGTTTACAGTTTAGATCTTACCCACAAGCACATGCTGGGCCAGTCCTTTAGAATCTAAAATCTAAAAGTTTATTAATAAAAGAAAGAAAAGGTTGAGAGTAAGGTTATTAAGGAGAATACATTACATGTACCAATCAAGTTCTTAATGCAGGCTTTCAGCAGAGATGTTACGACTTCTATCTTGAAAGTCTCTGGTGTACATCCTATGTCAGGATGGGTCCACAGTCCTTTCTGGCTTTCTGTCCCTCGCAAGGCTGCATGTGGGATCAGTTGCAAGATTGAAGACAAGATGAAGTTCGCCTCATGGCACTTTTATATCTCTCTTTGCGTCCCCCTAGTCAGGGCAGGTCACATGGCCAGGTGACCAGTTTGTGTTTCACATGCTGGCAGCCATTATGCCCTGGCAGGTTTGCATGTTCCCAGATGCATTCCTCAGGTGTGTATTGGGCACCTTGAGAGCTATTGTCCGTGGGACTGTGCTAATTTAGCATCGTCATTCATTGGACAATCCTCCTTTAATATGGGCAGTGCAGGCCAGTATCAGCACAGAGTCTATATTCATAACTCCACACACAGACATCATACCAAGTACATGAGTAGCATACATAGAATCTGTAGAACATAATCTTTCATTTGACACCTCCCCAGCCCCCTTTGTATAGACTTTGCGGCAAACAAACTTTGGCTGCTCCCCTTACAATCCAGTAACGTGACACTCCCAACGCAAAATTGATGCAGGAAGTGATGTCAGTCACATCACTGAGGGCATCACAGGCCTCCCCCTGTTTTGGCTCTGTGTTATTACAAGTTATAATCCCATATTAGAAACAACAGTACAGAACTGGACAAATGTATAAAACCAAATTTGCCTAAAATAGGCTTCATCACTGCAAGGTCTGTCATAGAGACAGCAATACCCTTACACTCTTTTCTAAACCTAAGGTAAAACTTGGTAAGACCCATATATGCTTTTGAGCATGAGCCACATGTGTGTCATGTGATCTTGCCCAGAGCTAAGGAATATAATAAATTTATCCAGGCCAGCGCTGGCAACTATCTGAAATCCAATTAACACTGAGTTAATGTAGGTATTATCATCCCCCATAATATAGGCATCTTGGCCCTTAGCCATGAACACATAATGGTGCTGTGCCTCAGTTTCCCTTTCCATACAGCACATTATGGCTGGAATCTTCTTTGTTGTTTTAAGACGTTCCAAGATCAGTTACAGGCATTAACTGTGAAATATAAACACCACAATGTCTTTTAACATACAGTCTGTCAATTGATACATTTCTTGACAGTTCAATGGTTTTTCAGAAACAGCATACACATTGTACATTTTTACAGTTCTTGGAAACAATAGCACATTGGTTACAAAAATTAACATCAGTAACAAGAACAACTCCATATCAAGTGTATACTGACAATACTTTCTGTCATCATGCCATATTTTTTGCTTCATACCCTTGTAGTTCTGGCCCCTTAGGTTTAAACTGCTTTGGCAAAGGAAACTTGCAAGTTCTGCCCTTCCCGCTGGTTCTGTGGGCTCAAAATCTGAAGTCTCTGGCTTAACAAAGACAAAGGACTCTTTTCAGTTTAGAAAAGAGGAGACTGAGGGGGCATATGACAGAGGTCTATAAAATCATGAGTGGTGTGGAGAGGGCCGATAAAGAAAAGTTATTTATTAGTTCCCACAATAGAAGAACTAGAGGACACCAAATGAAATTAATGGATAGCAGGTTTAAAACTAATAAAAGAAAGTTCTTCTTCACACAGCGTGTAGTCAACCTGTGGAACACCTTGTCATGGCTCCTTCTCCGCTCTGGCATGATAAATGCAGAAGTGGGGGCCAGAAAGTGTACCCCAAAGCCTTATCTACCAGGCTTTGGTATAAAACTTCCCCCAAAATCTTAAAAACCTAGATCTTGGGAATCAAACTTCCGCTGCCACCACCCAAATGTTGATAAAGGAATCAGGCGAAAGATCATTTGGGAAATCTTACCCCTAAAACAAAAATCAGGGCACACCATTAACCACTGCCAGGTTAATAAAAAGAAAAGAAAGAACTTTTATTATTACAACAATATTCCGGTTGCAAGTATAATGACTAGAGAGGAAGGTAACAAAATATACTCATGGAGAAACTCCATGGGCCTAGAACTTAGTTACAAAGAAAAGCCAACACATCTTTTAAGCAGTGCCAGATGTCAGATCCCATACCCAATCCTTAAAACAATAAAACCTAACGAAACTACCTAAACTTTACCCTACTTACAGAAAATGAAGAATGGTGTCTTGGAGAGAGAGAGATACATGCTTGTCCCTCTCTGTAGCTGCAGAGAGCTCTCTCAGAGAGCCAAAAGGGAGAAAAGAAAAAAACCCAAATTCCTTTCCCAGTTTGAAAAGTCCCACCTACATTCCTATTGGTCACTCCACCTGGCTAGGTGTAGTTAACCCCTTAATCCCCAGGCTGCTGGCTAACCCTCATAATTATGACACACCTTGCCAGAGGAAGTTGTGAAGGCTAGGACTATAATAGAGTTTAAAGAGAAGCTAAATAATTTCATGGAGGTTAGGTCCATAAAAGGCTATTAGCCAGGGCATAAAATGGTGTCTTTGGCCTCTGTCAGAGGCTGGAGAGGGATGGCAGGAGACAAATCGCTTGATCATTGTCTTCAGTCCACCCTCTCTGGGGCACCTGGTGCTGGCCACTGTCGGTAGACAGGATACTGGGATAGAAGGACCTTTGGTCTGACCCAGTATGGCCGTTCTTATGTTGGGTGAGTCCTCCCAGTCAGGTAACAATAACAAGCAGTAGACTTACAAACCTCTCGTTTTTCCACTTCCATCCTCTGCTTCCACATGGAATCAGATGTTAAGTTCCCTGATAGATTACAAGTGTCCACAGTGTCTAGAGATGGGAATTGAACTGCCATCACCTGCATTCTAGAGAGATTAACCACACAGCTGTTCTACCCTGCATACTTAGCTACATAGTCTTTTCATTGAATCTGAGACATACTCTGTCCACCCACATAATTAATCTGAAACATTGCTGTCCCAACCACAGTGACTTCCCAGCAAGCTGGGCAAATACTGTCACTTGGTTATCACAAGACTGTTCCAACTCTTTGGCTGTTCCTGCCTCATTTGAAACAATCCTCGGCCCCTCTGAAACCTCTCCAAAACCATCCACACTGGATCTTTCTAAATCCAAGTCAGTGGAGTCACTGTTAACAGAACAATTCTGTCTATCAGGCACTGAAACAAGTGTCTCACACAACAAGCTGCTGTCTTTTACAGGCAGAGCTTTCTCCTGATCTTCCCCAAGCCAGGAGCTTCTACTCTCTTCAGCTGCAACCAACTCCTGCAATTCCTTTAAGGGTGCTGGTGGATGTTGAGGTCAGGGATAGGGTGCTAGGGCAGGGGATGGTGCTGGGGTAGAGGACAGGGTGCTGGGGCAAGGGAGTAGGTGCTGGGGCCGGGGACTGGGTGCTAGTGGGTGCTGGGGCAGGGGACAGGATGCTTTTGGGGTCAGGGTGCTGATAGGGGCAGGAGACAGGGTGCTGTGGCAGGGGACAGGGTGCTGGTGGGAGCTGGCGGCAGGGTGCTCATGGGAACTGAGGACGGGGTACCTGTGGGGGGTGTCTGGCCATGGGGAGGGGACAGGGACAGCTAAGGCCAGTACCTGTGGGTCCTGCAGCTGCACACCACATCCGGGGTTTCAGGAAGCATGTATGCTGTTCCCCTCTTCCCCAAACAACTGGCATGTTACCTGAAACGCCAGGTCTGACATGCGCTGATGACTTCTTTCCCCCTGCTGCCTTCTTGCATGGGGGGCGGAGGGAGGGAGTAGGAGTCCCGGGTCTGCGCCAGCTCCAATTGCTCAGGAAGTGTATGCCCTGCTCCTTGGCTCCCCACAATAGCTGCATGCTTCCTGAGAAGTTGGAGCTGGTGTAGTCCCGAGACTCCCACTTCCCCTTCACTTCCACGCAGGAAGGCAGCAGGGGGAAGGAAGTTGCTGGCGCACCACAGACCTGGTGTTTTATGAAACCTGCTGGCTGTTTGGGGGGAGCAGGGAGCAGCATGTGTGCTTCCTGAAACGCTGGACGGGGCACGCAGCTGTGGGATGCCTCCTCCTCCTTTCCCCTCTCCCCTGGCAGGAAGCCGGCTCTGCTTCCATTGTTGCTGGAGGTAGCATCAGTGGGGGCTTCTTCTTGGGGCAAGGGAGGAAATGGGGGGTGCACGACTGCCTTGCAATTGACTCGTTGAGCCTCCCTGATTGGCCAGTTGATCACGATCGACAGGTTGGTGACTACAGCCCTAAGGGTACTCGTACCACTGGTTGAGAAACACTGATCTGAATCATTGACGAAGCTATTGAATAGAATTGGTCCCAAAACTGATCCTTGTGAAACCCACTTGTTATGCCCTTGTAACATAACTATGCACTGATAACTAATTTCTGAGAATGGTTATGCACCCAGCCTATAGTAGCCCTGTCTACATTGAATTTCTGTAGTTATTTTCTAAGAAAGTTATGCAAGTCTGTATCAAATGCTTTGCTAAAGTTTAAGGTATACCATATCTACCACTTCACCCTTTCCACAAAGCTTGTTATCCTATCAAAGAAAGCTATCAGTTTTGTTCTTTCTTTTTCGAGTGATGTCCCGTTGGGTGCTCCAATGTAGGTGCTGGGCTTGCCCCAGTGCTGTAGTACCGAGATTTTTGCAGCAGTAGTTGGCCGGACCATGCATTCGTGGAGGGTGTATCACGGTGTTCACACTCTTTCACGCTGCTTGGTCTGGTTCCAGCCAGTTCCTGTTAACCACCTCAGGCTGCTGACAAAGTGTACTGCTCTCCTTGGATCTTCTTGTTCTTGAGAGAAATCAAAGTTGTTTCTGTTTAATAGTTATTTATTATATATTATTCCTCTTCCCATTACCGTTTACCTCGTTCCCTTGTCAGTTTAAAAAAATTTCTTCCATTAATAGTCAGTCATTTAAGCTATGTTCAATAGTTGTCTGTTAACTCCCCAGTTGTATATAGTTAATACCCCTTTAAAAAAATAACTACCAAGATGCCAGGGTTATCAGGTTTCAAAAAATGCAAGGCCTGCCGCGAGGCTATGCCCACCTCTGACGGCCATGCGACCTGCATACGTTTTCTCAGGGAAGGCATGTTCCGCAAAAGTGCCCTCACTGCTCTAAGCTTATGACTAGAGCTTGAAGAGATAGGGAAATGAGGCTCCGAATGATCCTCTTTGTTAAGACTCTTCAGCCTGAAAGATTGGCATGTCCCCCGTGGCCATCACAGCAGCCACAGAAATGAAGGGCGTCCTCTCCAACTTCGGCCCCTCCAAGGAAAACCAAGCTGTCTCCAACCCACTCTCTGCCGGCCACTTGGAGCGGCAGATTGAGTGTGGGGAGTAGGCTGGGCACATCTGGAGTGTCTGTGGTGCGCGCTACTGCAATAGTGCCGTCCAGACCAAGAAAGCCAAATGCCACGGTGCTGTCATCTCATTCACTGGCACTGACTACGGCCTTGGTACTGACACCTTCTGTGTGCAAGCCTTCAGCACCGCTGGCACTGACTCTATAGCTGGCACCAACGTGCACCCAGCCTTCCTCGGCACCTGACTCCGTACTGGAACGGCACCAAAAACAGCCGCATGATATGGCACCGATGCCAACGGCATTGTCAAGCTCTCCCACAATAACGGAACCAGTCACGGCACCACAGTAGTCAGTGCCTAGTAAAGCGAGTGCCAAGACAGGCAGGCACCGAAGCCTGACACCACACTTGCCATCTCCAAGCTTTTCTCCAGTGCCATCGTCTTCACCTCCTCCTCAGTCACCCAGGCAATCACCAGTCAGACGTTACTCATCATTTAAATGTCTACAATCTCCATTCCTGACTCCACTGAGGTGGCATATTAGCTGTTACCATCAGTGCTTCTCTGACTCACCTTCACCATTGCCATGGAGATCCTACTCTCTATCACCATTGCTTTGCTCCCCAGAGTACTCTTACAGAGCAGCATATAGGAAGTCTCACCGGTATGACTGCTCCCCTTCCTGCTCTTTTTATTACTGCTGTGACCATTATGACAAACGCACCCACTATAGGCGGCATTCACCATACCACTGTTCTTACCTCTATGCCTCTAGGTTGGTCTGAAGGTCTCGCACAGGCTACTCATCCTCTAGACACTCTCCGGCTCTTAATCCACCCCTTTCGACTCAGGGGCCGATGTCCCCACCCCCTCCACAATTTGAGACAGAGGAAGAACAACCAGTCGCACCAGAGGTACAACAACCTGAGATATCACCCATGGACCAATCGTCTTCCTCGCCAGATGAGGCGGTCATCCCAGGGGATACTTCTCCCCCTGACAACCTCAGACAGTTCGAAGACCTTTTTAAAAGAGTGGCAGTGTCTCAGGAGATTCAGCTCACTGAGAGAAAGGAGAAACAACATCATCTCCTCAAGAATCTCCAGACATCTGACAGCTCCAAACTCGCCATCCCACTGGATGAGGCCATATTGGAAGTTGCCAATGAACTATGGCAAACTGCAGCATCCGCACTCCTGACAAATAAAAGGGCTGATGAGAAATATTTTGTCCTGCCTAAAGGGCCGGAGTTTTTATTTACACACCTGCACCCTAATTCATTAGTTGTGGATGTGGTGCAACATAGAGCAAAGTCCCCTCAATACAGAAATCAGACAACACACAAGGATTAAAAAAGACTGGATTTATTTGGGAGACTGGATTTATACATCATCTACCCTGCTCCGGATAGCCAATTATCTGGCACACTTGTCGAACCATAACTTTGATAACTACACCAAACTTACGACACTGATACCTGGCCTGAGACCAAAAGGCCCATTTTAAAGTCTGTCATCCAAGAGGGCTATGCTTCCACCAGGGCCAGCTTGCAAATAGCAATGGATGCATCAGACACTGCAGCATGACCCACAGCCACAGCTGTTGTGATGTGAAGGGCTTAATACCTTCAGGCTGCTGTGGTTCCCAAAGACCTGCAAGTAAAGGTAGAAGATTTACTCTTCAAGAAATACAATCTTTTTGCAGAAAAGTCTGACACGGTTCTGCATTCAAGTAAAAACTCTAGCTCGACTCTCAGAATGCTGGGGATGTACACCCCACCGTATAGGAGAAGGCACTACACTTCTTTCCAGAGGCGCTTTGATTACATCCATACCAGGCAGCAGTAGCAGCAACAGCACCGCTGTTCGACCAGTCACGCCAACATCACTGGCCTCCCAGACGTCGTAACCAGAATAATCGCTCACACGATCAATCTAGTTCCAAACAGCAGGTTTGACTGCTTGATCGAGAGCAAGGAACCAGTCTCACCAACTCATCCATCAGTCACGATCACCCATTTGTTTCACCATTGCCTGCATCCATTCTACCACCAGTAGGCGGATATCACCAACGATAAATGGGTACTGGAGATAATCCAATTTGGTTATGCCATACCATTCCTACGCATTCCTCCTACAACCCCACCAAACCCGTTCCTCTTCAGGGACCCCTCTCATGAAGACTTACTCCGTGCCGAGATCAACCATCTACTAGAGATTGGCACGGTGGAAAGGGTGCCAGATGATTTTAAAGGGAAGGGGTTTTATTCCCATTACTTCCTGATACAGAAGAAAACAGGGGGATGGAGACCAATATTGGATCTCAGACAATTAAACAAATATCTCCAAAAATGTTTCAAGATGGTAACCTTAGCATTGATAATCCCATCCCTAGATCAGAACTACTGGTTTGCTGCTCTTGACCTACAGGACGTATATTTCCACATTACAATTCATCCAGCACACAGATGATTCCTCCAGTTCACTGTTGGCAAAGACCACTTCCAATTCTATGTCCCACCATTCGGACTCTCTACTGCCCCCAGGGTGTTTACGAAACGCTCTCACTAGTGGCTGCTCACTCCAACACAAAGGGATTGTTATATTCCCTTATCTAAATGATTGCCTTATAAAAGGTTGAACCTCCCTGCAAGTATCCATGATGCTTGACATTACCAGACATCACCAGGCAAACTTTCCAGTCCCTAGGCCTGCCCGTAAATGAGGTCAAATCGACATTACAAACTACCCAAGACTTGGAGTTTATCGGAGTGTGACTAGACTCCGTTGTAGCAAGAGCATTCCTACCGTTGGCCAGATTTCATTCAATACAACTATTGATAGACACCTTCCGAGCCAAACGCACGGTACAGGTGCTCACAGCTCTCAAGCTTATGGGCCATATGGCTGCCACAACTTTTGTAGTCCCCCATTCCAGACTACACTTCTGTACTCTACAACATTGGTTGGCTACAGTTCACAGTCCACACCACTTGAGATGTGCACAGAGTAGTGGGCATTCCACTCAATGTCATTGCTTCATTGGAATGGTGGACCATAGACAAATATCTACTGTCAGGTGTGCCCTTCCACCAGCCACTACCATGATATCAGATTACTATGGACGCTTCCCTCATGGGTTGGGGCGCGAACATGGACGGAGTCTCTATACGGGGCTGCTGGGCATCCCACGAGACATTGCTTCACATAAACCTTCTAGAGCTCAGGGCTGTCACCAGTGCTTACAAGCATTTCCACAACTGCACAGTAAAGACCCTGACAGACAATGTAGCGACGATGTATTATGTGAATTGTCAGGGAGGTGCACGTTCGTGATCCCTATGTGCAGAGGTGGTCTGACTCTGGAATTGGTGCATCACCAACGGCATCACTCTCGTGGCATCATATTTACCTGGCATCAACAATAGAACAGCGGACTCCCTCAGCAGGAATTTCATGACAGATCACGAATGGGAGCTTTACCACGGAGTCCTCCATTCCCTCTTACGCTGATGCGGGACACCGCTCATCAACTTCTTCGCAAATTACAACAACAATAAATGTTGCCGTTATTGTTACAGAGCAGGACTTTGTCGCCACTTGTTGGGTGATGCGTTTTTCATCATCTGGAAGGGCCCGCTGATGTATGCCTTCCCCCTTATACCACTCATTCCAAGAGTTCTTCAGAAGGTCAAGATGGACTGGGCCACAATTATATTGGTAGCTTTGGCATGAGCAAGGCAACACTGGTTCCCGCTCCTCCTAAGATTGTCTCTGTATCTTCCATATCAGTTACCACTGCTCCCAGATCTAATCAATCAGGACCATGGTCGCCTCCTGCACCCACAGCTTCACACACTGCTCCTCACAGCATGGTACCTAGCTGGCTAAATGCAACCGAAGCATTATGCTCCGAACATGTAAAAAATGTCTTGATACGCAGTAGGGGGTATGTCTACACTAGACCCCTACTTCGAACTAGGGAGGCTAATGAGGGCGACCGAAATTGCAAGTGAAGCACAGAATTTAAATATTCCGCGCTTCATTAGCATGTTCCTGGGCAGTCGCCATTTTGGAAACTGACTAGCCCAGAATAACTGCCCGTGTCTACATGTGGCAGAGAAGCGTGATTCCGAGATAAACCCCTTCGTTCGAATTAACATTTAAATCCCATGCTTCATTTTGCAATTTTGGTCACCCTCATTAGCCTCCCTATTTCGAACTAGGGGGCTAGTGTAGACGTACCCTGGGAGGCAAAATACAACGAAAACCCACCTCACAAAATGGAGACGATTCACTGGTTGGTGCTCCCAACACCGCATCGACCCTCAAACCACTCCTATCCGCAACATACTGGACTACATAATGGAGCTGAAACAAACAGGATTAGCCTTGGCATCATTTTAAAGTACATCTTGTGGCAATGGCAGCATTTCGATAACCAGTTGAGGGATTCTCTGTATTTGCTCATTCCCTTACAAAGAGGTTTCTCAATGGGCTGATGATTTTGACCCCCCCCCCCCCGTGAAGACCTCCCGCCCACAGAATTTGGACTTTTACGAACTCTCATGGCCCCACCATTTGAGCCTTTAGCCACAATACCGTTCCAGGTTTTCACCAGAAAGTTGGTGTTTCTCCTTGCCATCACATCCGCCCACAGAGCGAGCGAGCTATTGTTGTTGATGGCAGTACCCTCATACACCATTTTCCAGAAGGACTGTGTCATCCTTAGACATCACACAGCCTTCATCCCTAAGGTCTGTTCCGAATTTCTCATTAATAAGCCTATTATACTGGCTTCCTACTAACCCAAGTGTCATGCTTCCCTTCATGAAGTGGCCCTTCACACTCTAGATGTACACAGGGCTATAGCTTTCTATGTAGACCACACTAAACCTTTTAGAAAGATTGACCGACTCCTCCTTTCCCTGACAGAACGGTCAAGGGAGAATCCCATTTCCTCTCAAAGGATAGCTAACATAATTGTATCCTGCATAACCCACTGCTACGCCGTACGGGAAATGCCGCTCCAAGAACACCCTAGAGCCCACTCCACTAGGGCCATATCAGCTTCCCCTGCCTTTCTCAGAGGTGTTCCCCTTGCAGATATTTGTAGGGCAGCCACTTGGGCCTCCTATCATTCCTTTGTGAAACACTATGCCATCCAGCGAAGGTTGGTGCCTGATAATTCCGTGGCACCCGCAGTCCTTTCATCTGCCAATAAATAAGGGGCTCCGAATCCCACCTACCTTCATACGGGGGGGATACTGCTGTACAGACACCTACAGTGGAGCACCCATGGGGATATCACTCGAAGAAGAAAGCGAAATTACTCACCTTGGTGCAGTAACTGTCATTCTTCGAGATGTGTGTCCCTGTGGGTACTCCACTCTCCATCCACCTCCCT